>NC_090700.1:42050584-42675584 GCF_040954835.1 Lepisosteus oculatus | reverse complement strand
GAGTAATGTAGCCAATTCATAGAGGGGGATTATTAGGAGGCCATGATTGGTAAGGGCCAATTGGTTACACCCCTACTCGAGAAGCGCCCTGGGATTTTTAATGACCACAGAGAGTCAGGACCTCGGTTTTACGTCTCATCCGAAGGACAGCGCCTGTTTACAGTATAGTGTCCCCGTCACTATACTGGGGCATTAGGACCCACATGGACATTTTCCCAGGAGGTCTCCCATCCAGGTACTGACCAGGCTCACACCTGCTTAGCTTCAGTGGGTTGCCAGTTGTGAGTTGCAGGGTGATATGGCTGCTGGCAAAACAGACTGGATGGACTTTTTAAAGAAGGTATGACAAGGTTGACAGCAACCAAGATCTCCTCCAACTCTTCTACCCTAACTCATAACCATCCATGTTGTCACTGTTAAAAGGACTATGAATTAATTAGTAAGTCTCTCTATCAGTCTTTCATCATCCCTCTTCCAGCCCCTCTGCAGCTGCTTTCTTCTCGGTCTGTGTGGGGATCTGACTTTCTTGTGGTTGGCTTCTCAATAAACATTCCTAAATTAACTTTTTTTTATTCAGCGATGTTATTTTTCATGAAAGGGCTTTTGTGATCTCCTCCACCAGACCAATTGAATTCACCATAGTCAGTCTGCAGATGGTCCTGCTCTGTTTATTAATAGGAGATGGAGGGGCTGCCAGGTCCAGTAAAGAAGCATTCTGGTCAGAAGTGATCAAATAGGTTACAGATGTCCACATCATGAAGATGACATGAGGAAGAAGCCATTTTATATACTAAAATCAATCATCACAAACTTATATAATTACAGAGGCCGAAAATAGAGTGCTAATAACTCATAGAACTCAAGTAGAAACATAACAGTTCTTAGGTTTAGGAGCAGATGAACCAGAACTAGCTTCAGAGGGTGAGATCCTTTTAAATGAGAGAAGCTACATTGAAAAGATGTAGCTTTCTGTAAAGGAGTCATAGTTAGACTAATGTCCGCACAGTGACTCAACGCTATCCATCAGCCTAACCAGAGCTGTGAGATTTAATTCAACAGTAAAAAATCATTCAGTGGATGGTAAGTTTTAATTAGGAAAAAAAGTGTTCTGAGCCCAGTGCCCATTCTGGAAAAATACATTGGATGGGATATTGATCAAGACCCATCACACATACATAGACCAGAACACAGAAAAACACACAAATCGTAGTAAGAAACTCCAAACCAGATGTAATGTCTCCTCCAAAACTGAACTGTCTCTTGAGCCATTATGTTATTTTTAGTCACTGTAATGATACCATAAACAAATGAGTTATCATACATAAATGATGAATGAGAACACTTACATTTGTCTTTTCATCTGTCATTAAAATATCTAGCTTTGGTTCTGAAGTACGTAATTAAAAGGCTTATTTGTTAGCATTGAGGAAAGTAGAGTATGATATCATGCAAAGAACATTTCCTGACCCTTTATTTAACTCGTGCTACACACAAGAGACGCTTAGAGACCTGCAGAAATTAGAACTGGTAATGTTGTTCTATGAAAAGGATGTTGTCAGATTTAGATAAAAAAATCTCAGAAACCTGTTAATTAACACTTTTGGCTTAGTTGGGGAGGGAGGTTTGCATGTTTGTTGCTACACTTTCAAGCTACAGTGTTTCCAGGTCTTGATAGTTGAAAAAATAAACCAACACATTTTGCATTAAACAGTTTATTCTCTCAGAGTGGTTCTGTATGTTCTTTTTCTAAACAAAATAGATAAAATCCATCCATTCATTTTCTAACCACTTTATCCAATTCAGGGTCATGTGGGAGCAGAAGCCTAACCTGGCAGACAATGAACACTAAAGAGATATAATAAAAAACACAAATTAACGTTAATTACTGTTAGGATTTGACCCAAATCTGCATCTGTAACACTACCAATCTAAGCCATTCTCCCTTCCTTTGTTATCTGATTATTCAGAGGTCAGAATGCACTGCCAAATTGCCCTTCTTTTTGATACATACATTATTGGACTTTCAGACCCTGTAGTTGCAATCTGTGTTTTTTTCCTTCTCATTGGAGTGATATCTAACTTGGTTTTCTCCTTCCCTGCATGGGCTAGATAAAAAGGTGTGATATCTCTGTCCTGAAGACAGCTGATTTGCCTTCTCCAGACCAAGCAGAACGGTTGATGGAGGAGCCAGCTATGACAGCTTTGGTCTGTGGGTGAGCTCACAGCTCTGCCAGATCTGCTGCCTCGCAGCAGGAGGGATTGTGGGTGTCTCTGTGTAGCCTGCATAGCGCCACTGACTCAGAGGATTTGTGCTTGGTAACAGACTGAATGTTCTTGCCTGTTTTGTCTCTCACACATATAGATATTAGCTAGTATAAAAAAAACAGGGGGAAGTATTATTTTCTCTTTGAGAAAGAATAAAAGCTACATATTCTCACAAACAATATTAAAAGTCACTGCTGTATGAAGACAGCAGACAGTTGGTAATGAACAGTATAATCAAACTGAGAAATGTTGGATTTCTCTCTTGTTTTTTTTTTCTCCCACAGTTCATTTTTAGAATCCACCTACATGTGTACTGTTGGTCTGGCAGTGATTTTTTTTAATCTCCGTGCGGAAGAAATGGAGAGCCAGGCTGCTCACTGCTTTATTTGCCAAAGCAGGTGCTGTAATCAGAGCAGCTTGAGCCGTGAATGTTGTTACCCAGTCACGGCTCTGTCTTGGACTAAAATATGCCCTTGAATTTTTATGGCATTGCTGAAATGAAACATGGATGAAGGCCTGTGGTTCAACTTTGGTTAAATATGCGCAATATAGATGCCTTTTGCCCCTCATAGAAAATAACAGCTGACTGTGAAGGGTGTTGCATAAATGTATCATTTTGCTGCAGTGCTCAAAAAAAGATATCTAATATTTCTTAAAATCTGAAATAATGAATTGAGAACAGTGAGTTGAACAAGCTATTTTAGTAACATTTTTCTTGAGGCTAAGCAACACCATCATAACTCCTTCACCACAGCATAACATGATATAACAACACGCATCATCTTTGATAACCCTTTGTGAAAATGGTATTGCATGCAGTAATTCGCAATTGCTGACATTGAGACCTACTTTCTTCTAAAACTGGAGAGCAGAACTCCAGGTAAAGAGAAGTAAGGTGCAAATTGAGAGCTCAAAGTAACTTTCCGCACATGCAGCTCATTAGATTCTGTTTGCTATGTGGTCCTTAAAAATGTCATTGTCTCATGTTGTGTTTATGAGTCATAATGGTGTTAGCCCCATTCAAGTAAAATGCAACCACAGTAATCCAATCTAATTTAATAGTTTACCAAACTAGCTGGTAATTCTCTTCTTTTATTTATAATAGAGATCTCACCCACTGAAGCTAGTTCTTTTTAAGAAATACACACAGCACCTGTCTTAAAGTCAGCTAAGGCTTCTTTTTGTTTAATTGCTGTATACAACTATACTCTGTAACAAAACACACATGTACAAAAAGGTTCCTGATTTTGCAGTTAATTTAGCATTTTTAAAGCAGAATCCTTCATCAGATTATTGTAAATTCATTTTAGTGGAAGTATTCCACTGTGCTATTTTATTCAAATGTACAATTTCTGTTGGTTTGTAGACCTTTCATTTAATGCACATATTTTCAATCCGGAATACTGTATAAAAAGTCTCTGCCGAACACTCCGTTTTAGAGCTACAAATTAACACAAAATGTCATTTAGTCAATTTGTTTAATACTTAACAGACTGACGTGAGCACAAACAACAATGCTTGGATACCAGTAGATTGTGTAAATGGAATAACTGTTTTCTGATATTTTCTTCCTTCTTAGAGACGGGTTTCATTCCGTTAAGCACAGTTTTTTAAAGTTTTGTATTAACATTGCAGAACAGCTGGGAGCATATCAGGAGACAGAAGGAGTGTGATGTTACTAAAGCAGACCGTTTGCAATGTAGGAATGGAAACACTACACAGGTCTCCTCCTCTCTGGGGCCTATGCTTACTCAGAACAGCTGGACTGTCAACACAGGGGTTACCTTGCATGAGACATACAAGTGATTATTCTGCATTTTTTCATGTTCACCGTGAACAGTATGTTGCAATTTTGCCACAATATCCTTTTGTTAACTAATCCAAATATACTTGTAAAAAGCATACATTTACTTAACCAAGTACATTTTAAAAACATACCGTTAAGATGCCATATTTCTACTATATGGTATATTGATCCAGGCTTCACTGTATAGAATTTTCAGTAAACACACACCTTTCCAGATTGACAGTTGTAGATAATATGTAAACAAAACTATTAGCATAAATACAACACAAATATCTTTGTTAACGTTCATATAAGGAAAGATTTGCCATTATAAACCAATTTTGAATTCAGTTGTTAGTTGAAAAGCCTCAACCATCGTCGACTGGTCTGGACATCTGTGGTGAGTCTCCATGCAGTGAGGGGGACAAAGTGAAGACTCCCAATAGGGAAAAAGCAGAGGTTTGCAAGGCACAACATCAGCACCATTACAGTGAGTGCTGCTCTTTGGTTTTAAGTTGGATTAGGGTTAGTCATTCACACATTAATTACATGTAAATCTGGAAATTTATACCAGCGTCATGCATACAAAAAAAAAAGTTCTCCAAAATACAAGTTTATTACTTGCCCTACTAAAAATCACTTTTGTGGTTTGCATATTTCTGTATAAGGAAGAAGACTAAGACATTTTTAAAGTTTTCAGATTTTAAGAAACCCTCGGTTTAATGGACTTCAGTTTACCAGACTTTGGATGTAATAGTCCAAATCTGCTAAAGGGGAATTATGTTGGTAAAAGGAAGTATCAGAGTTTCCTGGTAATAACTGGGAAGTGCACACATGACACAACAAGGTAAAAATAAATACTACATAGGTAGTAAAAATTCAGGAATATCAATGGTGCACTATAGAAGCAGGTCAATTGCTTACGATGGGTGCAAGTTTTATACATGATATTTACCACATGTGAAATAAATAGCTTGTAGATTTATGATAAGAAGGCACAAGAACAATTTACATTGACTTTGGTTATTGTAATTGTCAAAAAATAAGCAAAGCATCCAGGAAACATATCTTAGTTCTATATTTTATTCTTATATGACAGTGTGTCAGAATGGCACAGCGGTGCAGTGGTTAGCATTCCTGCCTTTAAGCGCTGGTGGCCTGCGTTCAGTTCTGCAGCTGGGGTGCTGTCTGCTTGGAGTTTGTGTGTTCTTTCCATTTTCCTCCTTGTGCTCTGGTTTCCTCTCTTAGGTTAATTGGCTTCTGGAAAATATTCTCTAGGTGTGAGTGTGTGTGTATATGTCGGTGTGTCTGCCCTGTGATTGACTGGCATCCCATCCAGGGTGCTCCCTGCCTTACACCTGTTGCGTGCCATGATTGATAGACTCTGGCTCCCCCGTGATCCTGAAGAAGGATGAGAAATCCTGAAGTGGTGAGAAAATGAATGAATAGATATTACTGTGTTTTGGGGCTGAAAAAACATTGCTTGTGATTTAATGGACTTTCAAAAATAACAGACTCCCCTTTCCCCTTTTAGTTGGTTAAACTGAGGGTTTACTGTAGTTCAAAGAAAATAAAATGAACGGTGAAGCTATGCTTAGGAATGGATTCACATAGTCTAGGCTTACACGCCAATGAAGCCCACCTTGTCACAGATTTATTTTTCTTTAGCTGCCTTTCTTTTCATTGCAAGGTCTATTCATAGCATTGATGAAATGCTCTCTTAAATCATCCTGACTCTTTCTGAACTTTCAAATCCAAAATGGATTCTCTTTGTCCCGTTATGAAGATCAGCTATCACTGAGAACTACTGACCTCCAGGTGTGAACTTGATCATCTGGCATAATTTATAGTGTATAAAAAACAGTTTAACACAGTTCATGACCTTTGCTCCTGCACAACCAGATAAAAAATAATCCACTAAACTAGTTTGAGAAACACTAATAAGCTTTTTGAAAATGTTTTTCTTCATACATCTGATTACAGCTCTTTGATCTAATCCATGAGCCACATTAACTATGAGTTGTTATTCATAGAAACCTTTTTTACACTAATGGGACAAAAAACCATAGATATTTTCATTTGCTAGAGTGCTGTTAAATTCCAGTTAAAATAAAAGGTTTTTAAGCTGTTCTCTGGTGCAAGATTTTGGCATGTCTTCCCAGTCCTGTGCTGTGCAACAAAATGAATGCTGATATCACGCTCAGACATGCCATCAGTTTGAATTTGTATGTTCTAGATACAATGAGCAAAACACACTTTTTAGGTTTTTAGAATGGTGGGAGCACAGCCATGCGATTGTTTATGCTTCCTGCTTCAAGGACAGAAGAGAAAATATGCATCCATCAGTTCACCAAAATGTTCATCCATCCCTCTATTTTCTAACTGCTTTATCCAATACAGGGTTGCAGAAGAGCCAGGCCCTATCCCAGGAAGCAAAGGGCACACGGTGGGATACATCCTGGACTTGACGCCAGTCAGCCCTTACAAGGCATAGGCAGATATGGTCAAGCACACACACCAAGGGCAATTTCCTCGAACCCAGTTAACCTACCAGTATGTCTCTGGACTGTGGGAAGTAACCGAAGCACCAGGTGAAAACCCACGAGAACTCGGGGAGAAATACAAACACTGCACAGATAGTACCCCATATCCAGAATTGAACACAGGACCCCAGCGCTGTAGCAATGCTAACTGCACCACCATGCTGCACCATGAATGTTCATGTCTTTCTTAAATATTTGTTCAACAAAATCATTTTTACATTTGAAAAAAATAGTGAATTCCAACACTTCAGTCTGTTGCTGTATGTACACAGTAACAGTCCATTTTAATGCAAGAAGTTGCTAATTTGTTCCAGAACACTGGCATGTAATCCCATTTCAAAGAACACCTCAATTTTTGCATGATTAATTCAGAAGTTTGAAACATTCTTTACATAGTTTTTCCTCTGCGTTATGTCTGTTTGCTTTTTTTGTTCAGCTTTTTTTAAGGAAGGAAAATGAGGAGGCACAGAAATTAGAAGCAAAACTAAACTAAATCAAGACAAAACAAATAATGGACATTGTTCAAGCATGTGTGTTTGTTTTATTTCAGCTGCGCATCAGAATGTTACCTCAGCTGTTCTTGGTCCTTAATAACACAGAGTGCCCCCAGACCTCTGGGGCCTGTTTTCTTTCCATCACTCAGTGGGCTCAGAAACATCACTGGGGCACCTGGTCCCGCACAGATGTGCAGTGACACCATGCGTCCCCGTGAGAGATGATGTAATTCAGAGCACATCCGACCAGGCCAGGGATGGTATTTATAGAAAGCAGCTCTCTGCAATTGAGTCTTATCACCACAGAAGCAAGTTGTTTTTCCTTTTGGAGATCAGCGATGATGCGGGCTTTGCTGACCTCATTTACCTTTCCACCCAGTGTTTCCAAAATACCTCCTGTGGGTGTGAGGGAGTAAATTGCTTGTGAAGTGGGAAAGGATACAACATGTGCTCACCTGTAACATTAGTCCCAATCATAATAAAATCGAGCAACATGGCATTAATGCTGATAGTAAAATAATAGGTCATTTTATATTTGATGTAAGGTAATAGATGAAATACACTATCTATAAATTGATTATAGGAATGAATATTTGCCATTTCACAATCCTGAAGAGTCTTCAGAAGACTGAAAAAGCTTTCTGTGGCTACTAACTCTGGTTTTATATATGCAAGAAGGTGGAATTAGATGTCTATGTATGGTTCTGTCCCCATCAATGCTGTGAAAACGCAAAAGCAAATTCATTCAATAGGTTCTTAAAATATAACAAGCCTAAAAGGTGTTCCATGTAATATATATAACCCTGATCATCAAGAGAAATTAATCATTCTGTGCATTTATGTTTTTAGAAAAATAAAGTGTCTGAAATTTGGTTATAGATCAAATGTCTCAGTCATAATTCTGAATTGGCCCGTCCCTGGTATACATGAAACACTTGTGTGAACATGAATTTAACATTCTGATCTGATACATCTTTTGTGTACTCTTAACTAGAGTTGCAAACTACAATGTGTTTCATTTCCTTAAGTTCCTTTGAAATTCTCATCGGAAGAAAAACTTTAACGGTCCTTGTAGGAGGTGCTGGAAAAACGTAATGCAAATTAAAAACACTTTGCAATTTTCCATTTTTTTTCATTAACTAAACTCAACTAAGTCTGACTTTGGACTGTTATCTCATTTACTGTAAATCTATATGAAATTTACTTGTACACTATACGAATTCTGTGTATATAATTTTTAAAATTTAGAATTTTACTTTAGAATCTCAGCATATAAAATCTGCAATCTACAGGAAGCTTCATTTTTACAGACTTTCCAAGTAAACATTAGCAAATTGAAATAATCATTTTCATACCATACTTCTTTATGGTCTTTCAATCTATCTTCAGAAGATATATGAATATACTATATTTAGAGACCAAGAATTAGGCCTATATTCTTGTAGAAAATATATCTGAATTCAAAGCAGGTATAGAGTCTGAGACAGTAACATAGAACAAATCAATATCAATGATCTCTGTTCAGATTGTTTTTGCTTTTTGATAACATCTAATGACAAAGGGAAACTATCAGGGGGTTCTCTAAAATTGCTTGACTACTTGATCTGAAACCAGGCTGCGGAGAAACTGATCTGTAATGTCTCAGGGTGAAAAATAAAATGAATAAAAAAGTGCAAGTAGGTGAAGCAAATTGTGTGATTGAAGTTTTTGAAGATTGTGAAGATCATTCTGATAACAAGTCTGAACCTCTTTGTGCTTTGGGCTGCTTTTCTGACTCACAGTGAGGCCTCACACATTAATGCCTCAGAAACCAGGCAAACCACTCTGCTGTCTGTCATAGCTTACCTGTGAGAAGCATCATCCATTCATCCATTTTCTAACCGCTTCATCCAATTCAGGGTCACAGGGAAGCCAGAGCCTATGTTAGCAAGCAATGGGCACAAGGCAGGATACAGCCTGGATGGGATGTCAGTCTATCACAGGGCACACACAGACACACAAACTCACACCAGGGCCATTTTTCTCAGAAGCCTATTAACCTCTCAGTATGTGTTGGGAGGAAAACCAGAAGAACTGGAGCAAATTCCCACAAACACAGCACATACAAACTCCATACAGATAACACCCCTGGCCTTGAACACAGGGCCCCAGCACTGCGAGACAGCAATGCTCACCTCTGCACCACTATGCTAGAAAAACATAATGATAAATCACAAAACCCTTGACTGGTTTATCATGCTGCAGCCTTTGGGTAGCAAAAACAGTAACCTAATAAAAACAAAAGGCTTTTTTTATTTCTAGAAGGCAGTGCTTAATTTGTAAGTCACAAGCTGCCAGAGCTCAGTGTGCACAGGAGAGAAAAAAAGCATTCAGTGCAATGAATGTTATAACCCTATTGGTAAAAAATATAAGTATAAAAAGTTCATTTTGTACTAAACTCTACTGGTACCTTTTTTAGTTTGATAAAAATAAAGGCCCCTTTTTTACTTCAATCGACTTGCCTCAGCTGCCATTAGACAGATTTTAGTAGCACACTGTACTACCTTCTCAAACAATTTTCTCGTTTACACCTCATTCAGGAATATAAAATGCATCACCTTTCAATTGTATTCAATTCCTGACAATTCATTTTGTGTTCAAAGCAAGACGTGGATTTATGACGTGCAGTGCCTTTGTAAGATGTGTGGAAAACTATGTGATAGATATTTATTTAGATTGCTCATTAACATTGGTTGGCATTAACTGCAAGACATTTTTTACATGCACCTTGATTCAAGCATGTACTGTCCCAAATTTTTCTTGAGAGCCCTCTGCCGTTTTTTACTCCTTGAGCAGTGCATGTTACCCACTCTTTTGCCAGTATAATGCCTGCTGTTTTATCTGGACTCAGGGAGCCTGCTGTTCAATATGTTGTGCAACTGAGATTCGTTTCCTCCATAATTAAACATGGTTGTCTGGATTGATGAAATTCAAATAGTACAGTGGTCAGAAGCACATGAGTTTTGTTAACAAGATTCTTGTCCTCGTCTCCTGATGAAGCAGGCCCATACTGCTCCTCATCTTTCACAGCCATGCCTTTATCCAGAGCATCATCATCAGTCCCAACAATTTCAGTAGTACAGCTCACACTGGACTGTTAGCTTTTTCATTTAGAATAATAAAAAATCATTGTGGTTTCACTGGCAATAGATAGTACATTTGACAGCCTATTGGCCACTTCTACACAAACAGGGTTGCAAATTCACAGTTCTTAAAGGCTAATAAACACTGGAAGTATTTTAAGAGCTCCTTTTAAAGAAGTAAAACAAGTTTAGACACTCAAATGTCTTTACAAGTGGTCAGTGATACAATCTACAATCTGCAGCAGCAGCTGCAGCTGCAGCGCAACATAGGAACAGAAGAGTTCATGTGCTGTTACAATTTCTATGTTTTGAGTAAATTTGTATTTTAAATTAGACACATGCATGTGTAATTTTTTATATCATGCGCAGATGTTGGTGCTGTGCTCAGAGGTCCCAGAGAAAGGACAGTCTTAACTTAATTATCCTGGAGAGAGGACCATCTAAAATGCAGAGGTACTGGAGAGAGGACTGTTTAAAACTTAGAGGGCTTGGAAAGAGGAAAGTATTAAAATTAGAGGGCTTGGAGAGAGGACAGTCTTAAACTTAGAGGGCTTGGAGAGAGGACAGTCTTAAACTTAGAGGTCCCAGAGCTGGGCTCTGGATCAAATTAAGCACAGTTGGCAGGTAATTGTAACAATAACAATTCCTTGCATTTGTAAAGAGAAAACTAATGATCTCAAATCATTTTACAATTCCCAAAACCCACGTAACACAAAACCAAATTAGAGAAAATTACAAAGCTAAAACATCAAAGCAGCTAAAATAGATAAAAATGGAAAATTAAACCTTTCTGAAAAAGTAAGTGTTTAGGCTAGACTAAAGCCAATTTGGCTGAGTCACTGATTTCTTTTGGGATTGTGTTCCAGAGATCTAATCACCCCCCAGAGTGCCGATGAACACACAGCGCCTTCATGTGTCCCAAGAATGACCCATTGCTTCATTAACATGGTCGGACAGATTGTTCCCAACCCATGACAAACCCTTTGTCTAAAAAATTGCCTCCTGATTTTGGTCCTCAATGCACTTCCATCCAGTTTGCACTTGGGTCCTTGGTTGCCTGCTTCACTGACGTTGCCTTGACTTGCCTTGTCAATACTATTATAATCCATTGTGTCCAAGACACTTAAAGGGGGAACTGCAGTTCAACTTTCTCAGACAGGGTTTTGAATCTCGCTAACAAAATAAATTTATTGATGGTGTCGCAAAATTTGACAAATTCTGAATTAAGCACAAAATTGTACCATGTTGTCGCAAACCCCTGGTCTCTCCACAGGTGAAATTAAAGAGTTTGTATGAATTGTGACATAAAGCAGCCCTTCCTGCACATTGTTCACTGTAATGACTAATGTAATGTGATGTACAAGTGAATAAGTGCAGGTTGTGTGGCAGACATTTCTGTTAGAAATAGCTGGTCATGAAAAAGGAGATAAGATCCTATGCAGTGCTACTGTAGCTGAAGATAGCACAGAGGAAACAAAGGTTTTAGTGAGTGGAGCCAGGTTTACTTATCCATGTCACGTAGTCTATATTCAAGGTCGAGGTCAAGCATGGGTCAAAAAGCCAGAAGCACAAGACAATGGATTTCTTGGATGTTGAAGTCCAAGAGAAGCTCGATGAAGGTTAACTCAGTAGTGAGCGTGGGAGTGTAGGTGAGTCGCCCTTAAGTAGTGGTATGAGGAGGTGTGGTGCAGGACAAGGGACTTGATAGCATAATAAGGATGTGTGTCGGCATTTGCGGGTAATAGGCTGGGCTTGTGTCTGGTCAGTGAGATCCGTGACAATTTCACTGCAGAAATGTTAAAATGTGATCTGCATCCAGAGTAAACAGGTAAGTAGTATTTGTTGGCAAAACTGTCTCAAATTCCAAATTCCGCCGTTCTGAATTGCAGAATATGGGGCTGTGGAATTTTAATCACTTTTGTGATGTAAATTGCAAGTTTTACACATTAATGTGTACATTTTACTCTCATTGTGGTTTGAAGTGCACTCATCAATGCTGATTCTTTCTAACCCAGAAATATAAAAATAGTGTTGCAGTTCCCCCTTAAGCCTTGAGGCATCTGCTGATAAATGCCCTATGCCTACCCTCCCCCACCCCCTACCTGCTTCAGTCACAGAACAAAGAAAAGGTGTAAAACGTTTCAAAAGGGGTTTAATTTTTAATTATACGAAACCATAATATTCAGTGTGTGGTAGTCAATCTCCAGTTGATCTGGACTTTAAAATCTGTGTGTTGCACACCACGGAGGACCATAAAGATCCAGCTGTACTTGTACATATTGTAAATCTTGTATACTGAGTGTTCCTCACTTTAAATAACCAGAAACAGTCCTGCTTATTCATATTGATAAAAACGGGTGATCCACACAAAAGAACATTTTGAAGGCAACGTGATGACTGATTTTTAAGCTCTGACAGCTATTCATTAGGGAGAGAGAATGATGATAATGACTAATTATCCAGGCAGACCTTGGTGTGCCAATGAGAAAAAAGAGGCTGAAGACTCACTTATTCGAATACGGGTTCCAGAATTCTTTGGAAGCAGACAGGTTTTGAACATGTTGAATTAATAAAAGAGAAAAAAAACTAATCATGAAATATTGTAGAGCAGGAAGTAAAGATAGCCTTAGAAAAATCTAAACATTGCTTTTGTCTAGATGATAAACTCTTCTATCACATTTTGACCAACCAAATGTGTTGGTGCTTTTTATTTAGTAGAATTCTAATATATTTTCTTATACTATTGATAGCAAATATGATTTAGACAAATACTACACATGTTCAGAATTACACAGTTTGTGGGAGTGCTATTTCTATTTAAGAGATAAAATACAAAAAGAGAAAGAAAATACAATATGAAAAAAACAGAGAGACTCAAAGCTGCAATTTTTTTTTAATCTTGGCAACTCTGCAGCAAATTCAAATTATTAATTTCAAAATTTAGTTTGAAAAGAGCAAATTTTAAAAATGAAAACGTAATCCAATTACTACTTTCCTTTCTTAATGAGTTTTACTTCATTACTCTAACTTGCTGTAACACGCTCATAACATTCAAGCCATAATTGCCTAAAGCAGCAATAAATGTATTTTTTATTATCTTACTTCATAACTGTATCAATTTAAAAGGACACTTTGCTTTGCCCCTGACCTTTTCCAGAGGAACTTTGTTTTAAACTGCTAAAGTTGTCCTTTGTTGCTCAGCCTCAGACAGAGCACAGACAGGTGGCATCAGCACACTGCTCACTGCCTTCACCGGTGATGCAAAGGCTGGAGTCCAATTTGGGAGCAATTTAGATGTCTTATTATTCTGTTTAATTGCCACTCCCTTAACAAATATTATCCAAATAAAACCCAGAGTTACTAAAAGGAAAGAAACAATAAAAGCCACACTCTCTGGTCTCCTGTTATGTCACACAGAGACCCAGGTCATAAAACTAACAGAGAGTGAATGCAACACTACACTTTGAAGTGCAACAAAGGAACTGAGGCATTAAGCTGCACACTGTATTGGTCTCTAGAGCAGTTCCTGTTTGTCCACACCTGGAAGCTGTTAGCTGTTGCTGCCATGCAGATTTATAGCGTTACTACCACCCCCTATACGTATTTTATGTTGTGTGCTCACATGTAGCTGTTAAAGACACACATGTGAATATGGTTTCCATCAGAGTGTCATTACTTCCAAGAGTGGCTTTGGCTAATTTATTCCCTTTTGGAGGATATGTTCCTTCCATATATCCTTTTTTCAGTAGTGGCACATTAAACCAAACAAAGGATGCAGGAAAGCTCATGACAAATGTGTGTACCCCTGCAATAAATACAAATTGAGTTTAACAGATAAAAATAATATCTGATATGTTCCATGCTGTACACTGCTGTTATTTTTACTGCCCGTTAATCCATTGCAACCTTTTCTTTCCTTAAGAATATAAAGGGATGCGAAACTGGAGTAGGCCAATCAGCACCTCTTGCTTCATCAGAAAGAACTGTTTGGATTAAATAATCATTGATATGGCTAAAGACCACACCAATGGAAAGAACACTGAAATATGTTCTGGAGCATTGAAGTTTGAAGTATATTTCTTTTGCGTGTCATGCTACAAGGTGGAAAATATTTCCTCAGGCATTCAGCCGATGAGCAAGCCCTTGCATGACTAGACAGATGCAAAAGATACACGGGTCTGGAAAATTAATAGTAGTAATAATTTTATTTAGGAGTGCTTTTTTAGCAAATTCAAAGTGCTGTGAAGTAGCAGACAACAATACAATAGAAGCAAAAAATGGGGAAAAGGGCAAACTGAATTGGTAAAGCCAGGATTATAACTAATTTATACATTAGAAGCTTTAGTCAGAAGACAGATATTTTAACAAGCTCTATAAAAGTTGACAGCTGACCGATTTGGGCAGTGAGCTCCAGAGACATGATGTTGCACATGAGAAGGCTGTATCGCCTGTTCTGGAGGACATGGTCTTTGGCAGGGTGAGAAGCTCTGAATCAGAAGATGTCAGATTAAGAGCTTCTTTTTTGTGAATCCTTAAAACTATCTGGAACTGGACAATTAGGTATCTTATAGTAGTGTGGGAGAATCGTAAAGCTCACTCTAAAGTTCACAGAGTACCAGAGCAATATACAGGGAATGGCGATTCTATGGTGATGCAGAGTACATTTAGTGAGTAATTGGGTTGCTGAATTCTGGATAAAATCAATCCCATTTTCCTACACAGTAAGTAGTTAATTTACAGTAGTCTAATCTTGCGGCAATAAAGGAACATGTAAGCATCAGATATGCAGAGCAAGAGCCTTATGAGCATGTGGAAAAAGATGCACTTGTGACATGCACTTCAACAAAATATCAACTGGTATTTAACTTTTAATTAAATCAACATGTATTTCTTCCAAAACACTATTATCCTGGCTTGAAAGAGTATAATAATTTAAATAATAGAATTAAGTAGTTCAGGTGGGTAACTGCGTTAGCATGCGTAAGCTGAAAAGGAACAAGTAATAGGTTTATTCCATGCTGAAAAAAAAGAAAACACAACGTTTTGGCTGTGGAGCCTTCTTCAGGTGTGCAAATAATAGAATGTTCTGGTACATATGCACTGTATGTATAAGCAGGTATACTTATCAATGTGGGGTAAAAAAACAGAAAATAATACTTAGAAACCAAATAGCATGCTCTTTTAACTATTTTTACTTTCTAAACAGCAGAGAATAGCAAATAAAAATAGAACGTGAGTAAACTGGATGGGCCTACAAACACACAAAGGAAAATGTGTATGTGTGTGAGCGTGTGTGAATGCTTCTGAAATCTCACTTGACTTTGCCCATTGACACTGCAGTTGTCCTTCCCTGCCAGGTCAGCAGGACAGTGAGAGTTTCAGTTCCAACCAGAATGTCAGCACTCCCTTGTCTCTGGGTGTAGTGTCAGGGTTGAGCAGTATTACCAGGGTGATGACTGGAGAAACTCGACAGCTCTTCTCCAAACCCTTGGCCTTCTGTGACCTTGTGAAACAACTGCAGGTCAGAAATAAAAGCCCTTTTCCCAGATCCCAGCCCCACCCCTCCATAGCTTTCATTGCTGAAACAAGAAGTCTTCAAAAACCGACCTATGACCTCCATATTCCAAAGGAAAGGATTCTGTCACCAGACATCAAGTGGATTGTCATATAGGTGAATGTTATCCATTGTTCACAGTTACAGGCAATAAATGTGCCCAAGCCCCCTATAATACAGCAGTTCAATCACACAGACAACTTTACTATGATTTGCTAGGATGAACACCATAAAGAGGTTTCATTGACAAATAAGTGAAATTTAACACATTGTAAAAATCAATAAATGGCAGAACTTTCTTTTTGACAACTCTGTTGTCTGCTACTGTTTATACACTGTATCGTTTGCTTTTTAGTTTTGTTGTCAGTCTGTCATTTTGTAACGTTTGTAATGTTTTTTCTCAGACAGGTGGTTCTTCAAAGAGAGTTTTTAGAATTTATCACTCAGAAAGATTAAAATGGGGCGAGGTTCTTGCAAGGACATTGCTAATGGAGAGGATAAAACCTAATGGAAAACTTCATTCAACGTATGCAGAATTTATATGAACCAAAAAGTAGAACTCGACAGATAGGAAAAGATGGTTAAGTATAACTCAGGTAGAATGTAAAGAGAATTTTATTATTTTGATGTCTTATGTGGGTCCCCACACCATCAATAACAAAAGTGTTAACATTATATAAGTGATATACAATAATAAGTAATATAATAAGTGAAATATTTTACTCTTATGTCTCACAACAGTTTAATCATCTGTAAAATATAAAATTAATAGCCTGTTGAATTTAATAGGGTTTCTAAGATTCCAATAAGCCTCAGAATATATTTATGTCGTAGGTCTATTAATATCACACTGCAGTGTTTATTTCCTAATTTCCCTCCTCTAATTATGTTTTTGCTACTTTATCTCTTTACCTGTCACACTCTGCTGATTGTAACCACTGAACAGAAAGCCATATAGAGCTGAGGTTGAGAGAGACACAGAGGAAAGGAAACATTTTAACCATCTGTTAGTCTTTTTCATAGAGGCAAAAAAACAAAATAAAAGACAGTCCTTCTGAAATACCATCCTAATATTCTTGCTAATGTCCGAGGGAGTTTTCTGAGAGGATTTGAGTGTTCACTTTTTTTAAGGTGTTATGATCTTACATTCTGAGGAGACATAAGCCAGCACCCTGAAACTCTGTATCAGCCTGGGAGGACCAGCAAGCCTTTAGTGTGAGTAAATTGGGAAATCAACTGTCCCTTAATTTATATACACTAACAGAGACTACCCCAGGGCTAAGAATTAAATACTCTGAAACAAATCTGTTTAAAATTATCGTAAATAAGAAATTATGCTAATGCTCATTAGATGGAGTATCTCCCCTCAGCTGAAGTAGATAAAAGAAAAAATCAAATTGTGTTTGCTCTGCTGTGAAAACAGTCACTTGGCATCTCTGCTTTCCAATTGGCTCAAGAGATAATGGCCAAGGGGGAGGCTGGGATAGCTTCCCCCAGACCCTCACTGCAGAGTTTCAGACAGCCAGTCAGATGTCAATGAAGTGGCTCTCTGCAGGAGTCCTCTCAAGTTCCATTATTCAGCCTCACTTGTGCATGAATAATGCCCACAAAAAAAGAAAAATAAACACAACAAAACAAAATAAAATAACAAAAAATCCCCAAATTTGCATCTGGCTCAGTTATTTAGAGGTCTAGATGGGTATACAACTTTAAGGACTATGTGGCCCTTTTGGTCATATGTCTGTAAACCCTGATCAATATCTCTCATAATGACGCATGCACAAGTCCAAGCTCTGAAGTCAAAGGGAGCAACAGGAAAACAATTTGGGAAAACCATGTGTTGTCATTGAAAATTGGTGTGTTGTCATTGAAATTTTGAAAGAAGAGAAGATGGACTGGAGGACACTGTGCCAATTAGTGGCAGAGTAATGTTAAATGTAAACAGTGAAATCAAACTATCCAGGTAGCCCAATTAAAATCATTTGTGTAATGAAGTGACATTAACCAAATAAATGGAGTTTATAATGAAAGATCAGGAGGGCTGACAACAACCACGCTCCATCGTACTCAGCTGTCGGTAATTACCAATCATTCCCATCATCTTTCTTCCACCAAACACTATAAATACCAGTGTGATTTCCTACTCTCCCTTGCGTGCGACTTTTGAATCCCACTTCCACCTCTGCAGCTACCCCTTGGTGACCCTGCATGGGGATCCTGGCCTCCTCGTCCTATGGCCAGGAGGTCAGCCCTCCACCAAGCAGGTTAAGCCAATATCTGCTCCATAATAATTCATCACGCTTTGATCTTGTGTGTTGTCACCATTCGTAGTGAAATATTTTTTAAACAGATTTTTTATCAGAAAATGCTGATTCAACCATATATTTTCTCATGGTAGATTTCTAAAAAATAAAGAGTTATTCATAGAAGGTGGTCTGTAACCTTGTAAAAAGTTTTCAAAATTTTAAAAAGAAAAAAAACTGATTGAAAGCTCCTATAAAATTATGTAATCATCTTGCACAACAAGTGCATGATACAAGCCACACCACAATATTCAACAAACCCTACGCACACATGAACATTTTAAAATAGAGCTCATAAAATGTTTTAATGAACTGAGATGCTGTTCAAATTGTACTTTTGTTGCAACAAACTGGCTTGGCCCATTCCTGCATCTAGTCATCCAGTGCCTTCATTTCCAAATCAATCTGGACTATGCAAAGCATGCTGATTTTTGCCTGGTGATGCAGCCAAAATACACCAGCCAGGACACAACCAAGACAAAATCAAAAAGTAAAAGGTCACCGGAACTGTGTCAACATGTTTTTAAATTTATTTTGATTGTTGTTGTTTGATTTCTAACCTAAAACTGTTCATGTCAATTATCAGAAAGAAGTCCACAAGGAAATGGGACAAAAAAAGACAAAATATTCAGTTTCCAGAACAGACTTACAGTTTCTCTTCCATTTTACAACCCTAAATCTGTTTTCTGACCTGTACATTTAGTACACGAAGTGCTGTATTATCAGTTTTAGTTTGGCCAAATTCTAAATATGATTAAATAAGATGATTAATATAAAGAGATAGTGCTCTGAATACTTTGGTGTTCATTCAGCTGGCCTGCAGGTGAGAGCTGTCACAACCCCATTCACTTATGAGGAATAATCCAGGGAGGCAACTATAAGGTGGAGGGAGTGGAGCTAGAAAAGATGTGTGGACAGCAGGCAAGAATTTAGACATAAGTGAGTAGAAGTGCAAGATTAACACTTGACCTCCTCCTGAACATCTGTTAAACACCATTGGGCGCTCTGTAAGAGAGGACTGGACTGACTGAAATCAATTCTACTGCATTTTTGTGGTGGATGAAAACATTTCTGCACATGAAGTACAGAATGTTTGTTGGAGAAGGGTGAAGAACAGCCATTAATCTCTCCCACACACCAGTTCTGATGTTCTGTTCTTGGCGTTTTTTTATTTTATGTTGTTTTGTTATTAAATGTGATTTACATATTTTTCAGTCAATAGCTATTAATGCAAAATGAACCACTGAACAATAGAGTTTACTCTAATATTTATATAATGCCAGTCATTTTTATTTTAAGTTTTTGTCTACATGCAACCTCATTGAAAATTTTGCATTTATGTTGATTCACAGGTAAATCTGATTCAATTCACTTGAAAGGAATCACAAGATTGATAAAATCAGCACTGATTACTTGAGCAATTAGGCTGCACTTTTTAAAGGGACAAATCAAAGCATTGTAACACACTTTCTTCATTTGGGTTGTACTGGGATTATTTATGTCATTGAGATGAGCATCGATATCCAAGCACATTTCATTTTAGCATATTACCTTCCCCAGTTTCACTGAGAACACATATCACATCAGGTGAAAGTACTTACAATACTGTAATACAGAAACACACACATATCAGCTATTTGTTGTTTGCCACCTCTTATTCTTCAAATATCTCATTGTAGAGATATTTTTTCCCAGAACTTCTTATTAGGAATCTGTTATGATGAGAATGGTTTATTTGATTAGAAATGTATGAATTCACTCTTCTCCTTCAACTGTTTGCTGACTTAAATGAAAGAAGTTAAGGATTAGAAGTGAACAACTTTGTGGTGCATCAATATAACTCCTGTGAAAATGATGCCCATCTCACAGGAATGTAAAAGTACATAGTAGTCAGCATGAAAGGAGTGGTAAGTAACCACTTTGGTGATTATACGACAGTGCATTAACACAGGAGGGTGTTGATTCTCTGTGCTTTCAACAGGAAACAGAACAACTGCATGTCCTGAGCCTATTGGCTTGATTGTACTCAGCAAGAAAGCCTATTTACTGCATGATGAAAGAACAGTGACTGGTCACACTTGACAGCAAAGTTTGGGCAATAGTTTCATTTATTTTTTTATTTTAAAACACTGTCCTTTTCCACTATTTTTAATTGTCTGCAATCTTTCAGTGTAAATGAGGAAAACTCAATTTAATAATAAATGATATGGACAGTCCAAGTCAACAGGAGAACAATGACAAGATAACTTGTAATTTGCCTCTAATTACTGTTTAATTAATTATGTGAATGCTTCTCAGGTACAAAGTATCTTTAACATTTTTAAATATATTTAGAAAAACATACTTAGTTCCACAAAGAGGACTGTTACTCACACTGGAAAGAACAGTGATTTCACTGGTTCACTAAATCATACTTGATAAACAATGCTCAGCAAGAACAAGAAAATTTCTCACACAGAGGTGTCTTATTTCTTAAAAGAATTCAGATTAAATTAATCAGTACACAATCTGAAGGCCTGCAGAGCCTGAACACTTTATTATTTTGTCTTTATAAAGGGTCAGCTCTAGTATTTTGGATTATTGGGGTGCCAACACATTTGCACATTGTATTATTTGAGGACATTTTCCTGTCTCCCCATGGTCTACGTTTTTCAAACAATGGCAGAAGCGCTAACAGTTTGTCCCACAATTTTGAAGGAACCCAGACACATCACCTGAGACAGTGGAGATCCACAGCTAGGGTTGGGACAGCTTTTTGTAAGGTACCATTTTATTTCTGCACATTTAAAATGAAATAACTAAGCTAGAGAGACAAGTGCTATCTCTTATCAGTGGAGCTTCCATCTGAAAAGTATTCAATGGTACAGATATGTTTTAAAAAATAGGTGAAGTTTGCTGTGTGATGCTTGAAGATCATCGTCTTTCCTATTTGTGCAGAATATACAGTATAGAGTTCCTTACACAACAGACAAATAGACCATGAACTGGCTATGAAAACTGCTTCTTTTTCACATATGGAATATATTCTGAAGTGTGTGGTTGAACACCTTCCCTCCTTAATGACCAATACATAGTCCAAAAGTGTAAAAGTCCATGAGATTTAAAGGGGAGCTGCAATGCTATTTTTACATTTTGGGGTTAGAAAGAATCGGCATTGATAAATGCATTTCAAGCCACAATGAAAGTAAAATGTACACAGTAATGTGTAAAACCTCCAATTTACATCACAAAACAGACAAGATTTCCATATGGTGCAGCTTCATATTCTGCAATTCAGAACGAGGCAACGAAACTTCTGGTGAGGTGAAGCAGCCCTGTTACATTGTAAACAAGCAGGCTTTTAATCCAATAGAAATACTGCTCTCAACTTTGAGATTATTTTGGCGACAAATACTATTTACCTGTTTACTCTGTATGCAGATCACATTGGAACATTTCTGTGGTGAAATGTCTGCTCTACAACCTGTACTTATTTGCTCGTATACCACATCACATTAGTCATTACTATGACTAGTGAGCAGGAAGGGCTGGTTTAAGGCAACTCTTGCTTGCGCCTGTGGTGAGACTGGTGGTTTGGAACAACATGGCGATCATACAGTGCTTTCACAAAGTTAATGATTTTGTGCTTAACTCTGAATTTGTAACATTTTGTTAACAAGATTTCATAACTGGTCTGTGAAATTGGGACTGCCCCTTTAATGTTTTCAATGATATTAGCTATTATTGCGTTATTTATATGCAGTAGTTTATTTTTTAAACTTAGTCCTCTGTAATGGTGGCATTCAAAATCAAATGTAAATTCTATATTACATTAGAAATGTGTATAGACTGCATTTTACAAATAAAATGTTATTTGCTATCAGAATGGATAGAAAAGTCAGCACACTCAAATGCAACTTAAGTCTTTTAATTAGAGGTTGAATTGTTCACGTTTTAGTGATTCCAATCATGGAGACACATCATTGACAAACCAAAAGACTATTGTGCTTTGAATACCAATTGTAATTTGACTATGCTTAGATGCTGGGAGGCATGATAACTGACCCCTTTGTTAATAATTACCTGTGCACTAGTTACTCATTATTCCTCTGTGGAATATACTTTTATTTCCCTAGCTAAACAATTTGCATATTAAAAATATATATACTCCCAGGTGTCCCAAGGCAGAGACTGTCCGTTTCATTTTTTTTAATTCACAGAAGTGCATGTACTGATTAATGAGTGGAGAACTGTGCCGCTAATGACAGACTACTTATATTTGCACACTGCTTAAGCGTACGTTAATTTATACATATATTCATTAATAGTGCCAAAATGATAAAATATACATGTCAAGAAGCAGGTCTCTGTAGGAGAAAATCAGGCTGAATGAAAACTAATGTTATAAATAGAAAATGTATTTATGTAACTTGGGGGATAAAAGAGTTCACAGATATAGGTCAATAAATTATATATTTTGTGATGTTTGAAAAAAATGATGACTGATGATGCCTCTAAACTCTTAAAGGGCTGCTTTCATCTCCCTGTTAGGCAGGGAGCATCAGTGTGGAGTCTGTAATTCCTGGCCAATTACCGTGGGCTTTCCATGCAGTCTGCCCTCACTTTCAAACTTTACGAGCTCTTTTCATGTTAATCATTTTATAATCTCTCTGATCTTGGCACACAGATGCAATACAAAGCAATACAGATATAATTGCATTGTATTAAAAGATATTGGACCTTTTTTGAAGAAAATAAAGATATTTTAAAATTTCCCTCTTTGACCTCACCATTAGATCTAATGCTATTACCATAGCATTAGATTTTGTAGAGAGGCTCAGGAAAACTCCCCTGTTGGTTCTGTGATGTAGTCAGATCTTTTTATGATGGCTTAAACTGTGATTCTTCTAGCATTAACAACATGGTACAAATGCACATGAAAATTTAGGGTTAGGGTATCTTGTGTGTTCTAGAGTTAAGCACTCAGAATGAGATCAGATTCTTTTTTGTGTAGGTTTAGGATGATTGGACACCTTTCACACATATGATTCCTGGGAACATGCAAACCTCACCCAGAAGAACTCTGGATCCCCATTCTGGAATCAAGCCCGAGGCCCAAGAGTTGTGAGGAAACAGTGCTAACAGCCACACAACTCACACCACTGTGCTGATGCCTGTTCGGACACACTTAACTGAATAAAAAAACACATCTGAAAATCTACAGTATTTCAGGTTTGGACCCGGGTTAAATTGATATTGCTAACAAATATGACATTTTCAAACCTGGTTCTTGATGGTGGTTTTTTTGTGCTTCAGGCTGCTTGTTTCTGTTTTCTGGGATATTGCCATTATGTAAGGAACAGGTGAAAACCAGGCTAAGACAAAAGTTTCCAGACAGGTTAACTAATTATTCAAATCCATGTCAAATATGTTCTCATCTTTAATAAACTTAAATACAATTTTTAATTATTGTTATGATAATAACTTGAATATTTTAATTAATAGAAATACAGCCAGGCCAACATAAAAGTGCCAGTGCAGAAAGCTTTGTCTTGGGCTAGGAACATTTAACATTATTTAAAAAAAATATGCAGATTGTTCTAATAATTATTTCACCTTACATTTAATCTGCTGGAGAGGAGCAATTATCTTGTGTGGGAGTTTGAGACAGTCGGACCTGAATTAGTGCCCCATCCAGGCACTTTTATAATGATTCAGCTTTCATACATATTGCATTTAGTACTGGCTTGTAATTTGTAATTGGCAGGTAAGTAGAATTTTTGATTTATTCCAGGCACTCGTAGTCTTTGTAAAGGCTATACATCAGAATGATAGGAGAGCTTTAATGACTATAGGAATAAGGGCACATACATTTAGTTGGGTATCTTCTATCTCCTGGGACAGGTGGGAGAATGTTGAGGTTCATTTATTAGGATTTACACTTCTTTTTTTCTTCTGCCAATTGGTCATTATGAGAACATGGGTATAACGGATATGAAATTAATGCAACAGTTCTGGGTCAGTGAAAGTTCACAGATCCTGGCAGCCAGAAAGAATAACTTAGAGAAAAAATATATTAATAAATTCAAACAAAAACAATTATTTTTCAGCAGTTTCGTTAGGCGCTAATGATTATGATAGAGGGACATAACTACCCTAGCTGAGATAATAGTAGCCTGAACCTAAAGGATGAGGCTGACCGAACCCCCAAAACACTGTTTCTTAGTGACAATGTGTTTGTGATGCATTGCACCTCAGGCATGCTTGATTGGTTCAAATAAATAAGAGAAATACTTCTGAAGACCACCAAGATTTTTGACGTTAGAGAAAGGCCTTTTGAGTAAATGAATTTGGATAGCAGCAGTTAATTCTGCACTCTTCAGGATGCCAAATGAAGGAAGGAAAAATGATTCAGGGTCAAATCTCCAAGAGGGGAATGGTAGCCGTTGCATAGATAGTGAAAACAGCATGTTAAAATGTAAAGAGAGAAGGACTGAAGAAAGTTGGAATGGGAACATGGGATTTGAATAAGGAGGAATTGACGTAGATGCTTGGTCCAGTCCAATATTTCTGGAAGTGAAAATTAGAATTTGTGCTCTAGTTTGAGAACCTAGGTATATAGGCAGCATGAATTATGAACTGATTGCAAAGAAAAGTCAGGAGAGGCACCTTGATTTCATAATATAAAGTTATTTAGAAAGATGTTCCTAAGATAAATGAAGTGGCTGAGGAAAGAAACAACTCACAGTTGAGAATGTAAAGGTGGAGAAGATTTTAATAATGCAACTGAATTTAGATCACAGGAAAGATGCAGATCACAGGAAAGTGGGACTTACAATGAAATAAAATTTTCCTAATACACCTTGAAGAGGTGCCATGGATTAGGGATGATGGATATAATTTTTATAGTAGCAGAAATACTGACTTTCTGCTAATCAAGCATTTCTGTCTATTGCTTCGATCAAATAGAAAGCATAACTGATGGCTGAGCACAGCAGAGAGAAACTGGGGAAACTGGGGATCAAGCTATTGATACTGTAAGTGAATAACTGTGTGGAACAGAGATTCATCAGATCCCTTTATTTATGGGTGTGATATTGAGAGGGCTGTTTTGGTCTGGGTCAAAAGGGGAGTGGGGGGACCATGAATGGACAAATCATGAAACCCCGCCTAATTTCTAGACGTAAAAATCCCACAGCAACAGGATGACAGAGTGCTGAGTGGAAACTGTTGCAGGTAGGCTGCTCCAAAACAGAGCAATTCAATCCCAGATGAAGACAAAAGGAATGAAGTGGGCTAATACTTGTGAGTATGGAAAGGACACACAGTAGTTGTTTTTGGGGAAGTGATCTTATGGAGTGAGCACGACCACTTCACGAAAGCAGCAGATAAGATGAAAGTTGGAACTTTTGCATTCGATTGAGTTGAATTCGCAGACTTGTCCACCTCCTCAAAGCCCTTAGAATACTAAGGCCTTAATGAGGGTATGAGGATTGAAGATGGGGAAGAGATTACTAGTGATGTAGGACTGGAAATAGGGGAGGTTTACATTCAGAGAGAGAGAGAGAGAGAGAGAGAGAGAGAGAGAGAGAGAGAGAGACTGTGCTGATGAATGCGGACATATCCCAAAAGCCACACTAAGCCCTAAGCCCTTCCTCCAAGATCTCATTTTGTGTGACAAAGAGCAGGTGGACTTAAGGCTCGCAAGCATTTGTGGGTGCACTGTTATACAAAGAATAATGGCCTCACATGACATCATTTTTTGGTTACGGTTCATGGTGAAAATGCTTTCTGTTGTTCCTGCTTTCGTGCTGCTTTTCCAGTGGCTAAAAGCAGGTTGGCAGAGAATTTTTAAAATAACTTTTCATTCTCCAATTGCAGCTTGGTGAAATTGAATGTTATATACGTACATATACATACATATTTATAACTTACATACATATTAATTGTACTTCCCTAAACCAATGTAGTGACATAATATGTTCATTTATATTGACTAGGCTTGACTCAAAATGAACTAAGTGAACTAAATAAGGAAAACATGGCATTCAAAGCTTTGTGCTACTAAATAAATGTAATCTCATCTGTAACTGTACAAAAACAACAGTAGAAGGAACATAACGTGTTCATTCACGTTAAGCAGGATTGATTCAAATTGGGCAAAGTAAACTAAATAACCTTGGCAATACCTCTCTCTTTTTATTCATATATTTGTACAATTAAATAGTGTACTTTGTTTCTTTATGTACAAAATACAGCATAAATAAATGAATATTTATAAATTGAAATGAGGATAACAAACTAATAGCTTTATGTCAACACTTTGCACCTAAAATACATATGAATCTACCACAGCCTAATGAAACTTTGTTTATACATAAAAATATTTTGAGTTTAAAATGGCAAAAAATTAAATTTTACTAACTTGAATATTTTATTCTCCTTGGCAACTTCACTCTGCTTTCATACAGTAGATCAGAACTTGAAATGTCACCATTTTGCAAAGACGTGAGAGTAATTCCCTTCAGTGAAGTCTGCTTGATGCAGATTTACAAGAAGGGCACATAAAGGGCTTATTGGGGGTGCCCGTGAGCACCCTAGTTAAACACAAATTATAAATGGGACACCCTAAGCCCTTGCAGACCTGAGCAGGAATGAGCTTATGAGGGAAACGAGACCACAAGTGTGGATATTGGGGACATGGCCTGAGAATAAGAGCTGTAAGTGATGCAAACAATTGAACAGCCAGTAAATTGGCTGCAGAAGAGTTTAATATTGAATGAGCCACAACAGGACTGCTGCTGATATTCACAAAACATGGAGCTACTAAACTAACAGGGAGGTCTGGGATAATAGACCTGAAAAGGTCCAATTCACATATTTGGTCAGGAAATGTAGAGTATAAGACATCCCTTTACAGAAGTGAGCAGTCAGTGAAGGATGTTGCAGTAGAGGGCTTCTGCGAGTACCTGGGCTGGTCAACATACAGTATGCAGAACCAAGACAGGTAGAAAATATTTATTGCATAGGTACAGTATATCCCAGATGTGTCTGTGGTCTAAGGATGAGAGGATTACATTTTAAAGCAGTAGTTATAGTTATAGCATTAGTTTGAGGTTATAAGTGTTTTGTCCTGCTATTTTAAATGGTTGTATCGAGAGCGATGATCACTTTGTGAAAGGCAAGGTGGCTATACTAAAACAAGAGAAAGTGAAGTGAGAAAGATAGAATGGACACGGTGAGGAGGTGAAACGGGTATCTGCTGAGCAGGCTTCAGCTTTGTGAAATTTGCAAGCGAATGGTGTGGCTGTTATAAAGAAACAGGTGATTGTGAGGAACCAACCACTGGGAGACGCAGTTTCCTGCAAGCTTTGTAATGTCACAGAATTTCACACAGGAAAGAAATTGTCACAGCATTACAGAATTATAGAGTGGTTAACAGTTGTATAGTACCGTAGAACATGCGGGCATGATGAACAGGAAAATACAAATTTACAGTGGGATAATATAAACCTCTGAGGGTCCAAACACAGAGGTTGCCTCCCTCCAGGGAGTAGATTGTAAATTATGGACACTAAGCTTTTCCACTCAGTCTGGAGTTCAATATCTCAGAAGATGCTGCATTGATTTGGAAGAAGCACCCCAGAGCTACCTGCCTTGAGGCTAGCAACTCGGAAGTGGTGTAGGAACTACTTATCAATGCTTGTCGATGGGCAGTATGTCAAGTTCTTGGTGTTCCATGTTTTCGGAAATTGCTACAGTATATTATTAGTAACATAGCTATCATTATATGTTTGCACAGGCCACCATAGTTTCAAATGTGATTTACCAAAATCAAGGTTAATCAAATTATGGGGAAACAGGTGTGCAATGATACAGGATTCCTTGTTATATGAATTATGAAACTAAAGAATCATCAAATATTTTTTACACAATGCAGGAAAGGTGACATAAATACAAAGAGATGAAATTGAGATGTATAGGGTTAATAACAGAACTGAACATGATACTCAGTTACTGTCTGGTCACTTCTGTGAGGTGGAGTAAGCAACAGCAACTGGGGGGGGGGACTCAAGAAGGAAATGTAGTTGACAGGTAGGAGTCCAGAGGTTGGAAACCTGGGTGAGGGAGAGTGTTGAGGGCCAATACTGCACCAGTTGGACATCAGAGGTCAAGGTGGGGTAAAAATGCAGGGAGAATACCTGTCACTGTAACAGCTTGGGCACCAGGGAAGGTGAGGGATGTGAAAGAGGAGGACCAATCACACAGAACACTGAAGCTGTGCACTCACACGCATGGGGAGGAATCAGGAATCAGCACCTGGCTGGGTGCGAAGTGTTGCTCCTATAGTGACAGCAGAAAGATTTGGGAAAGGGAAAGGATCAAATGTTGATAATAAACTGTTGCCATAAGTGCAGTGGCTGGACACCAGGAGGAGTTCCAGGGAGTCAGGAGATGTCAGGAGAACTGGTAGAAAGTGCAGACATTTTGGCAGGTGCAGGGATCTAGTTGCTTTTCCTTTGAGAACAGAAATAGAATAATTATTTGTTCAGCATAGTACGAACGTTACTCCCGTGTTAGATTGGAAGAGGTAAACAGAGTTTGGATCACTAAATCTAGCTGAATCTAGGAAGGGTGGCAAGGACTGGAGCCAAGCAAGAAGAACTGGTGAGGCTCAGCAAAAGATTAGCTGTAGCAGAGCAGAGCGCACAAGTGATGTCTGCCTCTGACTAGAGGACACATTAAATGCCAGAGAAATGTGCAAAGGAAAGTCTGGAAGGTAAATATACAGTAAAACATCTCTGTTCATGAGTTCTATGTTTGTGATTTTGTTAATGTAAATGTTCTACTTAGAATGCAAACTCTAATATGAGCTATGATTTAATTTATTTGTTTGCACATGCAATAACTTGATTTTTAGGGATGTTTAAATTTTCCAGTACTGATTTTCATGAAATGCTGGTCTTGTTGAGTCCAGAGGCAGTTTACTCCACAAGGAGCAGAAAGCTCACTTGTAACAGACAATAATATAAAATTGTTTTTCAGTAGTATTACTGAGTAGAAGCGTTGTGAGTTATCGGCTTTAAATGCATCGTGGTGCCAGTCATTACCATTTTCATATTTAGATGTCTAAATGTTTAAAATCTAATTTAACTCCAAAACTACAATATGTACCTTCTCTTTAGCTGCAAAGGTAAAAGACCTTTACATAGTGCATGTAAAGTGGTACCAAAAAATCATGCTTTAACTTCAACCCCACGGATGACGTTATCTAGTCCAGGTATCACACCTGAACTTACATTTGTAAGGTGTGTTCATGTCATGTAACTTATTCTTGAAACTTGGTGATAGATTTCTGCATTCTTTTGCCGTGCTTTAACATATTGTGATATGTTACATGAGGCCTTTTTGTGATTCCTCACCTTGAAAAGACAGTAAATTAATAATTTATTGGCTCTATATGTTGAAATGTGAAAAACACATCTTAAGAACGTACAAAAATGGAAAAAAATAAAACAGTTACTAAACAGAAGGCCCCTATTTACTAGAAATGAAAAATGAAAACAGAAAAAGTAATTGAAGTTAATGCATTTTCCTGAATTCCTTCTCTAATCGAACACTAATAACTATAATGCAGTAAGAACCGGAACAGAAATTGTATTGGAAATGGAACACAAAGGTAGCCAGTACACATTTGTTTTGTATATATTGTATCTCTTCGTGTTTCAAAAAGCTGGCAAACATCTCAGCTGTAGTCAAGAAGTGACATTATGGTTTCTCAGGCTAATTACTGTATTTCCTGTGCATTACCTTAAGAATACCTACTGACATACAATGTAAAGGCAAAAGTCTAAACTTTACAGCAATGCTTCAAAGAGCACTGTGGCTTATCCCCACACCCAGACAGCTATCACAGAGACCTTCACACATGAAATCACTACAACTTCTGGTGCTAAATAAGAGGACCAGGAAGTTCCTCCTTATTCATGTGTAAGAGAAAACATCAAAATAAAAACCATCTCCAGAGTCTGCTAAATAGAGCAACATTTCACAGACAGCTGCTGCCACAAGCCAGCAGAAATGAATTAACTCACACTACTTCCTAAGAGACAAAGACACACCCTTAAATACAGAACAAACTGACATGAGTATTCCCTACATACCAACAGATTCAATTATGCAATCAGTGAACTATATACAACAGGTGAGACATTTGCAAATGAACAAGTATTTGTGGCCACCTATGGCTGTTCTGTTTTCATTATGACCATTTTTCCAGTCCTCTGTACAATCCACCAAAGCACATAATGTGTTTTACATTTTAAATAGTGAGCAGACAGATTTGTTTGGCTGTTTGACCTGTATTGTTCTCTGGGTTAACACAAAACAGAGCTCAGGTCATGATTTCATAAAAAACACCTGGTGCTCAGTGTTTTGTCAAAATGAGTTGATTAAAAATCTGTATGGAGAGCCCTTCAAAATTGTATGACTTTAATTAATGCATAATTGAAGGCAGCCTGTCTTGAGAAAAGTTGCCTGAAGATAGAAATGTTCTGTTTCAAGAATATTCAATCCAGGAAATTAGGAAACCATCTCTCTGAAGGAAGCCACAACCACATCCACTTGTCCAGGACTGTCATACAGTATTTGTCTGCTCCATGTGACTAAGTATTTTCAGACTGTCAAGAAGGTCCAGTTAGAATCAAATAGCAGAATGACTGTAGATCACCTAGATGACCATGTTCATGAAAATGATCTACAGACCTAGATATCATTAAGGTTGATTTTTCTTTGCGGTATTGCTGACATTTAACTTCTTTTACCCATTGGTGTTCAGTGGGAGCATTCATGTTTTGATCATAAATATCCACTTGTGCATATATAATTTAGAATTCAACAAAATGGGACATCATTAGAAAAGGTTAAATACTTTCTCAAGGCACTGTATTAGCTGATGCAGACTGTGTTGCCCCTGACAGACCTGGCAGAAGATTACATGTCTGGAGGATTAGAATGGAACAACTTCAAAAAGACAATGTTGAGATCTTGCTGTGGCCAGTTTCTTTTACTGACCCATGGTAGACAACAGCTCTTGGCTGGCTTCACAGGAAGAGTGGCAGAACAGACCACAGTGGTATCCACTGTATCTCGAGTTTTGTGATCCTTGTGTGATCCAGTGATCCAGTGATGTCATACCCAGTTCTAATTTGTGATGTTATCATTTGACAGTGTGTCATATTTCATACCAAAAACCTGGTATGTTTCATTGATCTGTGTTTGTGTTCATGTTCATTTTCTAGTGTTTGACAACAAGACCAGTACTGCAGAGATTAAATCCTCGATGCTGTGGCATTTGTCTATGATTTCCAATAATTAATGTACCACTAATTCATTGCCTAAAGAGGTTGGGAAATCACTTGACCTGGGACTCCCTGAGTTATTTTCTCACAGTGGGAGTTTTAGTTTTCTGTCCTTTATGCCTAGTGATCTACTGTTCCTGTACATTATTGTCAGCTGCTATATAATTCTTTAAAGCTCTTTTTATCAAACTTGTGAAGGTCTATAAAGTAGTTAGAATAATTGTGTTTTTTTTTCAAATTTTGTTTGATATCTTATTTAAATATTTAATGGGGACCACAAGATCTGAGTTAACTTTTATTTCAGTAGCATAAACAAAGTCTAATAAGGATGAAACAAAACAACAGAAATAAAATGATAGCATTCTTTATACTTTGGTATTAACCAATGACAACACTGTCCAAAGATCATTGCTGTGGAGGAGGGGGAGTGTTAGAAAAGATGTGTGTAGAGTTGTGTGCAACCAGAGAGTATTTATATATAGGTGAGTAGAAGTGTGCCATTAGATTTTGACCTTCTCCTGAATGTCTGTTAAATAACATCATTAAGTAGTTCAGTCCATTTCTAATAATGACATAATGAGCCAACAACATATATATAGATTATATGATTTAAATGGATCCATTTATTATATAAATGGATAATTAATTTAATATTTTAGAGTTATCTTGTCTGGCTGAGGAAATGACAGGAAATGGATCTGGTCGAAGATACAGTAAGTACTGTCACAACCCAAGATCCCCAAAACACTGATGCAGATTTCAAACACTCAACTAAAAGCAAGTGCGTTTCACTGCAAAGCTTCACAGGAAGCAGGGAGAATGTATGTATAGGAACAAGTAATAGGTTTATTCCATGCTGAAAAAAAGAGAGAAAAAAGAAAACACAATGTTTCGGCCGTGGAGCTGAAAACTCCTACCTGATTGTATGTATAGCTTGGAATGAATGAAAAACACATTTGATGCAAGCTTAATTGAGTAGTTTTGGATATGCAAAGTTTCAGTGGAACACTAGTGGAGAATGAAGCGAATGAGAAGGATGTATGCTGTGGATGACTGAACATGAAATGAACAGGTGGCAGCAATTGCAGGAGCATCTACTTTGAGGCTGGAATTCTGTGGTGGTGGTGTAATATATAGAGCTACTGATTCCAAGCGGAATCTATAAAAGAAGAAACATCCACTTTATTTGTGGGTGGAACTAGGAAAGAGAAGAGTCGAGGGCCAACACCATACTACTTGGACACCATTCAAAAGAGTAAGTAAAGACCTGGGGAAAAACCTTCACCAAACTTTCACCTTCATCCATGGCCTTGCCTGGAGCTGCAGGAAGGATTGAATACATCAGGGGAACTAAAAGAGAAGACAGCATGGCAGGAATAGAGCCAGTTGTATTTCATGGAAAATTTGAGCTAAAGGAACTGCTTGTTTGAGAAGAGTGAGAGGGTGACTTTAACACAATAAAAATAAAGTCTTAGTAACACCGAATGTGAAACATGCCAGTCTCTAATGACACTGAAACTCTGAGTGCTAGAAAGAAAGTATTTATATGTAATTGATCAGAAATGCAATAGTTTGAATTTGCCATGTTATCAAAAATTTAAATAGAAAAATAGAAATAGAAAAAGTAATGGATTTGTTTGACTCTGGACCACTGTCTATAAATTTCTGTACTCAAATGCAAGCTGAGTTTTATTTCCTGGTCAATGAAACCACAAATTTACTAAACTTTTCTGACTAATGTGTTAATCATTGTTAATTGCTTATGCACATATCTGTTATAAACAACAATACCAGTGTTCCGTCTCTTTTAAATGCTTGATGACATCATTAAGATCAATAGAGAAACCTTTTTCTTTGAGCAGAACAGCTTTGGCTGGAACAATTTCTAAGGTCTGTCCTTGAAAAGAGCGCAACAGGTGATATTTAGGTAGTACCTTAACAGAGATGGCAACCTGGAAGAAAAAAATTTAAACATTTGTCAAAACCAAAAATGATATTAAGGAATTAGGTAAAACTGTAGAAACCTGTTTTGCACTTTTATTAAAATGCCAAAAAAACATTTCAAGCTGAATATTATAATTAAAGTATTTAAAGAAGACAAAACCCAGATCTTTCTATTTACTAGCTCACCGGGTTGTAAACAGACCTTTAGACTTTCTATCCCAGTATTCCTTGTGTCCCCTGTCAGAGCAGCAACATGTTGGATCGTTGGGGGGGTTCCAGTTACCTCATTCTCATGTCTGATCTGTGGTGCCTCAAAGCAAAGTAGGATAAAACCAAAATGTGTCTGTAAATGTTTCCATTCATCATGAAGCATTACTTTGGAACTGTGTGGTATTCCGGTTGCTTCAATGTTGTTTCTGGTGAAGCAAAGGGCTCAGGAAACTACTAAAATATTAGTATGACTGCTTTCAGGATGAAATGCCCAACTAAATTTAAACTAAAGTCATCAGCTGCTGCTACCTGTTGCTTATAAGGATTATGTTGTAGGTGCTTCTAGTTTTGGTGCAGATTATCTGATTCTGCCAACAATTTTTGCCAGTCTGTCCCACCATCTTCTTTACACTGTGATTGTTTTACTGCTCAATCTGGTATTTCAGCTGCAAAATAAAAACATTTTGAAATTAAAGAACTACAATTTAAAATCCAGTTGTGGTCTTGGATTTAATGGTCAGAAATGTGGATGACAAACTTATACTGTACATGCAATCAACGTCGTTTCAATCTCAGGTGAACTTTATCTCCCACCTCAGCCACCACCTCCCTCTTCATGTATTATAAAACATGCATGACTGTCAATCTGTAATCAATTCATCCTTGATTCACTAAAACAGCATTCTGTTCTCTTGATGTTAAATCACACTCTGGTTTGCTTTTCTTTTGATTTACTGAAATTTGGGAATAACAGGAACAGGAATAGCTCCAGGAGAAAACCACAGGCCAACTCTCATTTCTCTGTATTCACAACAGCCATTTCTCTAAATCACCCACTTCATCTTTTTTTTTTTACTTCAGATGCGAAAAAGTATACTTGGAAGCACACTCTATTTATTGAACAATGTGGAAGATTTCTCATTCCTTCCATTTAACATTTCGGTATTTCTTTCCATAAATGTGATAATGTGTACTTCCTGTTAGTTGTTAAGACAAGCATGCAATTAAGAGGTTCCTCTTTTATCTATCCATCCATCCATTTTCTATTTTATCCAATTCAAGGTCATGAGGGAGCCTATGCCAGAAAGGAACAGGCGCGAGGCAGGATACCCCCTGGACTGGATGCCGGGCCACAGTGGAGTGCACACAGACACACACTCAAACCAGGGCCAATTTTTCCAGAAGCCAATTAAGTAGCCTACTAGTATGTACTATATATGCACTGTTGGAGGAAACCGGAGCACACGGAGGAAACCCATGTGAACACAGGGAGATCAGACAAACTCTATGCAGATAGCAGCCCAGAAATTGAGCCCAGGGCCCCAGCACTGCGAGACAGCAATGCTAAACATTGCACCTCCATGCCATCCAAGTGTGTCTTAATTGTTTACAGTTAAGTCACTGAATTGTACATCCCATGAGGAGCAGGGGTGAAACCCCTTCCTCTTCCATCACTTCTGACTACATGAACTCTGCTACAATACCCATCCCAAATAAGTGGGATTACTGTACATTCACGTAAAGAAGACTGGCATTGTCGGAGCCAAAATGTGTTCACATTTTTAAAGGATTTCAAATAAAACACAATTGATATCCTTTCATAAATCTCAGACACAATACATGGAATTTATCTGTAACTCATGAATAAGAAATTATAATAAATTCTTGAGGAAGCAAACCATCTGCTCCTGCTTGTCTTCGGCTCACTTCAGTGGACAAGTGCAGGCCTTTAGACTTTCTATCACAGCAACACTGGATCATCATAAAGGGTTCCATTTACCTCACCTGCATGGTTAGGCTATGGTGCCTCAAAGCAAAATAGGATAAAGCCAAAAAGCATTTGTGCATATGCATACATATTTGTCTGTGCATAGCACCTTTAGATAATGTGATTAGGTGCCAATTTGCACCTGATGTGTAGCATGTTTGAAAGTCTTTCATTTGAAATGAGTTTAAGATGATGTTTTACAAAGTTGGACAGCCATGCTGAGGATCCATAATCCTTAGCCTGGATTCCCAGTCCATTAACTGGAGAGTATTCTGTGGACATGGAGTAAGAACTAGCACCAGACTGGTAGAAAATAACCTGTGTAAATTAGTTACTGTTCCTTGGATAAATAGGTGTAAATTGCCTAATGCTTGTGTCAGCTTGAAAGAATTGTGGGTGGGAAGTAAATTCAAAGTGTTAAGTAAAATTAACCAGCAAAACAGACCAAAAAGATCTTTATGATTCCTTCAATGTTAACAGTTGCTTGACACTCTGGACTTAAATAATTACTGACAATTATGTATTGTTTCAGTTCATTACATTATTCCATTTGCCGTTGTATTGAAACCACAACTAGTATTTTTTAGAATGTAAATCTAAAGTGGACATTAATAGTTTTTATTTATTTTTCAGAAAAATAGTTGATTTGTAAATTTGGTGGTTCACTTCCATCAATACCACTATATTTAATTTATGTTGCTTAAATGACAAAAAAAATAATAAACTTATTACTATAATTGAATTGCTGTATTGGAACTCTGCATTTAAGAACAGCAAGACTGACATGCTGTGCTCAACCGGTGGAATGATTAGATCTCCTTTTATACACTATATAGAAATATAGTATACCAGTGTCTGTATCTTAACTCCTGAAGCAAGTTCCTGTATGAGACTAATTTTCTGTATGTCATTTCTGATTTTAATTTACAGTCTAATGTGCCTGCTGTTCGTATTTTTTTCTTTTCATTACAAACTCAGTTTGACAGTAACCATTCCCGAATCACATCAAGGTCAGGTTTAACAGATGTTGCAAGGAAGTGCTGTAACATCTTCTGAGTCAAATATATACACACAGCATGCTCCAATAAGAACCTGTTACAATATCAATTAAATATTACAAATTAGTTATGCTTTAGAGATATGCTGTTTACACTAGTATTTATGTTAGCAGATATACAGTACATATAGTACACAATCAATCTGCATTTTGAAGTGGATGGGTAAAGGCAAGTAAGTTACTTTTCTAATTATCTCTATCTATTGGTATTATTTGTGGACATTTATTTGATTGATTAATGTATTTCAGTAATGGCTTGTGTAATTAAACACTAAACCCATTAAAAGCCCCATTATCTGCTTACTTGGTGCTAGAAAGGTCTGTTAGGAAAGTTTGAAAAACTGAACTGGTCTGGTGGTTCCAATGTGATAGAGAGAGATGGCAATTACTTCCTCCAATTACTTCTTTGACTGGTTGAGTTGATTATATCTGTGCTGCATGTTTCCTGCCTTCGTTAGCCTGAAACAGTGAATGAGTGTGCAATTCTGTTGTTTGTTCAGAATATTTTCAGACTTGTTCACTGGAGAGTGAGACGTGTATGTTTGTGAAAACTATGGAATGAACCTTCAAAAGCATCTGAGTATTAATCGGTATTGGTTTTCTATTGTATGTATTTCATTAATAATATCATTAATAAAATACAGAATATAGTGACTGGTGGCATATCATGAATTTATAATCACTTAGCACATTTGGTCATCAGTTGATGCTAGCGCATCAGGTGAATTTGCACAATAATTGACAATCTTGCTGACAAAGGTTATACACACATGGCTGGCAGCTACTCAAATTGCCTTGAGAATGTTATCTGGTAATGTTTAACAGCTGCTGTAACATATGTCATAGCAGTACAACACAAAAAATGCATCCTAGGCCTCAACCATCTACCATAGATTCTTTGCATTAACAAATAGCTGCAAATCTGCATTAGTCCTGCTATGGTGACCTGCAGAATACAGACCTTATGAAGACTAAAGTAACGGTCCTTTAACTGAGTACACAAAGCATAGCTTATAATATTGTACTTTCTGTGACTCAGAATACCACTTACTCTCTTTGTTATACTGAAGAAATAATCAAATGTGGACAACATTTCAGGAAAGTATAAAATACAGTGCATGGTTTACTAAATGAATATTTCTCTGGAATATCCTATGTCAAGAAAATACATTTCAATGTTTACTTGGGCGGGAAAACATCTTTATCAGAGGTTGAGAGGTAATTCCTAATTAACAAATCATACTTGTATTGCCTTCTTCCTCTGACTAAAGGAGTGTCTAGTGGATTTCTTTGTTGTTTGTTTTTTGACTGCATTACTTAGAATATGAAACAAATTCAATGCACATAGATCCTGGAACTTATACAGTTTATGGAAGCCTGGGTCTGCATGTAAAATTTTCGAGTTTCATCATAGTTTAGTAACTCTGGGGTTTTCCATAACTGTGGTTGGATCTGCCAAGCAGAGATATCCAGATATGCCCAAGAATTGAAAACATGTAAAGCTTGAGACAAGTGTTGGCACACACATTTAAAGATTTTAATGTCGCAGTGGTAAGCAAGTATTCTTTGTTTGACAAGAAGATATTTTTTGTTTTCAGAAGACATGATTTCTGCACAATATCACATTCTGACCAGATACAAAACTGTTTATTGTTATGTTCAAGTCCTTTAACATTTACTTCTGCACATGATTGCATGCATGTGCATGTGTGTATATTGTAGGTGTATGTAAGTGTGTGAGCATGAATGTACACGTACATGTGTGTGTTTGTGGAATCGGATGTCAAAATGGAATTGGTATTTAACAGTTTTCAGTACACTGTTAATTACAGCAGCTTCACCAGAACTACTGTGCAAACACAGCATTTTATGTGACATAATACATGTACAGATTAATTAATCAGTGAAGGATCTTCAAGCATAGACACAAAATATTTTTATCATTTTCCACTTAGAAAGTCTCTATCATAATTTACAATTAGCCGATGGGTTATATTAAGTAATTAAAAGGTTAGATAAAATGAAAACAAAAATATCCTGTAGCTGTCCAGAACTAGGCTAAAAGAACCCTGATAAGAGAGTGTGAGAATAATGAACACATGTCAAGAAAGTGTGCCTACATTAATAAATGTGCACATTATGCAGCTTGTGGCCTGGGAATGGGACATAAGTTTGTTACTTTTTGCTCACATTCTCTCACATTCCTATTTCTGGGCTGGTTCCAGTGGGGAGCTGTGTCAGTGTGGGAGCAGCTACAGTAACAAGTAACAAGTAGAGGTTAATTCCGTTCTGAGAGACTTAAACTTAAACAGCTTGTTCCACTGCTGAGTTTGTTGTTATCTCTGATGTTTGGCTGTGTATGAATGCTCTCCATCTACGGAATTCAGAAAAATATTTTTTTTAAAAAGGAGTGGACTGATTGCCCACTTTTGTGATGCATTTGTTTGTGCAAGGATGTTAATTGCAGTTGCTTACATAAATGGAGTAGGGTGCAAAGAAAAAGGAAACTGGATCCTAATTTTATTCTAATTGCTTCATTTCTGTACATAGCCTAGTTAAAGCTAAATCCATTTATATCTGCTATGGTGTGAACAAAAGCCGAGGAGAACAGACTGTTTTCTTATTAAGCCTGCAATTAAAATGCAGCGGCTTCTGTTGCTGTCCTCCTCTCAAGCTGTGCTGCCTGAGCAGGGGCTTGTGGGAGGGAGTTATCATCGTCCTGCAGCACTTTCTGCTGTTGCTGATAGAAAATTACAAGAAAGGAAAGAGAGAAAAAATGAAATGGAATTATTAATTGATTCAGTGTGGAACTATATACCCCCTATAGGAATTATTTTGTATGTGTCATTCTGGGCATTTAAATTAGTTTCTGTTGTCGAAATTGTTTACACAACCTTTCGCTAAAGAATTAGTATTATTATTTTTGATTCCATTAGCCCCCTTTAACACTGCTTTGCTTGAAAATATACCCCAAAGCTTCCGCTTTGACCAAAAAAATGCGCAATTACATTTTAGTGTTTCCTTGCCTTCAGTGCACTGAATTCTACACTTAGTTTTTGTTTTCATACTGTGTAATAGTTCATATTTTCATGCCACAAATTGCATATCACGAAAAGAAGCCTTTCCTTTTTATATTAATTGCCTTTTCAACTGTGTTAAATGCTGTTGGACGTATCACATAATTAGGTCTGAACCACAATGGTAGTTTTTTGTAGCAAAATTCCTATAAATAGTTACTCTGTATAAGAAAGCATGGTGAATTCTGTGAAACTGTGATTACTCAGAAGGGTATTTATGCATGCAGGAAACCTAAGCCCAATGCTGCCAGTCTGTGTCCCATTCCACATTCATTCAGGTGTAAGATGTTGTAAGATGTGCTGATGTAGGATTGTTATGTACAGTCTCAGAGATAGCTAGACGTGAATGTTTGCTTGGTGGTGGTGCTTTTTCCAAAGAGCCCACTGGGACACCTTTATGAAAAAAATGTTTTTCCATGTTCTGTTAATTCAGACAGATAAAATATTCATTGCTACAATAAAGTCTTGGTTTTTTACTTTTTCTTGTTTGCTACAGTAACAGTTTTCAAGATTTTACTTGCTTTTATTTTTTAACCATAGCTAAACATTGTAGAAATGCCTCAGACATAAATCATACTTTAGATTAATGAAACCTACAGTGTACTAAATGCCATTTAAATTGTGTAAATGCATTTAAATAGTCTCTTTTGTTGATTATTATTAGTTGATTTCTCTTAGTTAATTTACTTAATTGCTATGACTATTTCTTTGCCATGGTGGCACAGTTGTTAGAATTGCTGCTCTGGGTTCAGTTCCCAGACTGCTATCTGCGTGGAGTTTGTATGGTTTCCAGTGTTAGCATGGGTTTCCTCCAAGTGCTTTGGCTTCCTATCACATACATATCGGTAGGCTAACTAATTGGCTTCTGGAAAAACGGACACTGGTGTGTGTCTGTGTTTGCTCTACAATGGACTGGCATCCCATCCAGGTGTATTCCACTTTGAGCTTGTTGCTTGCCAGGCTAGGCTCCTGCTCCCCTGTGGCCCTGTATCAGGTCATATACTGGGCAAAGCGGTTAGAAAATGGATGCAGATATTTGCAAAAAATATATATTTTATTTAAGGTCTGATTTTTAGGTGTTATTGCTTTAATGTATTGTGAAATTGTGAAAATGTTTAGGATAGAATTTATAATAATAATTGCTTACACTTATAAAGTGCTTTTCTGGACAGTCCACTCAAAGCGCTTTACAGGTAATGGGGACGCCCCTCCAATACCACCAATGTGCAACATCCACCTGGATGCAGACACAGTGCGCCAGAATGCTCACCACACATCAGCTATCAGTGGGGAGGAGAGCAGAGTAATGTAGCTGATTCATAGATGGGGCTTATTAGGAGCCCATGATGGGGAAAGGCCAATAGGACATTTGACCAGGACGCTGGGGTAACACCCCTACTCTTCTCGAGAAATTTGGGAATTTTAATGACCACAGAGAGTCAGGACCTCAGTTTTACATCTCATCCAAAGGATGGCACCTTTATACAGTATAGTATCCCCATCACTATACTGGGGCATTAGGACCTACACAGACCACAGGGTGAGTGTCCCCTGCTGGTCCCAATAACACATCTTCCTGAAGTAATCTTAGTTTTTCCCAGGAGGTCTCAGGTCTCAGGTACTGACCAGGCTCACTCCTGTTAAGCTTCAGTGGGTTGCCAGCTGTGAGTTGCAGAGTGATATGGGTGCCGGCCATATGTGTGTTATATGTGTGTGAAAGTAAGTGCTGTGTACCACGCTACAATACAGTACATCTCTTTTCTACAAACTTCATCAATTTCTATTTTGGCAAAAATAATTGTTTGATTAAGAGGTCTGTTTCTGTGAAAGACACGTTAATGTTGACGTGAAGATGAACAGAGGATGTCTTTGTTAACATTTCCTCCTTACAAGTGGAATAGTAAAGTTAATTAAGTATTTTCTGCAGCATTCAGTTTGTCATTAAAGATAAGGTGTGTTGTCAGTGTTCTCTGAGAGTTCACATCAAGCCTACTCTGTGTAGCCACTCGATCGTTCACACCAAAGAAGTGAAAAAATCATGAATTGATGCGGTTAATTTTTAAGCATGAAAAATTAACTTGGAAAGCAATTTACTCAAGTCATTTCCATTAAAAATGTATTTTTCATGTTTTCAGCTGCATTAATGAGTTATGCACCGAAAGAGTCCCACAGCTGCAGTCAATAGATGTCACAAATAATCCAGATTGCTTACAACTGCAGCAGGCTGGCATCAAGGGGCATTTCAGAATTCCTGGTTTCCTTTAATGGTGTGAGAAACTGAATTGGATTTGGATGCTTATTAATGATCTATAAAATTACCTGCAACAGACTGTAACTGCAAAGTCTGCTTTTAAAATGTTCTCAGTATAAAAAGCCAACTGTTTCTGTGGCAAAGCTGCCTGCCTGTCTATGACTTCTTAATTCATTTTTCATGTGTTCTATATATATATGTGTGTCTTAGATAAACCTTTAAAACGTAGCTGGAATACTCACAGTCACATCATAAAAGAAGAAGACAGCTTTTAAATTATGTATATATTTTCAGTATGCATATTTGCTACATCAAATCTAGGAGAGGGTTACAACAATTGTGACACTTCCCCAACAGTTTTCAAGATAAAAAATGTTGTCCATTTCGATGGTGTGGGTTCAAATTCACCTCTGGTAGTGTAAGTTGGGTTTTGGGGAACAGTAGCCAAGATCACTGTTGGCTCATAACTGTGGTGCTTGGCAGGCACCCAGAATGGAACAGCAAGAGGTGTCTGGGTGCACACCAGGTTAGTTTTCCAGAGCCCTGACAGCAGGGTGACACTGTGGCTGCTGGCATCATGCCTTGCTACCTTTCACCCTTCATCTACACCAAAGTCAAGAGAAGGTGACATGGTTTACAGAGCTGCCTCTCTCTCTGATCAGTCGAGGGCAACATGAGTGTTAAACATCAAACAAAGCTACTGTGAATGTATATGTCTATTGTATTCTTATTGTTCATTATTGATAATGTTTTTTTTTGCATTGTAAAAAGTGTCACTGGACATTTTTATACACAGGAAACAAATCTTCAGCTAGGATGCAAATTTAATTGCTCAGTAGAACTTTTTTTTAACCTGGAAAGACAAAGCAGTTTTAGATATCATGTTTACAGAACTGGTAAAGATGTGTTATAATATTTATTGGGATCATTAAAGACATTTGACAGGATTTTCTTTTTTGTAAGGAGAAAAATATCCTGTGGAAATTCAGCATTGTGACAACAATGACATTCATTTTATTATTTATTAACTCATATATTAACTTTTTTTCTAAACTAATTCAATACAACACATTCAATACCCTGAGTAAACATAAGAGATTCCACTAGCTTACAGTGAGAAATAAATCTTAAACAACAGCAGTTTAGTGTCTATAGAAGCTTGCTGAAGTTTTAGGGAACACAGCAAATTGATAGTTTTAATGCCTCATTTTTTAGCCAGAAGGCTCTAATGGGGTGCATTATGATCACATTTAATTAAATATCTACAGCATAGTTGTGTTCTATTTAAATTTAATTAAACTCTGAATATTTGTAGCCTGATTAAATAAATCATGCCACATCCTGCATAGCTAAAAGCAAGAACATTCAATACAAATGGCTTTGTTCACCTTTTACTTTAAATGCAATTGAAGAAAATTCCATTACGCTTGATTTTTTTTCTCTTGTTACATATTTCATTGATTTTACCAGTTTGCTGAGACTCTAGTGTATAGCTTGAGTGCAGTTAAGTGACAAATGATAGGGTCTGTCAGCCAGACCATAGAAGATCATTTGCAAATACAAATTATATCATCTTTACAATGTACAGAACATTTGAGCACATGTCCAGATCCTTTTTCTTAAGTGCACTTTTTCATGTGAAGATGCAAGCTGATGTCTTTTTTGCCTGTAGTTGATAAACACATTCAGTAAATTAAATGTCCACTGATACGTTCAGCAAATATATAAATATAAAACATACTCTTTGTTTCATATGTGCAATTTGTGTAGGAAATTGAAAACTGATGTACAGCCTACAACAACTCATGAGCAGATTGGCCACCTGTTTAGACAAGCTGCTTAGATATTGTGATTTGTCACTATACCCTTGAGGGGCAGTGAATTTCAGGTATCAGGGGAACACTTATCACACTGTGTTGGACAGATAACCAAAGCTGGATAGCCTGATTATGTTGGAGCAACACTCTATAGGAGAATAGAATATTGTACTTCTAAAAAAATGTAAATTAAAAACTGATGTTTATGAGTACACAAAGGAAAATCTAAAAGTCTGTAATGGAGTTTTCAGAAATTATGTTTTTGGTATAGAATTAGTCAATGGTTTTTAATTAAGGATGTACACTACTTTAGTATTAGTAGGTTCTAACAGTAGATTAAAAATAACATGGCTGAAATGAGGAATGAGATTTTGTGTAGGCTTTCCTCTGTTACTGTACATGTCTGGAATGATTAGTTCAAGAATGTCTTTTTTTCTATATGGTTTTTGTGAACATAGTACATTATTATGATTTATAAATAGAAAGTGTTGTATCCTGAAATTTATACAAAGAAGATGTTTTGTGTCCAGAATTCTCCCCCTTAAGCGTTTTTTATTTTGGCATCTTTTGGAAAGATTTCACATGCAATGTTTTGTAATGTTTAATTCAATTCCTTTTTTAATTTATGCACTTAAGAAAGAGACAGAGGAAGGCTGGTGATTATTAGCACCAGTGAACAATAGCAGAAGGTGGGGAGATGAGTGTATCTGGGTGGGAGTGACAGGACTCATTATGACAATGTGAAATGAATGAAGATAGAGTGTGGTGAGAAAAGACAGGAACTGCAGAGTGTGTGTGGGTCTGATGGAAAGGTGCATAAACACATGAAGACAATTAATTAGAATGCCTGATCAGTAAGATAATCAAGAGCACACTCCTATTGGGAAAGATTTATGTGTCTGAAGAGGCATTTATTTTCTTTTCAATATAGTCTGGTTTAAATTTCATGACCATGGCAGAACCCACTGGGACAAATGTCAATTGCCTGCCATTCAGTGTGCCTCCATTTCTTGCACAGCCACGAATATTTCGCTGCCTGCAGATGCATTCATCTATCAATTGAGAGATTAGTTTAAAAAATAATTAAATAATTTAAATACAAAAAACCCCAACAAAATAGTAATTGCAATTTAGCAAGGAAAATCCTCCTAGTAGTTCCTAACAAGCATACAAACACCAGGTCATATTACAAAAACACACAGACAAGGTTACTACACTCAGACAAGACAAAGACAAGATGAGCTCACTACGCCATGAGTGCCTGGTTGAACACCTCCAGCCCCGGCTCCTACTGATAGAGAGGAAGATTCTATTTAACCCTGTAACCCTGAGATGCTGTACTCCTCACACTACACAGTGGAACAAACAGATAGGGACAAGAATGTGGCTCTACAACAGATAAGATAGGTGCAAAAAAACAAATGCATAGAATAATCTTAATTAAAACAATATACACCATACACAAATAACTAAAGAATATTCTTTGTTTCAGGAAGAAAAATACAACAGGTGAGTAAATAAGAGGTTTATGAGAAACCTCAATGGATGTCATGTGACAACTGTGTGCTCCAGCCCTTTGTCACGCAGTCTTTGTCTTCCACGACACAACATGCAGCAGCAAGGACAGACAATACAGCTACATAGAGATACAATGAAATAAAAGGACTCAAGTGAAATACTGTTCACATAAAGACATTTTTAAATTAAATCATTAATGATGATTTTAAACATCTGTGGTGCCCTCAATACAGAATGTTGGTATTGACATCCTGGTGCCAGTGTCACATTTTCTGTACTTTTTTCCAAAGACTGATCCTGACAAAGGGCACCAGTTGTACCAGCTGACAGTTTATCTGTTGTGAGAGGAGAAGGGTTTTCACAGTCTATAATTAAGCTTTCATTTAAAATCATAAAAATAACCTGAAATAGATTTACCGGTACTCAATATTGATCTGTGAAGTTCCCATCAAAGATACACTATCAAGACATAGAAAAAATAGATTTATGGTGCTGTAATGACTCTAGTGCCTGCTTTTAAATGCCATTTTCTTAATATTGTCTTCCAAAGCAAATAACTATGCAGGGAATGATTCATGTTGCAGTGATATGGTTCTAGACATTGTGTCTGCTTTACAGTTACACCGCTCCAACGTATAACCATCTCTATTTTCTGTCTTGAACATGACCTGATTACTCTCTCTGCAAGAAGTGTCTGCTATAGCAGAGAGTCTGTTCATCTCCCACCAGCCTGCCCAATTCCCACATCAATATATCACACAACATATTAAGAAAGTAATATCCAGTGCTTGAAACTGAAATGTATTTCCATAACCTTAGGATACTGTATAAACATTGGACAGTAGCATTCTGAAAGGAAGATTTATTGCCTTCCTCTGAGTTTAACTGAACCTGCATTTACAGTAGATCCAGTTCATTTTCTCAGTTTTTCCCATGATTTAGTATATCTTGGAATATCTATGTAGATCTATTTATTCCTGCCCTAAACAATTCTGTAGCCAAAAACATGGGTCTTCAGTGTAATTCTAGAAGTCATGCTCAAATAAATGTCTGCAGTTATCAGCCCAGCATATTTCACAGATGTCCAGAATTCACTTGTTCTAATTGCATCATTCAGCTATAAAGGTAAAGTATTAATGTTTGTCCCTCTGCTGTTAGATCTCTCTCCTTCCCTCACTGTTAAATTTGATGTGACACAGAGGCACAGAAATAAAACAAGCTTTATAAAAGAAACACAATAAAATGAATAGCTAAAAGCCCATGTTGGATCAGTAGGATGTTGTTCTTTAAAAGAGACACAAGTACACTTTGATGGTGGGAAGATAGGAAACAAACTTTATGTTTGTGAAAGTGATATTGCATTGTCTCATTTAAGGTCTGTACTTGGTGGAATTATCTTGTTTTATGGAGAAGGAAAGTGTTCATGACATTTGTTTCTGTTTCATTTTCACTAACTGATGTGAAGACCAAAGCTGCTCTTGGTAGGAATGAGTAGTTAAAACAGAAATGGTAGTTAAAATCTTGAGGTATGTATGTGGGGAGATATAGGACTGTAGTACTCCATACTTCAACATGAACTGAGCCTGGACTTGTATAAGGATATCTAATTGGAACTTAGACAAACATTTTCAATTGAACCATATACTGTATGTTTGTAGTAGTCCAGGTGGGTAGCTGCGTCAGCATGCGTAGGCTGCAAAGGAACAAGTAATACTTTTATTCCATGCTGGAAAAAAGAAAAAGAAAAAAAGAAAAGAAGAAAAAGAAAAAAAGAAAAGACACACACCTGATGAAGGCTCCACGGCCGAAACGTTGTGTTTTCTCTTTTCTTTTTTTCAGCATGGAATAAACCTATTACTTGTTCCTACTGTATGTTTGTATACCTCGTATGGGTTGATAACTCCTGCATTGGTACTAGTTCTAAAGCAAGGTTGACAGGGATGCCAATAACTTTCTGAATGCTCACACAACCTAGTCAGTGGTGATTAAAGTGTTTTAATAAATTCAATAATTGTCGATCAGGTAGCAGGCATTTACACCCAATTAATCTGCCCCATTTTTCCAGTGAGGAATAGGCAGGAGGTTGGATAAAGAAAAAACAATTGCAAAAAAATATAGTTTTTTTAGAAAGAAAAACTAGTTCTTGGTGTTAACACTGGTTATAGGACAGAGAATATTACCTTTGACAAAGAAAGAAAGTCATATAACCCAACCATTCCCAGGAGGCCTGTATCATATTGAATCACTGAGCAGAATATAACAGACTCATTTCTAACTGCTTTATCCAATACAGGGTAGTGGGGGAATTGATGCCTATTCCAGCAAGCAATGGGTGCAAGGCAGGATACATCCTGGAAGGGATGCCAGTTGAAATCAGATGTATTATATAGTTAATTTGAACAATTCCAAAAATTGTACTGAAGTGTGGGGAGGCTAATTTGTCATACCAGGACAGATAAAACGTAAAATGTTATGAAATGTGAAGAAACCTAAGCATATGAGGAGTTCAAAAGAATCTTCTGATATCACTGTAACAAAGATGTGAACCTTGCTGGGCTAAAAGAGATATCTGAACTACTTCGCCTTGGTTTCAGACACTGAAGTGGATATATTCTTATATTGCTAAGGTCTCACCTGTGTTTGGAGCCTTTGAGGATTTCTGAAGTGCTGCAGCATCTTGTACCTGTCAATTATGTTTTACAAACGCTTTACAAAGCTTTGAAAATGAGCCAAGTTGAATGTTATTTCTTATTGTTTTGGTTGTGTTTGTTTCTGGTCCTCTTCCTCTCTTCTTCTCCATACTTCCTCCGATTTCCAAATTGCTCTGGGTGGCATGTGAACAAAGGTTTGTGCCCTTTGTCAGCACTTCCTGCCTAGTCAGCTGCCTCAGTACCAGCCTGTTTTGCTGCTGGTTCTCAAACCTTCCCTTAATTGTCTTGTCTTCCAACCTGGGTTCCAGCTGATATTCTTACCTCTGCAGCCCCCAGTATTGCTTCCTATACACACTTTCCAGATTTTAATAACTGGACTGTGGCCAAATTCCATTACACTCTCCATAAACAGCATTTGTTTAGGAAATAGCCTAAAGAAGAACTTTTGTTATTTTATCCATGGTTGTCAAAAGCCACTGCTCTCGTAGCATGGCAGTGGTAGCAAACAACTACACAGAATAAGCTGAACTCTGAATAAGTAGAGTAAAACAAAACAATCCAACTATTTACAAGAGAAGGGAAAGGAGAAGTGAGAGATAAAAATGGTTAGAGAGAAGAAAAAAAACGAAACCGCAGTAAGGTGAAGTAGTAAACAAGTCGCGATCAGCTGGCCTCCTTTCCCTTTTGCAATGATGTCATTGATCATGTCACTAGATTCTAGTCTACTGCAAGAACCTCTGTGCTGCCCGTGTCCCTGAATGCCAGGTCTTCTATCATATGGCTGTCCGCCTCTTATTCCCATTTCTCTTTTTTCTTATCCAAAGGTTTCTTCCCCTAGTCATCACTCATTTTTTTATTTTATTTTTTTATTTTTGTACCCAATTGTCTAACATTTTCCCTTACACATCCCCATCTCTAAATGCACATCTTGTTCCTTCTTGTACTCTTTAAACCCCATGCCCTTATTCCAAACTCTCAGTTCACCAAGTGTTGAGCTCTATATCCACTCTTTCATTTTCAGTGTTTCAAGTTTTATTTTTGCTCTCTCTTCTGCCTCTATCCCTGAAACATAAAGCTATGACCCTCCTGCCTTGTTTGAAAGCTGAATTTCACCTGGAATACAATATGTAGATCACTTACTCCTGTCCACTATTGTCCATTTCATCTTTATGCTCATACATTTTTTCACTCATTCCTTTGTACAACTGCCTCCTAAATCAGCCTGCTTGCCCATCCCAATGACGTCAAGCCCCCTGAATCAATCACTCCATAGTGACCCTGGGACTGCCCAACCTGCCTTTCACACACAAAAAAAGCACTGCCTCCCATCTCCAGAACCCTTTCACCTTATTTGTTTTTAAAGAACTCAGAGAAAACAGGTTACCTTGAAGTTACCCTTTTCAATTCCAGAAAACCATTCTGCCCTACCTTACACTCCTCGGAAAGCAACCTATTTTTGTAAGGCCCACTGCAAGTCCTCCCTTTTTCCTTGGTTATCCCAAAGACTCCATGCTGTCCTGCATTCCCTACCCATCTTTTGTCTCCTTCTTTCTTGCTCTCTCAGCTCTATTTGCATTCCCTGTCTAGTCCGCTCTTTCCTTTCTGCTATCCTCTCTTTCTGTCTTTGTTTAAAATCAGGCATCCTACCTGCTGTACCTTTGGTACTAGCAGTGTCTTCTGTGTTCTCATCTCTTCCGCTTTCCCCATTCATTTCTTCTCTTCCACTTTTCTTTGGAGGAGCCCTGCTTCCAATGGTTGCTTTGCCAAGCATACTTCAGATGAGCATCTCATTCACAAGTCACATTAACCTGAGAGCTAACCGTGGTCTTTGAAGTTTCAGGTGTTCAAGGGTTACAGCTACAATAGGTATATCTTTCCATTCCCTTCCTTGTTGGTGTCCTGCCTGCCATGACTCACATCCACATACAATCTATTCTTCCTGAATGTCGGCTTTCTTTTGTGTTTTTCTTGAGTTGTGAAGGGCTTTAATTAATACCTCAGTCAAAGTCACTTTTGCCATTCGGCAGCAGAATACTCACCTACACCACTGTGGAGTGCTAAATTCCTTCTGTTGTCAACAGGCTTTTGGCTTACTCCTATTCATCTCCATTTAACTTCTCTGATTTTTCTGCCTCATTGTCCTCCACCTTTCTCGATCATTGCTCCTCTCTCTGTCTCTCTCACTGACCTTCCTTCTTTTTCCTAGTTTAGCAAAATCACCTTTTACTTCCTCCACATATGTACAGTAGCTATCGTGTAGAGACACACGTTCTTTCCATGTGCCCTCATTTCCCAGATTCCCAAAAATGCCTAACTCCAAAAGTTGCCATGCCTTTTGTCGAATTCCCCCAATCTCTGGCACCTCTTCTGGGTGTGACAAATACCTTTTCATTATTAATATATACTTTGTGTACATCCCACAGTAAAAAATTATAGTGTTCTCTGAACACAGAGTCATTCATCTCCATTCCAAGGTATTTACAAATTTTGGGAGTTTTACTCAGTGTAAATAAAAATACATCTCATTCACAGTATAAATAAGGACAATCTAAATGCATTTATTCAGTTCATTCTCACTTCCAAAATAAAAATCACATTGCTGGTTTGGGGTCCTGCTTTGTTCTTTTGGGGGTCATAACTTTCACGTCCAACAGCCCTCAGTCAAGTGTCTTGAGCCAAAGTGTCTTTTGTCTAACTTCTAAATAAACATTCCTATACGCATGTTCTAATTGGATGATGCTATTCATTATCATAGTAAAAGTTATATACAGTATATATATATATTTCATAATTTTAGGCCAGGCATTTACTCCAAAGTTCAATTTGCAGTAGGCAAATTTCAGTCTTATAAAATCACGCTGAATGATATAGCATTTTAACATTGTGTTTATATAAATTTAATTACACATTTATTTCAATAACCTTATATTTTTGTTCATGATGCATTGCGTGCTTACAAGAAACAAATGAAATATTCTACAAATGATATGAATAGCATTCTGTCTTACTGACCATTGTACTTGCTTTGATTGGAGATTGTTTGTGTCATACCTTTAATTAAATTAATTTGCAAGTTGTTGCCATTTTTATGTGATTCATAACTGGAAATGTATTCAGTGACTACTGTTACTGTAGCCTGCCACCCCACTCTCCTTAGCTGTGCTCCTGTTTTCTAAGATTTTCCTATGAATTCTGTATAAATCCCTTGTTCCCTGAGGTGAAAGGCTATGCTAATAGATTTTACATGTGTGCTTTTCATCCCACTATATGAATTGATGTATATAATGGTAATGTATAAGTCTAATTACACAATACTGAAAAAAATACCTGTGCCACATTTGCGTTATTGGAGAAAAGGTGGCATTTTGACTGTATGGTGTTGCTGAAAACATTAAATTGAAATTACTCCCCTTGGAGATGTTGGAGGGAGCTTGTTTTAATGAGGCTGGCACTCTCTGCCTTTCTAAGAACAACAAAAGAGCAACGATCAAATGGAAATACGATGAAGCTTCTCCTGAAGATCACCGAGAGAGCAAGGGAATACCTCCAATTGCTTGTTCAGTGTAACCCCTATGTGATATCTTTGTTTAATGGTGAGTGTCTCTGAGCCATTCAGTTTTATGAGACAGTATCCACACTGACCCTTTGTTGGAAGATAAGCTTGGATTGCTCATTTTTACACTTGTAGCTCAATGATTAGTAAATTAATTTGTTGTATAAAGCACAGGTAATGTTAGCTCCAAGGAGCTTCACCTTATGTCTGTCCACTCATTTATACATACATCTGTATGTTCATCTGTCTTTTTAGATGTCTAATATATTTAACTGCTCTGTGGATATACTGTATGTATGTATTAATAAGTCTATTAAGATTTCATTATTTGTGCTTTATTGTAGCTAAAAGATAAAGGGAATTTTTATGAGGAGACTGTTAAAAGATTTGTTCCTCAGCTTGTATTTTCACCTAACAAAAGTAGAAAGGAAGAAGAGCAAGCAAAAATGTAATTGTTATTGTCTGTCTTCTGTACCATCATACTGTTGCACTGAAATGCAAACCTCTCCCAGTAGCTTAGTTAAACTGCAGTGAAAAAGGCATCAAAAATAGATTATACAGATTAGTGTCAGACACTGGAGGTGACTTTATCCTTAAATGACTGGGGCATAGTGTGCAATATCTAGAAGAAGAGATTTTATATACTGTACATACTGTATATCTATGTTTGATATTTGAAAGTGCAGCATTTCCCCAGTTCACTGTAGCTTTCTGGTAAGAAACCAGAAATGATACAGATGACTGTTACTTCTGAGTACAAGGTAGAATGTATTTCCATGGAAACTACTGTACCTTTAATTAAAATTGGCAATTTAAACATTACGTTCTCCTTAATGGAGTCTGTCAGTTGAAACCAGCCTCCTGCAGTCATCCCTGACCGTCAGTCAAGAAACATAATCTAAAGCTTGTTAATAATGCCCAATCAAACCCATTCATTAACCTCTTTCATGCACTGTGTATATTTAACTACTCCTTCACAGCTACAGGAGCTTTCCTCTTCTTCAAGGGCAGCACAGCAAAGCAGAAGACAGAAATGCCTGAAGCGGAGCACGCCTAAGTAAAATAAAAGCACCACAGAAGATATTTGATAGGGGAGTGGACAAAATTCCTAGCCTTATTTGGCCACTGTAAAAAGATGAGTACACTACAACTTACAAAAGAAATGTTCAGCAATTGAAATTTCCTAGAAAACTGAACCAGTGGAAATCGGCTGGAGACCGACGCTGTGTATCCAGCTGGATTGGTGACAGCTGCTGGTACTGGAAAGAGGCCGCAGACGCTCAGCCCACAGCCCAGCTCCCCCGTCGGCTCGACGCGACACCCGGCCAGCCCGTCATGCGTGTGAAGTGCTGCAGAACCTTCCTGTCACCAAGCGGCACAGCGAGTGAATAACGCGCCTCCGAGGGCAGGACTGGCAGTAGCTCTTTTCCCACACTCTTAAACAAATGACAGGAGTTTGTCTTAATTAGCAGATGCCACCCAAAGCTGTAAGCAGAGCACAAGCAGTCAAATTCCTGACTAAATGGTTTTCAAACTGGCAATCTATCTAGGGTGTACGTTTTTATTTGTCAGTTCCTGCGCACAGTCATTAAGGTATGTGATGGTAAAATGTTAGGCTGTCCTTCAGCAACATATATTTGGATGTTTATTGGAAATTCATAGAGCCTGGTTTTGGTCACTCTGTGGTGACCAGCAACAATTGGTGCCAGGCATTCTCATTGTTGAACTATCCACATTAAATTGCTTTACGGCTATAATTTTCATGCCACAGTAAATTACTGGGAAATATGAAAGTAAAACATGCCTTTCCTATGATTTTGCCACAGTGCAGTGATTTATATTGGACTAGCTTTGTTGGATATGCTTTGATTTGTGTTTTGACATCATGTGTATTCCTACCCCTGTGCTCCATTATCAGTTTCCAAAAGGCACTAAAACCTGTTGAGGTCGTTGGACTAAAGACTTGGTGTTGTACCTGTGGTAACCTGAACACTTTCAGATATTCTCTTACCAATAAGGAGAGTCTCACTGTGGCCAATCCAGGTGGTCAGTGTTATGAAAACATAGAGGGTGATTTACAATACTATCCACTAGCATCAGTCCACTGTTACAAGGGTTTACTGTGGTATACCAGGCAAAAGCACAGCAAAAGTGTTATAAAGCACATGGAGATATGACAATCCTTGCCAGACCATAGCAGAAGAGTGAATAAGAATGATAAAATGTGGGAAGCTGTGAAAATACCGTGCTGAGATTTGTAAAGGCAGGAACATGCAAGCACAAGATTCAACCGACATCAGGCCCATGAAACCCATGGAATGAAGCTTTGAGACTGGAAAGATGCTGTCAGGGGACTGGTGGGCCACAGAGCTACTGTAGCAGTTTTCTATTAAACAGAGAAGCATGGCTTCCTGCCCACAGTCTGTACAATCATCGTTTCTCCTGTGAGGAATCTGTTTCTCAGAAAAAGCCTGAAGTAAAACAGTTTTGGTTCCTTTGCAATCTGTACAGTCCTCTATAGATATTATATTGCATAAAACTTGGCAGAAATACGTATGTGTAGAGATGTTCAGTAATTGGAAAAAATGATATTCAGCACTGAAATGTCAGCTCCAAATTGTATATACATTAACTAGAGGCTGGACCATCTAGGTTAAATTACTGCAGGAAGAGAGCAGCTTTCCAACAGTGCCATTAATGATGTTTAAGTGCACTAAGATTTCTTAAAATCTTAGAATCTTTCTTAAAATCTTTCTAGCTGAAGCTAGAAAGTCTGTTTTGTGGCATAATTCTTAGGATTAGTCCTCAAAAATGTTATATAAATCTTTTGAACTTGTAATATTAGAAAATCTCTTTATTAAAACTGTCAATTTTGATTGGTTGACAGCTAATTCCTGTGCAATGTCTATTTAACTCAATATAGTACAAACACTAACTTTATAACATTATAAAGCCAACATAACTTTCTGCTCCCTATCTGCTTAAGCTGGTCAGTAATGTCAAATGAAAGGACACACGGTACTGGCCATTTTTAGACTCAAATATTGTTTACAACTTGTCTTATAAATCATTGGTGTTCCCTGCTCATGGTTTTGATCTTTTAAAGCTTGTAACTTTATTTAAACGATGTACAATTTTTTTTTTACTTAGAAACATCTTAGAGACATCCTAAAGATATTTCTATGCCTTTTTTTCTACTCGTGGTTGTCTTATTCTGTGTTAGAATTGCCCTTTGCATTCATGACTCAATCCATGTGAGTGCACTTGCCTGCACAAAACAAAGGCTCAAGTTCAAAAATGAATGCTGTGCCTGTTAGTAAAGAATATCAATATCTTAAGCACTCAGTCCCCTGTTGTTAGATATGCACTCATTCATAGCCTGCCCTTAGTTCACTGTGTCTGCCAGAAAAACTGAACTTTCCCACTGGCCAGTCCCTATTGCATTGAAAGCTCTGAGGTCAAGGGGTCAGCAGAGGCTTTAGTCTGACATCAACATGGCCCCGAGAGGTCAGGAGAGGGCAAAGGGGAAAGAAAAAATAACAAAGAAGCTATGGATTTAAAATAGAAAGGCATCTTTGGATAGAGAAAGAAAATAGAAAGAAGTACGGGGGGAGGGGGGGGGGTCTCTGAGCTTCATGTGTTGTTGTGTTTTTAATGTTGTCCTTTTTTATGAGGATGATCGTTTGATTGCAGCACGTTCTCCACATTTGCAATCGGCCTGCATTTTCAGACAATTTCTCTCCCTGACTGCACCCATCGTCTGTTGCTCCTGGACACTTTAATGCCTGATAACACTCCATTTGCATAGGACTTACACCCGTAGCTGTCATTAGAGCCAATTTACATGCATGATTTGCTTCCTGAAGTGTCAAAGTCTGAATTCTTTCTAGAGACAGGGCCTAGGCTGGGGAGGTTTAATTGATTGTATAATGTGATTGAAAGAGCTGGCAGTGGTCTGGAGCACTTTTGGGACATCTGCCTTGAAGCCATCAAAAATAAACTGTAAACTGGCAGTGATAACAGCAGGATTACAACTACACTGAGAGCGGCATGGATGTGACTAAGATTGAACGGCAGTGCAGGAAGAATAATACTGACAGCAAAGTCAGATACGATAAGCACACAATGAAACCTCCAGACAATATTACATTCCCATTTTCTTTTTAAACTGGGAGATGTATTTCAAGTGATGATCGCTGAAACAGTGCAAAGAGACATGAGGAAATCATGTTTGCTTTATAGAATGGGCAGCTTTTTAAGTGGATATACCAATCCACTTCTCTGACATATTAACTTGTTTGCTGATTTTATCTACAAGGTGTGCTTACTTGAGTTGTCTTGCTGAAGAGTCATATAGACAGCACTGTAATTCTGCATAGAGTACATAAAGAAACATGGGACTCTTTTAAATCTCCCCAATTAAATATTTACAGTCATGGCCGTACCACACAGATGCTGGATTTTAATAATGAAGCATTTTCTCTGCAGGTTCTACTTATCAAATGACCTACTTGCTAACTGACTCTCCTCCTGATGCTTGTCCTTGCTGGCATTATGGCCTCAGTAAAGATATTTGATGCTAATAACAATAATATAATTGCAGTCCTTAGTGAATTTATTTCAAATTTACAGCACCTACACACAACCAAATGCATCATTAAATGCACTGTATTCAGATGCTCTGTTTCCCATGTGTTGTTACCATTACCATGTTCAGAATGAGGAAAGAAGACAGAAGAAATTATGCAGGAGAACAGGGGGCAGAGGATTTCCAGGTTGAAGCTATGGAACTGAAATTTTACAGGTTTATGTGTAAACCATTTTTCAATTATTTTCCAGAATGTAATGATGACATAAAAGGAATGAGATTAGCAAGAGAAGCCATAAGTCTAAAGAGGAAAAATAGAAATAAAGGACTTTGCCAGATACTGCAAAAAAGACGTTCAGAAGGAGAGGCATGAGAGAAGCTACAGTCACTGTATGTCTTTTGGGGACATTCCTGTTTTAGTGGCATGAGTGTCAGGGAGTAGAGCCTGGAACAGCTTATTACATTTCACTACTTACACTGACATTTCCTGTCAAGTATTATGAAGCATGAGACCAAAACCAAACGTTTCCCCCTCCTTTTACTGCAGAAAATTATCAGTGTGAGTTTCAATGTCTGTATCGCCATGCACAATTTACTCCATTTCCCCCAGTTTCCAGATAAAACCCAAATAACATTCCTGAATAATGCTTCAGTGGAAAAAAAAACAATGTAATAATGTCATTTCTCTTTTTTCATGGCTTCAGTGTCTTATATTAGATTTCAAACATCTTTACAAAATATGGTCTGGAGAAAAAACTTTTCAACAACAGCCCTGAAGGTGTATGTGTGTTTGTGCACTTTACAATACAAACTTATTTACATAAATGTAATCTTCATTTCTCTTGTTACCAAAATCAAACAGCTTTCAACAGAAAGGACTGTTCTGGGAGATGAGCCACTGCCATTGCATATACTTTGCTCAGTTGTGTGTCCTTAACTCTAAAGACAGATGGTTACATATGGGGCTGATGAATAATGAATCTTGTTTCTCTTAGGTACATGTTCTTATATAAAACATATAAGAGGATCATTCCATTACCATTAGGATGAAAATGTACAGCTATTCTGTTTGATTGTACTGCATAATAAATGCACTGTATAATTTATGAAGGCTGATGACAAATTCACCGTAATGGTATATTAAGGTGAAATCTAAGGTAAACATATTGTTTTTATCACAACTGCACACGGTGCAGGCATTTCAAAATCTGCTGTTAGTGTTTTGTCAGAGGAAATGTGATTTGGTCATTTCTATAGGCATGTAAGACAACAGTCTTCAGTTGCAGCACCGCTAGAAGTGCCAGTGTTGGTGAATGTGCTGTTGTTCCCAGTGCTGAAATGGGTTCTGTGCAGGTGACGTCTTCTCGGTGTGAAGAACTATTTAAAGAGACCCCTTACTGTTTACTGCCATCATCCTTAAATAGGCTGGGCCCAGGAGGGATGCTTTTGGCATCGCTGTATTTTGTTTCCAGTTTTAAACGTGCATTGTTTTTCCTCCTCTACAAAAAGAAAACAAAAGTAGCATTCTTACCCATTCACTTGCATTTTTGTCTTGGCTTGTTATTGTTGCTGTAGTCCTGAGCTTACAGCAGAATGGTTGCGCAATACTCATAAAGCAGGCTAAGAATGACAACATCTGCTTGGGACTGATAACATAAACAGTGTGTCCTGCTCAGGTAGAGCAGACCCAGCAAAGACGGTACCTGCCAGAGCTGTTGCTAAATTCCAAGACACAATTCTAAAATAAGATGATGTTCCTTTTAGTTTAATTTCTTTACATTAATATGATAAATGGTTGGCTTGTTTACAGGTTTTAAATTACCTTCTGTCCTTAAATTTTGCTTGCAGAGGAGCCTGTCACAAGGTACAGATAGCACATCATTCATACACCTTCCGTTAAGCGGTTGCTAGATAAGTTCCTGAGGGTGCACACTCAGGGCTTGACTGGTAACTGCAAGTACTTAAGTTCATATACATTCACATACTTAAACACAGGTATGAGTGAGTACTGTGGTGTGAATGGAGAGCGCGTGGAGAGAGAATGGATGTTACTCACTGTTTGTTTGGTATCGGTACTTCTGGGGTGGGTCAGCCTATGGTGGCCTCAGAAGGCCAAACCTAACCCCACTTCTCAAGGGTTATTTAAGTAAATGGGAAAAATCACATACTTTGAATTAGATAAATGGTTTGTTCCAGAAGGGGGGGACTTACAAGCTACGAGAGAGAGAGAGAGAGAGAGAGAGAGAGAGAGAGAGAGAGAGAGAGAGAGAAGAAGAAGAAGAAGAAGAAGAAGAAGAAGAAGAAGAAGAAGAAGAAGAAGAAGAAGAAGAAGAAGAAGAAGAAGAAGAAGAAGAAGAAGAAGAAGAAGAAGGATTTACCTTTATTTGAATAATTAGTAATAATTTTTGTTTCTTTTTGGGGTTTTGTTTTCTGGTGTGGGGTGACTGGGAGCACTGTAAATAGACTGCACTTGTTGTTTTGCTTGGGTGCTTTTGCGGCTGAGCCAGTCTGGTATAATAGGACCTACTCTGGCCTTGCTCAGGCCATTGTGTGACAGTAACATCAGATTGTTTGTATCCATAAGCATTTTTCATTGCAGGGGAAATTAGACTGTATATTATTCACTTTTATTGGGCTGACCTCAGGTTTCAATCCTCTCTATTCCCATAATTTTGAGACTGATTAATTTGTTAGCTTTTCTGTTTGGCCTTTTAAAGACCACTGTTGGAAAAATAGGTCTAATGCACTGGAATCATACAGAATAGAAAGCACCAGGCATTCTTTCATATATCTGTGATTTCTATGCATCCAGGCACATAGGAAAAGGATAAGCCATTTAATAAATAACAAAGGTAAATTAAGCTCAATCAAGAGAAATCACATAAGAAAATTGCAGCCGAATCAATCCCAATTAAGACAAGAGACAGTCAATCTGAGGATCTGAAGCAATTGATTCTCAATAGAAAATCCTTATTGGAATAAACTTACAGGCAGGACTGCAGTCAAATCAACACAGAGGAACAAATTGCTGAGTAGGAACATATAAAGTGCAGTGTTTATCGGGCATTACTGAAATGGAAATTTGGTTGTTCGTGTGCAAAATTCAACAAGACGGAGACTCTTTTTGCAATGCAGCATTTTTTAAAGTTTCATTTTAGCTGACAATATCAGCACTTCTTTCTTAATAGTTATTTTTCTTCAATTTCACCCTAAACAGGGACAAAAAAGAACAGTATTCACTACTAACATGACTGAAGTGCTCCAACAAAATTGATAGCTGCATTTGGAGGGCCCTAAATAGATGCAGAGATAACATTATTTGCAAAACCAAAATTGCATTTAAAGAAAATAATTTAATCAGTGTCATTTCAAGTATTTACTGTGAAAGTTTAGGTGAGGTTTTAAAAATTTTTTTAGTATACATAAATGAACAAATTGCTTCTGATTGCAGCTGGTGGGCATAATAGTCTATACTTTATGAATAATTACTGGTAATTAAAAATCCTTAAATTTTATAGCATTGTAAGAAAGAGAGTGCACTACAAAAAGAATACTAATCAATTCAGAATTAAAATTCATTGCGACCAGCTGAAGTAATTTTTGTATTGCAAGAGTTATTAAAAGAAAAAAAATAATTTTACTCTCACTTTAGGTAATGCTTCTTGTTGGGCATTTATATACTGTGTATTATAAGGTAAGTGTTAAATACATATATAATAGCTGACAGTAAGAAACTGACATCACACACTGCAGTAATAATACATTTCCCAGATCCTAGATTACCTTTACTGTTAGATATTTAGAATCATTTCCTCTCAAGAATAAGCATGAAAGTTGACTTAATGTGATTTGTAAACATGTCCAAAAAAGAGAGTGTTAAAATCACATACCAAAATTAATTTAATCAATTAATATTACCACAGATATGCACATTGTATCATATGCTAGACTTCTGCATCAGTCCTTTTAACATTTAAAATGTAATTGGTACACATCATAAAAATGAAGCAACTGTTTTATTAAAAGCAGTTTCTCTAATTCCAAAACACTGTGAATGAAGTCATTTAGCCAACTCACTTTAATAAAATGAAACAAACAAGTTTCCTGGTATTCAATTTTATTAGGTCTTCCATCATGCTGAATGTATAAGAAATCAATGTCAATTAATTTCAACATACAAACTCCTGAGTTTGCTGATAAAGATGCAAGATTAAATTGTTTTTGTGTTCAGGCTAGATTTTAATTATAATTGTCTGGCATGGTAAAATAACAGTTATTTTACAGGTTATGGACTTTGAGAATAGATCTCTGAAGTAAACATGTCTTTAGAGATGTATTGTAAAACAAAGCTCCTAGCAGTTTTTCATGACTTTTCTTAAGTCAGTATCAAAGAAAGATCTGAAGTGTCTACAGAGGCCTAGGGTTAGAAAGACAGCAAGCATTCTGTGGCCTGGATCAAACCTTAAAGCTATATAAATTTAAGCCCGAGTCCTTTTTGTAATATTTAAAGGAATTTTATGTACTGTATATTTGCATTACATTAATAAGTAGTGCCTTAATTCCTTTAAATATACTATCTCATTCCCAAGTTAGAGTATATCCACAATGAGATACACAATATGGCTTGTGTGTGTTTCACACTTTTTAAATTGAGATTTTGCAACCAAGGTCTCCTTCAGGTCTTTAAGTCTAACACTTAATCTCCGTGACCTCACCTCCCACAAAATAGAAATACCATAGTAAGATCCTCTCCTTGCTCACATTTGAAAACCTGTGCTACTATAGGCAATTACTTCCTGGTTGTTCATTGCTGCTGCTTCTTCTATTAAAAAAATCTCTCCATTATTTCACTATGGGTCTGTTTCAGATCTGTTGCTCCACTGAGGACCTCTTTGGATCCAGGTCATTTTGGGTAGCTGCTTCTCTACCTCAGTTAGCTGGCTCAGTCACAGTACGTTTTGCCTCCAGTTCAGCTTTCTCCTAATTCTCTTGCCTACAAACTATTGCTCTATCTGATATTATACGTAGCCCCAAGTATTGCGTCCTCTATACACACTATTACAGGTTTTCTGCTATTAACTACTGAACTGTATTCAGTCTCCATCAGATCCTCTATAAACACAGTATTTAAGAATAATTGATTGTGCAACTGGATTCCAGTCTGCTGGTGTCTCTTCTTGCCAAGCCTTCTGTGCTCTCTGCCTCATATTCATCATAATTGTTTCTTTTCCATCTCTATATGCTCCCTTTGTTTTGTTTAACCCTCCCCCTTATTCCAAGCTCTCAATCAATGAGTCTCAGGCCCCAAGTCTACCTCTTTGCTCTCTTCTGCCTCTTTTTCCACCATCCTAATTGGCCCTTTGTTGTCTCTGGCTCCAGTTTCTTTGTTTTCAGTCCCTGCTGTTGCTTTCTCAACCCTGGCTTGTCTGGGAATCCTACCCTCAGCTGAGACAGCATGGATTCTCCTGACATCCATCTTGTTTCAGTAACTATTTCCTACTATCTTCCATATCTTCAAATATTTATTTTCAAAGCCATGAAGCTCTGCCAAACCCCAACCCACAGAACGTCAGGCCCAAGGTCTTCTGCTATCTTCCTCAATATGTAATCTATTATGCGCTTTCTCCTCCTCTTTCCCTTCTTATTCTCCTCAGCCTCCAATCCAATGCAATTCCACCATGTTTTATGCCTTCAACCCTAGATTCCAATTTTTAGGCCTCTGCTGCTCCTGATGCTAGCTCCTTGTCCCAAGGTCTTTCTAGTGCCCTATCTCCAGACTAGCTGTTCCCTGGGATCCAGTGCACAGTGCAGTGGATGTACACATTCCCCAGTCTCCCCCCTATCCAGTTTTATTCCTCAGTGCTTTTTGTTCTATGAATGCCACAAGCAGCTTTACACCTCAACAGCAACTATTCCAGAGATTGGAACAATCATCTTTCTTACTAGGAGGCCTTGAACACTGAACCTTAACTGCTGTATTTTGCTAATGTCAGATCCTTCTTCTGCCTCCAGGATTGTCCCAGCTCTTTCTCACCATTCCTTTTCGTCTGCCCTTCTCCTTGGTCAGTGCTTACTCTAGCAAGAGATCACTCTTACCATTCAGCTCTCTGTGGCTCCCCTTTGCCTCTGCGTGCTCGAAGTAAACCAAACCCCGTTGAACCTGCTGATTCATTTCTAACTCCTGTTTGTTATTGCTTCAACTCATCCATTTTTGACTAACCTTGGCTCCATCACCCCTTAAATAAATTCAGTCGCCAAAGCCACCATGACCCATCCAAATGAAATCTTAACCCCCTGGAGAGCCAGGAAAAAATCATAGTCACTTTTACCTCAATTCCACTCAAAGACTTCATACCACTCATGCTTTCTGTCTTTCTATCTCTTCAATTTCAGACATATTACCTGTTGTAGATGCTGTAGTGTTATTTTAATAAAAAGGCGAAAGGTTATATGACCTTGAAACCAGATCTGCCAGTCATTGTCCCCCACCTTGTGAAGTGAGTGTAAGCAAGCATCTTATTTCCAATTATCACACTACCCACAGTGCCTTCAGCCCTAGCAATAACGTCCCTCTTCTTGGCTCTTCTGTTTCTACCATTGCCTGCCCTGCTCTGAATGTCTGTTTCCAAACCCTTTGCCACACCTTTATCGGTCCAAATGGTCAACTTTGACTCTTACCAGGTCCAGGCTCCTCAGTCACAGACCTTACTGTGTCCAGCACTTGCACTGTGGTTCCTGATCCAGCAGCAGTAGCAGCAGTGATTGAGCTCTCTTTCATGCCCTTCGTGTCCTCCAGGTTTCCTATCTGGCACAATGTCAATATTGTCTTGTTCCTCCCCCATATTCACTTTTTCTGCCCCTTCCTCAATGTCAGGCATCCATTACTTTATTCCCACCAATGACTCCCTGCTGTCACTGCATACTATATTTTTCAGTAGTTCCTTGCCTTTCTCCAGCTGTGCACCCCCTACACCAAAGTGTGCTTCCGCTTGCTCTAGGGTCTGGGGCCTAGGGTAGCTTTGCTTTTACGGACAGACAAGCCTCAGTCCACCATCAGTAGTGAAGCCACTACAGACTACGACTTCTTTTGTCATCTATTTGCTCCTCATTTTCTACCTACTCCTACAGCTTCCAACATTCAGCTTCATGAATTTCTCCACCTCATTTCCCTCTGTTTTGTTATATACCCAAGGTCACTTTGTCATGTTTGCAGGGAGGGCACCAAACCATGAAAGTCATTCAGCTCAACCTAAATGGGTCTTCACTGCATCATGTAACCATTGACCAGATATAAAGTACATCTCATTCAAGTGGTAAGGCAAAATTCCTAGTTTGCAAAGATGACCTTGTTACAATATATAGTCAACCAACGTATTGTATCGGTCTGTAGCTCTTTTACATTCCATTGGCCTCACAGATTTTCTCACATTCTCATTTTTGATTCATCTACAATGTTTGCAAATTTTAACATAAGACAGAACTGCTTTTTAAGGGGTCCTACCTGAAGTCCCAAAACATCACTCAGTATCAGTCGTCACACATTATAAATTTTATGACACATCTCACCCATGTCTGTAACAAATTTGCAAATTGCAGTGCTCATATTCCTGGTTACACACATCATACACATATCAAATTGCCAAGTGCCCATTCCAGAACCTGCAGACCTGTAAGACTAAAGGTATTAGGTAAATGGATTGGGGCTTTCCAGAACGAGGTCTGAGCACTTCTATTTAAAACAGTAAAAAAAAAAATCTAACTTATAACTAACTTATAAAACTAATAAGTTTATAAAACAAACCAGAGTATAAGTCTTAAGGAAGAAAGAAATAAGGAAGAAAATGTAAAGTATAATAAAGCTTCTACACTACTGCTACTGTACTGCTAATGTAATGACTTCCAACATAACCTGTATTAGGTTTGCATTAGTCATTGGTCTCTGCTAGATCTGTATCATTAGTTCTAAGAGTATTTTCTGGATTTGATTGAAACAGATTCCGAAACTAGAGTTCAACACTTCACTCTGCAATAAGGATTGCTAGATTTTTCTGACACCATATTGTCTGTTATGTCTGTGTTGCAATTAGGTAATTATCTTTAAATGGGTGTATTGTTACACTTGGTTCACTTAATTTTCAAAACATGTCTGGTAGAATTCCAGATTTTCAAATTCTCTTTTTTCTTTAATTTTTTTGAACATGTGCTTTGATACTCTGACTTTATTGATACACTGCCCACCGAGGTAAGACAGCTTTTCTAACTGCTCACCTAGGGTGTCTGTGGTACAGCGATAACATATCGAAATATCTAAATTAGTAACACTTGATCTCCACCTGATTCCCTGTCCTTCCCTGATTTGTAAGTGTTGCTGTGCTCGTCTGCAGGAGCAGTTAATGTATGCAGTATAGGAGAAGCAAATATCCTGTCACAGGCAGTGAAAACCAGTTTCATCTGGTTCACTGCTTTAGTTAGCAGTCCAGAGAAGAAAGTGACATCTTTTATAACAAGTGTCAGATGGAAAAAAAATAATTTAAATGAAAACACTGTCAACTGATAGACTAAAAATAGCACTGACTGATTGAAAAGGAATTGTAACTTACTGTGGATCCCAAATTTAATTGTTTTTCAAAAGATTTACAGAAATGATAAGATGATGTAAAGAACACAATCCTGGGTAGATGCTTTCAACATCTACATCTTGTGATGTGTTGTGTGGGTGTCTACAAAAGAGGGATACATGTCTGTATAATTATATAAAGATTTTGTGTTCTTGTTTGCCTGATGCTGTTTCTCCTGAAGTGTTTTTACATATATGTCCAGTATAAGGTACATTGAGCACTGAACACTAGTCCAGTCTGCAATATTTATTAGAAAATTAATATTTATAAAGCTAATTATATGGCAAAATGATCCCATCTAACTCATCATTAAAATAAAATTGACCAGATAAAACAATCCCATCCTGCTGAGAACACCAAAATGGTGTCTTGAGACAATTAACTTGTAAAACCTTTTCATTTTGATGTGCAAGCAAATGTCTTTTTCATTCGGGGTTAAACATAACATTGTGAATCAGCAAGTTTAGGAAGACTTGAACCAACATTCCTTGTAAGAACACTAGAAAGGTTACAAGAACGAGTAAGGCCACATGGTTGATGGTTTGAGTGAAAAACAAAGTAATGACATCACTCAAATTCTTTGTGGAAGCTTCAATCAAAAAGGACTTAATTGAGAAATGATGGGTTTAGCTTCTATGTTCAATATGCCTTATACCCCAGCCTTCTATATTTATTAGAAAATGTGACTCTAGGTAGATAAAGTATTCGTCTGGTGATCTAGTCCTTTTTATGCTCATATCAGGCAGCTTCAGCTCACAAAATCTGGAAGAGGATTTATTCTCAGCAGAAAGCAATAAAATCTTCACAGTAATTTTGATGACATTGGTTCATATGTGTAATAACCTAATTTGAGGGCTGTTACAGCCACAGTCTGCCTCAATAGCATAGTATTAAACACCAGTCCCAGGAGTAGGCATGACATTCAGATTAGACAAATGACCCATCCTCTTAGACTTGTGGCACAAGGTCTCCCTGTTTGCCTCTTCAATTGGGGTCCTTATGAATTAATCATCAGGTTATTCCAGGTGTGTCCCCAGCTCAAGGGAAGATATCCCTTCTTTCATTTCCACATCACTTACACATCAAAGAAAACAATTACTAAAATTGTTGATTAATCTAAAGTTCTCTGCAAAATGAATGAAAGGTGACATTTTTCATATAAAACTACAACCATATTTTAATAAGCCAAGGTGTATGCACACAATGAAATGAAGAAGAAACTATGAAGCAAACTTTAAATGATGCAAAACAAATGCAAACCAAACCAAAGGAAGCCTTTAGGAGACTGGTCTGTGTCTCGGCCAAAAGATCTGAACACAAGCTGATTTCTGTGTGTTACTTAATGGAAGAACCAGCATTTGTGTAATAATAAATCAATTTGTGCATGTGTGCACTTTTGTTTATGTGTCTATATATATACATTACATATTAGGCAAATTAAGGCATCATATACTTTGGTGTTCTGACATTAAGCGTAGTTAACAGGTGGAATCTAATTAGCAGAGTTCTCATTCTTCTTGCCATGAAATGTGCTCAACTTTAGATTAGTTTTGGACTAATCATCATCATCTGTTAATTTACATACAATATTGACCCCTGCTGTACAACTGTAATTTATACAAGCTGAGATCAGCTAGTTAACTAATCCCATCCAAGAAGACAAAGTGTGAAAATATGGTTCTGCAATATTCTGTCCATTTAGCAGTAATGGGCTTAATTACTACAGTGTGCTCTTGCACTTCATGACAAGCTGGTGAGTGTTGTGGTATAAGGATATTAAGATTTTGCATTAAGATTTTATTTCTTTTTTAGCCCCCGAAGTTATGGAACTTTGCAACTTTGTGATAAAAACTTCCTTCTGGTTCATTAAAGGATAAAGCAATGAGTACATTTCATATCCAATTCTCAGTCGGGCCCTCGTAAACCAGAATAGAAAAGGGCAGAGTACTAGATTTTCATAACAAGCGACTGAGTGAGCTGTAAAATACTGAAACAGACTAAGGAAAAAAACAAACATCTGAGCAATGAAGTACATTAGGTCCCAGAGTGAAAAACATTGAGAGACCCTTTGAATTATGTAACTGCAGATGCTGTTTTGGGGGTGTGGGGTGATCGGGTTACGGTTACTGAAATCACAGCCCCGGAAGCTCTGTTCATCCACAATATTTCTATGTTGGAGATGTGAGGTTTTTTGAGCTCCAGGCCTGCTACTGGAGCACCAGCCCACTCAGTCTCAGGAAGCACAGGCTCTTTAGAGCTCCTCTTGTGCTGGGGCTCCCTGTGAGACTGTCCACCTTCCTGTGCAGCGCCAGAAATGCCACATTTCACTCAGCGCTATCTGAAGGTTATTCCCATCTCATACTTGTAAATCAAACCCCTACAGTATATAGGGGGCCAAAACTGAGGGGGAGGAGGAGGGTGGTAAAATAGAAGATAAAGATTTTTTTAAGCAAAAAGAATATTGGGATTTTTCATTACGCTCAACTGAGAACTGAACATGAATTACATAATACATACCTTGAAGTTGAATTATAAGATTGTTAAGGCATGTTTCAAGAGTTTAATTAGTGTTAAATAACAAGATCAAGCTGTAAATAGTCCATGATCAGAGTCTGTCACTCCTTATTTCTATTTTTGCCATATTGCAATGTGTATGTAACTGGCTACAGAACCTCTTAAAGTATGCCAACACACTCTTGATAGGCCCACACCTGAAGAGGCTCCACAGTTGAATTTTTTTTTCTTTTTCCTTTTACTTTTCAGAGTGAAATTAACCTTGCCTTGCTCCTTTGCAGCTCGCACACTTCCACAGATCCCCAGTCTAGCTTTGGAATAAGGGAATGCATGAAATGTACTACCAGATTATTTAGATTGCCTGACAAAAAACATTATCAGATACCGGAGCACGAGAAAAAAAAAGATCAATTATGTAACCAAGAGGGAGTAAGTCACCATCCTTTCAGATTTGGAAAAAACAAGTAAAAGCTGTTACTCAGAATTCTGCACCTGTCATTGTAGAAAATGCTGCAACCATCATTTTATTTTTTAAAATAAACAATCAATACAATAATTACAATCAGGCGTGTCAAGCACGCTTTCTGTAATGTAAAACAAGAGCAAAATGTCTGTCAGTGTCCTCTGTACTTTGAAGAAATAAAAAGTCCAGTTTTTACAGATTCTTTTATTGTTTGTCACCCAAGGCTGGGTTGTTCTAAAAGTGGACAGGTAGGTCAGGAAGTAGATACATAGGATAGGAAGTGGACAGGTATCCCCATCTCATGGCTGATAGTTTATCTTGCAAAATGCCAGAAATTGATGCCTCTAGACTGTAACTCATTACCTAAGAGAAATCAGCAGTTTTTTCTCTTCCTAATGGTCCACTCCTTCTAAACCAAACCCTACCACCAGAGTGAAGTGGAGTGTTATAGAATCTGATGCCTAAGTGGTAAGATTATAAGCTAAAACTAAGCCTATAAAAAAGGTAATTAAAGCTTATCTAGAGTACAGCCAGGATTTTTAAATGCTAAAAAAACCTAAGCACACACTGGCGAGTTTCTACCTGGAACCCTGTTTATAGTCCTTTAAAAAGCCTGTACTTTCCCTGAATTAAATTAAGTAAACAGTGCTTTTTGTGTAAAAGGCTTAAGTATCATTTAAAACCCCATACACTTAAATGAGGCTTTTAAAGCACACCAGCAACAGTGCTCAGTTATTAGAATTATACTTCATTTAGTTTTTAAGTGTAAATTAGAGAAATGCGGCTAATAATTAGTACCCAGAAAGAAATGTGGATTATAGCTGTTTGTTCTGACCTATTTTTTAAAGAGAATCTAGGGCAGTCTCCCAATCTGCTTTTTTATAGTCCCTTGAGAGCACACTGTGTTTCGATCTTTATATCTCAAATTATACAGCTCAGAAGTAGTTCCTGAAATTGCCAGATGTTCTTTGGGATACCGTATTGTTCTAAAAAATATGTTCTATATATATAGTACTTGAATTAGGTATGGGGTGACAATATCATATAAATTAAATGCAATATACACAATTAAATATATAATTTTCTTTGGAAGCATAGCGGATACTGTACATTTTAAATGGATTTTTCTTACATTTAGTTTTTCATATGATGCCGGCAATTTAAGATGCTTATTTAGAGGTTATTTCTTAGTTTTAATAGCAGCAGATATTACTCTTTAAGTCTAACAATATCATCCCTAATGTAGAATTATAATGATAAAAATAAAAAGTCCAATTTTGATTGATCCAATTGTGATAAGATATCAATATAGTAGATGTAAAAACTAATAGCACATCCAATAAGGAAGTAAGCTAATCTGATTCTGTTTATGAATTCCAGCAGACAGGATTAAGGCATGAATGCACTATTTTAAAAAGAAATGGCATACTTATAGTGCTCATTATACTACTATGATCATTCACCACAGAGAATAAAAGCAAATTGGACTCCCAAAGTCTTAGGCATGTTAGGCACTATTAGAAGTTACAGTATACGCATTTCGATAGCATCAACAACACACTCGAAGCATCCACTAATGTTTTTGTATTATTTTAACAACCTTAGCTGTGATAACACCATTTGTTATTCTCTCTATACATGTATATACTGTATATTTACATATCTATAATGGGAGGACAGCAATGGGAGGAGTCCTTGCTCTCTTGACCAAAAGGTGGAATTGACAGTTTGGGTGACTCAAACGTCAGGAAACAGAGGCTTCAAAGATCTAAATCAGATGTCTGAGCAAAACATCAAATTATTTATATGCTTGCATCATAGGCATAGGAAAGAAGGAGAGGAAAGAAAGTGTCCGATCATGTGGAACTTGCATAGTTCAGGATGTGTGAGTTTTGGAAACAGAAATTTTGGAAGAGCTTGTGGAATTGTGGCAGGCTATTGGTTTTATGGGACTGTGAGCAGCTTAGCTGCCTGACTAGTGAGTAGAGAAGAACTTTGAAAAAGAGGTAGAGGCAGAGCTCAAAGAGGATTTTAGTTTGTAGAAATAAAAGAGTCTTTATCTTACAGCTATGTTTGTGTCTGATTTGCAGAAACCCACATAAAGACACTTGCACAACATCCCCAAGAGTATCATAGCATTAATCATTTGGTTGGAATGGGAAAAACACACATGTCTTATTGGGAAGTTTCAACACTTGTTGTTCAATATGGATCAACTTATTTTAGATTCATTTCATCCTTTTCATGCAGCTGAAAGCACTTCTAATTTATTCATTGGCTCAATCTGGGCTTACAATTTGTGCTGGGGCTTGAAGAACCTGACAGTGAATTGATATAGCACTGTGTATTAACAGTTGCAGCATTAGTGTTCTACGTTGAAATGGATTTTTTTTCCCTTCAAAATCCTTTTAAACGGATTTATCTTCAGATCAACACCGAGAGTTTATATAAAGCTATTGAATTTCATCAAGGTAAAACCAAGTATCCCTTACACTGTCTGTCACACTGGACACAGACAGGAGGTCATGGGTTCACGTCTGACTAATGTGATAAAACCATTAGAAGCAATTGAATGTGGCCGAACCTGTCAACATAACATAATGAGAATATTTGACATGTGACAAACAAGAGACCATTCTACCTCTGAACTGCTTGTAACAGATTCAGCCAGGAACCCCAAGCCCTCACTGGGCCATGTCTGCTGAGACTCTAGAGAGGCGTTTTTCACAGCAGGGTTTTTGCAGCTTAGTTTGTGCAAAGCGTCTCCTACTCTCAGTCTTCATTGTGAAGCCTTGTTTACAAATACTTTTATTCTGGCCTTTGTTGATTATTCTTTAGAAATAAAAACAAATAAGCTCCGATAATCTTGCTTCTACTGCACACTGCATTGTGTATTGGTATGAAAAAAAAATCCAACAAAAATCTTTTTTTTCTGTTAGAGAATTCTCATTATATTTAATATTTTATTCTTCTTGTGAGTGGAGGCTTCCCAGCTCCAGACGCTGGGACCTGGCTGCAGTCCAGAGATGGGCTGAGAAGGACTTAGCCTATAAAGCACACACAGCATCCCTAAACAGCTTTGTACCCTCAGGAACCACTGCCTGCTTTTGAGAACTCATTTACTGTATATTTGAAGCTTGAGGGCGGCATGGTGGCACAGCTTTTAGCATTACTGTCTTACAGTGCTAGGGCACTGGGTTCAGTCCCAGACTGGGGTGCTATCTGAGTTGTATTGTATGTTCTCCACATGTTCACATGGTTTTTCTACAACTGCTCTGGATTTTTTCCACTGTTCAAATGATAATAATAATAATAATAATAATAATAATAATAATAATAATAATAATAATAATAATAATAATTGCTTACTCTTATAGAGCACTTTTCTGGACACTCCACTCAAAGCGCTTTACAGGTAATGGGAACTCCCCTCCACCACCACCAATGTGCACCATCCACCTGGATGATGCGACGGCAGCCATAGTGCGCCAGAACGCTCACCACACATCAGATATCAGTGGGGAGGAGAGCAGAGTAATGAAGCCAATTCATAGAGGGGGATTGTTAGGAGGCCATGATTGATAAAGGCCGATGGGAAATTTGGCCAGGACGCCGGGGTTACACCCTTACTCTTTTCGAGAAACACCCTGGGATTTTTAATGACCACAGAGAGTCAGGACCTCGGTTTTACGTCTCATCTGAAGGATGGCGCCTGTTTACAGTATAGTGTCCCCATCACTAAACTGGGGCATTATGACCCACATGAGCCGCAGGGTGAGCGCCCCCTGCTGGCCCCACTAACACCTCTTCCAGCAGCAACCTTAGTTTTTCCCAGGAGGTCCCCCATCCAGGTACTGACCAGGCTCACACCTGTTGAGCTTCAGTGGGTTGCCAGGTGTGAGTTGCAGGGTGATATGGCTGCTGGCAATGCAGCATATTGTTCATTGCCAGCATTGCCATATTCAAAGACATATTGTTAGTTTTAGTTGTCTTGTGGGAAACATTTGGCCCACAGTTTGTGTGTATGTGCACCCATAGGTGGACTGGCGTCCCATACAGTGTGTTTACTGCCTTGCATGCATTGATATACGCTCTGACTCTCTTTGACCCTGTATTGGATAAAGTGGTTAAAAATGGATCAATGGAAAAAAAACACGGATTTAAACATTCTTGCACGCATGTAAGCACAAAACCGTATGCAAAAAACGTTGACAAACTTGGTATGGCTACGTATGTTACAGTACAACATCAAGTATCCGGGATGCCATTGTCAAGTTTTAATTTTTTCTCAAATCATGTTTGGGAATGTTCATTGCAGCCTGATTATCTGGATTTTTTTATTCTTTCAAAAATGTCATTCAACATTATAAATCAGAATTATTCAATACTTCACAATCTGATAACACATTATAACTGTCAAAATCATCACCTTAGCAGATGTTCACATTTTTTTCAAATATCATTTAATACTAGAGATCTGGTTTTACTAAACAAGCATTTTGATTCATAGTGCACATTGGGAGTTTGCATTTCGATTGATTACTCTTACAGTGTGCTGTAACATAAAAATACAAAATCAAACTTACAATTAATAATGCTTATTATAGACACTAAGTAACTGTTGCCTTGAACAAACTGAACTAATGTAGCTGTTTGTAATTTGCAAGTCTGTTTTATTTGCTAGTTAATACCATCTGAAAAATATACTCAGCGTCCAGAAATGTAGCACATATATAAACAACACATTTGCAAAGTTATTATAAGGAAAATTACAACAATCATTTCTGCAGCAGGTGCACTGAGATTTTATTGAACAGACATGACATACTATAGGTAAATTCATTACGTTGATTAACATTTGTCATCAACAGGGATGATTGACAGGGGTTTACTGTGAAAGCGTGACTGCTTTTGGAAGCAATACAAGCTTTATATCTGCACTGCATGCTTAACATGAGATTGTTGATACTGTCTTGTGGGATTCTGTCCCCTTGCTTTCACACAGCCTTTGTGCTCTGCATGCACCTGTTCACTGGGCTATGAGCACTTGATGCTACACATTGTCCCAGCTCCTCCTACAAATGTCCAATGGGATTTTAGTTCTCTTCTCACAGGAAAACCACTGTTACACAAGCAACATGAAGACGTGTGTTGTTCTGCTGTAATATTGTCACATAAGGGTGAGCCTGTGGCAGGGGCAACAAGTCGGTTCCCAGGACTTGATTAGTGTAGCACTGTACTGTCAGGTTGTCATCACTCAGTACAATGGGAATTCTGTAGTAATCAAACACTCCTGCCCAGACCATCACACGTGGACCGCCTAATCAAGTGGTTTGTTGTGCAAGGCAATTAGCATATCATTTTGCATGTCTGCATCATACTTGTTGATGTCCATCAGAGTGGTTTGTACAAAACAAGTGTTTTAATTCTTAGGTGACAGTTAAAGTGATTAGAGTGTGTCATTATCAGCCATGATTTGCCAGGACTTCAATCACAAAATGGAAATAACACCACCACTTTTGCAGCACCAGGCAAAGGTGAACAACTACAAAAGGTTAATCCGACAACACATGGATGAGTACAGAATGTGCAGAAGAAGGTTTCAGCTTTCTCAGCCAATGGAAACCTTTCCATGGAAAAGCCCATTTGTACAGATGTGTTGGATTACTGAACAAAATAGGCACCAATCGTCTTGGCAGAAAGATTAACAAAGAACATTTAAGCTAGAAAGAAGGGGGGAAATGGTTGATGTACTAAAGCATTTAAATCAGGTGTTCACTATGGAAAAGTCAATAGCATGCCTCAGGCAGAAGAAGATGGTCCTTTATTAAATATTATTATCATGGAATACACAGAAGTGTTTCATACACTGGAAGGGTAAATAAATCAAGATAAATAAGTCTCCAGAGCACAGTGGAATCTTACTAATTGTACTCAAGGAATGCAAAGATGTTATTCAGGAGCCATTAATGCAACACTTCCAACACTTCCACTTAGACTGGAGAATATCTAACTTAGTGTTCACTTAGTGCCCACGTAAGGGTGGCAAATCTCTCCCAAGTAATTACAGAGTAATATGTCTGAATAATATGTAAGGTTATTAAAACAACTGCTAGACATAACAATGTAACGTCCTGTGAAATAGTTGACATGGAGTTAAAAAATGTAGGTCTTGCCTATACAACATGTTAGAGTCATTATAACAAGGAACAAGAGTAATGGGAACACAGAGGACACAAAATAAAGTTCCCAATAAAAGATCAATTCTCAAACTACAACTTCTGATCTATTTCCAAAATCGCCAGTACAATGTTGAGATGAAAAGAAGAGTCGTCTTTGCCAGCTAAAACATGGAAAGGTAAAATTATTGTCTCAAGTCTCTTCTGAGGCCTACATTGCTGAGGTCAAGCAATGGCTCAACAAAGTGGATCCCTGCCATTGATGATCTCTGTGGCAGTACCATGGTAGAGGTGAACATTTCACTTTGAGAGAACTGAGACATGATACATAATAATGACATACAGTAGATTTTCAAACAGGGGTTTGGGAGTTGATTGCTAAAGTGGATAACTAACAAGTGGAGGTAAAAAAATTAAAATGGGATATTGAGGACTGACTTCTGAAGAAAAAAGACTATATCTTAAATGAACCGACTTGGAAACAGAACCAGATGTACAGATGTAACAAAATCCGACTCTGCGCTCTACCTCCAAACGGAGAGGAAGATGATCAGCTTTTTTTGATTTATCCAGCAACCTCTGTTTTTACAACAGAAAACAGCTCTTGTTCTCATCACTCTCTGAGGCAGAGAACTTTCTGAAGGAAGGAAATCGAAACCAAACATTGTTCTACGACAAGCAGAAAGCAACTCATTTCCCACCAAACAGGGGGGTCCAGGATAGCAGAGACAGAAGCCCAGGCTGAGCAGGACTGATTACTGTCTGGCTCAGATGGGTTCTGTTCAGGTGTCTGAATTGGCATTGGTTTGACTGATGATGTAGTTTCTACCTTTTCATTTTTTACTTTATTTTATATTTGCATTTTGGATCTTTTATGTATGGGAATTAACGGGAATAGAAAATGTTTTGTAATAGCTTGAATAGCTGGATTGTAATGTATTTCTACATTTCTCCAATACAGGTATGTATTTTTCCTCTTCTCCGTTCTTCACTACATGGTTTTTGACTTGCAGCTAAACAGGTTGAGTGGAGCTTTTAGAGCAGTTAGTGTCCCAATGACTATTATATTTTGTCCACTTCTGATTTTTGGCATCTGCATAATCCCTCAAGCAAAGACTGTACACACTTTTCATCCCACCACAGAGTATTCTCAAGAATTATTTAAAAGGTATGTGACATCCTCTTCTGACATAACTAAATTTGAAAAACAATAACCCTAACAGCATTTAATGAATTTAGTGACTTCCTAGGATATACAATCAACTGGACAAAATCTGTACTAAAGCCTCTTACTATAGCCACAGGTGTGATATGGTTATCCACCATCCTCCCACTCAGAAACCAGTTTACATATCTGGACATTGTTGTACAGCTTTCTCTTCAGTCCATTGTCAGAAATAATTATCTCAATATACTAAGAGAGTTTAATGGATATATAGAGAAATGGAAAAGTTAATTTTATTCATGCCATGATTCCACTCCCCCTTCCAATTGGTTATTAGACTAAAACTGTTTCTTTAATTTGGAATTTCCTGTGGAATGGTAAGCAACCCCAAATCAAACATAATATGCTGCAGAGCATGGAATTTGGCAGGAACCTGGCCACCCCTAATTTTAAACTGTGCTACTAGGGTTTTCAATTACAATCCATCAAAACATAATTAGGGTGGAGCAGTGGTACTGAGGCTAAGGATCTGTGCCTGTGGCTGGAAGGTTGCCGGTTCAACTCTTGCAGCAGGCAGAGGAATCCTACTCTGTTGGGCCCCTGAGCAAGGCCCTTAACCCCAGCTGCTCAAGGGGTGCCATATAAATGGCTGACCCTGCGTTCTGACCCCAAGCTTCTCTCTCCCAGTCTCTGTGTCTTCTGGAGAGCAAGCTGGGGTATGTGGAAAGACAAATTCCTAATGCAAGAAATTGTAAATGGCCAGCAAAGTGATCTTATCTTATCTCTAAATCTAGAGTCCACTGTGCCCTGTTTCTGTCTGTGTGTGTGCCTTGGGGTGGATAGGTGTCCCACCTTGTGTCCACTGTTTGCTGGGATAGGTTCAGGCTTCCCTGCAGCCCTGTATTGGATAAAGCACTTATAAAATAGATGAATGTGTGAAGTAGGTTGCATATGGAACAAATCTAAATCTAATTAATTATTAAAAGAAGGTTCCAAAGCCAAAATGTTTTGCAAGCTTTAATACACCAAAAAGGGAAAACTGAGTGTAGGGGACCCTGTGTTTGGCCTTGGGGAAGTTATCTGTCTATTCTTGCTCGTAGCAGCTTGGATTGAATCCTGGCAGGAGCAGAGAGAGCTGCACTTATCACACATGTATACAGCGATACATGTATACAAGATTCATGAACTGTATAGAGCAGAGGTTCCCAGTCCTGGTCCTGGTGACCCACACAACTGTTGGGTTTCATTCCATCCCACCTGAATTAGATTATAATTGATCTAAGAAGTTGCTTTATTAGTATATGTGCATTCTGTTTTCTAGTACCAAGCTTGGAATTCTATTTCACTTGCACAATACAACGGTTAAAGCTCCAACAGTTTTAAGAGCTGGAAACAAGCAGTTCAAATTAATCTTATTACGTCAATGAAGGGTTTGATTGTGTTACTGAGGGCTCACTTAACAGGTGTGTGGGTCACCAGGATCAGCAGTGGGAGCCATTGTTATAGAGGGACAAAAGAATTCAAAAGAAAAAAAAAACAGACTTAATACATCTGTATTTGAACCAATCAAAAAACAGTAAAAAAACAGACCTCCTGTTACGCCCCTCCTCCCATTCCCATCCACCCACCCCACTCCTAACGAAGGGAAAAAACTTAATAAAAACTTGCGACTGCAAAAATAATAGGAATAGAAAACATACAATATACATAAACTAAAATAATAATTTAACTCAGATAATTTCTGACTCCCGTGATCTGATTGTCAGTAACATAACACCATGGATATGTGCTGCGGAAAGTTCCAGAAATAAAACTTTCTGGGAAGCCTGAGTATTTAGCCACCGATATTTACTAATATTCCAAAAGTCCTTTATCCCAGGATTTGGAAATTATATTTTAAGCCAGGGGAATGTGGTTGGCACCACAGCTTTTATGTTGCAGATAGTGTAACACAACAAAAAAAGCACTGAGAGCCATTTCCACCAGCTTTTCACTGAAGTTGGACAGCGAAGCTCCAGCTCAAGTTAAAGAGCGTCTTACTGTGGTTTACATGGTATAATCCAATTGAACACATTGATCTGTATCTGCTGCAGACAGCTATCCCTGCTTTTCCAGTGTGATTTAGCCTGGATTTATCAAGGTTAACATCACTGTCATTTCCTCCTCAACCTTCCTTGATAGCATGTGGAACTGCATGCTACAGTAAAACAGATTTTTATTGATGTTAACCTCAACACTGCTCTCAAAATTGCCTTAATAAAATACGACTATATAACACCAACTGGTCTGGCTTGCGTCTGTGTTTAGTGTAATCATAGCCTGAACCTTACCATTTTTATGCTATAAACCTCTATAATCTACTGTTGGAGAAAGCAGCTTACAACAATAAAAATCAATCATCATTTTTTTTCTAATCACTAAAATGTGATTGTTTTCATTTTCAAAACAAAACCTTTGTCCTCAAAAAGATACCCTAGCTGGTAAAGAATGGACTGAAAAATAAATGATAGCACCAGACTGCAAAGCGTTCTGCCTCATAAGACTTTTTAAATGTTGATAGACATAATGAGTTATGATTAATTGAAGTGAAGGGAAAAGGAAAGGCATCTCCTCAAGTGAGTCTGTGTCAGTCTTTTTTTAGCTGAAAATTGTCTGTACATACAGTATCCCTCTTTCAGCCAAGCAAAAGAAAACCAGAGGAATGAAAGGGATTAAAAGTTTAACACAGTCACATCCTGCGACGACGCCACTTACTGTTTCCTCCGATCGGGTCAAAAGCAGGGCAAAGTGCACTGATCAGGCAGGGAGATTCTGCATCAGGCTGAATCAAACAAGCCACAGTTATGCAAGGAAATTAAAGCAACCCTTAAGGCTTTGATCAGAGTGCCCAGGAAGACTGTGACGACTGTGGTCAGTATTGTGCACACAGTCAGCAGAGGGAAAACCTGGAAACCTTCACATTTCAAGCCAGATACTTCTCTCTTTGATTTCTGCCTGCTGTGCCACATCCCTGTCTTTTTATTGGATTCCTGTCTTCTTTTTCCATGTTCCATTCTCCACTTTTGTATCTTATTTGGTGCCTTTGAATTGATCACTTTTCGAAAAAATAAAAATATGCCAGAATCACTAGCATAACAGGTGTATTCAATAATTAAATTTTGAAGTTTGTAAGTATTCTACAGCAAACCTTCAGTGTTGTAAGCATGAAGGGCAACATAACCACACAGTCCACCCAGTTTGAAGCTGTATGTATATCTCATAAAGATAGTTACAGAATGAACATAACAGCTTTTACAGGGAAAGATAGTACAATCACAGTAACCTAAAACAAGTAGTCTTAATTTGAAGAGAAAAATTATAAGGGAGTGTATGTTCAAAGCATTAAAAATTCTACATAGAAATTTTAGTTCTTCAATATATCAGCTCATATATTGTAAAGTTACATGATGGACCTTTACAAATAGTTTGACAAATTTAACATGGACTGTTCTCAGTAATTGATTAAACTATTGAAAATTGAAATAAGAATACCTTTTTTTCAAAAAAGACCCAACGTTTTAAAAGTTTCAAAAACAATTGGAATTAAATCCCAACTTGTACCAAATGTTTCCTGTGATAGGCTCTGGGCCACTGTGACCCTAAATTGGATAAGCAGGTATTGAAAGTGATGTGATTGGAATAAACCTGCAATATATCATTCACCTAAAATACATTGAAGAATACTAAAAGGAAAATCATTAGTAGATGGTATATTAGTTTTTTAGAAACACTCAAAATAGAGCTACTGTACATGTTAACATCCTACAGTACCTTTGTTCATTAGGGAAATCTCACTTCAAAAGCTGTACAGCTTCAAAATACAGTATACTTAAATCCCTGATGCTGCAGTTCTGAATGTAGTAAGCTATTATTGAACAGATTGTGAGAGAATAAATTTCCTCATACATTATTTCTTAAATATGACATTTTTGCGTTTAAGAGAAAACTAATTCAATTCAGAAAAACAAAATTACTTAAAGATTATAAGAACAGCTACGGAATCATTTTTTGTGAAACTCTTTATCAGAATGAAATAGATAGGACTATGTTACTGTTAGTCAGGAGTTGACATCCGATCTCTCTAAATGCTGTGTTTGTCAGTCCAGTCCTGGGGAACTACTGTCTCTTATGCTTTTTGCTACAGCCAAGTTCTTAAAAGCAGTCAAACACCTTTTAGTTTAGATATATTTTTGGTTTGTTTTTAAAATTTTTCTTCAGCTCTTAAAAAGTTGTATGGAGTTTGGTATTGGTATCATTATTGTGACAATTCCTGCGGTTCAGAGTTCCTTTCATTCAAATGTGAGCTGAACTATAACAAATTGGACAAAAGTAGGAAAAAACACACTTATTTTGAGTGTTTGACATATTGTTATTCCCAGCTGTAGCTCCTCATCATAAATTGATAACATATTTGAACATTTTTGTCAGAAATAAGGGAGTAAATTCTTAACAAACAAGTTAATGAGAGGCCATATAAAATTCTGTAAGTTGAAGGTATTGGAAATAATATAGTTTTGCCAAGGTGTTTTTCAAACCAATTCCTGAGAACAAAGCAGTCTAAGTCAGCTATCAGATCACTTACAGGCACTTATTAGCCATGGTGATTAAGGGCCCAGTTGGAATTAAAACTAGTAGGTGCAGGAAAACTTCAGGAGCAGGACTGATAGCCACTGATGTAAAGAAAAAAAAATATTTATATTTTTATATATGTCATTCCATTGAGTTATTAATAAATTAGTAAGATTTTAAGCAGTACGGAATCCACTCTCTTAGACTGATGTGGGTTACAATTCAGCTCCTCAGGTCTCAAATACTGTACTGATCTTTTGAAGAGGGATGAGAAGTAAGTACTGCAAAAAAAAATAAACATAAGAACATAAAACAATGAAGTTGCAAAAGAAGAGACTATTAGGCCATTTGTTTTCAGTTTATTGATTCAGCCATTTCTTAAAAAGGAAACTAGGGTATGGACTTCAACGACATAGCTAGGTAGCTTGTTTCATATTCACTTAACTCTTTGGGTAAAGAAGTACCCCCTGTCCTCAGTTTTAAGTTCATTTACATGAACCAGTTTTTACCCTGTTTTATGTTTCACTGCATATTCTGAAGAAACCCTCTGGGTTACCTTTGCTGCTGAGGATTTTGAATACTTGTTGCAGGTTCCCATGTAGTCCTCTTTGTTGAAGACTAAAAAGACTAAGACAGTCATTTAAGGACATTCCTTTATGTCCCAGAACGCATCTGGCTGATCTTCTTTGGACTGATTCCAGAGAAGCAGTGTCTTTTCTATAATGTGGTAACCAAAACTGCTAAATTGTACACAATATTCTAAATTAGGCCTTACTAGTGAATTCTACAATTTAAACACTACATTCAATGATTTAAATTCTACACTTTAAATTATTTATTGTTATGTTTATCAGAAGTGACTGTTGAAATATCTTAAGAATATAGAAAAAATAAGTGTTACCTTTTACAGTGCTTGGGGAGCTTCAAAGAAAGAAAAGGGAGATTTTTGGAATAGGGAGAGAGGATGTCAATTAATTTAGTAGCATTCAAGTTTATAGAGATTTAACTATAGGATGTATTCTTTTTAGTTTAGAAGAAACTAACTTTATCTGTTTTGTTGACCTTTATAGGCGTTATATAGGATTTGAATACAGCAGTCTGGGGTTTACTGGGTGGTCAGGACATAAACCTTCAAGATGCCTTGGTTGTAAGTTTGTAAATAGCGTAACTTGCATGTTGTAGTTTTATGATGTGTTTTTTGTCATTATTAATAAATATTGTTTAATGCAGTGTGCCTGACTTAATACTATTTTCACCAGAGCTGTACCAGAGAACACAGGTGCCCCTATTTATATCAATTGATTGAGTACGTTCTTGGCAAAATCTTTGCAATTTTAGGGGTTTTGATTTTTTTTTATTAATGACTGATCCACTCGGTCATTTTCCGATATTCAGTTTTTTCCGCAACCCCAATTTGTAACAATATCTAAGCATTTTGTTTACCTTTTTTCTTGCTTCCGCACATTTTCTAGAAGATGCACAGGGAATAATGTGTAAACATTAACACATAACTCTTTTTCATAATCAGCACCTTTTTAGAGTTTATGTTTTTACTACCTGCAATACCCTGCACTTGTGTATTGAAGTGCAGTATTGAATTTTATCCAGATTTTTAAATTTTCATTTGCAATTTTTCATTAGGTGTTGCTTTTCCACTTAATCTGGTATCATCTGAAAATGTAACTAACTACATCTCAATCTAGATCGCTCACAAGATCCTCGTGGTGATCCTCAGATCACATCAGCCCAGTTTGAATGTTCACCCCTTACTGTATCTGTACCGATTATTTTCTATTTAATTACCAATTCTCAATCCAAACACTTATGTTTACCGACATCTCTACCAACTGCAATTGGAGAATTAATTATTTAGAGGAGGAACTTTATTCAAAACCTTTTGAAAATCTCAGTACACTATGTCATATGCTCTGTGTGCATCCATTACTGTTATTACTTGTTCAAAGAACTCTAACAGGTTGGTAAGACTAGATCTACCATTTTGTAAAGTATGCTTACCTGGGATATTATTTTTACATATGTGATGCTCTAGTTTAGTTCTTATAATCATTTCCATTACCTTACTTGTAATAGAAATCAGATATTTGTGATAAAAATTACTTGGTTCCATGCCCTTTAATGGATAAGTTCTAGATTAGTGATGATCCATTTCTTGGGTTTTAGACCTAAAAGCTAATGGTCTCCCCATCAGGGAATCAAACCCCAATCTCCTACATGATAGGCAGAAATACTCACCACTGTACTAACAAGGGACATGTCACCATTATACTAATGAGTATTGCAGAGAACTGACAATAGTTCTGAAAGTCTGATTGATCATGAGTTGATTCTTTTAAGAATAGTGTAGGAGTAGTCTCTTTAAATAGGGTTGAAACACATTAACCGTGAATATAAAATGTAGTCCATAGTCTCTGTCAGACAAACATGTAAATATTAATGTTGCTAATTTACATGCTTTGAGTAATCTCATTAGCTGCTCTTCAGTAACACTTTTATTAATAAATATAAGCAAATAGTTGGTTTGGGGTTTTAATGCGCTTAGAAAAGGCTTTGACTGAAATGTTTGCTTTATATTCTTTCTGTAATAAAAATATACTTTATATATTGCAGTGTTTAGGCACATTCTCATTTTCCATTGCATATTGTAGAACTGCATATTTAAACTGGAGTGGCGCTTTTAGGTGATTTCATTTAGAGGTGGCAACATCCTCAAAAGCAGAAACAATACCGTGTATGATAGAGCCTTCCTTTCTTATGCCTGTTTGCAACTTGGTACCAGGGCTACCGTCCCCCTTGTTCATCTAATGAATACAGCTTTGTTTCCTTCAGGTGAAAAAAAAAACTATTAAATCCTAGAGAGGTTCTAAAATTATACCTTTAATGCATGAAATGCCAGATGAAGAATACCTGGAGAAGGACCGGTGAGATAGTCTGTGGTGTTTTGAAGCTAAATTAATACTCTGAGATGTAACCTCCGTTTTTACATTATTACCATTTAGATGAGTCTAGACCAAGAGCTGCAATTGAATGCAAAGCTTTTCATTACACAAAGGACTACAGTGACATGACGGAAGGAAGAATTAACATTAGAGAAAGGGCTGGGTCAACATTATTTTCTGTTGAGGATGAAGTAGACAGATCATCTTCAGAATCATCGAGGTTTAAAACAGAGCTCCATTCATCCTTCTGTGCTGGCTTTGCTTTGTTTTTAATTAATTGGAATGACATTTTCACAGTTACTCCATGAGCACTTATTAGATGGAGAAAACACAAAATCAAGATTCTTAATTAACAGTAAAAAGAAAGAGTTGGAAACTATGCAGCTGAATGACTGCTTGTTGGTAGGATTGTTAAAAAATGTATACTGAAAGATCTGAATCACGTACAGCTGGCTAAGGGGTTAAGGTTGATGATTTGGTTTTTGGTGGATAAAGGGTTAGAGCTAGGGATTTTTGTTTTTTCAGAGAAAAACCTATGGTTATTAAGTGTTAAAGCATAACTGAGTTAAGCATTAAACTAACAGGTGGGAGAATTTAGTTAGGTCTGGGTCAAAGGTTAGGAATAAGGTTTAGACTAGTTAAATAGGACTTGGATTAGGGAAAAGGGGTTAGGTTTAGGATTTTGCTTGCACAAGATTTGAAAAACAGAACCACTTTGGTGATAGTTCACAATCTGGTGACTCTTCAGCTCTCCAGCATTTGTTGGCACGCTGTCTCCAGCTGTTGAACTTCTAAGTGAGCCAGCCATGATGGGGCAATCGGTGACATCATCACCAACCTGACTCCCTTCTCCAGGAGGATCACTAATCACCTGGAGACTGGGAGCACTTGTACTTGGTTTACAACCACACTGTTCCATGTTTTCCACAGAATAAATATTCAGACTTGTGGCTCTGTCTTTCAGCAGCCTGGGAGAGTATGACCCATGTACATCAAAAAGCGCAATAACCTTTATGGGATTTACGCTATAATTCAATGAAACCATAATGGCTAAGCTGTTTGATTTGATAAAAGAGACTGTTTCAAGTTTGAGCATGTCTTCAATGCAAGTGCTGTTCTGTGGATTTTTCATGAAAAATCTAGGTCCTGATTTCTTGGTAATTAAAGATACAATGGCAATGTTTGTAAGACATTGGTGTCTTGGCTAAATTTCACTGGTCCTGGTGTCTTTTCACGGTGGTATATTACAACTTGGCCTCCCCAAATTTCTTTTTTATTTGACCATTAGTTGCTGAAGTAATTTCTGACTTCTCTGTGTTGTCTACAGTGATGTGGGACTGCTGGCACACAATGGCTGCAGTGCTCACCCAAATGGGGTCCCTCATACTCATACTATGTAAAATCCTTTGATCTATAAATGCAAGGGACTACTATCATATAAGCGAAAATAAAATAAAAAGTAAAATAAAATATATAATAAAAATAAAATAAATACATTAGAATAAAACGTAAGAAATATTGTATGCTTAGAGATATCAGACAAACCACATCAGACAGCATGCTGTTGAACATTTTGCATTTCCCATCCACTGCACTTTACTCTCTGTGTGATATTAACTTCGTGGTAAGATTTTCTGTTTATACAATGTGTGATTTTTCACAAACATTATTAGGTTTGGCAATCAGTGTCAATGTCAGAGTTGCTCTTTCCACTGTTTACCATTCAAGACATCTAGTGAAATTCTCTTTGTGTTCTTGAACAATTCCACTCCACTTTCTTTTTCTTCTTAACACCAATTAAAACATGGAATACATACCATTGATGCCTTCCAGCTGATTTAAAGGAAGGACAAATGCTCTTTTGTGTTTTTGAGACTAGAATTGGACATGTATCAAAACCACTTAAGGATTAAACATGGTAGAAAAGTTACAGAGCTTTGAAAACAACCTCTTGGTTGAAAAAGTCTGAAAAGTCTAGTATTAATGGTACTATAAGTTCTATATCAGAATATCTATATCAAAATATATCAAATATCTTAGTCATGTGATTCAGTGATAAATCTTTTCTTTGGCATGGAGAAAGACCCTCACTGCGCATGTTCACACACAGACCTCCACAGGCTTTCATAGCACAAGTACATCTGTTTCCTTGTGCTCATGCAACATTCCCAAATATAGCAAATGGAAATCAAGATAACAAAAAAAGTGGAAGAGGGATGTTTTGGCTTTTCCAGTGTGTGTCTCTGACAGTTAATTAGAGTTACAGCTGAGGGCGCAGGGGGCTGTTATATTTGGCTCAGGCTGGCATGAGCTGCCTCTCTCCCTGCGCTCAGACGGTTCCATCAGGGAAACATCATCCAGGACACTGACAGCTCGGCTTCCTCCAGCAAAGGGCTTTGCACTGTGGGCAATGAAAGCAATCTGCTACAGCCACCTCACTGCTTCAGCTGACTGGCAGCAGCGCTCACTAAAGGGCCCGGGGCCTTGTCAGACGTGAGAAGTCAATGAAGTGCCACCTTCCACTGCCACCACTTGAAGAGAAGCAGTCATTTCCTCTTGGCTGTGCCTGGAAGTCAGATTTACTCTTTCAAGAATGGCAGCTTTGTGGTGGTTTGCACCACATTCCCGTGCTCCATTCCTGGGCCTCAGAATGCAGGCACTGAGTTACAAATTAAAGTTTGCTTCAGGGGCAAGAGTCGGTAGCTTCTTTTATTATAAGATACAATGTGGAAGGTATTGTTAAACAGCAGTAAATTGCACTTCTCTGGAGTGAGGCTGACCTGCAGCAGAAGATCAAGATCAGGCTTTCTATGTAGTGTTGCTGTGGCGTCCTTCAGTTTGTAAACATACGGAATGAGAACAATAGTAACTTTATTGAAATGGAAAGAAAATACTGAATTTTGTAGTAGCCAGATATATACAGTATATGTATATATTGTAACGCTTACGGCCGACAAGCACTGTGTGTAAGAGCCGGCGTACCAGAGCGGGTGACGTCACCGCCCTTCCCTGTGATAGCAGGACCACAGCTACTGGGCTGGGGAGAGATCTCTCTTTGGCTCACGGGGCTAGGTCGCTGCAGAGAGACGCGGAAGTCCCGGGTTCGAGCCCCGGAGGGTGCAGGGGCCGACCTAATGCGGCAAGGGCGCCCGCCTGAGCCCCCGTTGCGTTACATTGGTGTCAGAAGCGGGGCGGGATAGCCCTTCGCCGGGGACGGTGATTTAAGCGGGGGAGAGTGTAACGCTTACGGCCGACAAGCACTGTGTGTAAGAGCCGGCGTACCAGAGCGGGTGACGTCACCGCCCTTCCCTGTGATAGCAGGACCACAGCTACTGGGCTGGGGAGAGATCTCTCTTTGGCTCACGGGGCTAGGTCGCTGCAGAGAGACGCGGAAGTCCCGGGTTCGAGCCTCCAGTCGGGATGGGGCCGACCAGATGCGGCAAGGGCGCCCGCCTGAGCCCCCGTTGCGTTACAATATTTTAGATCTTTTTGCCCCATAAGGAAAGAAAAATACAAAAAGCTTTGAATCTGATTCATCACAAAATCATTTTTCTATTGAGAATATCAGTCTATTTAATTTGGGAATTATTTTTCCTTTTAACTTTATCCCCAATTCTGTTTTCTATTCGGCACTTATTCTTTTAAGAACCTCCATACTGTAAGAGGGTTGCAGTTGTGATTTCTTATTATTCCTTTCCTAGTACACTCTCCTTGCTGCAACAACACTAGAAAATAAGGTCTTTGGCCTCCTGCTACTAAAGCAGATATTTTTATTTTAAATGATCTTGGAAATGTACTGAGAGGTGTTAAAACCACATCAGTATCAGAACATGCAGCATTTATTGCATTTCTAATGCCTCTCACTATTGAGATACAATTAATTTTTAGATGATGCATTGATTCAATCTTGTATTTAAGCTTCAGTTATATAGTGATTTTCAACCAAAGGATCTTTGAGAGCTTTACTAACAGTATAGGTACAGTACAGGAGCCATTTCATCCAGCACTGAAGAGCAACCCCTTTCTCCCATTCTACACCAGCAGCCACATTGCACAGCTGAACCGATGGAGGAGTTAGCAATTACTTCACCAGTTTAATTCAGGGGGGATTTTAGGAGACCAGATGGTACAAAGCCAGAGTAGATTTTAGCCAGGACACTGGGGTAAAAAAACTGTATTTTTACAAAAAAAGGGCTACGGGATCTTTAATGATCACAAACCAGGATCTTCATCTGAAAGATGGCACCTTTTATAGGAAAGTATCCCAGGTTACTAGATTGGGGCATCAGAGAGGAAATTCTGATCCAAAGGCCAGAGGGCCATTTTCTGGACCCCAGGCTAGGACTCCCATGCAGAGTGAGGAGTGACCAAGGAGTAGCATTAAAGGTGGAGATGGGAGGCAAAAAAAGGGCTGTGAGGGAGAAGGGGATCAAGTATCATGTTTATCATGTTTGTATAACTCCATCAGGAGTGGATGTGAATTAGTGAAGGCTGTCATCCTTCCCAACTTTTTGTTATAACCTCCATGTAATTTAATAGGGATCTCTAAGAATGCTTGCCTATACCAGCTGTATGTCCAGTCCAAAAAAGCTGTTAGGTTTCCCGTCTTTCATTTGAAAAGTTAATTAAGTCATGAATACTGTTTTGATCTACAGTAGATCATCTCTGTTTTTTTTAGCTACATTTTCAAATATTTAAGATTTCTTTGCAGTCTGTGTAAACATTTTCAGGCTTGTTATAGGAGGAGTAGAAATGAGTTTATTAAATAGACCAATTAAACCAATTAGACCAACTAAAATTTGCGATCTCAGATGGATTTTTATGTTACAATGTGGAACTATTTCTATGGCTTTTCTGTGGTGGTGCCATAGCCACAACATTCTTAGAGAGTCCTGCAATAAATACTGCTGCAAAAGCATTTTCCCTGCATTAGTTTTAGAAAGCCTTTTAGCCAAGCAGTACAGTATATCTAAAGCCTAAGATGCTGTATCAGAGTTCACAGGAAATAGGTCAGCTTCATGCCGGGCAAAGACAAGTATAATTCTACCAGCAAAAGAAAGCACATGTGTGGTTTAATATTACCTCTTAGCATCCGGCTGATTGCATTACTGTAAATCAATAATTCATGGTATCATTTTGTCTTTGGCTCCTTGATCTCATCCATTCACATCCATTAGTGTATAGGCATTATTAGAGTTATACATGTGGTAATGTAGGCATATGAATTTACTTCCATATGTTGTATTAGTCTTGATAAAAAAGTTGGGATAATTAAAACTGAAAGGAGATTTTTTTTTTTCCTAGACAAAGCATGGAGTATTAAACAAACACAAATAATATGATTATTTTAGATTAATTAGGAAAAATGTTAAAGTGTAATTTTTTCAGTGTTTTATTTCTTACTTGTTATATGTTACCGCAAAATTGTGATTTTAGATGAAGAATAAATGTAATTCTTGGTTCTGTGACAATTCTTCACTGTTTTCGAGTGAAATAATAATGCATGTTTACAATAATGAGACCTAACTTAAAGTCATTTGTGCAAAACATGCTTCTGCTCAGAGCATTATGAAAGTCCAGTCCACTTGTTCATAGTGCTGATCTGTAACTTGAACGTGTTTTCAAGTGCTATATCCAACAAACTGTTTTGTGCATTTCTGCATAGTCTTGTTTGAACTTGGATGTTTTGCAAAACCCTTGAGGTCAATCTGTTTCCTTCATCATATATCTTGGCCCTGAACTGACTACTATGAGGTGCAGTGCAACATTTTTCTTTTTTAAAAATAAAAGAAAATCTATCGTTCTGGTTATTACTCACTTAAGAATATATTAAATGATCTTGTTCTTGAATGACCAGAGTAATAAATAGTGGCCATATTCCAAAACCTACAAATGTCCTGATTTTTCCAGTTTCAAACAGAGGTCTCAGGAGATGCTAAAAGAGATATGAAGGCTATCCCATTTTAGAATATGCTTTCAAAACAGTTGAATCTGCCTTCTTTCAATATGTTTTCCCAAGACTGAAAATGAAAGACACAGCTTATGCCTTAAAGCCTCACAGATTATAACATTGCTATTATTTTGATTCAGACAGTTTGTTTCTTATCTCAAGTGCAGAAAACATTATTGTTCTTTGCAGAGATAGCTTTTGGAACATTATTCTATTTTGATGTATTTGGTCATAGTTGTTTTTGCAAATTCATATTGGAAAAAATAGAGTGCCTTGCAATATTGTGCTGCTCTTTAGGTTGGAGACAAATAAATGCAGTAACCGACAGACGCATGCATTGTTACATTATTGTTCACAAGCTTAAATTAGCTTTCTAAATCAGAAATATATAGCAGGCTGGATTATATATATGCAGTTAGTGTGGACTGCTTTGCTGCTTTGTAAAGATTGCTGCTGTTATCTAGATGATTCCTGGTAGAAGACTCCAGGATTTCCAAAATAAATAATGTTCAAACATTTCCTCTTAGCTCACTTAGGACAATGATTGTTTTACCGTTAGACCAGCAAATGCTGGGGTTTTGCCTTATCCTTGGTTACCTTCAATGCAGTTCTTCAATAATCCTCCTCTTCCAGGATTCAGCAAAGTCTTTATCTTCTCATTTAAGGTTAGCTGAGGTCCAGACTGTAGGCCTAATGATTCTGGTTTCTGTACATTTCCTAGATAAAGTCCCAAGAAAATGCAGGCCATGGCTACACAGTAAGCAGAATACACTTCCAGGGATCATTGAATATTTTTGTGAACAGTCCAGAAGAGTTTCCATGAAGATGCAAGGATAAGAGCAGTTCAAGAAGTCTAGGTAAGCATGGTATTCTGAAGCTCTAGGAGAAACACCAGACACAAAATGAAATCAAGAAAAGCCCTTGAACTTGCAGTCATTACCCTTGCTGGATGAAAAAACCTACTAAATGTGTTTTTACCCATGGGGACTTTATGAGAGATTATTTTCAATCTTTCTCTCTGCCATATGATCATGAATTGCCCAGTTGGATCAAGAAACCAGAAAAACCTGTGGAGGCTTAAAAACACTCTTTGGATCTACATGTTTAAACATGGTTAAACACACGTGCTCAGTAGATATTGCTGAGAAACCAGAGCTTTCAAACCCAGATGCATATTTCATAATGATATCCATGCCTGGAATATCCGATTATAGTATCTTGATTAAAGACCCTGTAATGTCTAACAGCTGAAGTCTTTTGCAGTTGAAAAAAAAAAGCTAAAACTGGCAGCTGACTGTAGTTTTAGACAGAGCTTTAAAGGCTAAATATTGCTCCCTGTCTAGGGAGAGGATTTCACTCCAGTTTACTGTTAATTGTGTTGAGAGCAAGGACTTTCTTCCAAGGAGATCTGGAACCTTGCAGCAGCATCTTGTTATAATCAGCACATTGTTTTACTTCCACTACTGCTGCGAGACGGCTCACCTAAACACCAAAGTTAGACAGAGAGCAGAGAAATACTGTACCAACTCTTAATAACAGTTGGATAAAATTAATCAGTTCTGATCAGTTCAGTTCAGACGATCAGTTATATCACATTAAATTAACTACTTTGATTTAAATTACCATCCCACATCCAGAAGTCAAGCAGATGATGGAAGTGCATAAACGATCAGATTTAAATTTCATGTTATTAATATTACATACTGTAGAACATGTAACTTTAGTGGTCTTGCAATGCGTTTGATGTTATGGAATTTTCGGGTGCAATTTAATATGAAATCATTGAGCTCTCAGGATGCAAAACAAAACGCTTCTCATACTGTGTGCCCTTGACCGGAGTATGGAATCCAATTTGAAAACAATAACTTGGGTATCAAGAGTTACATGATGCTGGATTGCAGCTGTTGTATTATTTTAATGTGCATTTTCTTTAAAAAAATGACATTTGGTCCTGCCTTCTCCCATTACCCCTGCTGCTGAGGAGCAAAATGAAACATCTTTTTTTGTGTTCATTAGCCTGGTGCTGTTATCTGAATGTGCTGTAGTTGAAGAAGCTATGGAGCCCCACAAATGAGTGGAAACCAATTTTTCAAAAAAAAACAAATGTCACTTCTGTCACATGTCGGCAGTAAGGTCTTGTCTGATATTAGCAAAAATCAATCCTCTGACCTTTCCACACATCTGTTTATCGTTACAGAAATTATTCTTGTCCTACCTTCCCAGCTACATTTTGATTATAGATTGACAAGAAACTTGATGTACAGTATTAACAAAATCTTCTTGTGAGATTCTTCTTCTGAGATTAATCTTATTATAGGATAAAACGAGTGTTGGTGTATATGATCATTGATATTATGCAAACGTATTACACAGAAAAGACATCCATCCTAAGAATGCTAGTTACCATGAAGGGAATAATCTAATCTGAAGCTTTCCTGATGTTTTGTTAGCCTATGAAACACAGAGCTGTAAATCGTACTGTGGTATTTACCCTTTTTTTTTCATTTTTTCATGTTGACTTTTTACCGATGTTCACCGCAGCTCCTCCCACTCTCACGCATTGACACACTACCCAATCATTGAAGAATTTAGAAAATGAGGTAAAATGCAGTAACTGAAGAAATCCAATAATGTCCAGGTCATGTTGCTGTTGGCTTCGTAAGTCCAACAAGCATGCCTTTACCAATATGCTGAAGAACAATAAAGAGTTTTTATTTTGAATTTTATATTGCCAAATATGAAAACACCCCTTTAACACCTCAAAATGTATTCTCCATCATAGAAATGTGCTTTTTAATTATTAAATTGCTAATTAGCAATCAGGAGCCAGGAGTTATTAAGATGCCACCCATATTAAAGTTCAGTAATGGAGTGGACTGGAAGGGCTACTTGTCAAATTACTATTTGTTTGTTTTACAATGACAGTCATTTTTTCACAAAAGGTTATTTTCATCTGTTTGACAGTTTATTTTTTAGGTGAGTGTACCGGTATGTCCTTGAAATAAAAGGCAACAGTACTGTTGGAGAAAAGGGTGATGGATGAGTTCTAGCATTGAGAATTAAATCATGCCACGGTCTGATGGATGGTACATGGACTGCAAGCGGAAGTGTAAAGAATCAGATCAGCTCGCACAGCTGCAGGGGAGCCTGTTAGTGTGGAGAACCAGGTAATGTGGGTACCAGTCCTGTGGTCCAGCCACAGGGGTCCAGCACATGATGGAATAAATTGAGGAGCTTTTGTGTGAGCTGACTCAGGGGACTACACAAAGGAAATCTGGAAGTAAACTGCCGTGTTTTTCTGGGCTGAGGTATAACTCAGAGAGTTTGTAGAGAAAAAAACAGTTAAAGAACAGTATCCACTGGTTTTCTTATTCTTCTAAATAGTAGGGGAACTGGAGTGTCTCCCAGCAAGCAACAGGAGCAAGGCACGTTACACCCTGACAAGGATACCAGTTCATCGTACGCACAGGGCCAATTTACTCTGAAGCCAAGTAACCTACAAGTTTATCTTTGGACTGTAGAGGGAAACCAGAACTCTAGGAGGAAAACCATGTGAACACAGGGACAACATATAAACTCCAAGAAGACAGCACTCATTTTGGAATTGAACCCAGGGTCCCAGTACTGCAAGGCAACAATGTTAACTACCGTGCCACCCTAAGAAGAATAAGAAGATGTCGTGGTCACCTTTATATAGAGCTTTAAGTCACAATTATTCTCAAAGTATTTCTTGTACACCATCCACTTTTGGTCGGTAGTCCCACCTCAGAGCAATTCAAGCGGAGAACTAAAAAATAGGTTTGCTGGTTAATTTCAGGGGCAATTTTAGGAAGCTAGACTAGCTGTTCAAGGGTGGAATTCAGGAATCCCCTAGTTAACACCCCTACATTTTCAAAAAGTGCCATGGGACCTGTACTGAGGGTTTGGAATTTATGGTTCAGATCACCACTGTCTAGTACAGCACTACCACTCACAGAAGCAACCTGGGTTTTCTTTGAGGGCTCCCATCCCAGTACTGACCAGGCCCAGCCTTGCCCACGACCTCTGGCAAGATCAGGTTGCAAGACTGTTGCTTTGCTGCATAAGAGGACTTTTAGATTTAGTCCACAAAAATAAATTTTAAAATTCTTGCACTCCAATTAAGCAAGTTCTCCAGTAGACTAAAATATTCTGAAAAATAAATGAAAAGACTTATCTTCTTACATCCTGAGTCCCATTTTAAATCTTTGCATCACAATTTAGGGTGATCAGGGGTAAACCAAAGCATTCAGACAGCATTTGTCTTCACACAATTGAATTCAATTAAGAATAATGAGGATATGCTTTCTGATGAGGTCCAGAGTGCAGTGCTACAGGTGTCAAGGTGTGCTAGTCTTGCATTACAAGTTCAACCTTACTCTCACTCTAACCCTCAAAGCACTACAACTTGGCTGACTGCAAGAGAGATTCAGCTGCAAGGTCACCTAAATAAAAAATATCCTTAGAAAACAGATAATTTCCCCTAAAAAAAACAAATGTGTTTTTATTTGCTTTTAATGCTTTGATTATTGCTTTTTCAAAGCACAGATGAGTTTAAAAAAATAAAAAATAGTAGTTAGTATGGACAGATACATAATACTATCAGAAGGCAAAACACACTTATTTACAGATTGTGTCTTATCTCCCCAGATGCACTGTTATGTATGCAACAAATTCCTGCCTGGTGCAACAAATTCAGATTTTTTTCCTACCGGGGGGGCTCACATTTGTAGTTTCAGAATGAATTGAACAAATTGGAAATAAAGGACCAACACGTCAACTTGAATATAAAATTAAGCCCTCTTTAAGTATGGTTAAAATACAGAGGCAAATGACATGATTTTATGGTGAAATCAAAAAGTGAACCGTGTCAGAAAATGAAAATGTGAAACTATTTGAATTTGAAAGTTAATATAGTTCTGTTATGTAGCCTGCTTGGATTTCCTACTTAGACAGGCATTGCTTCCATTACTAATCTAATATGTACAGAGACACAGCCTCAACGTCTCGGTCAAGAACAAGCATAGATTTACTTATGGCCTTTATACCATCTTAACATTGATATAGCTTAACATTGCATATCTACTCTAAATTTATAATATCTAAGTACACCTATGATAATGGTATGGTTTTTGTTTGCATAGAAACTATTTATAAAATGTCTTCCAGACCATTTTATGGCATTTCTGTATTGTATAAGGTTTCCAGTATTTTGGAACAGTTCGTGTTTTTTCTTCTTTCATTTCATGTGAAATTATGTTTTTTAATGGATTTTAAATTATGTCTCAATTTATTGTATTGCAAACATTTTTTGGGGTGAAAGATATTAAATGTTGGCAAAACCTTCAAAGTATAATCAGATTCGTGGTTGTAAAAGGCATCCTAGACTGACAGGCTACAGGAGATAAACTGCTTTAGTCTTGAACAGAGATGACCATGAGGGGCTCAAAAATCACTGCCGAAGTCAACTCAATGGACTACTGTAGAATGAGCAGTGAAACACGAACAAGAGGAGACAAATGGAAACTGTGGAAGTACATTTAAAACTCAGACCAATTGGCACTTTTTTTTCCCAAGAGCTTGTGGAAGTGTGGAACAAGCTACCCAGCCATGTTTTTTCATGTCATTTGAAACATTTCTTATGTTTTCCTGTTCTTTCTCCAGTTGCTGTGCTAGGCTCTGGCTCAGAGCAACCCAGTATTGGACTAAGCAACTATTGAAAATGTAGGAGTCATACTTTAAATAGATAGGAGTCACACCTTTAACTTCAGACTGTAACGTAGCCAACACCACCTATTTATTCTGTTCAATATGCTTTATAATTGTAACCACCAGTAGTTTTTGCTATGGGTTCGATTAAGATGATATATAACACTGTGTAAAATTATCTATTTAATTATTTTCTAATGTTGTTTTTTAGGGCATTTTATCAAGGAATTAAGAGCTATATTCCAGCAGATTACAGACAGTAGATATCTTTCAATTGACAACAGATGAGACAAAACAGCTGAGTTTTGAGTTAAAGAGAAGCATTAAGATACGAGATGGAATGAAAAACCTTGTGTTTTTTTTCCAGTTAAGCACTTGTTTACTTTACTGAACACTTAAACCCAAATACCTTACAAAGAATTATTTTTTTCCAACTTGAGGTCCTTCAAATGAAATCTGCTGTTTTGGCTGTAAGTAGTGATTGTATTTTTTCTCTTTTCCCACTACATTTTACAATACCGTTGCTACAGCAACAAGTACTACCCCACACTCAGACAAAAATAGTAACAGTTGAGAAAATCCTGGTTAAATTTGTTAGTTCCAAGTCTCATCTTTCTAATCTTCCTTTATTTTCTCTCACTCCAGTCCCGAGGTTCACTTTTCTGTCAAATAAGATATCCAATGTAATGATTTCCTTCAAAAAAAAAAGCAGGAAAGAAAGAAATCTCTCAGATGTCTGGATTTAATGGGAGCTCACTCAGACAGATCTAGTTTCACAAAGATCAAATCTACTAAGATATCAGCCGCAGCTTTTTCTTTCTTCTCTGTGAAAGTGAAGTGTTATACTTCATGTACTGTATAACACCTCACTTTCACAGGGAAGAAAGAAGTATATATAATGTCTATAAGTTTTAGGGAGGTTTGCCAACTGTATTGTATCACTGATTCCATAAATTTGTACGAACAGTACTGTGCACATTCATTGATTTCTCCTTAGCTTCATAACACTACTTGAGTAATGTGTGGTCACCTTTCCAACAATTAAACATAACAGCTGTTCCTGTGCTGTCCTGAGGCTTCCCTGAAAGTAGATAACACATTCAGAGGGGAATATTTACAAGATAAAGTCTCGAGACAGGAATTCTGTAGAGATTCTAACTTTCTATAGTCACATTAGAGACAGTTCACTAAATACATTAGATTAAAAACAAGCAGAATGTCAGCGGTTTGCATTCAAGTATATTGTAATCAATATAATTATGATTCTGAAACTACCATCTCATTCAGTTAGAAGACAACATGTGATTGCAATTAGATATGGGCAGTGTGGACGAAGAATGCAAATTGGTTCTTTTGTTTTATGTTAGTCGAGCACACCACATGGTGTTTCTTTGCTTCAAATCAATCTACACCTGAACATAAAAAACACAAATGCCATTCATATCTTATGGACTTTTCCTTTATATCCTTCTCGTCATGTTTTCTTTTTGTGTAATTTTGTTAAAAAGAAGCTTTAAAAAAATAGCCGAGGAAAGCTGTTAACAGTGATGGAGGGGCTCAGTTCTGAAATTTGTGTATTATTAATTATTATAAAAAAGAAAGGCATTTACAGGCAATTAAAGCATTTTTTTTCTAAATGATCTTTTATATTTTTAATTTGTTTTATAAGAATGGCCATAAAATTAACGTCAATGTAATTTTACACAGATATGTTGCAGTTATTAATAGACACAATTAGAGTCTTAACAGCACTCGGATGCTAATTATACATTTTGACCTGTTTACAGTTATAACATTATAAATAATAGCAATGCGTTAGAGTTAAGGTTGCAAATTGCATTCTAACTTTTGGAAAATTTGGACCAGAACTTGGGGATCTGTTGCTCAGGTTTTACCCAGTTTAACCCAATGTCTTTCTCAAATGCATGTCTCTGTCTGTGTATGTACAATATGAAGCGAAGACTGTAAATGAAGTGAACACTGTTTGCGAATAGGCAGTGGTCTGTGATTGTGATGCAGGTAGAAAAACTACCTGTTCACAGACTTCTTTTTCGAAAGCATTCATGGCTCTGCTTTATTTGCACTGAGAGCAGCCAGGTAAATCCTTATTAAAATGTACATTATTTTGGCTTTTTAATGGTAGAGCAATGAAGCTTAGTAGGGTTTTGCTTTGTCTCAGTTATTTACTTCATGAATTTGTATTTAAACAGAAAGCAATTAGATGTAACAATAGATATTTGTTGTTAGTAAAGTCACTTTTCAGCCCACAAGCATTAGGTTTCTGGATCTATTACAATGTCAATGTGGATTAGAAGGGAAATAACTCCAAGTGTTTATTTCTCTTGTTTCTTCTGACTTTATTGGTGTTTCTGAGAATGAGGCATCACTGGACACCTTAACCATGAATTAGATTAAACAAATATTGAACATGGATGGCGATGGATTGAGGAAATACTGTATATCTTTGAAATAAGTTCAGGAATGGGCATCGATAACCTAACTCAAACCCCAGGTGGACGAAGAAGAGCTGTGATTCGAATGGAGAAAAACAGATTAGTAAGGATGGGGGCTGTAAGAACCGACCCCACTGTAATGGCAGATGAGCCAGTGAGCCACTGCAAGGGGGAAGATAGGGAGGAGGGAGGGATATGAAAACAAGTGAACAAAAGCGTCATATTTATACATAGGAGGGCAGATGTGGATGAGGTTAGGATTTGACCTCCACCTGAAAGTTTGTTTAACACTCCATTTATTATAAAATAGACAACTACATTTATGTGAATAAAAACAGTGGCAAAACCAGCAGACTTCATTTTAGAAAGCATTCATTGTTTGTGCTTAATTTAAGATGAGAGCAGCCAGATACAAATGTTATTTATTGTGTTTACTTGTTTAAGATATATTTTTTCAAATAACTCCATAAATTTGCAATGAATGATAACACCAGGAGATCTTTCTGTGTACCCAGCTTTAACTCATTTTCAGACTAAATGAGCACAGCAGTCAGCTGTACTTTCTTCATGCTTAAGAATTTTTTATTTATTTTGTGAATTCATTACAATTTCAACACAAGTATTTCTTGCAAAAATATTGCATGATGAAAAAATAATCAGTTTTTTTACTGAAAATTTTACCTGATTTCTGAAAAAGTGATCACCAACATTTGGATGAAAAATATCCAAAAATGTAAATACCTTTAAAAAAAAATTTAATATGGGAGGTTGAGCGTATCTATAACCTTGTGGGAATTTACCTGCATTGGTACAAATGTTATTTTAAAATAACTGTCAATGCTTTTTAATGTATCTTAGACTAATAACGATAAATATACAGTATAGTCTCAATGGTCAAATTGTTCCATGTGCAGATTACCAGATCACTTTGCAGAATCACAGACAGTTATATACTGATTAGCCTAGACAACCCAGTCCTTGGAAGGTGAGAGGACACCAAAGAAAAAAATCAACATATGTAAGCAAATGCTTCCTTTGCTTATCAGAGAATAATTGCTAATTATGTCTGACTCCAGCTCTAAGGAAAGGAAAGGTTTGTATTCTCTTTGTCAAAATATATATATATATGTGCATCTTTTTTACAGTGTCATACAAGTGATTTCATCATTGTTACTATCCTGCTGATAATTAGTGATATCGCCCTTATCGTACATGTCCTGTTTTGACATCTTGAGAAGATGGTGATAAATGTTGAAGATAGTCTTATTTGCCGCAGTGTATAAATATTTATAAATGATACTTTTAAATAACAAATGGAAAACCTGGAATGCATGCCATGGGATTTATTTTTATGTGTGTATACAGCAACAACACCATCCAATGTATTCCATTTCAGAAATATTTATGATATGAAGGAGTAACGCTTATTGAAGGAGGAATAACCTAATTCTAGACACTCACAACCCTTTGTTCATTTTCTTTATCTTAAATTAATTCCTTCAACATGTCCAGCTTCAATTCTCTGCTTGTGTTTTACTACTCATATTCCACCTGAAATTAGTTTGAACCTGTAGGTTGATCTATATCCCTTAGAATTGTATATGATATGTACAGTAATTACATTCACATGTTGTGAACGATACTGGGATGGAATCATTCTTGTTCTTTCTTGATCTCTTTCTAAGGGTAAAATATCATTCTGTGGCATTTTGTAAGTCCACCCAAGTACAATAAGGGACCACTGGTGTAAGAGCTATAAGTGATCCAGCAAAGCTTCTTACATTTTACAAACTTACAGCCTCAACAAAGCAGGAAAGATATGTAGTGTCATAATCCTCGAAACCATGTCCATGTTGCAGGTTTTGCAAGTTTTAGTGGCTTGGGTTACCACAAGCTTTTCTGTCCAACTGTTACTGGTAGTTGAATGCAGGTGACCGGGATCAAGGTCATACATTTGAGACGACAGGGGCTTATCATTCTGGAAGGACCATGCGTGAAACTGCTGTGCACAGACGGCCTTGTTTACCCCCAGTCGGGCACAGATCTCTGTTTTTAGCTTCTTATAATCACTGGAATTGGCAGCTTCTAGATCATAATACGCCTTCTGTGTGTCTCCCACCAGAAATGGGGCTAAACCATTCGGCCAGCTGGCTGAAAGCCACCCTTTCCCGTCTGCCATGTGCTCAACAATCCAGAAGTATTCCTCCACATCGTCACCCGCCTTTGTCTTCTGCAAAAACTGTCCTGCAGCTCAGGGATCCACTGATGGAGTCTGTCCAATCATCACTTCACCCAGGCTTGCCAGCTCTAGAGCCTACTGTCTGCTTCCTTCACAATGTGTCCCAGCTGGAGAACAGAGGCATGTGTTGGGTTTGTGTTTTACAGGTGGGCCCAGCACACACAGAGCCCCAAGTACAAAACTGGGTACTCTCTTGCTTTAATCGTATCATATAGTAGGAAAGCAAAATCTCCCAACCAAGAGAAGAAAAGCTTTGGCTCACTTTTAGGAGAAAAAAAAACAAAAGAAATTAGCCAATATAAAAGGTACCATTTGAAGACTTATTTTGAAATATTATTCTGAGGTTCAGAAATGACTGCCAATTTTAGATTTTAAAATCACAGAAACTGATCGTGAAGAGCAAATTACAGTTCCTTGCTGAAGGAAGTTGGAAAAAGGACAGTGTAAGCGGCAAACAAAAGTCAGATTTTTGATTAGATTAATTTTCTCAACAGCATTTTATAAGAGAGTCCTACATGTTACACAAGAGTTGTTTGCCTAAATAGAACAATTAAAACTATTCCTGCAGGTTCAATTTATTTTGCATTGTCTTTTAAGTTGAAGATTTCCTGTTGCAGTTGTTCACGGTCCTAAAGCACTATAATACCATAAAGAACTGGTTTCAGGGTTATGTCACCTTGGTCAGAATGTATACTTTATTTGGTGAACATACAGTTTATTAAGTTGAATTAATTACTTTTTCAGCATCTAAAAAGGCTGCGTATTTCCAGCATATCAAATCCATGAACAGCTTCTTAGTTTGCTTTCCATGTCTCTGTGGAGCAAGTTAAATCCCCTCCAAAGGGGTCAATTAAATTAGTACAGTTCTTATATTGGAATTTGTCAATCAAAAGCCCCTCTGAGGAATGAGGTAATTGAGCTGGCGAAAGCTGAAGGGATCAAGCTCCTCTTGCTTGAAGCACCATAGAAGGATGCGGATGGGATGAAAGTAAGCTGTGATGCATTTGAAACACACTAGAAAGACAGATAATTGTCACATCCCATTTGCAGGCCATGTAGTCATGTTTGTATTATTGGAAGTCCATTCAGGGGATTTTACAGGCACAATTTATGTTAACAACAATTTTACATATACATTGCTTTTAAATAAATATCATGCCTGGAGGTCAAAAGAAAAAAAATAAAGGTGTATTTCCCAGATTAAAACCTCTGTTCTTTTACATTTACATGAGAAGAGATTCTGTAAAACCCAGAGACATGTTGAACTGACCAATTCCTGCTAAGAATTGGTAGGAAGCTACTATTGTGCTATGCACTTGTGTAAGGTGTGAGATTCCTCAAGATTTGTTCCACAAAGCTAATGGGATGGAATTCTCCTCCTCTACCCAAAAACAAAGTGAATACTCCTTTTGCTGAGTTGGACTGCTCCGAGAGTGTGTCAAAAAACATATTACACTGTCAGTAAAGGGGCAGGAAAGAAATCATACAGTAGGTGCAACACATGTTTTAGAAACCTGGAGTCAGACAGCAGATATAATGATATAAAGGCTACAGCCTGACAACAGATGCAAATTAAAACTAGCCTAGACACTAATCTGCTCACTGAATTAAGCATTTAGATAGCCCTTTACTCTAGTACGGTTCACATCTGCACTGTGTGACCATGAAGTCTATCATGCCTGCCTCAGTCATCAGCTGCAATACTGCGTCATTAAGTTGTGGCAGGCTAGTATGTTCAATGCATGCTTTGAAGAATTCCTCACACAAAACATTAGTAAGAATGCTATGCAAAAAAAGAAATCACAGCTTCCTATCATTAAGAGAGATGAAGAGTAATTATATGTGAAGAATATAAATGTTTTCCTTTAGCTTTCCATTATATAAAAGTGACAAAAAATAAATGGTTTTAGTACTTCTCGCAATTCTTTTTCTAATGTGAAGGTAAAAAAGACACACACTGTAGGCTGGCAAACGAATGGGCTCCAAGGTCCTGTTCCATTTGTGAGGAGTGTGTGATGGAGTGCTGTGCTAACTGCTGTGACCTGCTGCTCCCTGCTGGCGTGTCCTCATTGTCATAGTGGCCTGTAAAACTTGAACTGGGAAGAACATAAGATAACATCATCAGAGCTGTGTGTGTAAAGGGTCTGCCTTCCAATCCTTTTCATTTTGTCATAAATTTCCACAACCTGGTTTTTGTTTTTGCTGAGGCTTGGCATCTTGAATAGCACTGTTGTGCCCACTGGTAACAAAAAACAAGGCAAAGAAAGAGATTGGTCAGGTGAAGAAAGGGGTGCTGCTGCTACAACCAGTAATGTCATAGAGTACCTTTTCTGTGTGCGCTTGTGCGTGAACCCCTATGTATGGATCGGCATCTGCAAAGCAATAGATCCATAAATGAATTTAAAATCAGTGCACTTAAATATACTTAAGCCACTTGATTTAACTATAATGTTTATTGCTTTATCAGTATTCTAAGCGTTTAAATTAATTCCCCCAATCCATTGCCTCAGTACATATAAAGAAAAAGGCCATATGAACATAACTGTTTCACAGTAGAGCAGTTCATTCAAGTTGCAAGATTTGTAAGCCATCTAAATGGAAAATTGTGGGCCGGATCAGGAGCCAACTCGACTTCAAACTAGGGGTTCTTAGGTTTCCAACCAGAGTACCTAGATGGTAGACTTCCACTGAAAGTTACTCTTGTGTTATTACTACGAAGAAGAAACTAGCAAATGTTCATCTAATTCATTTTTTAAAAATCAGTTTTCTCATTCATCACAATGATCACAGCAATGGAGAGGTCAATGTGTTTAGATGAGGACCTTTTCTGTAAACAGTTGTGTAGAACTGGATCAATACAGCAAAGTGAAGACTAAAGCACAGCATTTTTGCAGCTTGTGACACCGAGGGAAATCTGTCATCTCTGAGGTCTGAGCCTTCAATGCAATCTGTCAAAACAACAGCATACCACTGCCCACCACCCCTGTACAGCAAATCTAAATGAATAATTAAACACGTTTAGTACTTTCCAGCTTTGCTTGGAGACACTGAATTGTGCTGATTGCATACTTACAGAGTTAATTGCATATGTAAAGGAGTGTGGGGCAGTGGATAGGGTTCTGGACCCTTCTAGGGTTAAGGCCTGGGGTTCAAATCCCAGGTACTTTGAACAAGAGCTGCAGTGAAATTCCCATCTGTGTCAAAAAGTTGCTTTGAATAAAAGTGTCAGCCACTTAGTTACTGATGAAAATAAATTATTGCTCTCTGATTGTGAGAAAAGTATTTACTGTCACTTCGGCTATGTCTGACCATCTTTTATATAGTGAGTCTCCTTACAGACAAGTGCAAATAAATAAAGCTAAAAAATGCAAAGGCTTATTCATCACCACAGATATACAGTACTTTCATTTTGAATAACACCCCATGGCTACACTGAACGTAAAAAGAAAATTATTTCGATCTATCCAAAAACCAGTGTATGTCTGCTTCTAGCCAGTGCGGGATATTGGTAAACATCCATCTTTCCATTATGATTAATGATTGCTTCATTATCTGAGATAATTAACCCATAGGTAAGAACATAAGGGAGGCAGTTAGGAGTATATTTGCAACTCATTAGGAATATTGGCTGCTGAGGGTCATCATAACTATAGATTAATAGTGCAGTGTGTCAGCTAATGCTAATGATTGTGGGGGGGAAGGGGGGGTAGTGGTGAATGAAGCCCAGAAGATCATCATCACACTAACAATGCCTCAGCCAGCTGTCCAGATCATATTTTACACTGTTTTATTTTAAATTTGGTTCAGTGCACAACCAACGGCTTACTACCACATAGTGATTTGCTGTTCTTTTTTTCCTAATAAGGGGATGGAGGGGGGGGATTCACATTTCCTTTATGTAAAGAGTGTTGAGGTGTACGTTCTTGTAAGGAATACCTGCTTATATTTTGTCTCAGCAGCAATTTACGTAGTATTCATTTACTGTACATACTACCCTTGATCCAATCTTACTTAGACTTACTCAAGTCCTTGAAAGTTTCAGCTTCACTTTTGCATTATTTGTAGTTGAAGCCAATCAATCAGTGTGATATTGATGTTTTTCTAATTACCTGTAAATAAATGTGGTGTTTGTAGCTTTCCAGACTAATAAAAAAATAATAAGAACATCTTGGATTCAGAGCAAATTGACTTTCAAATCCATGTACAGATTCATAGGAGGGAAGGAAGCCTGCCCCACTCCTTTCGAAGAAAAGATACCCTCTCTGACTCCATTGAGCAAGGGCTAGGTTATGGCCATGTTAAACGAGTACTTAAATTAAATGTAACTGCCTGAAACAGAGAGCACAGTGCTGTGCAGACAAAGGATTACCCATGAGCCCAGATCCACTGGCTGAGTGTAGGGGGGAGGTAGGGAGAGGAAGGACATGAATCTGTAATGAACAAAGCAAAGTATTTTGCTGTATGAGGTCTGCTTTAAAAGGACACATCTTGTGTCTTATAAACCAGATAAAGTCTGACATGCCTTTTAGCATTTCTGTTTTGATTTACAAAACAAGTTATTTCTACATTGATATATGCACAGCAAATACTTTATATATATTAAGTAATATATTATATATATCCTTACCTAATGTTAATATTAAACAAGTATAGAAAGAATAGAAATAGTACAGAATGTAATTCTACTCTATGCATACAGTAATTATAAATAATAATCTTACTAAAAAATTTTTTGAGTAATCATGTGAGTAAATCTTGGGGCAGCTGTATATACATTATATAGCATATTATTGACCAGTCTTTTGACATTATGAGCCAGGTCTCACAGAATGAAAATATAACAGAAAAGGCAGCACAGAAATCTGGTCAGATAAAGCTGAGCTATTGGAGTTTTAAATCATCGTTTTCATGCTCTTCCAAGACAAAGGAATTAGACTTGGTTGTAAAATAGGACTGCCCAGAGAGGTCGTAGACCTTTTGTTCTGTTTTATAACAGGATTTGAAAATAAATCTGATTAATGACTGCATTAGCCTGGTGATCATTTTTGTTCCCCCATGCAGTGAACATTTTAAAGAATTTTATAACTGCATCTCTATAGAAAAAACTGATAAGAGTAATTTACTTCTTTGTTCAATATTGGTGCAGAGAAGTACATTACAGAGGCTGTCTTTTTGGTGCTGATGGATTTCTTTGTTCTCCTCTCTAATGCAGTCACCCCACCCAATCAGTGCCTCTACCAAAACCTCTCTCACACACTTTCACACACCCTTCCCCCATCTACCCCACTGACAACACGATGGTTTTGAGCTCATTAGGAGACACCATTAACCAGTCATTCATTCGGCTTGTAGCAGCACTTTGCTGTGCAATTGAGCACAGTTAATGATGCTAAAATATAAATAGTAAAATGAAAATGTTTTAACATTTAATACCTTAAGCAACATTGTTTCTGAAAGCCAAATTTAATATTTCTTTTCTTTTGAAAACCACGGAATAGTTTCCCCCATCTCCTTTCACAGTCTACTCTGTGCAGATGAAATGATATTGTCTGTTTTCCACACAGAAAGCATTCACACATATGATATCTATAAGGGACCAATGAAGATATATAACATATTGCCTTTAAAGTAGAGCAAAGAACTGCTATTTGGCTTTATAAAGGTCACAATGAATCGAGTTAAAACCTGCCACCTTTCCAACAACGAATATTCTTACTGATAACACCAATCTTTCATAAACACTGCTTTTCTAGTGGGAGAATATTGGTATAGTCTTGGTATCATATTGGTATTGTTTCAAGAAGTGTGGATGATCATCTTTTGAAAGTAATAAAAATGTCAAAAAACAAAAGAAATTTAAAAAGGCAATTGAACATTAGTGTGTTTCAATACAGTCACTTTAGAATTCATCCTTTGTCATGGAAAAAGAAATTACAAAAAAACCCATTTACTTTATATGTAGATTTGTCTTTAATTGATCCTAATGCGTGGCACTCAGACTGGTTAATTAGGCTTTCCAAGTCCTTATTGCAAATGGGTTAATTGTCTTAGGATAATACTAATTAATAATGCTAGTATCTCCTGCAATCAAGACCACATAAATAGATGCCAGTTTCCTAATGGTTTACTCAGATAATACTGTATTAGCATAAAAAACCACTATTAGTGAGCTTTCTGGAGCCTAGACACTTACAAGGTTAAAATAAATACATTTGTAAAACTATACAGCTTGTTTCAGCTTAAGTGCTGTACTTGTTTCAGATGTGTGGAGTTTAAAAGCTAAAATATTTTTTTCTCAGATGCATTTCTCTCATTTTGTTAACCTAGTAGAGTGCAATGTGTTCCTAGCTCTACAGCGTCCACCACTGGCAATAAGGGGCTCTGCAGCTGCACTGTCATGAGCCCTGGCACGCTGTGCTCACAGGGCCCTGAGGCAAGGATATAAGGTTTCAGTTGTTTTCTCACTTTGGTGTGTGGGTGGCAGCATTCTGCTCATCACCCAGAACATACAGCATTGTGCTTTTTTATTCAGGACCAATGCAGGAACATTATTTTACCCTCTTAAAATGAAATATGGCCGAGGACACTTTGATATTGCAGCAGGCACAAGGTAAACTGAAGGGACAATAGACATACATTGTTTTTAATGGTGGATGTTTGAACAGTGACCAAAATCTTTATTTCACCTATTACCCCTGCTTTGCAGCTCATCATCCTAACTCTTCTGTTTAATATTTTTGCATGCAAATTTAATATTTCAGCATCCATCAAAAATAAGCATGTACAGTATATGCATGTATTAGGGGGACAAATCAAAGGTAATAGGTTCAAAAGAACAGATGTATTTTGTTTAGTTTAGAGGTGAAAACAGAGAGGTCAGGAGCCTCCCAAGTGTTTCTCAAGAATAACGTCTCAATGTCTCAAGGCTAATGTTAAAATTGAGAACAGCAGCAGTCCAGACTAAGGACGTGGTTTTATGATTTGCTTCACTTTTGCCCTTAGACAAGCTCTTTTCAGTGTCTTAATAGAGTGTAACTTGCAATTAATGACTGGAATCCACAGGGTTCTTGGGTCTTAGAGTGACCTGAAATTATTTATTTAGAACAGCATCCAGTTTCCTCATCTTGTCTTGCTTTGCAAAGGATTCGCCTGCCTCAGCAGATTTCTAGTCAGCTCCTGGGTTTCAGAGCTAGACAGGCTTTGCAGACCACCTCTGTCACCGCCTGAAGAGGAGTCTGAGTGGGCTGTTATTGGACCCTGGGGATGCATGAACCCTTGGCACATTACCACCCAATAGGCTTGGCGTACATGTGTAGCTTTGCGTGCTTTGTTTGCAGCCCTGCATTAAAAACTGAGGGTGAAAGCATACAATCACACTTTACTTGCGACGGGAAAAATAAAGCAAGACAACAGCTGCACCTCTGACAGGAATATAACAGCTATGACATTTCTAAAGCTTCCAGTTCTTCCTTCTGGAGAAATAACAATTTTTCCCTCTTGTTTTAAACCTGCAAAGGTATATTTAGCACAGACTGAAGAAGGCAAAGGCACATTTTCTGAAAAGGATGAATTCATTAAAGTAGGGTTTGATGCAAACATTGATGAGCTTAGTTATTAAATGTATTGTTTAACTAGCAACCTCATCTTGATTTTGATTTAGAATATTGGGAAACTGTAATTTAAAAACACTGGAAGAGGTAAAATTATTTTTTACCTCTTCCAGTAATAGTAGTAGTACCATTAGTATCCATCTTTATTTTAGATTGCACTTTTCATAATATATCATCTTAAAGCACTTTAAAATTAAACAATGAACAAAAAAGACAGGAATATATGTATTGAAAGAGTAAATAAAACAGAATTAAAAACTGGAGTAGTTAAAAGTGAGTTAAAAGACCAAATCATGTTTTTATTTAATCTACCTTAGCAAGTGCAAATGGTTAAATGTAATTCATTTTCTTTTATTTTAAATTTTCATGGCACTCTAAACATTGAGAAGATTTTTAAATGTTCTGATTTTTTATTATTATTTCAAAGAAAAATATTCCATCAGAGAAAACATGCATTTCCAAATACAGTACTCCTTAAAATCTGTCATATAAAGAACCAACACATATGCTCTGATGGATCAGTAATTCAAAAAACAAAACTAATTTAAAAGCTTTTTAAATCCTTCAGAGAAGCTCAATGGTCCAGAGTGAAATTGGTATCTAGTATGCAATCCATGCACGATAATTGCAAATATCTTGAAGAGCTGAAAACTGCAACTGGGAGGAGGGCAGGAAGGAAAGTGCAATATTTGGAGTCCTGCAACATCTCAAATGTTTTGCATGCTGATTATTTGGCTTTGTCCTCATGCAGAGCTCTACCTGCATCAGGCAAAGAGACAAGCCACTGTTGCTGTGCTTTGTTATATGTTGTCTGGCTTTATCAGAAGTTTGTGGCAAAAGGAACTAAGGGATCATTGTTTGAAGTAGAGACATTTTCCTCAACAGGTTTGGAATTAGTTTAGTAATTATACTGTAAGTACATAGAAGGGGAGATGAAATCATCAGGAATGATGAAATGAGATGACTGCTCACCTGTGGGTATCTGGGGGGCTTGAACCTCTTGATGCATTTCAGGTGTAGTATTGCATCTAAGGAACTGTTTGATTTACCACAAAAAATAATCAGTTTTAATTTTCATCAGGAGTTCTTTAATTATATGTATAAAAAATTTATACTTTGAAAATTATGTTTTTTTTTTGTCCAGGTCAGTACGAACTGGGGTTTTGAAAATGTAAAGTGCAGGATGATGGAGTTCTGTTCCCCTTCAGTGCAGTAAGTGGGCACTCATAGCTACTCTTGTCCAGACACTGGTTGATTTTCAAGCAGTCAAAACTGCAGACATAAGCCACAACAGGTGCTTGTTCAGTCATGATGCCAAATTCTAATGCACGTTGTTCAGAAATTGGTTAAAACAAACCATATTTTCTCTACTAGCATTATTTAAGACAATAACAGTACTCAAAACCAAAATGACACACTGTTGTAATCTATAATTTGGCTTCAGTAATCTTCAGACTATAATTGATGACTGGGTTGCCTTTAATGAAATAATAAGTGGCTGAAATGCCCTCCCAGTTCAATACTGGCAAATGTTATGTGGTACATACAGTAAATGTCACAGTAACAAGGTTTGTTTGTTTTACTTTGATTTATCTTTTATCTTTGATTTATCTTTCTTTGCAATTGTTTTTCTGGTAGAGGTACCAGAAAAACTTGGTAGAGTCCCAAGAGTGGCAGCTGTCAACATGGTCACTGTTGGACACAGGGACATAGACATGGATTACATGGACAGTTGTCCCAATGTTTCACTGCAGCTTCAGTTCTCAAAGTTCCATGAGTCTCAGAAACAGTGAGGCTCATCAACGTCATCAACCTGGAATTAAATTAATTTCTTTTTAATGTTCAGATGTTTGCAATTGACAGGAATTCTGATTATTTGTGTCTGGGGAGATAAAATCAAAATCAAAGCAAACATTCTTCAGTCTTTTTTAGCCCAAAATTCTACACATTGTATACTGCTGCAGATCTAAGTATGTTTAGTAAATTGTATTTTGTTCCCATAAGTGTAGAATAGGATTGTTTCACAGTGTGCTGCTCTGATCTGATGATGGGAAATATGGAATATGTGTCTGCATGTGTGAATTGTGAATGAACATAGTCCCAGTAGTATCTTAAATATTTCAAATCTATTAGCACTTTTATATATTAAACAATAAACAAAAATACATATAGAAGACAATACCTCTTGTCATAATTTATTGTGGATGTTCAGTAGTGTAGGATCCAAATAGAGGGAAACTCTATACTGTATAAACTCTATATAAACTGAAATTCAAAGACACCAGTGGATGTCAGCTACAGATATTAGTGCCTGGCATCTGGAAGAAATAACTGTGTATCAAGTCTGCACGTTTATGACCACTAGAAAATTAATTTCCATCTAGTTTTATAATTCTGCACACAGTATTTGGATAAAGGCTTGCTGTGCCAGATTTGGAAGATTCCTGCTTGTCGGTCATCTCGCTACCCAGTCTTATTGATAACATTATAGGGTTTCATTATAACTGACTGTAAATAAGTTCATCTATTAAATGTTGTAAATGTTGTCATTAACAGCTACTGTAAGTTATTACAATTATATTATCACAAAATTGATCATTTGGTTTAAGCTGTAAAGTTATTTTATATGATAAATACTGTACATATATCACACAAGAGTGTACTTTATAGAGAACATTTTGGTAACTTTAGTGTTATAAGAATATCATTTCAAGTCTTAGACCACATATTATAAAATATGCTTAGAGCTAGTGTTTATGAATATACATAGTCCACCATGTTTGATGCATTTTACTTGTATAGTGCATGAAGAACACTAGGATAGGCCTTCACTACAAAATGAAAAAGGGTTTTAGGCAACTAGTGGCAGGAAACACCAGAAAACACAAACTGCCTACTTTTACTTTATGTCAGACCTTTCAGATACACTTGTCTTCAAACATGCCTGTTATACGAAAATCTAATCTTTGATATAAGAGAAACAGGATAATAACATGGTTTTCTACACATTACACACTACTGAGAAGCCTATTGAATTGAATAACATTGTGCATTAGCTCACATCCCACACAAGCAGTGTATATGTTTATCTGAATATTATCAATATCACCAAGAGCCAAGAAATGCAGACTGTTTTATTCAAACAGACAATATCATTTTCTTCCGTTCTCTGGATATTGACTGTGCAGATCATGACTGCTTTACTTCTGCATCTCTTGCTTGCAATCTTGCAGTGCTGCTACCAGTTCAGCCCACACTTTTTGAGTCCCTTCCTATTGGTCCTCATTTACAAAGTTTGTTTATCTTCCTCATTTTATTGTGATACTGGGCTGTGCAATAAAACAAATCCCCTCACCCCCCAGCGTTACTGGGTAGTCAGTGCCGGCTGGCTCTAAGAGTGGAAAGCATTTTGTCCCAGTGCCTCTCCAGTGGACATCAGAACTTTGGAGTTCTATTGAGGTTCACTAGGAGATCATCTTGACATTATTATTAATTTGTGTCAAATTAGTTGTGTTACACCATACCTTTGTAATATGTTATTAACTAAATTTGTATTTTATAGGAATATTAAACCCAAGAAAACCCACCCTTGTAGTGTGTGATACTGTACTGTACTGTCCTGTCACAAAATAGGTAGTAGTTGATTTTTGTCAAGTGGGGGTGGTTAGGGACGTCACATGTACTGTCACTTTAGAGGCTTTGTTTACAAACTAACAGAAGGTTTTGGCACAAGTTATGAAAGGTGTTATTTTCTATTTTCTTACAAATTGTAGATTTCAGTTTGAAACCGTAGAAGATGTTTTAAGCTAGTTAAAACTATCTGCAAAAGTTGCATCAACAACAAGTAGTAAGCTGCCAAAGTTTATGTACTTGTGATGATCGAACAATATAATATTTTTACACTACCAGGCAGTTGTTTTCAGTTGGTTACATTATTTTTTGTCTAATAGTATCCATTTGAAGATTTTTTTTCTGCAATTATCAGCAAATGATCAGAAACTTAAAATTCTCATGGTGTGGGTGTTAGTAGAAACACATGAAAAGATTGTTTTTTTCCTGTAAACGCATGATGAGTCCCAACTTTATCCCTATTACTGTAAAATATCTATACCTGCTAGATTTCTAATTTATCAAATGTAGTTATCATTCATATACTCCTTCTGTACACTTTCATATTTAGTCCCTTCAAGAGAAGCCTTAGCATTCAGTGACAAGAGTCACTAAGGTTAATGATGTCTGTGTGTTCTTTGTAATGACTTAGAAATGACCAAAATGACTAAAGTCCCCAAAGAAGACCTATTAACTCTGCAAGCAACATGTAAGTGCTACTCTTGTTAAGAACCACTTGTAATCAAAGCAATTTCCTGTGACAGGCAGTCAAAAAGGTACCAGAAAACTGGAACCAAGCTTAACTTTGGACAAACTCTGCTAATCTATTAAAGAAATAGGTGAGACACTCCAGGGTCCTGATTTATAATTTCGTTTGCATGCACTGGAGTTCTCTTCAACGAATAACTGTGTGAAATGTTGTTTTGTCAGGGATTGTGTCCTTCAGAGGAATAGGTTCACCTATTCATATACAGTATATGAACCTGGTCATTAGTGTGTCGACTGTACATGCTGCCTAATCCAAGAGCAATAGAGTTTTAGAACCTATGTTCTATAACCTAGAGAGTCTATAACCCTCATTGCCATGTAGGCCATCTGAGCTAAATTACTTAGAAGAGAAAAATGTGGAATTTCCCCACTAGTACAACAATCAAGAATTATTATGACTCTTTCCATTTAAAAAGAATGAAAAAAATTAATCACAATAAGTCACAATTGCTTTATCTCCTTTTAAAAGATAAATTAATCAGCCAATCTTCTAAATGAATATACTAATTAGTCAACACAAGCTTTAAGAGGGGTTGCCAATGAACCATCTACTCAGTAATTAGATATTTTGCATGTACTGTACAGAATTCTTCAGACACAAAAGCAATGTAGAGTTAAAAACATTTTTAGCAATTTTAGAAACATGTGAAAGGGTCTTATTTAATGTGTTTAAATGGATAATATTTTAATTTGTTATTTTTTTATTTACAGATTATATCCTCAGTGCAGTGCTGGTTGATTTTGAAAGTTGCAGTAAATTCTCTTTTGATATTTTTTCATACAACAGAAAAGAAACTGAAAAAGAATATTTTTGAACATAGTGCAAATAGTGTGACTCACACTTTAGGACTGAAGGGTCCTTGAATATAGAGTGTAAGTTTCTTTCTGAATACCATTGTTTTATTTTTTGTGTGACTAATCCATCCATCAGCAGAAAGCTACTTATTCCTGAGGGAATAGAATGAGAGAAGGGTCTACAGTCTATTTCAAGGCCCACAAACACAGGCACAGACAATTTAGAGACACCAATCAAGACAGTGTTTCTGTGATGAGTACAGCCATCTCCCTATCCCTGTTCCTGTCCGGATTCAATCCTGAGCTCCGAGCACTCACAGGGTCAATCTCTAGACAGTGAAAAAAACCCTAATGCCAATAGGCTGGCTCTTCTGCTGCAGCAGAATTTCACATTGTCTTAATTTCAGAAAGGGGTGTTGTCACTTATGAAACTCATTCAGTGCACTGAGCCCTGATATATTTGGAAGGTGGGTGGAAACTGTAACATACACATACACATATGGATGCAAAGAGAACATACAGACTTCATGAACAAGGTGCACCAGTATAGAATCAAGCCACAATCAGGTTTCAAAAGATGTGAAGCACTAACTGCCATGCCACCGTGCTGCCTTGTTTGAGTATTCATTTTTAAATCTTTTTCAGTTTATGTGATTGGTTGTGCCTGTTCTTCAGAAAGAATAACTGGAGTGTACATGTGTTGAAGAGCAGTGGTATGACAGGAGGAAAGGAAGAGACATTGTATTCTCTACTACGGACTTAGGTTTGGGACTAAGAATATTTGCTGGAAGCCAAGCTTCTCCACAGTCCTGCCCATCAGCCTCTGTGTCACAAATGAGTGATTCTATTTCCTCTTCCTGTCAATCAGCACGCAACAGTGTCTGCCTTCTCTCTTTCCCTCCCTTCTACTCTCTGCTCTGCTTCACTTCTCTCATTCAGCAGTCCACAAAGTTAATTTCCTTTCTGTCTTCCATTGTTTTGTTTTCATTACTGCTTACCCTTTGCAGTTCCTTCAACTTTTATTTTTTTTCTTTTATTACTGTTCCTGTTTTGCTACTAGATATACTACATGTCATAAAGCTGACTACTAATAAATTGCAGCCTCATCTTACTTGTCTTACTAAACATTGACACAGAAGAAGAGGTTTGGAATAAGGATTGGAGGAACAAAATAAGTCATGACAAAACAGTGAATAAAGGCATTCTTGATCTCTGAATAAACCCTGCTTTTCAAATTGGTGAAAGTTCAGTTCCATATCTTAAAGAAAATAATCTAAAAAATGCAAAAATGTAAACCATGGCTCTGGGGAAATATTATGTTTAATCTGGCAGAAACATGTACCGTAATTTCTAAACAATATATCATTTGTTATACAGAAAAATGTTTCTGCACATAATTCAATATTCCTGCTGGAACGCAGGTCCACATCATTCAGAGGAAAGGCACTGTGGAATGGTTGATTCTTGATTAGAAGACATGACAGCTCTGTTCTGTTCTATGCACAACCACGCTGGCACAGCTGAAGTTAAATCCCCACCTGCAAAAACAACTGAATGTTTTTCTCAATGAACTGTAAAAAGAAACAGATAATCAGTGCACATGTCAGAATAGCAACAGTTTGTAAGTACTGTCACCAACTCTGCCATTTAGCAATTTAAAGGAACAAGGACCCTTCTCCTCACACAGGCTGTCAGAATCCCCTGAGCTACCAGTGCTCTCACAGACCAGCCCAAGACAGGTAGATTGAATAATTGCAGTCTTATTCTACTACATATAGCAATTACAATAAGGTATTACCGGTCTTTTAAGAAAGGAAAAATAATACAAGTTTTTAAAATGGAAACACACAATAAAAACAGATTTACACCATAGTTCCCAGTAACCAGAAAAAGAAGGGAAAATCTCAGTGAGTATTACTTGTACTCCATACTGTCCCCCCTCTCTCTTTTCCTTGCCACAATCCCCTCCAGCAAGCCCTCCTCAAATAAAAAAAAAAACACAAAAATGCCTATGCCAGAATTCTTGCCCTCTGTACTCACGATGAGCACTCATTCTGCTCAGTCATATCCAGGCACACTCCTTTCTACAGTACCATAGAAATAAGTGAAAAATAAATATCAGCAGAGGAGGAGAGAGTGTGACCTTCACTGGCCTAAGCTCTCAGATCGTCTACTTGGCCAGTTGATCTGCTCTCCGTGAGCTCTTGTCATGAACTTAAAATTCAAAAAGGACTACAATGTGGAGCAGTAATGTCCATGTAATCACAAAAGGTAGCAAGCCTTCCATGCCATGTGTCTCCTGGCAGACGTGCCATATGTCATGGTACACTGCCCATCTTTCCTTTCTCTTTCGTCTTTCTTCCCCGTCTCTGTGTTGCAGGCTCACCCTCAGCTAGTTTAGCCTGTTCAGCGCCCCAGCACGTGCAATGTGTCTCCCCTGACAGTGTGGTAACTGATGGGTGTCTAGGCAAACAGTGTGTCCTTCAGTCTGTGTTGACTGTTGCCTGCTGTACTGTTTGCACTAGGTAGCAGCAATAACTTAAAAGGAGAGGGCAGCAAACACAAAAGACAATACTCAACACACTACACACAACAAAAACACTGGCTGTTATATGTATAACTCAAACACAGTTCCCAAATGCTGACCTGCTACCGACTCTATGACACCTTGACACACACTCAAGCAGAAATAGTCTTTGCAGAACCTGTTTAGGGAATTAAACACAAAATTGTGACTGATCACACAATAGCATATGCTCACTGCTCACTGCCCAATTATCAGCTGCATAGAAGCAATGACATTTATCTCCTTCAAGGTGATGGCTCAGTATGTTATGGATATGTACACTTGTACTAAAACACCTTGAGCATGAAGGACATTAGCTTGATTCTTTCAGCTGCTCAGTGAAACACACTTAAACTCAGGAGTGAAGGCTTCAACTTTGTAGTCATTTAGCTTCAGGGGCAACTGTTACGTCCAGTAAGCAACAGACAGCAACTTCCCATTACAGACAACAGTGTTACAGCCTTGTAGGCTGCTTTTATATGATCTCAGAAAGAGAGCAAGGCTGGGCCTGGTCAGTACCTGGTTTTAAAACCTCTAAGGAATATGAGGTTGCAACTTGTTAGTGGTTTTGGTTTACCATTAGGTGGAACGTTTTCCTCTGGAACAGAATTTCTAAACTGATGCCCCAGTATTCAAACAAAGGGGAATTTGCTGTTGGTGGAAGCATTCTTTGGGTAAAGCATTTAACTGAAGTCTTGACTCCTTAATCACTAAAGTACCCATGGCAGTTTTATTAAATGTATATAAGCTAATCTACCTAAAGTTCCCTCCTAATTCAATTGGTAATGCAATGTCTTACTTTTAATTTTTCTTCAGTGGAGAGTGAGGGAAGCTCTTTGATATCATTTAGGATGAAAAGTGCCATATAAATGGAAGGAATGATTATTCTTGCTTATCAAGAGCTCATTTTTGTGGTGTACCAATGTATCCTAATTTTGGATTTTGTTTATTATTTTTTGAACAATATTTAAGAAAATAATACTACTAACAAGCCAAAATATGAGGAACTGCCAATAACTGATGTTTGAGATCTCTCTGAGAGCACCAGAAACACCCTCAATAGAACATGGTTTGTATTCCACAAGGCCTTGAAATACGTGTAGCCCACTCCAATCCCTTTCTCTTTGCAGGATCATGTTTAATTTAGTTTGTGATGTGTGGGATCGAACTGCAAATTCCATTATTGCTTCCAGGTTTCCACTTGAATGAGAACTGAAGATTGTTCTGGCCTGAGAAGTGATGGAAGTCTGTCTTCTGCTCTTCAAGTTTCTTACTGCCTAACACTTAGGGGACATTCATTTGACTGGGGATTCCATAACCCTTGGTCAGTGGGTTTATTATGTATTTAATTTTTCACCATTTTCCTTACTTGTCTTTCCTGCATTGAGCAGTGATACTAGTTAAATTAAGGTACTGAATTCTGAAGTTGACTATACCATACATTACAAAAGCAAATGACTTTTGTATGGTACTGAATAAGTACCTGTAGCTCTGGCCAAGACCAGCTGTCAGGCTGCTATCTCTCCGCACTAGGACAAGACAAAAGAAATAGTATTAAACTGGGAAAAGTTCTGAACGGTATCTGTTAATTTGTTTCTGCAAGCATGTATTTTAAGATATCAGTCTGCAATAGACAAGAAAGGGAGATCTATTTTGGGGAACCATAAATGAAAAATGTTCAGTTGTTGACAGCTGAAGGCAGCTTGTTTTCATTTACTTTCTGGCAGTGTAAGAAATGTGATCTGAGGGAAGGAGCAGTAGTTTGTAAAAGCCAGCTTTTGTTTGACTAAAAAGAAGAAAAAAGTTTTTTATTTTAATCTTTAAATTCTGTTTTTCATTTTGTGTAACTGACACAGCCCCCATGATGTCTGTATTTAAGAGTGAATTGGGAGTAATTAATTTTAATTAAAGCTCTTCATATCCCTACATTGCAGCTCAAGAGTGCACCTGCAGCTGCAGGGGCAATTAACGGAATGCCTGTGTAGTTCTGAAAGTGCTACTATAACTCGGACAAATGCAAAGCAGCTGCTAGACTCTATCGCTGCCTTGACCTTTTAAAAATAAACAAAAAAAAGGATCACTTCGAATAGACGTTGCGAGGAAGTCTAATTTATTGAGATTTTTCCTAACATTTTTTTCCAATTTTCTCATTACATCACTGACGTGATCTTTGGTTTAATTTACAAGAGACCTTAATGATGGTGAGAGGGAGGGCTAGTGTCATGTTTCCTCTGGCTAATGGCTGCCAAATGTTGGAGAATTAGCAACAAAAATGGAAAGACATTCTTTGATTCAATCAATTGATGTGTAAAGACAGATTTTTAGGTTGCTTGTGAATTTTGTAAGCATTGGAAATGTTTTTATTTTACCCTGTTTCAGAAAAGTAATAACGACTGTGCACATGGGTTCAAAAAACTCCTTTCTTTTTAATTTAATTTTAACAAAGCTCTCTTCTCCCTCTTTCTATCACACCTTTTCTAATACTGAATTTCATGGTTGAAATAGCAGTATCGTTCTTTTTTATGACACTAAAAAAACCTTTTTCATTGATGAATCTTGTTTTGCTTTTGTTCTGCTCTGGCAGATGTTGATTAGGTTCTGGCAGAGCTACAGGAGGGGCAGAAATACTGCTCGGGGACCTGATTTTCCTGACCAATGAATAGGTCAGCAGAACAGGTCGCCTGCTAAACACTGCGCACTACTAAACCGGTGTGAAAGACTTCTAAAGGCATGACACAAAGAAATCACACCTGTACAGTGAATTTTCATGGGGACTCCTGTTATTGCTTTTTTTGTGAAGGCTTCCAAGGAAGAATGCTGCGTGTATAATTTTTAAACCACTTTCTAGATTTTGCTAACTTCTCTTTGCATTGTTACTTGTCTTAAAAGTTTGTTTCAAAATGCAAAGGAATGGGTGTTTATTTCTTGTACTAAAATTGACTGAATAAAACAAAGAAAATAAAAAGAAGGCGCTCCTGTAGTACGTATAAATGTCTGTAAATAGATTCCACTCAGTAAGATCTTGACCTTAACCCCCTAAAACAAGCACCACCTAATTCATTACACACAGTTGCTGGTGACCAGAGGGGGAGAGAGTGTATCTACTGGTTCAATCTTCATCCAACCCTCCACTTACTGTATGACATCTCTTAATCTCTTGTTTCTGTCATTTTTAATTGAATATATTGTTTTTTACCTGCTCTTTTTTGGAATAAACACAGATGTTTGATTTCACATTTGACATTTCTGTGCTCTTCGTCTTACTTGATTGTCCAGTTTCAAAAGAAGCTTTCTTTGTCGAGTGGTGTTTTCTTTCACCCTTCCCTCTGCTGCTTCACAGACATAAGCACAACTCACCCCAGACTCTCCTGAGACCGTTGTTCCTGATATTCAATTTCGTGTCCAGACCCGTGAAAGCAAAAAAAAAAAACATAAATGAAAATGTGTCTGCACGTTGAGTTCTGTTCGTTCAGTTTCTCAAGGCACTTTTCCTGTTCCCAAGAAGAACACTGACCCAGTGCAGGAGAGATCACGCTGCTGCTTGTGCAATTCTTATTTGTTCAATCAAGATGCCTGGTGAAGCACAAAGTCCTGCCAATTCATACTCTGAAGATCAAAGGTCATCGGCCTCTGACCCAGATGCCCCTGACTTGCCTCACTAGATTCACTCTGAATGGCCCCTTTGTCTGCTTGGCAGAGAGAACAGCCCATAAATCTTATGTCTGTTGGATTTAGAAGAGGTATTGTAATGTAGCGAGGGGAGATGCCTGCAAAGAATGAGCCTGCTTTTCTTCACAGAGCAAAGGACTTTCTTTGCCTTCAGCCTCTATACAAGTTGCCCTGTAATAAGAGCAGGAGTTAGGTGATCATTGTTCCAATCAGACTGATCCTCACTTCTATGACACAATATAATTAAATGCTTCGCAGGGCTACATTAAGAAAGCAATAGCGTAAAACTGGGAAAAAAGCTTCAATTTCCATATGGTCAGCCAAGCAAGAACAACACTGCTATTGTCTAAAGAAGCAGACAGGCTAAGCAGCTTTAAGAAATACCCTGTTCTTTACATTGCCCACTGACCAGTCATTATACATTATAAATCTTGTCACACTCAAGCCTTTCACTTGTTAAGCATTTCTTTTTTCCTCCATAGAGAAAAAAACATTTCTTTTTTATTAATATTTACCAAACAGCACATAAAGGTGGAGTGTTTTTAATCAATTAAACATGAAGACTGTTTACTGAAATTTCCCATTGCTACATCATTTATCCCTCAACTTACTTCATCCATCAGTTTTCCAGAGATCAGGGTTCATACTAAGTTCACGTAATGTTTCATGTTTAGAGGTTGGCTAGTTTAGTTCATTCCAAAATCTCATAGTTTCCACTCAGACTTTGGTTTTAAAAATGGTATAAATTGGTTTTTATTTATGTGTATAAATGAAGTACTGAAGTACTTTAATGTTACAGTTGCTGAAGTGTTAAGGCTGCTCTTATATCTGTGTAAAGATTGGTATTAGGGTTAGTAATAGAGCATGGCTTTGTTTTTGGGCTAGATAGGACTACATACAGTACAAAGTATATAAGCAAGGCAAACCTCTGGTGGAAGAGATTATAAAAAACACCTTTTTCATGGTAATCATTAATATTACTTATGTATATAATATATCTTTTGATTACTGAATAATTCTTTACCTGTAGTAAAAGTTCTATGCAAATTGGCATCTTAAATCTTTATAGAACAATAAGTTATACCCACAATTTGGCACTGCTAGTATTGTCAAGGACTGAAGCAGGTTAAAGATTATACATGGATTTACAAATGGCATATTTAACCTGCTCGACAAAACAGCCCACCTGTTTTCAATTTAAGCAAAATGGCACCTGCTCAGATGTATCACTTAACAAGTCTCCCGTGACCAGGACAAATTTGTACTGTATCTCATTTTTCAAGATTAAATGCTCAGTGATCCCTCTATTAACACACAACCTAGCAAAGTATCCCCTTAACAGCATTCTGTTCACCACCTCAGGGGGGCAGCTTCTCACAGCCTTGAAGAAGACGGATGAGGAGGCCCAGGGTCCATGAGCACCATGCAGGCACAGCAAGGACGGGCTGTGGGTAGAGGAGGATGAAACAGGGAGGAACAGCTGCACAGTCAAAGGTTCGCCGCCCTGTGTAATGTAATTCATGGCAGAATCATGATGAACCTTTAAACAGGTAATTTACAAGAGCAGCTTCACACTTGTACTGTGATTTTGTCACCATTTTGATGTGGTTTGAACATCCTTTTACTACATGTTGATCGTACAGGCTTAATTTTTTTAATTAATTGACTCATCTACAAATATAAAACATGTTTCAAAGACCAAGCAGATGGATGGCCGGAAGTCTTTTACAAACTGAACTTGAACTTTATTGCCATATGTAACCGGTAATGGTACAATGGAATTCTTACTTACAGAAAGTCTCTCGATTGTAAAACAAGTGTAAAAAACAAAACAAAGTGCAAACAGTGCATCAAGACAATGTACAAACAAACAATAGACAATGTGCAAGTAAACATGTAGACAGTTTGAATATTAACAATACAGACGTGTAAACAATGACTGGAGATGTGCAATAGATAAGAAATCATAAAGAGGTAGATGGTGATGGTGTAGGTGTGGTCCGAGGGGGATGGCTAAATGTGTTCGCCAGTCTCACTGCTTGTGGATAGAAGCTATTGAAGAATCTAGTGGTAAGTGTCCGTATGCTCTTATATCTCTTGCCTGAGGGCAGTGGGGTGAAGAGCTCATGCCAGGGGTGGTGACTGTCCTTTGTGATGGCCAGAATTCTACCACAGCAGCGGTCCACATAGAGCTGTTTAATCTCGGTGAGACCGCAGCTGATGATCTTCTGGGCCATATTGACCATTCTCTGCAGTGCCTTTCTTTCTCGCGAAGAGGTGTTGCCATACCACACCGTGATCCCGTTGGTGAGGACGCTCTTGATGGTGCAGCGGTAGAAGTTCACCAACACATGTATTGGCATCCCCCATCGCTTGAGGCGCTGCTGAGCCTTCTTCATGATAGAGTCAGTGTTCACAGTCCAGGTTAGATCTTTAGAGATGTGAATTCCCAAAAACCTAAAGCTGGTGACTGTTTCCACTTCTGTTCCATCAACACTGAGTGGGCTGTGAGTGTATGGCCTATGTCTCTGAAAGTCCACTATTAGCTCTTTCGTTTTCTTTATGTTCAAGTCCAGGTTATTGCTATGACACCACCTAAGCAGCTGTACAACTTCATCCCTGTAAGTGGACTCGTCATCATCACTGATCTGTCCTATTATAGTGGTGTCATCTGCAAACTTAATGATGTGGTTGTTGCTGTGTCTTGCTGTGCAGTCGTGAGTAAATAGGGAGTACAACCTTGGACTCAGACAGCAGCCTTGTAGGGTTCCAGTGCTCAGGGTGAGTGGTGTTGATGTTTTATTGCCTATCCGCACCACCTGTGGTCTCTCTGCAAGCCTGCAACCACTCAACTGGCTCAACTGCTAGATGTAGATTTGGGATCATCAGTCAGGGCTGTCTCAATTCCCGGTGAAACAACAACCCCTGGCAGCTTCCTGGGTGCCTGCAGGCTGTTAATGATGTCAGAAAGGCACGTGCCTCTCTTCCAATCAGTATTGAACCTCCTGTACATCACCATGCACCCGGTGACATTTCAGAACTTGAATATTGGGTGTATAGCAGGAGCCTGTCTGCACTTCCTCATTCTTAATACTTCATCCAATTTCTCAAATCTTTTTAAATAATTATGATTTCCAAAATGGGGTGAATATTCCATAAACGAGGATCAGTACTTTGAAAAAGCTTAATATCTACTGTACTGATGGATATCTGGCTGGAGGACCACAATAACTCTTAGCTGCTGAGGTAGAATGTTAGATGTTGTCTGCTCTTTGAAAATGGAGAATGGTAGTTTTATATCATGAAGATTTACTGTGTACAACACTGTATATTTACTCTCTTAAGACTCAGACATGCAATAAGTCTATATCTGATACAAATGTTTCATATATGCATGCTTTAGAATTTATAGTGGTATTATTATAGAAGAAAAAAAGAACATAATATTATTAAAGCAAAAACAAAAGCTTGCATAAAAGAGATCATCTTCACCAAATTGGTCTTTCCTTTGCCACATTACTGTATTAAGCATTATTTTATTTACTACTTCCAAAAAATGTTCTATCATTAGCAATACATCTTCACTATGCCTTTTTATTAGACCATAAAAGAAAAATTGTTTTTACAAAGATCACATGCATGGGATAAGTAGACATCTGAGGGATTAACTCTGTCTTAAACAATGTCTGTGCTATTTCAGGTCCCCTAGCTCTTTTTTTTCTTTTTGTTCCTTACAGTAGAACGGAGCGTATTTGCACTTTGCAGGAAAATGGGTTAATGTTTCTTTGAGTTATCTACATCTTCAGCTTGCAGAATATGTGCTTGGCTTTCTGCTGGCATTGTGCCTTGTAGATATATTTGTGCAGAATTTTTTCTGCTGTCATTTTGATGGATGATGGGACGATATAACCTGCTACGCCAGAGCAGAAAGAGTGACTTTCCCATTCATCACCCCTTTTGCTGTCAAATTACTGATCATGGTCATAGAGCCTGAATGGGCTTTACCAAAACAGAGCACTGTGTGCCTTAACTGGACTCTGCTGTGTATTTTGATTTAAAATGAATTTAATCGACACCTTTGATTTCCTTTTCCATTGTTCCCTTTGTTTGTTTTCTTGCGTGTACCGTACCTAAGATATTTTTGAATGACACCCAACAATTCTCTTTTAAAGCCACTAATATTTAATTCAAGTTGTTCAAGGACCAAACGAAAACACTTTTTTTTTAAATCTGCGCAGAAAACTGTTAAATGTTAAGTTGTTCTCACAGCAAATGATACAGTATTTAAAAAATTACGATGCTATTGTGATTAAATTGTAATCTTTGAGAGAGAAAGAAAAGAAAAGACAGAACATAGGTTTTGCCTGTCATAAGACATCTGCTTAACAAGACAGACAGAAAACATGTTCATTATTGTATTTTATAATAATGTTCTCATTTAATTTGGATGGGATTAAAAGTTATTACATCTATTTCCCCTGAAAGTATGTTAAATACAGTAAGAATATGTGGCCTAAAACTGAGTTCAGATATTGCTGTCTATATTTTGACATCACAAAAGAGTGATGTCTGCAGTACAATACAGTACAATACTGTATAATGCCTACAGTACATTACTGTGACCACATCTCATCACTCGTCAGAGATGAAAGACTTACTTTCAAATCACCAGAGCTTATTTTCTAAAGCACACATTATAATAAAATTGAGCTGCTAAAGATGTTTTAATGATTTTAGCCTTGACATTAGGCATAGATAATTGTGTAAAGAATATGTATAATACTAAAAAAGCCATACGTTTTAATACGGCATTAGTAATAGCAAATATTGTGAAAGACGTCAAGTTTCAAAATGTATTACAAGCAGAAAACACTTAGAAGAGTTCATGAAACCCATTTTTTCCCGTCCTTCCTGCCTTTATTACACATCTCCTCTTATGTGTTAAATTGGAAGCCACAGTTTGCCAGAGATCAGGTGTCACCAGTGGTAGAGACAAAACATCATAACCTTTCTCCAAGAACTTCCTTGTGCACTAAAATAAACATTTTCATTATAACAAAGCCAGGGGGATCATCTTCTGATTACAGATAGGTGAGCTAGGTACTTTTTTTTTTCAACTGCTATTCTGAACAGGCTAGAGTCCTAAGGGACTGTCTACCCAACAGCAGCCACAGTTCTTCCCTGAGGAGTTTTGACGTTTAATTAGCTTGGCTATCATCTAACACATTATCTGTCTTTGTTCTCTCTATAATGAAAAAACATGAATATTAATTCTATTTGGCAATTATAGTAATGCTTTAATTCTGCAAAAGCATGTTATCTGAATATATTAGAGGTGAAAATTATTGTGCCCTGTCAGAAGTGTTGTTTTTAGGTTACAGCTTACAGATGACGCTTGTTACATGAATAAGGATTCTATTTTTGCTTAGTTGACCATGCATATCAAAATGAAGATCTTCAAAACAGTCGCAACAAATTATGTTCATACTTAAAAACGTGTGCAGAGTTCAGTTGGTGAGAAGTGCAAATAAGTTTTGTGTTTTTTTTTAAAAAACTCCTCAATTCATACAAAATAGCTGTGTTTACACTAATGTATTTTTAATTAAAACAGAAGGAGTTCACTGTCAAGTTTTCATGTTTTTTGCACTGTTAGGAAGAATAATGATACAGTAGATTATGTTAATTTACTGATGTCAAAGCTTGCTTTTGTACATTGATTATGATTTTTTTAAATGTAATTTAATTGAGAAGTTCGATCTGTTCAGTTCTTAATTGTCCTGAATCCCTTTCTTATAGAAATGTTATTTTTCTCATTTTGAGTTGTGGTAAAAGAGAGAGTTCCTTTGTCAGCATCCAGGCACACAGACACCAACTGGTGATATAGAGTTATTCTCTGGCTGGCAAGACTTTTGAGAAACCCTAGTTCTGACATGAAACCCTAGTTTAACAGATGGAGTGATTTAATGAGAATGGAACCAACAGAAAGTGCTAGAAAAGTGCTCAAGGTGTATAATGGGATGGTTGCGAATATAGCCTGGCCTGTGTTGCCATGGTAACTATGCATGAGCCATCTTCTCATGAAAGAATGAAAGAGAACCTGTAAGTAAACAGAGGATGTGAATTTCAATATGTTGTAGCTGCCTTTCAGTTTCTTTTCTTAAACACCATGGCCATAATTAATATATTCAATCAACAGCTGCAACAGCTCACAAGGAAGAGGCTGCTTCAGGACAGTCTCAGAAATGTCTGAAGTATCATGGCTGAGGCTTTGTGGTCATTTCCTTGGGTGAGGTGCGATTCAGTATGGCACATGGTACCTACAGCCATGTTGGCTATGTTTCACACTTTCATTTATCAAAAAATAGGAAAAGAAATTTGAAAAAACAAATGCATTTCTATCCATAGCTCTTGTTTATATTATTATATATCAGATTTAAGCTCTGGTTCCATGCACACACATAAATACTTAATGACAAAATATATCTATTTTGCATATCATCAATATTGTGAAATTGTATACAATATATATAAGTTGTATGTGAGCCCTTCCTAATAGCTTTGGAGTGAAAAATGAAAAGAACAAATATTCAACTTCCCATTACCATCGTATTGTTTTAGACTACATTAGCCAGTTCCTGCTCTTTGTCATTATACCACTGGGACTATTCCAGGGTTTTGTGAAATCCTGCAGGTTTCAGAGATTGGTGCTGCTGCACAATCATGGCTATAGTCTGTTGCCTTGTAGTCCAAGCCAAGGACAGTAAGAAGGAGCATTTTGTTCCCTTGGGTGATTGTATTCTTGGGATTCACCTTCATACCTTAATATACATTTCACTGTAGTTCACTCCTCTCTCTGTAATCCTTTCTGGAGCTCATATGGCCAGGAATGAAGCTCAAACAACTGTCCAAATTAAAACACTCTGTTATCTTGTTGTGGACCTTAGAGAAATGTTTTAAAACCGGCCGAAGGCTTAATTTTCTTCATAAAAGGCAAGTCAAAGTTAACATAGAAGGCTTTAGCAGAAAGAAATTATACAGTTCTGAGTCTATACATTTTCAATTACCCTATTTTCCTGCATCCATTAATTGATGTTTCTCACTGATAATGTTCATTAGTTTTTCATTTTTATTTATGGTGATCCTAACAAAGTATTGCTGTTCTCTGAAGCAGTATATTGTGGAAATGAGTGAAACACCAACACTGGATAACACAGTAAGAACCACAAGGCCAATCTATCTATCGTTGATTAAGTATGCAGCTATTTTGTTCAGAGTAATTTGCAGTTTAAGCAAGCCAACACTAGTGACCTCTTCTAGCTGTGAGGCTCTGGGATTCCCTGAGAAGTATACACGGAGCAAGCTGCGAGTTTCATGTTTACCTCCAACAACCACTGGTCTCACCTCTGGGAATCCTACACTTTTCCATAAACAAGTACAAAGAGAGCAAAGGATAAAAAGCTTGTTTAGCACTTTTAATGAAAGGTCTTCTTCTTCATTCTTCCAATAGGTGTAAAATAAAACTTACACTTAAAATCCATGTCTCTTATTAAAAATACACAGATGTTTTCTTGTTGTATTGTTTCTTGACCACCAGCATTTTTTTTTACATTTCACATGAGATCAATAACTGCCTTCCAAGTCGTTGCAGCTCGTCTGTATGGACATCATGGACAGCCCTTTGGAGAGGGCTGAGCCGAGAGCTGTCAGTGACCTGCTTTAATTTCTCACGGCAGCCTGCCAAGAATTTCCTATGTAATGTTTCTAAAACATACTGTTGTTGGAAAACAAGGCCTGCAATAACCTTTTCATTTTAATATCATTAGACTGATACAGGGTTTCTGACGTATCTTTATAAAATGCTCTTAGTTTAAAAAAGATTTAAAAAGGATTTACGTCCTTCTGTTACTGTGATACTAGTCAGAATATGTTAGCTACAGTACAGTATATCAACCTTAAATGTAAAACTTAAATACAGTACATGAATTGATGGATAGCACCTTGAAAATCGATTATCCATTGGTAGAAACTAGGATGACATTTCTCTGTTAAAAAATTACTGAGATATTTATTATGGATAAATTCTCCTGTTTTTCTAATGAACATGTTGTGATTCTATTGAAGTTAAAGTAATCTAACATGTAAGGGTGTAATTGTACTTTTTGCTCACTTAGTAAAGGAATGACATATTAAAGATAAGTAGGGGTCTTTATATATATCTTTATATTAAACGATGCAATACTAAATGTCTCCTTGAGACATGCTGTTTTACTTTTGGACAAGCCTCCAACAGTGATGCTAGAACTGCGAAACACGCCTCTGGCACAGTGAAACCTGTAACAATAGTGGGAGCTGCACTCCCATTTCATACCTCGAGATCCCAATCTGTACCTTACTGGCTGAACTGGCTTCCAAGTACTACAACTACTATTAAAGTATTATAATGAATTTACACTTGGAGAACCTTTTCAGTCATTTGCTTACAAGAAACAACATGATTATTGATGCGACAACCTGCATATGTATCTGAAACCAGACATATTCCAAGGCTTAAAGGAATGTCCTACACCGACAGACTGAAAGAACTGACCTACTTACTGTACATTTTGAACAGAGATGACTATGTGGGGACATTCAAATTCCCTAAGGCACTGACAAAGTCAACTCTTCTGGACTTATGGTATTAGTAAAAATGTAATAGAAATAGTAAAATAATAAAATAATAGTAAAAAATTAACCAGAGGCCACAAGCAGAAAATTTGAAAGCATGTACTGTACTTTGAAAAGAGTTGTAAAGAAACATCTGCAGACACAAGTCCCATTGAAAGCATTTAAAAAGCATTAAAAACCTAAAAACAGAAGGCAATTCTTTACACAAATGGTTGTGGGAGTATGTTATGTTCCCCGGATTCTTTCAAGAAACTGCTGGCTGAGATTCTTAGCAACTAACTAGCAAATGGGCCAGATGGGCCACATGGGCTTCTCCTGTTTGTAATCGTTCTTATGTTCTTAAGCTTCATTAACTTTTATTATGGCTGCTTTTCTTGGAGGAATGATGGGTCTTGACTTGAGATCAGGAGCCACACAACTCAGTGGCAGGCCTTTGACAACAAGGAGAAATAGTAGAAAAGATACGATTGCATGTTAGCACCAGTGTGTGCACTGATGCGGCTGTTTTTAGAAGGAAACAGCTGGGAAAAGTTCCCTTCCTCGCGGGCTTTCTGGGCAGACTTTTACAGTTGATCTCTGGCAGGGTGAGGGATTGAGTTGCGTTCTGTGGTGAAGCAAGATGCTGACAATGCTGATTCTCTTCCTTTTAGCTTTCCTCCCCCTTCTTCCTAGCTGAGAGCCAAATGGCTCGAGCTATAAAGAGCTTTATGTCTAAGGAAATTGCCCTGTGCAAACTAATACTTGTTAATTAAGCACAGTAAATAGACATACTGTACAGTTTAATAAACAAAACATAACAAACACATGGGTAGCTCCACCAGAAATATTCTCGTTCAAAGATAAAGAGAAGATTTGGGCTGGGTAACCTAGTTCTGTAAGATAAATGTATGTTTATACAGTGTTCTATTTAAGAATAATTGCTATTTTTTATTTTCTAAACAGTCCCAGACGTTGCTTCAGATTTCAGTTTATCATTAACGCTTTTAATATGAATTGTTTTTGTCTTATGTTAAGTCTGTGCAAAAGTCAGACAGCCAGGGTTCACGACCCCAAATAATAAATGGGCGTTCCACCCTTTTTGCCTCCTAGACCAAGGAGGTTCATGTAGTTTACATGTCAAACTGAACTAGATGTCTTCTTTTAAAAAATGGATCCTTTGAGGGGCTCATCAAGCATCTCAGTTCTCAGTTCAAAAGCTTTCCCAGGGATGATGAAAGATAACATTGGCTTTAACTTTCTTGTACCGCTCAAAAAGCAAATCTTGAAAAAACAGCATGCTACAGACTTTTTCAGACCTACTGTACGACTCTTTTAACGATAACCAGAACATGCAGGTCCCAGGTGAATATTTGATTTCCAGTAGTAATGTAACTTTGTGTGTTTTTAAGACTCATCTCAAGACAGGTCTTGCCCTGAGAAAGTTGTAATGTTTAGATCCATAAACACTAATAGATTCTGTACTTCTTATAATCTGTTAAACTCAGTATCTGTCTCAGGTTCGTTGTTATTTTAAAATTGCTAAAATATTAGCAAAATTACACTTTTATAATACAAAATACCCCATACCTAGACATCTGCATTAAACATTTAAATATGCATCTCTGTATGTGACATTTTTCATTAGGGGGAATAATTATCATGTGTCTAATCGCCTAAATTATTATAAACGCATAGTTTACCTTTTTTCTTTATAAAACTAGAAGCTTGAAATGGTCTCTTAAAAATACACAATTTATTCAGAATGCCAAAATATAATTGTGTTCTTTTAAAGAAACTTCTGCAGAGACAAAAGTCCCTGAGAAAGCATTTAAAAACTCAGATTGCTTGAATATCAAATTCATCTTAGATGGGTGTTTGAGTTCAAGCTGTGGCTTAATTGTCAGTAAGCATGTTATTTCTGTCAGCCAGTGGGGTGACCAGGGGCGTCAGGGTTGTACAGTGGCTAGACAGACCATTAAGCAGGTATTAAACACTTCTCCAGATAAAGGAAGTAGCTGCCTGCCAAAAGCGCAGAGCAGAACTATCAATTTCCACGCAAGCACTGCTGGGATAGCTCTGGAGCAGCTCTGAAAAATTAAAAGGTCGTCAGGGTCAAAGTGCAGGTCTGAGAACTCGTCTGGCTGACTTCCTCACAGACTTACAGAAAACTGGCACACTGAACTTGTCCAAGATCCCAAACAAACACAAGCCAGGCTGGTGAGCCATTTTTTCCAATGGAATTAGGTCACCAAATTGAAAACTTAAAAATTACACGAATGCTGGCTTGTATCAGCCTGCGATTACAAAAACACAGCAGCAGCCCGTGGGCAGAGAAAGAGAAGCATTTGAAGTGAAAAAGGCACAACAACAACAGCTCAGTTTGCTGAGCCTTTCTTCACTTTAAAAACTAACTTTCTCTTTCCTTCATGAACAGAAAAGTTTCATATTGTATGGTGCAAATAGAGCCAGATGGTTGAAATGAATTTATATCTCCAATGTGCTAGTGCTGTTTGGTTTGAAAAGGCCTTTTGTTAATATTGGTAGGGCAAACTGAAGATCTACTGTAAACAGACATGTGGTGTAGCTGCCCTGCAATTTCCATTCCTGCAGCTCTGCTGTTATTGAAATAATTAAAGCAGACCAAGTCTGATGAAAGAAAGGAAATTAAAATAAAAAATGTATGCTTCTAACTAGCCTATTGGACTCTAACCAGTGATGATGCTTAATTTTATGCCTTTCTACTGTCGTTTTCCCCCAAAGCCAAAGCCTTCTGTTCTAGAGTGCCATTCTACACAAAGGGTTGAGGAGTATGGAACAAGCTACCCAGCCATTTTGTGAAAGCTGAAACCATGGTTTCATTCAAAAAACATCTAGATAACAAGTCCAGATCTATTGGTCAAATGGGATTCATGGGCTGAATGGCCACCTTCATATGTATTGTATGTATTGTATTCATATGTATTGTCCAACCTTTTATTTGAGAATCTTATTTGATAGTGATTTCAACACACACGGTAATTCTTCTGACTGCACAGATACAGCCAATTTCTTTGCATATTTAGATAGTTTCAGGACCTATCAATTTTTCGTACTAATAAACAGAAGAGGACCTTCTATAGATTGAGTATAGTGAATTCATGTGGTCTGGTGAAAAAATCACCAAGTTCAATCTGTTGCCCTTGAAGAATCTGTTGCTTCTTAGAATGAGACACTAATACAAGTTACTAATAGTCTGATTCCCACAAAAATGTGATGCCTTTTGTTCATTTCTCCCCCTGGTACATACAGTACATCACACATGAATTGTAGTTGAAGGGCTGATTGTCCTTCTTCAGTCTTAGAACAACAGCAGTCCTATGGGGATACCTTTAAGTCCTCCTTCTATTGCAGAAGTTTTGAAAGCCATCACAGTAGTCCTAGATTTTGTTCCACCATCAATAAAATACTGAAACCAATTTACAAGTCTTCTGTTCCTCTCTCAACAGAACAGTGTAACACATTCATACAATACTTGTACAGCAAATTATATTATATTAATAACCAGTGGCTGACCTCACCTCCTGCTGTCATGACAACTACGCCCACTCCTGCTCTCACAGGTTTGAGTTTCTCTCATATAACTGCCGTTGATGCTACTTACTGTACAGTATGTGACCAGGTTGGTAGCTAAACACAGACTTGAAACTGTTTTGGGCCTTTGTCCTATGTTCATACTCAGAGTTGGCTTCTCTGCTGTTTCTCTGTTGGTACTAACCTTATTAAGAAGTCCTTGAAACCTGGTCTTTTCTAAACTTCAGTTACTTAATAGTTCCTTTTTCCATTTTGCCTTTTGCACAAACACTCTGGACTGGGTTATGGCAGCTCAATTACAATCTTTGAACCTCTAAGTTGGTTTCTAGACAAAATACTCAGTACTGAAACAATCCTTGCTAAGGCAATTAATGATTTGCTGATAGCTACAACTTACTTAAGTTACTGTACGTAATATCCTACTCCGTATGAACTTCCTATAGTTTCCTATATAACAAAATTTGTCATTTAGAAGAAAAACAGATCATTTGTAAATATTGTGTTGTTCCACTTAATCAATGTGTTCCAAGGGGTTCTGTGTTGGGACTTTTCCTATTTAGTATTTCAGTGTTGCCTCTTACTCAGACATCATGTGCTTGTGTTTCACCTAAGTTGTTACAAGGCTGAAGCTATTTTCCTACGTTTCCTAACATCAGCTTCTCAAAGCTGGAAATTTCAACGGTGATGGTGAATTAAACCCTTGATGTCAGCTAGAAACTTCGGTCTTACTTTGATTCTATGCTGCATTCTACATAATATTGCTTCTGAATTATTGATCCATGCTTTTCTATCATCTAGGGTACTGTATGTACCTTATGTGCTGGGGTATCTGTTAAAGTACAAAATGGGGTTTGGTTCACAATTCAGAATTCTTTATATTAACCAGTACTTGTACAGAGGCCAGTGCTTGTGACCTATTCTGCAGCATATAACTCCCACACTGTGTAAATTGGTTTGGTTCTGAATTCTCTACATCCAGGTTTTTAAGAGCTTAAAAAAGCTTGTGTGAGTATAGTTTAACAATCTGAGATCTGCTCATTCAGAACTTTTTACTTTTAATAAAGACCAAGCTCTACACAGTAGTCAAAAAAATTTTCTTGTACAGATTATGTAATGCTTTTACAACTCACATAAAGGCCTATATTTTCCATTTAATGTAAATTGCCTTTAACTTAATTTTTCCATTTAATGTATAATTTTGGTTATACTCTGTTATACTCTTGGTTTTATTGGGCCAATTTACTGTGCTCTTTTTTATTTCTGATATACAGTATGCTATAGTACATCATTATTAATTATTATTAAGCTTGGATCACAATTCTTACTATCTTCGAGTCTGATCTCATCGGATATGTAAACCAAGCAAGCCTGGGCCTGGTTAGCACAGAGACAGGAGACTTCTAAAGAAAACCAGTTTTGATTTACAACTTTGTACGTTACTTTACTTGGTGTTGATGGACTAGTAGGTGGAGCCAGCAGCCATGTCACCCTACAACTTACAATTGGCAGCCCACTGAAGCTCAGCAGGTGTGAGCCTGGTCAGTACCTGGATGGGAGACCTCCTGGGAAAAACTAAGGTTGCTGCTGGAAGAGGTGTTAGTGAGGCCAGCAGGGGGCGCTCACCCTGCAGTCCATGTAGGTCCTAATGCCCCAGTATAGTGACGGGGACACTCTACTGTAAACAAGCACTGTCTTTCGGATGAGACGTAAAACCGAGGTCCTGACTCTCTGTGGTCATTAAAAATCCCAGGGTGTTTCTTGAAAAGAGTAGGGGGTGTAACCCCAGCACCCTGGGGTTACGCCCCTCCTAATAATCCCCCTCTATGAATTGGCTACACTTTGTTCTCCTCCCCCCCCCCACTCTGACAGCAGGCGGAGCGACGCGCCAGTTGGAGTATTCTCGGTCGCATTTAATGGCAACGTCAGCTCAAAGATTTGGTTCAAACCACCAAATGGAGACGGGCGTGCTGACAAGCGGACCCTGCTGATGCGGGATTAGAACTAGGATGAGAGAGAGATGGACTAGTGGGTGGCACTCTACCCATTGGACTACAATTTGCCTCATTGCGGAAACCTTAGACACTTTGCTGTAGGTGGTGCCATTCTATGCACAGGACAAAAACTGAGGTCCTGTCTATCTTGATCACTAAAGATTCTCTGGCACTATTTATAAGAATACAGGTGTTAAACCTGTATTCCCAGGCTAGATTCCCAAAGTATATTGGATTGGTGAAGCAGTGTCCCACTTCACTTCTCCGCCTGATCTGTTTTATCAGTGGGGCAACTAGCATATAATGGCAGCCACTCTCACCCAGGTAGATGCTGCACTTCAATGATGGATGTGGTGTGTCTCCTCCTGTATAAAAAGCTTTTTGGCATCCTTAAGGATGAAAGAAACTACATTTATGTCATTCATTTTTAATTAATTAATATAAAATGAAACACAAAATAAGTAATTTTGGACACAGAGAAATATAGAAACCTGTAATGTTTTATTTAGGCATTTAAAAAAGCACAAAGGTGAAAAAATGTTTTATCGATATTTGCTTATGAAAACAGGACTTAATTTTACAGCTTTTCAATCTTCCCAAAGCCAGTAGACCCAGACAGTTCTGGTATCACTGCTTAAATGGGGAGCAGCTTCCTACCCCACATTAGAAAGCCTTGCTTTAAGTGTATTTTTTCTGAAATACATTTTTGCATTAGGGTAGTGCTCATCTACATGATAGAGTGGAAGAATGTAGTAAATCGAGATCAAAGAGACGTTTAAGCAAAATACAGAAAGCAAGACCCATGCTTCCGATTATAAACAGAAACCAGGTGCGTGCTTCTCCAATGTCTTATAAAGTTAACGCAACGGAAATTCCACCAATCTCACCAAAATAAACAGAATACCTGAGCTGGTCTATCAGATCTAAGGCGCACTTTGAAACAAAATTAATATAAACTGTCATGTGGACTGGGACAAAACTGTTTTTGTCCCAATCCACATTAAGGGTAGCCTGTAGCATACTGTACAGTAGAAACCTGTTTAGCAATTTACAGTGGCTCACTTGGTTTCTCTCTTTCTTTGGGTCAAGTAGGATGTGCATGAATTTTAGACCAAGCTGTGCAAGGAATACTGAAAATCTTCTTTCCCAAAGAGAAAATGACTCTTTCAAAAATTATCCATTTAAAATGACACGTGTTGGGCTTAGAATGCTTTTGAAATGTCCTTTACTTCATTATATTTTTTTCCGTGAAAGTCATACCTGAGGCCTTTTTTTACTTAACTTTGTATTTTCAGTTAAACTTAATTAAGGCAACCTTATGGATCTGTTTGCTTCCCTATAACGTAGCAAAATGCAAATGAAATGGTACTGTGATGAATTGGCTCGGAGAAGTGTTATGACAGTCCTTGTGTGCATCCTCCAGCATGAATAAACACAAAATGATTAATTATCGTCTGCGCCTTGCCTGCCCCACCAGGTTACTTCCCAGCGAGACACAGAGGAAACCTCAGGTCCAGATGTTAAATTGATGGTGCTGTTCTGGTTTTTCTTTTTTGCTGCTAAATGAAGTGAAGAGTCTCACATGTCTACAGTATATTGAGTTCAGGTAAATGTACAGACAAACTGAACTTGGGTGAGTTCAAAATAAATAATGGTTTGCATGCTGTATAGGTCAAAAGGAATAAAAGAACAAATACTACAGAAACAAATGCTCAAGCAGAGACCAGCCCCTTCCCTGGAAGGATGACATTGAAGTATGCAATTTCTCTAATCACACTCCTAGGCAGGTTTCTGTCTTAAATGTAGAGATTAAGAACAACAGCTGGTTGATTTACATTCTCTGCCAGCACAGGGAAACTGCCAATTATACTGGCATTTCATCTCATTGTCACATACAAATAGATTTTAACCAGATCTGTTTGAGAGAATGATATTATTTATTTCTGGAAAACAGATTAATTATCAATCTTTTGATGTCTTATTTTAATTCAGGGAGGGGGTGGAAAATAAATATTTTGTTTTATGATAAGATAAGCTATATTTTGGTCTCATAATGTACATAAGATGACATGATTAACATGATTCCTGTTTCTGTAAGGATGTCACTGTACAGCAAATATACAACATGTAATGAAACTCTTAAAGATTTATGAACTACCCTTTTTATTTTTTTAAAGTATTAAGGGAATTTTATAAAAAATCATAATGTTTTGTGTTTACTAAATGTATATGGAGCATAATGCTGTGTATCAATTCTTATTAATTCTCCAATATAATCTTGTAACTACTACTTCAAACCTTTTACTTGATTTATTTTTTGCACAAGTTAAACACAATGATGCAGACGATTCTTTTGAAGTACTGAACACAGAAAAAAACACAGCCAGTGCCCTTGGTTCACATCTGTAGAGTATGTAATGTTCCTTAGAAACTAATGGCTGTTCACAATTTGTAAAGTCTTCAGTTGTAAAAGGTAGTAAATATCTTATGTTAAAATATGTTACATTTTATTTTGCTAAACTGATGCTGCTGTAGCATTTACAATAAAGATAGAATGAGCTCAGAGAGTCTTATCAGTGTGGAACAGTTGCAATTAAACAGAAATTAAAAAAGGAATATCTTCTCTTTAAAGATTAATTGATAAACGTTCATTTCTCAATTTGAATTTTACATGACTTGCTACTAAGTGTCCATCCCTTCATTTTCAAACCACTTTTTTCACTACAAGCATAGGAGGGAGCCAGGCTTATCCCAGCCAACAGGCGCAAGGCAGAATACACCCTGGACTGAACACCAGTCCAGTGCCGAGTGCACAAACACACACACACTCACACGAGGCCACTTTCCCAGAAACCAATTTAACCTAGCAGTATGTCATTGGACTAAGGATACCAGAGCACCTGAAGGAAACACATATGAACACAGGGAGAACAATGCAAAAGCCTCAGGAACTGAAAGCAGGGCCCCAGGGCAGCAATGTTAACCACTAACCAGGCCATCTGCTACTAATTGTGTTATGATAAAAAATAATGCAACTCAGGTTATCCAGATTTGTATTTAAAATGTATCTCTGTTAATAGAAAAATACTCAACTGAAGTGCGTATTGTTTGCAGATGACTGTAGTCTGTGTGTCTCAATGCAATACTTGATGTACTTTTTGTAGAAATACAGTATGTTCTGTGCCTGTGCTTGTCCAGTTGAACCTCAACACATTTGTGGGACAGTGTATCAACACCTATTGAAAAAATCTATTTTATTCTTTTCATCCAGGACTAATTATTCAGAAAAGGTTACACACAAGAAGAGGATGGGTACCTTGATCCAGACACCCACAATCATTCTCAGGTTCATGTTTCAGACTGAATCTAGTCTTTTCGTAGTTTGCAATGTTCTTGACCAAAGAATATCTTAAACGAGGCCTTAGCAGTACAGTACATCACATTTAAATCCCTTGATATGAACTATATACTTTAAACTACAGTATATACTAACATCCGTGTGCCTTTGTTATTGCTGCTCCAGATTGTCTAGCTCGGCCTTAATGATGAACATTACAAAACATTTCTGCAAATCTAATTAAACTATACCATACATTTGAATATAATTCTAAAAAGCATAGTCTAAAATGTATCAGGATCCTATTTTTTATATTTTTTCTTCATATTCAGGTCAATTTCATAAGATTTAATTTCATGATTTAATCTTTAATTTAATAAAATAATAATTTAATCTTTTGATATGTTGATTACTGAACTACTGTATGATTAAATGAGTCCCATGTCCTTTGTAGCATAAATAAACTGTCTTAATTCAAAGAGAGAGATAAAATGCCTTTGTCCACTGATTAAACACCTGACCCACTGAAGCAGTGCTTTAAGAACATATTATTTTTGTTCTTATCACCATAAAAATGAACTGTCTTATACATACATGCTTCATTAACAATGCCAGAGTTCCCTAGAAATCAGTTTGGACACTCATCCAAATGGTTTTCCCTGGTTTCCAAGGTTACACTACTGAATTCCAGACAATATCAAATGATTTTTGCATATCACTGGATAAAACTCAAATCAATACAAACGTCTAATAGGACAATAACATGGAAGAAGACTGAAAAATAAAAGCACAAGTTTAATATGTAATTTTTAAGGATGTCGGCTGAGCTTGGTCTTTCAGATATCAAGAAGAAGGGAAAATGCCTGAGAATTTGTTTTTTTTTGTGTTATGTAAAAAAATGAATCAGTTTCTTCACATCTGGATTCTGAACAAATACAGTAAATTAATACAGCTTGTACGTGTATAGTTTCGGCTGCAGAGTTATCTCTCTGGGACAACTCTTTCTACAAAAGAAACTCTGCCTTGATAGTCTATCAGAGGTAAATAACAGATGCATTGCTAGCCCTGCAAATGAGTTCAAAGATATATTTTTCATCTTTGAAGGGTACAAATGTGCTGGAAGCTCTGCAGAGAAAGGCCATCCTCTTAATTTTCGCTTGCCAAAGAGCTTTCAGTATTTTATCCTTCTGCTGGAAAACAATAAAGTCATTTATTCACGTCACACTTGAATGGCTGTGCTGATACAGAACCATATAATACAGTAGGTCAATTTGCAAGTAGGTCCATTTTGATGGGGGGAATTATAAAAATAAAATACAGGCCAAAAGTCGTGTGGCGTCACATTGCATTTTAAAGATGTTCTGTTCCTGATGTGCCTTCGAATAACTGAAGCTGTGCTCTGCTGTTGAGTGATATCACACATTCCCACCATAACCTATGGGATTTACAATGAAAAAATAATGATTTGCTCTAACACTATTACCATTCCTAGGTTCTGGGACTTGTGAGAGAATTGACTAGGGTATTAAGCTGAAGCACAATGGCCAGGAGGCAGAAGATACTGGATTTGTGTTATGGCTTCTCTTCTGCTGCTGTGCCCTGATAAGCAAAGTTAGAGAGAAAACTGCACATTCTATACAATGGACCCACTGATGTAGCTCACTGTAGTGAACATTATCAGAACTCTATGACAGCTGTTTCTTTTAGAAAGGGCTTGCAGTAGGACATGACGCGATGAAGGTTTGCGTTCTTACACATTTTAAAAATAACACAAAGTCGGGTGGCGCAACTCTGGACTCTCACACTTTTGGGTTGCCATCTTGCTCATTTCTCTTTATTTTGATTTATACAGTACACTATTTAAGCATATACTGCATATAATGTCTGTAATGTCTGGATGTGCAAAATCTACACTACACAGCCTTGTAAGTGCAGAACATCTTTTTTCAAATTATTTGGGTTCCCCGTCAGCTACAACTGCAGCCATTTCGTAGAATGTCTTTGTCCAGCTTTTCCTTTGGCAGGCTCTGCTTTAGAAAGCTCCTTCTGGTGTCTTTTACTCTAAACTTCTGATTTGAAATGTTTTTTCAGGTGTAACTCAGTTAGTAAAAGGTATATTTCATAAGCCAAAGTGTTCCCAAGTGTGACCCCTGGCTTTACAACAGAGATACAGTTGCCTTACTGATTTATTTTAATTTTTTTTTATTTTCATTCATATTAAAAAGATTCCTGGTTAACTGTTTCAATCCTATATTTTTTAACAACCCTTTTTTTCTTGTGATGCAGTCCTCTCGCTGAACATTGCACAGTGACTTTCTGAAAACATGAAAGTGTAATACAAAAAATTGACTTTTCATTTCACAACCTATGGTCAAAAGGATGTCAACACACATCCACAGTGCAGATCTCATGCAAAAAGTTTAGTTATTTGATGTAATGTGGTTTGATTATTGTACCTCTGTAACACATCATGACCTGCTCTCAGCCTAGGCGTTGCTTTCCAATGATGTTTCTCTACAGAAGGGAACACTAAACAGTTTGTGTTGGCAGCAGTGTTTGGCCATCCAGCCAGTGCTTTGAAAAAGAAGGCAAAATGATGGCGCCTCAGTTTCAATTATAAATTAAAACTTTCCTCTTTATTACAACTGTGGCATATGCATTGTCAAAATGTCACATATATCACCTAAGGGTCATGTGATTCTAAAGTAAACATATATTTATAGACATTTTTTTTTCAACTTGACTTTTACAGGCAGTGGAATGTTTTGTTTTTAATCTAGACCAAAGTATAAAATGCTGCTCTTACTTCTGTAATGCATTACAGCATGCCAAAAAACTCAATATATGGTTGTTGATACTTTCCATATGTTTATATTGCATGATTGTTTCATTAACATGTAAAACTATATAGATTGTAAATCAGAGTATATCTTCTTTATGGTTTACCCCTGTAAACCTTATTGCTTGTCATTTTAATTAGTTTCAGTAATGCTAAGCACTATCCAAAACACTCAATGTACTGTACAATAACTTAATATATAATGCACATTACAGAAGTTATAAAAGAGGAACAAGCAAAGCAAAGTGACCAAATGAAACCAGGGGGAAAACTAAACTCTACAATAAAGTGAAAATACTTTTCAAGGTAGCTATTTTGAAATGAAGTGGTTCCTATGGTAAAGATGGTCACCTAAACACAAAATGAAATTGATGATCTTGGGTTTGGGTGTGGGTAATGCCATTAATGGACTGTGACTGGGATTCCTCAAGCAGAGCAGCCAAGAACTGAGTGGGAATAGTCAGAGAGGGCTCTGTAGGTGCTCAGTTACACAGCGCCCTCTGTGGCTTCCCAAATGCTTGCAGGCTGTCAATGAGAGGGATACGCCTCTTCTCCAATCAGCACTGAACTTCCTGTATAGAGCTGTAGTGCCTGTGACAGGAAAGAGGCATCCACCTACACTTCTCCTGTGTGTGTGGACGTCAGGCTCTTGGCTGTAAGCCCAGATGGGCTATTCCGAATGTGGTTTGTATAACAAAAATAACTAGTAATTCTAAATTTTGAAAAATGATTTGTAGGACTATATTCCTCCTGAGAATGTAATTGAGCTGTCATTGCCCAAATCCAGGTAAGGCAAATTGGAAATAGAACAGTAGATGCTGACTAATTATGTTCGGCTGGGTTGTTGAAACACGTGTGATTGCAGTAGTCTACAGGTACAAAATTGGGCTTTAAGGAATCTTTGATTATAAACATTCCTAAGGAGCAGATTAGCTAGTTCTGAGAACATGCATAGAAATAGGGCTCAGAGCACAGGTAGAAGGTCTCATTTTGTCTACAAATTTAGTCACATAAATAACATGAACAACAGTTAATAAGAGAAACTTAGACCAGTTACTGTGACTGCTGTCAATAATTCTGCAATAAAATGAGGTCACCTCAAATACTCTGGACCTTTTTGTGATTTCTTTCACCAGGCCAGTTGAATTCACCATAGTTAGTCTGCAGAAGGTTTATTAATTTTTGTTAATTTATTCATAGGAAATGGAGGGACTGCCACATCTAGTAATTCGGCCTTATGGTCAAAGTGCTCAAATGCTTGTAGGCTGAGCATGTCCACGTTGTGAGACCTGGCCAAGTCCAATGTATGTGTTGTGTTCCAACATTCCAACATACATGTGTTCCAACATGTATGTGTTGGAAAGATGACACGCTGAGTAAAATTAAAAAATACAAATTAGCTAAGAAATCATATATATCTGTGCAGTAAGGAGAATAGACATACAGTATATTGAATTCACTATCAAATTAAATACTTGCAGAGCCTGGACAAAACAGTGTTCATATCTCTGATAGAAGAGGAAGAAGACTAAAACTCCCACAACCATTTTGGCAAAAAAGTGCCTCCTGTTCTCTTTTTAAAATACTTCTCCATAGTTTCCACTTGTGTTCTCTAATTCATGTTTGATTGTTGATTATGTCCACTGCGTTGACTTAAAAGATGCCATGTTTCTTCTACACAAAACAAAATTCACTTTCTGGATTAATAATAAACTCAATGAGAACCAGAGCTTTGTTATTCAATGACCCAGTGTTAAAGGAAGCAGATCGAGTGGAGATCCTTAACCAGAGAGCTTAGATAAACAGACAGCACAGGACGTGATGATCATACCACAGGCTTCAGGTGAATATTAACAATGATGGGATCAGATAGCACTAATATTAAAATTTGAGGTATTATTACAGTCCACTGTGACCAGAGTCCCTGTGCCGATATGGACATTTGTGTGGAATTCCAAAAATATGGCACTGATCATACAATATACTGTACTCTGTAGAGCAAGAAGGAACTGAGAAGTGATGGAGTCAAGTAACATCAAAGAGAGACTGTTCATAAGCTAAAGATTACTTAACATAGTTATGCAAAGCAGAAGAAAGGCCATCTACAAATCATTGTGTTCAGCAGGAGCAGCATCCATTTTAATGTAAGTCTTTACAAGTGGCATGTGAAATAAAATCAGCTAAAAAATCTCTTAGATCTAGTACTTCACCAATTATCCACTATGCATTGTTCAGAGACAATATTGTTTAGATTGGGACCACATGATTCCTTCCTTATATAACAGTGAGAACACTATTGGCAACCTTTGGAAATGACTATATCAACCTCTCTCTTAACAAACAGAATAAAAGCATCTCCTACTTTAATGCCCCTGCTGAGTCCTCATCAAAAGGCACATTTGGTTTAACATTTCTAGGTAAGCCTTATATAAAAAGTTCAATTGCTTAAAGAAAGAGGGAAAAATAGAAGTATGCATAATTTATTATTTTATAATTAATAAAATAACATATTATTTTTAAAATAAATTGAGCAAACAACAACTGCTGTGTGTTACAGCTTTATACAACAAAACCTGAAATGCATGACATGCATATAAATGTATCATGTACAATATTTCTAATATCAATAACAGGCAGGGTAGAATAAATTAATTGAAAATACCGTAATTAACTCACTCTCACATAGACACATTTTAGGATTTATTACAATTTTAGATGTAATCATTTTAATTCAATCTTGAGAAAGGCAAATGTTAAAAGGGTTTTCATAGGAGAACAGAAATGCACTCCTTTCTTTCTTTTTAGAGGCCCAAAATGTTTCTGACAAATACAGAATTGTATAAATCCATTTAGTTCAGACCAGGAAGTAGCAAAGAATAGCTGAATGAAATGTCTCTTTTTGAGCTAATGAATGCACATTCTGATTGTCACTTCACACAAAATTAATATGATTATAGTTATAAACTTTCTTGAATGTTTCAAGCTAGTTATACAAGCATGCTTACCCTAGATTAGCACATGGAAATACAGCTTTTTTATGTACTCTGTCATTTAAATCTCCTACACAGTGAAAACAGGATAAATCCACTATTATGCAGCATCCTTTTATAACAATTCTGCTTTCTTTCCTAAAAGCCTCAAGCAAGATTTTACTTCAGTTTCTGCATAGAAAACATATTTGCTGCGCTTTTAGCCAGTAAAAACCTCAACATCCTTTAAGCATGTGGCATACAGCTGTCAAATCTAAATCTTTGCTTTTAATCTTCAGGCAGCATGCTAGGGTATGATTACTGGTATTTTGTTAGAGAGACTTAAGTCTGTTCTTAGTGATAGAAGAGAAGGGTACTCAGATGAAATGAGAACTTCAAATCTTTAAAGCTGAAAACTGTAACGTGAAGTGTTAATGGATAAAGGCATTGGTTTCACTCACACCTGTCCTTTGGAGCCCCATTTGCTTTTATCTTTCAGATAGCCCATCCGATTTAAACTAATGCTTAAGAGTAAATTTAATTTTAAAGTCAGAGGTGCATGAGCCTACTACTGCCCAATGCCAGATTGCTTCTTCTGTTTGTCTCCTTTTAAATAGCAGATAAACTCTCGTACAGATCTGATTTATTGTCACAACAGAAGTTCAAGTAGGACATAGGCTGCATAGGCTGAAAAGGAACAAGTACAGGTTTGTTGCATACTGAAAGAAAAGAAAAGAGACAACGTTTCAGGTCCACCTTCTTCAGGTTCATCTCAGAACCAATCAGGTTCTGAGGTGAACCTGAAGAAAGCTCCACAGCCAAAACATTGTGTCTCTTTTCTTTTCAGCATGGAATAAACCTTTACTTGTTCCTCATTGTCACAATGTCCCTCTTCTCTTCTGTCTTCTGTGGCATGGAGATTGACCAGCATTGTGTAATCCCAAAGTGCTAGAGATTGCATATGAATTGAAATTGAATTTATGTGATTATGCTTTATCAGGCACTATACTATATCAATAATTCCTGAAACCAACATCTTTCTGTTTGATTTATCTTTGAAATTAATATAAAAATCACACAGTTTTTGGGGGGATATTGGATATTCAGTACAAAAGACTTCCAATGATTTTCATATCACAAAATGTATTGTGAGATAGACACAAATAAAGTTTGAGCAAAAAATGAGCAACAAATATTGACATACATTAATCCAATTGCACTTTGTGGCCAGGTCCAGGGTCTGTGAGGAATGCTTAGGCAAAATCAGGACCAAGTGTGTTAATTGGGACAGCTATTCACTGCACTCAAGGTGCAATGAATCTTGGAACTCTAGTGTAGTAACTCACTAGATTTAGTTTGCTATAGCTTTTCTTAATCTAAAATTGCAGTTACAGAATGTACATGCTGAGAGGCAATGTAAGATAAAGGCAGAACTGATGTAGCATACTTTATTTAGATGTTTATTTATTCAAAGTAGTGTTTGTTTTTCAACTCATGTTGGTTGACCATAATGCATCATAGATTAGACACAGGTAACAGGTAAAACAAATGTATCCATTGTATTACACAACATAAAGGCTAAAGATAAACCAAAGTGGTGACAAGTAAAACCATATACAGTACATTTCCTGCAGAAAGGACTGTGTATCACAGAATGAGTTGTTCCAATTACAGTTGGAACTGTAAAGCTGTCAGAAGAGGAGAGCAAGACTCATCCTGTCACGGTGTATCTGATCTTAAATGTGAGAAACTACACGTCTCTCACCCATGACTATAAGAATGCAGGGCAGCTTGTTTCCAGCTTAACAGAATAGGAGAGTGGGCTAACTTTAAAGCATAGGCCATGACACTTAACCAAACCTTTCATAGAACCAATTCCTCATGTACAGTGTCAAAAACCTCTTTTAAGAGTTGATAGGCAAACTAACATCTTTCCAAAAAGGTCCCAAAGAGCAAGTTCTACTACAGGCCAGTTTGAGAAAGGACCATGAATTATTGATGCCAGGGCCTGCATCCATCTGCTGCACGTGGGATGTAAACGAGCTAGTTTGGTTTTGGACATATGTATTTGATGAAGGATTTTGAATTGAATCACAGTATGATGTGCATGACTGAAGAAGAGCACATTTCTAAAAGAATAGAGTTCTAGATACCATCTGTGTGATTAAAGCTGAGAACCTGCTCCCAGAGTGGTCAGTGAAGAGCAGAACAAGGACAGAATAGAATCACTTTATTTTATTTCATACTTTTATTTGCAGTTTAATTTTAATAATAATAATCTATCCATTCCTATACTGTTTCGTCCAATTCAGGGATGAGGGGAGCAAGAAACAGGAACAAGGCAGGGTATACCCTGGATGAGAAGCCAATCCAACATAGCACACAAACAGACACACACTCACACCCGTGGGCCCGTGTTCCCAGAAGCCAATTAATGTACCAGAATGACTTCAGGCTGTGAGAGGAAACCAGACCACCCAGAGGAAATCCAGGCAAACATGAGGAGAACATGTAAACTCCACACAGACACCACTCCAGGTCCAGAATTGAATCTAGGCCTTAAGCGCTGTGAGGCAGCAATACTAACAACAGCAATGCTCTGCCACCCCAAGAAGGTGATCCAGAACAAGAAGAGGAATTATTATTTTTGTTATTATTATTTTACTTATGGGCAGAGTAATTAGGCCATCAGATAAGAAAAAAAAATGGCATACAGCCATTACACATGCAAAACACAATGAGAAGAAAAACATTTTTTAATAAGTGTTCCATTCTGACTTTATTTTCCATGGAAAAGTTTAATTTAATATATTGGTCTAACATTTACCAAGTCCTAGCTATTTCAGTAAATATGACTATTATGCTGTATCATTATTAAGGATTTAATTACACATTGCAAAATATGGTACTGCTTTGTCTACTACTTGCCTGGAAGCAAAGGACAAGGAAAGGAAGAGAGGCCTGTTTTGTCTTTAATGGTTTTATAAAGATTTCAGAAAACCACACTTTCATGGTTTCAAAGTCCTTCACTTTAATTAAAAGGGAAGTTGTATATTTCCGTTTGGGGTGACATTAATCTACCTATTCTTCAATGTTAAACTGACCAATCTAATATTTTTAAATTTTTATCAAGTAAATTTTGTTTAGAAATCTCAACCTGCCATCACCTACAGTACCATAAAGTAGCCTTTAGTAAAAATATCTATAATGTTTACAGTGGATTAAGTTTGCTTGTTTCAAACAATGTCAAGATTGTAATTTGGACATAATGATGAAAATGTTTCAAGGTCCATACATTTCTTTTTTTCCTGAAATTATTTTTATTAGGAGACTTTTCTTTCGCCTGTAATTATTATTATTAGCAGTAGCAGTAGTGGTAGCAGTAGTAGTTGTTGATGTTGTGGTTGTTAAATACACACCATGTTATCATATTATGCACAAAACACAGAATTAGCATTTATCAAAATATGTGTATCTTTGGAATATTACATTTCTGAGCATTTCTTCCAAATGTTAACAGACTGAAAGGAATTATATAATTCTTTTAGTCCAACTCTCTTTTAAATGTGTCTGACTGATTCAAACTGGGAAAATTAAGATGAACTTGATGCTGTGTTTGTATAGCCCAGATATAACATCTTTGTATTCAGTATGTTTTTGGCCAACATTAATACCAAGATCTGGACATGTTTATTTGCCTGAAATATCTTGTGTAAAACAATCAACTTCCTGGGATTTCCAGTAAGAACCAAGGTTAGCTTTATTCCCAACTTAATCAAGAAACAATGCTGACACAAATTTTGAACAACCCCAAATTATTACTACCTCTAGAACATGGAGTAATGTGAGTGAGATACCTTGCTCAGGATGTAACAGGAGAATCTCACGTAAGATTGGAACCCACAACCTTCTAGGTGAAGGCCTAAAGTTCCCAATCACTATACCACACTGTTCCCCAGGTCTGTCAAACAGGTATATAACATTTACATTTTCATGCCTCTAGCTAGACCATTTTTCTTGATTTCTTTGTTACCAGCAACCAGAGCAACACATAAGACTTTGGCTTGGTCTCAGTAGCAGCTTGCTGACATGCTATCTCTATGCATTGCCTGGTCCCTGGGAAGTAACTATCCTGGATACTTTCAGGGGAGGATTTACAGTAACAGTGGCAAATGATTTCTAAAAGTCAACAGTTTGCTCCGTTGTGTGATCTGCAGAGACCCATTCCAGCTAGCATTGAAACGAGGTGCCAAGGTAGTACAGGAATGGTGACAAACATCACATTACCACATTTGGTAGCTAGTGGATAATTGATCCTAGGAGCTCATCCTGCTGTATCTTAGTGGTTTAAAAAGTGCACAAAGATCTGAAACCTGTCTCCATCATTGTTCCCCATTTAGGTTCTGTCATACACATAGCAAAGTCAGTACACAAACTGAAAAAAAAAAACACAACAAGCTGTTTCAGGCAGTAATAAGTCAATAATCCATAGGAGTGACTAGCACATGCGGATACTTCAATCAGTCAATAACAAAGGCAGTTTCAAGCAAACCTATGCCGATTTGTTACGATCTATGGCTGTATAAAATACATAGCCTGAAGTGTGAAGAAACAGCTAAACTGGGAAATTAAGATGCAAAACAACTGATAACCATTTTCAACTTTTGTTGAATTATTCAAATGTTTATTTTAATGCACATCTTGCCCAACTTCATCTTTACTCTGTTACAACTGTTAAACTGGTTCCTTGCTTTATGAAGCTTGCCACCCACAAAACATTTATGATCTTCGGAAAGTCTTCAGTGACTGCTTGCAAAGAAGTCTTTGCCTGTGAGTCATGTCCATTTAGAATATGACAGGCGTCTGCAATTGCAAACAATGACAGCTAAAACCTGACTGTCTTTGTACGAGCCTGACAATCACATTCACACTTTTCAAAGAGCTGTCAGCTAGCCGGACTGGTGTTGAATGGGTGCATTAGGAGGTCATAAAACCATTGGAATTGCGGAAACATGCTAATAAATTCCATTTATTCCATTTTAAAACAGGCTCTAAAATGTGTTATTCTTAAAATAAAAAAACAGGTGAAAATCAAAAAACATAATTTCCATTAAATATCAATGGCTTGCATGTTTTTGCATTTAAGGTTTCCTGTATTTTTCTTTCTTAGCTTTTATTGACTGATATTCATTTATTAGTAAGAGTTCTCCTGAAGTAGCAGTAAAAACGCCCAAGTGAGAAATAGGAGTGCAGTTACACAGTTGCACAGTAGGTAACTCCTGTTTAACAGCTTGCCTTTCTCCTCAAAAGTACTGTGGTTGAGGTGGTTGAGGTGTGGGATGAAGGAAGCCAACACTGAATGCACTACTGACCATGACCTGAAAGCATGAGAGAAGACCTGAGCATGTTCAACATACCGTATATGGAATGATATTTCAAGTTTGTCAGCACTTTACTGTTAGGTTTGGCTTAAATAAAAGCAGCTTTCCATAACATGCAGAGATAGATGAAAAGGTGCTCTCTCTCAATTGTGCTTGCAGACAGTACCCAGAATGTAATACTAAACAAAATTCCTCTATACATTGTATGAACAGAAGACAGACATTTGCAACACTGTGCAGACACAAGGCATTGCAACAGAATGAAACTGACATACAGTAAGTCTATACAGTGCAGCAACCTGTGGTGCTTTTAGCCCATCCAGAGATGTACAGTATAAGCACTGTGCCATTCTTTTCGAATTAGTCCCCATCATAATGTACGTTCTTTCTTTGCTTTGTACTGTAAATGGAGTCTGTTACTGAATGACTAGGGCAATCTTTCCAGAAGGATGCAGCTCAGCAGGTTGTCTAGTCTGCAGAAGCACATCTAAGTTTGCGCACATTGCCAGAGTCTTATTAGAATTAGTATCAGGCCAAGCATTGTGGGATATAAAGACACTGGAGGTGGGGGGGGCGGGAGACAGTTTGTGATCCCTGTCTGTGAGCTTTCCTTACTATTGTCTAGAGGGAAAGACTCTGAGTCATGCTGAGCAAAGAAGAGTTTGAAGGGAGAAAAAGAAATACTGCTCAGCTAAAAAGTGTGTGTATGTGGGGAAGGGGGAAGATAACAGAGGCAATTATGTGCAGTAAGAATGGCTTGGAAACAGCTTAATGAATGACCAGCAGCTACAAAGGAGCGAAGCTATTATTAGGCTGGCAGCCCTTAAGGAACAGACTCATAGTAGATTACCCACAGCTACAGTAAAGTGATTCAAACTGTGCGATAACTATCAACTGTACAGTAAAATACAATGTCACATGAGCAGTATCCTGAAAGTGCACATTCCCTGTGAATTTTAAACAAATGAGAGAAAGAAGTGAAAAGATGAAATAGCGATAATTATACAGAGATAAGTGAACATGGTGGGCTATACAGTATCCGCTGATTTCAGCTGGGGGCTAATGCTGTCACTAATTTTATACTATACATAAAACTGCATGTTGTAAGGTACAGTATATGAACCGAGCTCTATGTGAAAGCACGATTTGGATGCAGGTTTTAGTTTGGTATGATGTAATTACTCTACATTTTGATTAAGCAATTTCTGACTTCTATAAGAGGTGAAAGTGATCATACCGTTTTGTTGTTTTTGTTTCAATAATTACTAAAGAAATTAGAGCTAAATGAGGGCATCCCATCAACACTCAGGCTCTAGTTTAAACATGAATGTAAATATGGCTTTCAGCAGTGCGCTCACTTCTGATCTGATTTGTTTTGATTTCCGTGGGAAACAGGAGACATTAGCTCTGGGCATTTGTTTGGCTTTACCTCCTCTAGATCCAGACTGCCTGCAGCAGCTGCACGCCTGACGTTATTTCCAGAAATTTCTTCTTCAAATAAAAAAAAAAATCACCTAGTAAATGAATGACCTGTCAGCATGTTCATCTGCCATGGCACGACAGCATCTGTATGCTTCTAATAACACAGAAATATTCCGAGTCAGCCCTTTTTATAGGCCTTAATGATGGCTGTGCGAAGTGTCCTGCCAAGCAGCGAGTTTTCCTTGGACCATTTCTTTTGCCATAGTCTTTGATTTTCCTTACAGTTGTCCAAAATGGGTCACAATATATTTCCAGCAGGAGTATTCTGTAAGCTCTGAGATTAATAACACTAAGAATTAGATCAATGAACATGCAGAAATGAACAGCAGCAGTCAAGTTTTCTTCTCCAAATGAGGTGTTAGTCAGAGGTTGAGTTAGTCAGAGGTTGAAATCATATTCCTTGCAGTAAAAATGTTAAATTGTAGCACAGATGTTCAGGCAACACAAACAAGCCAAAGCGTCATTTTTAAACATTTTCCTCTTGTTACTCTTGTGGCCCTTCAGAAATTAAAGAGGTTTTCAGCAGTTCCACTAATGCCTTTTAAATGACATTTGAACAAAAATGTCATTAAATCACACAATAAAATAAACTTAAATTTTATAATATATTCTTGACAGTGAATGTTTCTTTCTCTTCCCTGAAAGTAAAAAAATTGCAGAAGAAAGCAATTACTCTTCTTTCTGTGCTCGTCCTCCGAGCTGCTGCTCCGCTCCACAGTGGGATTTCCACATGGAAGGAGCTGGCAAGAACCTCAAGAACTGGGATTTGAAGTTTATGTAAAGTTGTCAATGCACATACAGTGAGCCTGGGAATATTTCCCAGTGTTAACACTGCCCTTCTGTCTTTTGGAGGTCAGACGGACTTTCCTGCAACTGCTGTCACTGGGCTGGGTAGAGAGCCCCCATGGTGCCTGGCTGAGCCCTGTACTCACACAGACTGCAATTAAATGTAATTATTTCAACCTGCAGAAAGAAAGTAGGACTGTGGTAAATTACTAAACTAATACTAAAAAAGGGCAATTCAAGTGTGACCCCGGGGCCCACCTATGACTTCTTACCCTTGCTTTCGTTTCCTGTGCTGCATTTAGGGGTTGGACAGCACACAGGCCACTCCAATAGCATTTTAAAGATAAAAGTCAAACACTTCTCATTTGCAACATAAATACATATTCAGTGATCTAAATTCTCTGTAATGGAAAAATGTCACCAGGTATCTAAGGTGTCTACGACCTGAAGAAAATGGACATATGTTTGCAGGGGTTTTGCTCTTGGGGTCCTCTGCTGCTGTTAGATTTTATTTTGCTTCGCCATGGAGTCTCACAGTTCACAACACGCATCACAGTTTTGTTCACCATATGTTTACTATGCTTTGCTAAACTTACTCCAGTTTTAACCAGAGTGGACTTTTATGGAGTCCGAAACAAAAGTCTGGGAGGAGGTCGCCCACCTCCACGCTCCTACTGTACATAAAGATATCTCGCCTCTAGAGCACCCTGTGTGCATCTTATCTCTCACCCCTTCCTCCATGACATCTCCGTTCCTGCCGCAATTCCCCGGCTCATTCCTTGTGAACTGAAGGGAAGGCCTTAATGGAAGTGTGGGAGTTAATGAAGACAAGGAGATTCACATCAAATGAGTTTTAATATACTGGAAACATTTATATTCTGGTTTATATTCATACAATCAGGACACAATGGCAACAGCTAGACTGGTAGATCTTACACCTTCTTTTTCCAGCGCTCTCCTATCTGGTAGAAGAGAATGGAACACAACAATACAAGTACACAGTGCTAAACATGTGGAACAAACCCAATGAGTAACTAAATTAAACAGGAAGCGCAAACATCTTCACTAACTTTCTGCTACATTGAGGTCAGGTCATTGCTATTCCCTCAGCTAGGCGGGTTTCTCCAAATAAACTTTTAATGCACTCAGTAGCTGTATCTCATTAATTACAGTTTGACTGAACTTCTACAATTAGTGTTAATTGTAATATTAAGTTGTTTCTATTTATTTTTTGGGTACCATTAAGAATCACTTTAACATATCTATTTTCTTTAAATTTACAATGTGCACAGTGCTCGAAATAATGTACAGTTCCTGACAGAACTTTTTACAAACCCTTACTGTTCCTCGAAGTTTTGAGGGACAGATTGCTTCAAAACAAATCCTCTCAATTTTAACTAAATTAAGGTTAAGCGAGCTGTGTTTAAGGTTTAAATGTTTGGTGTTTCATATTAAATTTCTACTGTTTTAACATGTGGGGAAAAATCATAAACATAAATGTAAGAAAAGTGCTTTGCCAATTGAAAGCAGACCACACTTTAAAAAACAACTATTTGAAATGTGATTTTATCTTTCTAAGCTTTCTATTAAGAAGAATCTCTAGAGAACAATTTTTTTCTGGTTTGGTTAGGCGTTAGTCACATTTTCAAATCCAGCTTTAAAGTTATATTATCTTGAAATGAAAATTTAAATGTTTAAAGAACATTTTACATAATCCCATATTATTACAGAAATTGATGTTACAAAGATCCTTTCTCCAAAGTGAAATATTGAATTATTATTTATTGGAAATGGTGAGCTGTTTTTCCCCCCAGCTTATTCCATATTTTCTGCCAGTCCTAGTTTTTTTTAAAGACCTTTCCTTCCACTTATCTGACATGTGCTTGTTAATGCTTTTCGTTGTTAACGCTGTTGAATAACCAGTCTTATAAATTCAAAAACATCTTCGAAAAGTTTCTAACAAAGGAGAATATATTCATTTTTTCCCTTTTTGTTGTGTTATTCCCTGTGTGCAACTAAAAATTATGACAGGCTGAAGCAATTGGGTTATTTATGTGGGTTTTAGCACATACTGCTCTAACAGTTGTATTTAAACCTTGTGCTTCACTTCTAGCCAAAACCTGCAAGCTTAAACCAAACAAACACCCACTCACTGGCTTCTGGAGCTTATTTAACAAGCTCCATTAAGATGGCAAGTGTGAATATATTTTCTTTTATGGGTATTATAAACAGGAAGCTTTATACTGGCACCTGAACTCATGTCCCAAAAATGCAGTCAACAAAAACTGAACAAAAAATTACCCAAGAGTCAGGAACTCATAAGTTATTTTTTTCATTTCCTGTCCCTTGTGCTTCATCCTGAATGAATGCAAAACAATAGTCCTCTATTGCATCTTATGGGTCACACTTTATGTCTCACTTAACTATAACTGATTAGGATGCTAATACAGATGATAAAAACAGGATGTACTGTATGTTTAGGGTTGAAGAGCATTTAATCTGCAGTAAAGACTGGTTATTCTCACGTTAATGTCAATCTACGCAAGTTGTAGGTTAGGAGCATTACTACCTTGTGGTCTGATCTCAGAAGCTGTATAATGTTGGGCCTGATCTGTACTGAGCTGGGAGACCTGAAAGAAGGTTGGTATTGCAAGTGAACCAGTAGGTGGTGTTCTTTCCTCTGGTTTTCTATTTCCAAGGCAATTCCCCAGTACGGAGAGTGTACTGTATTGTAGTAAGTGCTACACTTTAAATTAAATGATAAACAGAGGTCCTGGTTACTAATGTTATTATGTGAGGACATAGACATAACATAAGAATGAAGTAATGTTCTTACTTACTCATCAAAGATTGCAGGACACTTAATAAGTTAAATTCCTCCTTGGCTTTGTTCAATCTGCCCTCCCTACAATTCCCAGCTAGGTTCAATTGTTATTGTCCCATTAATACTTTATAAATATATTTAATATAAAATGATTGTTTAAGATGATTTTTTATAAAATTATTTTTTGTTTAATGAAAGACATGGTCTTTAATATCTACTACTGTGCTGCCTTCATGCTTAACAGAATTTCAAGATGTCATTTATAACTGCCAACACCTGAAAGTAACATCTCAAGTTATTTGGTTTATAGGGAACCCAGCATCAAGCTGCTTTTTCCATTCAAAAATTCTCTGGAGGCTTTGTGTTGAAGGTAATTATCATCCACTTCTCCTTCTCCAGTGTACCTAAAGTATTTCTATTAAGGGGTGTTTATTTCTTTTCATATCATCGTTGTCTGACTCGGGACAATTGCAAGTGAAGAATGTGAGGAGAGCTCTGTTTTAACTGTTTGTTTAGAAGCACAGTTGTATATTCACCTCGGCAAAAGTTTGATATTTTACCCTTCATTTTTGTATGGAAAACACAATTTGCCTTTTCATCATAGCCCTGCCAGGAATGCAGACAAATCATTAAGATAAAGGACTGCTTTATGTGTTAAAGTGAATTGACTTTGAAAATGTTCTTCTGAAGTTACTTTAATTTTCAAAATAGTAACTAAAGAAATGGCCATTATAGGACTAATTTAAACGTGTCCTATTGATCACTAGGCTTTCCAGAGGCTTCCAAACATCAGCCTAAGCTGTCAAATGGTAATTGGGTCCAGCTGAATAGAATTAAAAGCATGTCAGAGAATGTGTCCTGTCTAAATGACCAGGCCATCATGACAATGAAATAACTAACATATGTGATATCCTAACTCTCACTTTTTCCAAAAGTGGATGAGTTATGGTGTTTCTTCACATTATATTTTCATTATTTGCACTTAGAATCCTTTATTTTATTGTGTCTTTCTAAGTAGTGGGTTAGCCTGTGCTGAGATGACCATTCGTTTTTCTCCATAAAGTAAAGTGTTACCCACAGACATATTTGCATCTACGCATTAATGTCTTAGTTGACAGTCTCCAAAGCTTTTCTATGCCTTTTTTTCTATCTCCCTTACTTCCAGACCCCTGTACTCAATGCCTGCATTACCATGTACAGCAGTTGATGTCCTTAATAATTTTGTGAAGAAGCCATTATCCAGATGGGTCCCATTGGTTCTCTGCTGTTTTTAGAATACAAATTTTAAATTAAACACTTTTTTCCATTTTCAAGCAATTTCGTAGTTTGTTTGCAATCGGAGCTATAGATCCAAGTAATCTGAGGTAGAAATCTTTATACATTTTCAGAACTCTTCCCATTTTGTTCTTTCCAGTGCATACAGTATAAACAGCTTGGTATATTATGTATAGGAAAAGTTTGAAGCTCTTCATCTCTCTGCAGTTATACTTCATGGCAGGTCAACAGGAGAAACATCCCACTTCCCTGCCATTAGCCTTTCAAAATGAAGCTTGAAAGCAACCATTATTTACTGTTCACAGAGAAAGCCTGCTGTGCATGGAGCAAAAGTCAAAACTAATTTTAAAACTGCCTCTGTAAAACACTGTACTTGGACCTCCAGTTTGGGTGATTTTCTACACTAAAGCAGACTGCATGTTGGTTTTTTGCAGAAGTATCTTATGAAACTAAAGTTTGGACTTTTCCTATCAGATTTGCATTTTTTGGCTGAGAGTGTTTTTTGTTTCTGTAGTTTAAAGAAATAATTTATTTCTGCTAAATTTTAGCCTCAATCCCATTAGCAGCAAAGTGAGAGCAATCCATACCTTATCTCATATATGAAGAAGTTTAAATAATTTATTTTTAAATTCCCTCTTCTGGTAACAGGCAATCACATATCTCAGAAATAGAGACTATTTCTGTATCAAAATAGAATAGTCCATGAGAATGAAATAATGCAGCTTGTATCATTTATGCGAATGTATTGATGTCACAGAACTTCTGTCTGCTTTCATTGCAGGCATTCCAGTTGATGCTGACTGTAATTAATGGAATTTTAATGTACTGCATGTAGGACATGAACCTCTGAAACATGAATGATAATGTAATGGAGTAAATAAATTATTACAGGATAAAGGCCTGCCCACTAATAAAAAGAATAATCTAATAAACACACTCAGTGTAACATCAGGTCGGCAAAGTAGTTAATATCATAAAGAATTTAACAAAGATAGCAGATTTTGAAAACCTGTACTAAATAACATTTGCAACTTTGAGCACTAGTGTAAAAAAATATTTATCTGGAACATTCTCCAGCCTAGGGAAGCAGGGTGGCTCAGTGGTTAGCATTACTGCCTCGCAGTGCTGGGGCCCTGGTTTCATGCTGGACCTGGGTGCAATCCAAGTGAAGTTTGTAATGTATTACAAACTAATCATGTTCTAATCATGTTTGGGTGGGATTCCTCTGGGTGCACTGCGTTCTTCCCACAGTCCAAGGAAATACTCATTGATTAACTGGCTTTGGGAAAAATTGGCCCTGGTGTGAATCAATGTGTGCATATCTGTGTCTGTGCGAGGTGTACACCACTTTTCGCCCAATACCTTGCCAAGATAGACTAGGACTTCCTGCAATCTTGAATTGGATGAAGCAGTTAGAAAATGGATGGATGTATTCTCCAGTCTGCTATTAAAACTTTTAGAAGTGTAAGAAAGTTCTTCTTCTGCTATTTTTCTATGTGATTGATTTTCACTTTACATTGTAAACAAGGCCTCACAATATTCGTACGGCAAAATCTTAGGAGCCCCTCCGGATTCAGTGCTTGGTCCTTGTGAGCCGAAAGGATAGTATGAGTGCATGTTTCTTTGCTATAGAATTTTTTTTGGGAAGAATTCCTACCAGATTTACATTTTCATTACATTTATGGTGAGTAGAATAGAGTAGAGTAGAACAGTGTATAATATGACTATTTTCCATAGGGTTTCAAGTTAGTTTGAGTTCCCTGCTTCATTCCATTTTTCTAACAGGATTATGTTAGCTTGAGGGTGTGGGTCTCCAGGAATTCCATTGCCTTCCACCAGTTTTCCAGAGGAATGACTTCTGGAGAATATTCTGGCCAGTATTTGCGTCTTGCTTTCCAAACCAACCACACTGTTTGCCACTAAAAGAGTCTATTCATTTGAATGGAAGTTACCAGTATTATGGCCAGTGAATGTAAATCCAAGTATTAAGTGAAAATCAGACAGGGGTTGGTGGAGGAAATATGCCAGTAGCAATCGACTTTTTCATATTTTCTTGTGTTACAATATGGAATCATAATGTGTTTATTTGGGATTTTATGCCACTGATCACCAAAATAAAACAATGTATAAAGTCAAAGTGGAAACCAAATTTTACAGATCCACCTAAATTAATTAGAAATAAAGAATAGAAAATAATCAATGTCATAATTATTCATCCCCCCTGAATCAATATTTGATTGGTCAACAGCTTTGATCAACAGCAATATTCAACTAACCAGCCACTCCCTCCAACTTTTTTATGATTTCCAGTTTCAGGGCGCAGAATGTTACATTTTTACCATGGACATCACATCGTTATACATCGTCATTCCCCACAATGATGGTCTTACACCCCTCAAGCACATGCTGGATAAACGCACAGTGCTTGAACCACCCACCCACACTCTTGTATGTCTTGTGGAATTGGTCCTGACACTGAATGCTTTCTCATTCAATAACCTTTTTTATCAGCAGGTTAGTGGAGTCGCCATGGGCACCAGGATGAGACTCAGCTATGCTAATATTTTTGTCGGCTGGGTAAAAGAATGCTTCTACGCTTCCTGATGCAGTTTTTCTTGGGAGTTGTACTAATCAACTGTGGGACCCCCCAGAGATAGAGTAGTTGTATTTAACCTGAACTCATTTGAAACATCTTAATTGCATACGGAAGGACTCCCTACAAATGATGTGACTTCAAAGGACAACTGGTTGCACCTGACTAGAGTCTATTTGTGAATACTTATGCAGTAATTTTTATATTTTCTATTTATAATTAGGAGGATCTGTAGAATTTTGTTTTCACTTTGAAATTATGTCGTTTTTTGTGTCAATCAATGGCAAAAAATCCAAATTAAATACATTTCGATTCCATCACAAGAAAATGTGAAAAGGTCCAAAGGGGTGAATAATTTTGAAAACTACAGGAACAAGAAGATCCCGGACTGGAATTTTGGATTGTGTAAATCGCAGTCAGATGAGCTGATTGTGCAGAGCAGGCTTTTTCTTATGTTTGAGAAGTAGGGGGGTTAAAAAGAACGAGTCTATATTTGAAACAGAAGGAGTAAACCAGATGTATCATGATGAATTTGGTTTTATAGCTTTGAAAGAAGCACAAGGTGTGTTGGGGAGTTACCACCATTTCCTTGGAGTATAAATGGGCTGTAAGTGTTTGAAACCAAAGACGGCCTTTGACAATGAGCTTGTAAATCCTCAGTTTGCTTCGGGGGCCTCGGCTGGATAGATATTACTTTCTTCTCTGTCTGCAGTTGAACTGCTCCACATCCTTCCACCTGTTTCTCTCTGTTTGTCAGCAGTGATTGCTGGAGCTGTGGGAGACAGAAGGAAAACCTGATCCTGGTGGGGCCCAGTAAGCCGTGACCTGAGAAGGCCGGTAGTCGAGCTGCAGGAGGCAACTCTCTCTGTTGGCCTCTGCTAGAAAATCCCAGTCAGCCCGAGGGAAAAATTGGAATCTGTGAAGCCTTTTGGTTTTTTTTCTAACGCAGATAAAAGAGTTTTTTTTTTTCCTGTTTCAGTTAACTTTTAAATGAACTCGCTTTCCGAAGTTCCGAAAGACCTAATATACCTATTTTGACTGTTCCCAGTTTTGTCTTCTTTCCAGTTTTGACTGCTTGACTCTGACAAAATGACTGAGAAACAGCTTTTGCTGAGGGATTATTTATGAAGTTGCTTGTTACAATTACATATATGACCACTGGCTGTTTTTCTTGGTCCCTCCTTGCTCTGCAGTAAACATCGGACAGAATTCTAATCATATCCGTTGAAATGACGTGCTTTTTAAACTATCTTTCCACTGTAGGATTTAAGTAAAAGTAATCAGAGATTTGGGCTATGACTGCTCAAGCAGTTAATTAAGATTTTCTACCAGCACCATTCTAGATTCCTAGTGTCTAAAAATAAGAGAGTATTAGAGAAATATTATTTAATAATGTGCTACAGGAAAACAGCATCCTAAGCTGCACTTCTTCAGAATACAAATTGTCTTGGTCTGCAAATATTTAATAAACTGCAGGCTCAGTAGACAGACCATTATTGATTTTGCCTGAGAATTGCAGGGTTTATGCTGGATAACGATGCAGCTAATGTTGTTACTTACAGGCAGAAAATGACTTGAAAAACCTTGGGCCCTTTGATCTCAGTGCTGTCCAGCAGCTCTCTGTAATGTATTCTATTGATGTTTACTGTCTGATCAGTAAGAGTTTTCAATGTTATATTCAGCTCACTAATTTTCATTTAATGCTTGCCATTAGACCGCAAACCTGTTAGGATCTCATACAACCATTCAGTCGGCTACAATTAAGGTCAGAAGAGTTTAAGGGAACTTGTGTTCTAACGGTTTAGAGTGATTTGTTTTCAGGGCTTTAGTGGCATGTCAAATTATAGGCAGCCCTGCCTCTTCTTTCTGAGAGGGCAGTCGTGGTTATTACAACAGTGTTTCTGCAGGACGGAGTCTCAAGAAAAACAATTTGTAAAGCAGAATGATTTGGTCAGATTGGAATCAGAAATGCTTTTACAGTAAATAAGGGGTGTACATTGAAATTTATGCAGTGGGTGTTTCACTGGAATTTGTCATTTTTTTTTAATCTGGAATATCTATGTAGAAATCACTCCACATGTGTGGGAACTAGGTTTCAACTTTGCAGTAGTGTGTACAGAGTTCCCTAACTCGTCCTCAATTACTGTACATTCCCATTCTTAGACACATTGCTACATTCAGGATTTTAATTTTTGTATTGCATGTGTGCTTGTCCTACCTGTATTGTGATTTATGACACAAAAAGAAACTACATGACTGTGGTGTTTAGCACCTAAACAGCAGTTCAGGGATATGAAAGGCTCTTGACCTGTAATTGGAAGATCCTGGGTGTGCTACTGCTGTTGGACCCCTGAAAAAGGTGCATTTAAAAAAAATGCTCAGCGGTATAAATGTGTCCAAATATAAGTCACTCAGGATAAAGATGAAACAGAAATTCCACATTTGCCCTGAAGTTTACAGTACAGACTAACAACAATTAGAAATTCCAAAGAGGATGAAGAAGACAGAAACAGAGATGTCTGGCCTCCTCTCTAAATTGCATGCAAACCACAAAATGAATGGCAGGTGCTTGGCTTCGTTTCCCATTCGCTCCTCTTTCCTTGCTATTGTCTACTGCTAACGAACAGATGGTCCATAGGAAAAGAAATTAATATGCAGTCCAATTTCTCAAGCTTCCTTGGAAAACCATTGTGCAAATTTCACTAATGTGTGTTGAACATGTGATGGTGATAATTTTTAGATTTTTTTGTTTCAATTCTTTCAAAACCTTTTGTTGAAAACTGCTGTTTTGTAGTATGCTTTGTGTAAATAGCATTCTGAATTGTCCAGTGTCTTCTATGAACATCTGTTTCTGTGAATAAACAATCATTTAGAAAAAAACAAGCAGGCTCTTTAATTTATACAGTAGAACATTCGTATCTGGATGTTGCCCTGAAATTTCACTATTCTGCTGTTGAGTAAAAGGTCAGTTTGTTCTCAGTGCTCATCAGTGGAGTGCTTAAGACTCCCGCTGTTTACGGGGCAACTTGCTGTCAGCTGAAATGACTTTCATCATGGGTAACATGAGCCACAAGGGCTTGGTGTTATAACCACACACTCGTATGTCCCAGGGCTGTGTTGTACAGTTGTAGTAAAGGTGAAAGAGCTTGTTCCCCTGCTGTCTAATCAGACAGTATACCTGAATTGATTCCAGAAGTCTTTCATTTTCTTTTTTGGCTCCTAGCTACTGTTATTTTATCATTCCTCAATGATCTCATTACAAAAATGTGCTGATCTATTTTCATACACCCATCAAACACTAACTCTTGAACTATACAGTAGTAGCCTAAAAATAAAGCTACATGAATTGGTCTGAAGGTGCCATAGCTGCTTTTAAAATAGTTTTCCTACACAAGATGAAGCTTTAGTATAAAGTTAAATATTTAAATACAGAACAAATCATATATTTTGTCATGAAACAACCATTTCTGTCTTAAAGAATGATCCAAAAACACAAATCATAATGGAAAAAAGTATTAGTCAGGTAGTCAGGTTAAAGCAGTAGGAGAGTCCACTTTTTACATAGTAAATGTTAATTTGAATTGCAGTATCTAAAATTACATTAAATTTCAATGCAACCCGGAAGAACAGTCAAATATACTGAAATGAAGGAGTTTCTGTACTACACAACCCCTTTTTGAAACAGACCACCCCATGCTAATAAAGGTGTAGTTTCAAAGAATCTTGAGAGTGGGGAAACAATCTATAACAGCAGACATCCCAAACAATTAGATTATACATTTAGGTAACCCCACAACCAGTCCTCATTTCAGCTCCCGAGATGACTCTGCCTTGATTTAAAGGATTAGTTTCTACTGTTGAAATCATAAGAAATTAAACAGAGCATTAAACATCATCCCATTTATTCTGAATCCAGATATTTTGGGATAGATTTGAACTTGTCTGGGAACCCTTGTGTGGATACACAGGACAGCCAAAAACGTACACTCACATACCATGTACACCAACCCCTGTCCTTTCTCCCCAAGTCACAGGAGTTAATGTCCCTCATAGTTCCCAATTATCCCATGTTTGCATCTATCTCAGCATGCTCTACTGGTGCTGACAATACAAGCCCAACTGTGTGTCTGCATCACTGTCTGAAGATACCACTACACTATTCATATTGTTACTACTTTAGGTACTGAGATGTGTACCTAAGACACTTGGCAGAGTACACTTCTAGCTTCAAAGCAGAGAGGATGTTGGTTGTGATAATGGGGTCCCTTGATCAGAAACCATTGTAAAGTTTACCTTGATATAACTACAGTAGGGTGTGGGTTAATGATCGTTAATGAGCAGTACAAAAAATAGGTTAACTTAAAAACATTAGAAGACACCACCTGACAATATAAGATCACATTAAACAGAAGAAAGAAAGAGACAAGAGAGGAGAGAGGAGTTTGCACCAGGCAAGAGCCCCTACTAATAATCATCCAAACAAAACCTGACTGGAGTTAAGTATTGAAACCTGGTTAGAGAGAGCTTGTTTTTTCTGTTTTCTTAGGGAGCTTGTGTTTCCTGGGTAAAAATGAAATCCCAGTTAGAAATGTCTTTCCTACTTAGGGTGCACTTAGAGAGACAGATTTAACTGCAGATTGTATTGCATTTATTTAGAAGGCAGCTTCTCTCTTATTTGGTCTTTGTAGGCATTAAAGAGTTTTATATGTAGTAGAGGTCTGTTGGTTTTTCAGGGTGATTAGAATGTAAGGTTTTTTTGTAAATACTGTAGAGTAACTTGTGTGTTGTATATTTTGTTGTGTGTAGTTTGTGTCTTATCATTGTAATAAACATTTGTTTAGCCAAGTGTGCCTAGATTATTACTCCTTTCACCAAAACTGTGCCAGAGAATAAAGAACTCATGTGCCTCTAATTATAACAACCACTCAGGTATATTCTGGAAAAAATACTTACAAGTTGGGGGTTATGAATAATTATTTCACTTATTGACTAAACCACTAGATGAATTCCTGATTTTCACCATTTTCATAACCCAAAAACAATATTTTAAGGCATCCATGCTCTCCAGAAGAAGACTTTTAACTCTGAGGAACTACATTTTATTAATAAATGATATTTATTTGTAAGTGGATTTATAGCATAATAATTTTTATCTCAGCAGCATTGCATATGAGCCTTAAATAATAAAATGAATAAATAGCATTAAAAGTATAAGTGTATATTTGCAGTTTTAGTACTTTACCAAAGATAGAAAAGAGAGCAACAAAAAAAGGAATTGATAAACCTTCTCAGCTTATCCTGAACAATGTGAAAGGAAATTGTTGTAATCTTTTCAAGCTGAAAATTGGCAGTCCTCTAACTGTGTCCAACCTTGAAAACATTTTTCAAAGGAGATTCCTTGTGCAGCACTCCAACCTTACAGTAGACCCTTTAAATAGCACAAAATGAACTTAAGCTCTGTGCTTATCAAGGCCACACAACCATTCTCATCTCACGACTTCAAGAGGTTGCCTTTCAGAACTCAGTGGTCCCAGTGCACATTGCTATACACAGATGGCCTGACTACCACTCTTTGTTCTTCAACTAGGTCTGATTTTCCTACTTTCCAAAACAGCTTGCAGTTTTATTTTTCCTGGCACTAACTGTCTCCTGTAATGTCCTTCAGTCAGTGGAAAGCACAATACACTCCAGGAGAGAGAGAGAGAGCTCTTAATTTGCTGCTTTGGAATCTAATACTAAAGGAATACAGTCTTGCCTGGCTCTGGCTCTGCTCAGGGCAGGATTCTGAGGACATGAGATTCTAATCAGAAACAGATGCCCCCCTCTCTTAAACATAACCATCACCTCCTGCATGGACTGAAAGAGGGCTGGTATGTCTTTGGATCTCAACATTTCTTTCTGCCTGCTCCCCCTCTTTGTCTATTTTCACTCTGTCTCTATTTCCAGACTTTTTGTCCTTGATATTTGCCCAAGGAAATAAAGTGAACAGGAAAAGTATCTCTTGGCAGTGAGATTCGCACCAAATCACTCTCAGCAGAGTAAAATTAAATTCATCTGACACATGGAAGCAAGGCTCATGGATTAATAACTGATAGCTTCCAGTAAATGTATGTATCCTATTTACCTTCTTGTGTTGCATTTTCTACAGCATATGAGAACTAGCATAGATTTTACATATTATATGTGGTGCCTTGTAAAAGTATTCAAATCCTTGAATGGGTTGTTGCTTCAAAGCTTGCAGCCTTGACACTTTGAAGTACCAATAAATATTTGTATATACACAACCTACTCCACACATTCAAAGCAAGAAACAAAAAGAAGTTTATAGATAAGTATTAAATAGGTATGCAATGCCTTTGCTGTGGCAAACCTAAATCAAAATACTGGTGCACAACATTTCCTTAACAAGCAACACAATTAACTGGTGAAATTCATTAATTATGCTTGGTCTGACCACAGAATATTCTGCCACATATGCAGTGTTTTTGTTGTAACAGCATACAATATTTGAGATGTTTTAATTCAGTTCCATACAAGTCCCCTTTTTGGAACAACTGATATTGTCCATAGTCCATTGTCCACTGAACTGTAATTCTTTCAAAGTCACCAATGATCTCTTAGTGACATTGCTAACCAGCTTCCGCCTTGTTTGACTTTTCATAAACACGTTATGTTTTTCACAGCAAATAATGACTTTTCCTTCTAGCTTTCCTATTTGATATCTGCTACTTGGTAATATAACTTGCTTCCTGTACCACAGACACGATACCAGGACACATGCATATTTAATTATGCATGTTTGTGAATACATAGATGAGTCCTGCGATGGACTGGCATCCTACTCTCACTGGTCGCACATCGTGCTCTGTCTGCCAGGTTAGATTCCAGTTTATTATGCAAGGATGGGAAAATGCAAATTAGATACACTGTACACCTAAATCCAGCTCTTGATATTTAAGACATCCATTAAGAGTTTCGGGTTCCAATATCCTTCTCAGTGGCCTTTGGTGAAGTATTCTAAGTTATAAAACGGATAGTTCCGGTCCTGAAATCTGATTGGCTGACACGCTTTCGAAGTCGTATTATTTAGAAATTCTGACTTTTTACTATGTGATAAAAAATATCAATGTGCTGACCGATAAAGTACGGTCAATCAAATCAATCGCATAGGCTTTAAAGATTACTTCTTAGCGTAGATAAGAAAGCCTGGGCTTGGATTCTCAGGTATTTGATACATGTATCTTCTTCTGCTGTGTTTGTTGCGCTGTTGAGGATCCTTGTGAGTTTTTATGCTCTCGTTGAATTCTGGTGTCGCGTAGTTTTTCTTGGAAATTATCAAACTCTCGGTTAAAAATAAAAGCAAGGGAGATTATGTCTATTACAGTTATAGCGAGAGTTCGCTATGGCGTTATTGGAAACGCAATTTTAACGACAAAGCGCTGGAGTGATATCCTGGCAGGCACCGAGACCAGCACCAGTAGAAGCTCTCCCGCAGCGAAAAAGAAAATGCCCGACGAACAAGGGACTGGACAGTTTTTCAGTGCTTGTACGATCAATGGAAATGTTCAAATAAATGTACTAAAGAAATAAACAAAAAACAAGTCATTTATCCCTTTATCATATTGCATAGCTAATGTCCTCTCTTTGCTAGTTAATGATACTTATGGCTGTGTTTCTACATTGCATAGCAACGAGGGTCTATATTCTCAAACGGAGGAACATAAACGGCTTAATTTTCGTGTTAAATATTTTTAAAATTAAAATTCATTCTATACAGCAGTTGCATATTTGGGGATCATTTTATAAAAGCAATAAGGCACTCGAGGCCTATGCTATATCGTGAATATAGATACAGTTAAAAGGGTGGCCGGCCCTGCCCTTTGCGTCGGGCCTAACAACGTCTTTTAACTGCAACAATATTCACGATTCACATTCTCTCGTGCCTTATTGCTTAAGTAACAGATTGTGTCCTCCTTCCCCGCTGGCACATCGAAAGCACATATTCCAGTCACATGTGGGCACAAGGAGTGTAGGTGGAAGTTGGGACTGAAGACCATCTAAACCTGAAGTAAATTCCACTGCTTTAAAACAACAGGTGGCAGGGAAGGACTGGACTTTAATCTTTGTTAAGGGTGCATAATGTGCAACTAGAAATTCAATTTTTTTTTTAACCTGTTTAAAATAATTTTATCATTCCCCTGTGTGACTGGAGACTCCGCTTCCAGATCACATGGCACTCGTGAGGTAGCCACATGAACACATACACATACGTTAACATTTCACTATCTAAACAAAGGCAATAACACTGGTTTCCAATGTAAACACACTAGTCTGGAATTACAGGGATAGTTTAGCTTGCTCTGTGGGTGCACACAGAGTAAAGTAAGCTTGTTCCCGTATTATCAAATTTAATCATTAATTTAAACCAAACACCTGTTTTCCTTTGTTTTGTGAGTGAAATGAACTGAATTGGTAATCAACTCACATATCTCAAATAAATAAGCTGTTTGGATTTCTCACCGGCAAAATGGTTTCTCCCGCAAATCTGTAGGACCCAAACTTTGCCGTGGCAACAGGGGCTGGCTTAGTAGTGCCTGTTTCAGGATTGCGCATGCGTAGATTGATTTGTACGAAGATACCATTAAAAGGGGGGTAGTATTTGCCTAGATAACAGTTATGTACATAAAAGGAGTGTGAAGTTTTATTTTTGGTAATAATATATGCATTGTTTAATTGTATAGTCACTGAAGTGAATGTTTTTATCAAAATTCTGATTATTATTTTGTCAAATTATTTTTTGTGCTTTATAGTGGAATATTATAGGAGGAGGAGTTTAAGATGGGGGGGGGGTAGATAGAAGGTGGATTGTGGGGGTAGAATTGGAGCTGCCTACAACAATCTAGTATTTTTTGTATCATAATTAATGTATATATTTCATACTATAGCTTTGTGTTTTTTTCTGGTTTGTGGTTTTCAATTTTTTTGGGGGTGTGGACTTTGAGAACATAGTTCCTCGTAATAAACACCATTGCACATCTTTGCAATTGTGGCTGGGCCATCGTTATTGTCATCTTCTATATACGCCTCTAAACTCTGCAAGGAGGAGACGGTGACAGCCTGTAACAGTTTTTCTGGCTTTTATCGACAGAGTAAATTACTCATATTTCCAGTTTAGGGGTGTGCATACATTATATCAATAGAGGGGGGATGGGGGGGTGACATTAAAGTCTTGCAAACACACAAAAATGTAATGGTTTTTTAAAAGTTTTCCTGTCCTCATTTTAACATTGAGACAACACTTGCACTTGCATAAACCAAGCTAAAGCAGCTGATCCCTGCGTTCAGTACCATAGGATGATAATCATTTTTTGTTTTGATTCAGAATATATTTTAATCTGTTAAAACTTTCTTTAATATAAGAGTCATCCTGGCTGCTTTTATACTATGCATCACCCACAAGTGCATGCAGTACACATGAGGTCAGGTTGGTGCATTGCCCAATTTGATTATTTGATTATTCTACTCTTTTTACCATGTACTGTAAGTAAACTCCCTTTTGTGCATATTACTTAGTATTATCAATGATGATTTATTGTTAAAATATGTGCTTAGTCTCTTGATCTCATTCAGACTGAAAATGTCTAATGACCTATATTTCAGTCTATTAAACTTATTTTTAATACAGTGCTCTTTACAGCCTGTGCTTTTATCATAAATGAAATGTTGTGACAACACCAGCCCACATACTGTACCACCATAATCAGAACACTGCTGGCATGACACCTTAGTTGTTACATTGTAAGCAGTCTTTCTTTCAGACCCCAAACAGGATCCTAGCTGTTTCACGGTGTTCCTGTCATGCTCAACCCTGCTAGAGCAGTGCAGAGCGAGTTAGCATTGACATGGCAGTCTGTCATTCTCTTCCGTCTTCAGTGCCAGTTGCCATGGATATGCACTCAGACAGTCATAGAAAGCTTGATTCACCTGTGTACAATCTCATCTGTCTCAGGTGAACCAGGATATTTTAAGGGCTGCTTTAACAGTGCTCTGGACTCTGAGCCTCTCACAGCTCTAGCTTCTTTGTTCCCGATGACACTTTGGATACTTGATCTAGATAACCTTGGCCTCATTTGGTGATCACTCCTGTGCTTGTTACTTCCTTTGCTTACCCAGCTTGGACCTAGCCTGTTTATTTCCGACTACTTCGAATTCCCTCAGGGCGTCGCCACAGTGTCTTCTGTAGTTTGAACCCTTGATACTCCCTGACCACATCTCTTTGTTTGTCCTTGGGCGCTGTACTGTCTACACATTTACAAATAAAAGTTCTGAGCCAACGTCAGGGTCAACTGTTAGCCTGTTTCCCTTGCCTACACTTGTCTGTGTGCAGCTTTCACCACACTGTTTCCCAAGCCAGCTGGCTTTCTACACACACAAGGGTTCACCTCAGAACCCACACACTGCTTCTTCATTCCACCTTAAGCAACCCCCCCCCCACACATTACATTTCCCCTCTGAGAAGAGAGCACAGTCATTTTCCTCCTTAATCAGTAGGAGAATTCTACTCTAATAGTCACAGTATTTCCTAAACTTATTTTTTAACTCAGCTACCCAAGTATAAATTCAGCATTACCCTCAATGTCAAGTTTTTAGTCTTCACTACTCATTATTCACCCAATGAGACACTGTAGCATTGAGTTCAGCTTGATCTCCCCAAATCCAGTCCTCAACTTTCACTCACTTTTCAAGCACCAGATCTTCATTAGCAGCCACTAATTCCACCCAAATCAATAACACTTCTAGCTGATCCTGTTTGGCCAGGGACATAGCTCTTTCATCACTGGTTGGGGCCCCGATACCCTAGCAGTGAATGTTTTGTCTCATCACACAGACTCTCCCCCAGCCCATTTATCCAGTGATATCAAGACAGCATTCAACCTGTGTCACCTAGATCTTTTCACACTTATGAGAAGGTGTGCTGCTACACTGACAAGTGACACCAAGCTCAACTCCTAAAGCCTCCCATCAGCTGTAAACACTTTCCGTGTAGCACACAGTCACATTAAGGGAGCTAACTGTTTGCTAAATGTCCACCTGTAACACTGCGGTACAAAGCTGTATTTTGTTGAGACTCACTATCTCACAGGCCTATAGCCAGCTCAATCTATTAATGAGCCTCTCTCCACAACAACAAAGATCTCATTCACCCTTTCCTAAAAATCTGAAGCCTAGCCATAACTTCAAGTACCTTTCCATCTGGCTGGTTTTATAAGCATCTTAAGAAGCTCAGATAAGTGACTAATTCCACACAGAGCCTATCCCAGAACTCTTTTCCTTCTCATTTCATTCTCACTGAGTGTGAATTACTCAATCAGAACAGGTGTTACTCATTCCACTTTTTTTTGTGGTGGTGGCTTTTTCTCTAAACCTCCTCTCACTACCTCACAAAATGTACAGTTAAGAATCTTCATTTTTGAGAGAATTGGAGCAAATATATTGGTTAATCTTGAAATACATGGGCCCTTGAACAGAACTTTTTTAATGGATACATCAGTACCAGCAGAAAATTAATGTCTGGCCTTTGCTTGTTCTTGTCAGGTATAAGAAGTTTACTCTTCTCTACAACAGAGCCATGTTAATCTTCAAAAAAGTTACTTCAGGCTTGTGTGTGTCTTAATTTAACAGAGCAACATTTAAAAAAAAAACTTTAAAATTGGCGATTACTGAATTTGGCAAATTAATTCAGAAACATATTAATTATCCTACTGATATTGATTGGTATCTTTCACAATCTTTTATTCTATTAATACTTAGTATTATACACAGACAACTCCTGCAGATGAGAGAAGTGCTCTAAATAAGAGTGCAAATGTGGTGATGTACTGTATGTTGCCTTGTAGTTCTCCTTCTAGTGTTGGTTTCAAATACTGTGCATAGACTCTGAGAGTCTTCTCAGTCTTCAACTCAAGAACTGTACTTACCCTGTGATAACTTATTCTACTTACAGTATATGTTATCAGAAAGATGGGAAATAATGTTTGGTTTCTTAACAATCTTAAATGGAACTTTAAGCTCTCTGTTTTTTAAACTTTGTAAAACCTTAGCACACTATCAAACAATAACTAGGCAGCAAACATCTTTGTAATTCTGAACACATTTTCACAGCCTCTAATATCAGCAACAATAAGGCAAGGTTAAAATGAAGAGCTTGTGTGACAGACAAAATATATTAGATGAATATACAGTAGTTTTGGTTTGCTTGTTTACTGATGGTTTAGAACAAAAAAATATTACTTATATGATAAAAGCTGACAATTTCTAAAAGAAATAAGCCATTAATAAATGCTAAGTTACAAGAAACAATTGTTGAAAAATTTAGTTATAGATATATCCTTACTTTGTTCCTTTGCCCTGTATTAAACTGATCATATGATATTATTAATAATACTAATCATATATTGCATTAATTACAACTCTTTTAGCAATTCAACCAACATAACAACACTTTTGGAACACAGTACTTGTAAGAGGCAACCCACTTCATCCACCACTGCACCAGCAGCCTGAACACACAGTAGATCAGGTTAGGATGTGGGTCTAATTTCACTGCTCATACCTGACTGAGAACAGAGATATGAGGCAGTGAGGTGAGCCCAAGTGTAGGAAAGACAGGTGGGCAGGCTGATGAAAACCGACAAGCAGACAGAAAGACAGAGTTCGAAGCCGTAGTCAATAATAAAGTGAAGTCCAGAACCAGGAAGACACAAGGCAAAAGCGCAAATGGGAGATCCCCAAGCATAGTCATAATAAATAACCCACAATCATAGCTGGGAATAAGCACAAAGAAGAGGCCAGAGCAAGGTCAAGACAAGCAGAATCAAAACACCTGAAAAAACAGGCAAAGCACAATAGTGATTCAAATATATGGTCAAAAGCTAATCACAGTAGTAGCCATGAGAAAACTAAAGCTCAAGAGGAAACTGAATTCTGAGACTAGAGAATGAACTCTAAGACTAGTAGGGAAGTGATGACAACAGGTTTGATCTTACATATCCTGCAGGTAGAAGTAAATGATGAATAAATAATGCTCAGGTGGATCTTCTTCCAGATCATGACAAACTGAGAAGAGACTACCAGTTGCCATGGTATTTCTGGTACAGTACGTTGTCCAACATTGTCCTTTGGGACCTTTGTGACAGTGGAAATACTATTTCAGCAGCTGAAATGTTGGGGCAATATTGGTGGGTGAGCCTGGTTACTTGCAAAGCAATGGAATCTATAATTAGAACAAATCTAGAAGGTTGCTGTGTTGCCTTAACCAAGAGGCCAGGTGTTTGTCTGTGTGATGGCACAGGAATGTAGCTACAGTAAAGAGGCCCCTCTGATAAGAGACATCATAGAACTGTATCAGTGCTGTACATTTAATGATATACAGTATAGCACAGATGCAACACATTTTTTGCTGGCTGACCATTGACATAAAATCTCTCTCCATCTAAATTGACTTACTGACTTTTAAAACCACATGACTGCAAACAGTCCTAGTCAGAACTTAAACTTTTCTCCAAGACGCCAAGCCAAGACAGTGAAGCACAGAATTCTGCCCAAGATATTTTTCGGGAAATAGAAAATATCTTGTGTTCATGAACCCATGAAATTAGACAGCTGGACTTTTTCTTTCTGTCAAAATCCAGAATATCCAAACAGATTCTGAACATGGCTATTGCTGGAATGAACTGAGTTCCTAACTTTGTGTACCCTGCAACCAGACTGCATGAAGACTAACTGTGCACAGACTGTTTTAAAGATCCAATTCAGCAAGACACTACTTTGGCAGAGCTGCCTGAAGCCAATGCAAGATGTTAGCTCTTTCTCTCTCTATTCTGTCGGCATCAGGACTGTCCCAGCTTGGGATGGGGCTGCTTCTCATTAGTGGGGACTTTGAAAATTTCAGTTCAAAATTGAAAAATGGACAGAGCAAAATACAGGCAAAACTTCGAAGAAAATTTGCTTCAGCCAGCAAAATAACTAAAATTGAGACTAAAGTTTACCTTCAGCATGGCAGAGACTCAAAGCACAAGCTACACCAGATCTGCTCTTGAGAGGACCAGGCAAAGTCCTGAGATGAATCTGATAAAAATCTGTGGCAAGACTTGAAAACTGCTGTTCATTAACGATCCCCAACTAATGTGACAAGGCTTGAATAAATTCATAGAAAAGAATGGCTGAAAAATATACCACCCAGGTACAGTATGTATAGTTGGTAGAGACTTATCCAGAAACACCTGTGGCTATAATTGCTGCCAAAGGTACTTCCACCAAGTATTAACCCAGGAAGCGATTACTCTAAAATCAACATATTTTAATCTTAGACTTTTCCTTGCAGTGTTTTCTGTAATTTATCTTTTCTCACCCAAAAAGACATAAAAATAAAAGTGTTCGGTTTGAGCATTCCAGTGTAGAGTAGAAATATTAACTTTAAAAGTTGCTAACATTATCTGTAATCCAACAAATGTGGCATCACTGGAAGGGGGTGAATATTTTTGTAAGGCCCTGTACATGCTGCACATGTGAGAACTTTGAAAGTGCTTTTATTTAATAAAAACTGAACACCTGCTCTTAGCTCTTTGCAAAGGCAATAAAACAGTACTCGGCTACAGTCCAGTTTATGTTCTCTCTTCATTTTCTTTAGCATGGTGCTATCAAGCCACAAATGTTCCCTAAGTGCTTGGCAAGGCTGTTGTGCCATCTATTTCTGACAGAATGGGAATGAAACATACCCATCCAGCCCTACCAGCATTATCATCTCCCTGAGCCTCTTGTTCACACATTCTCTCTCATTACAAATTCAAATGGAATGTAAGAATAGAACATTTGCATCAGTGCGAATAAATTTTGTATGAAGACAGACTGTCTATTCTAAAATAATGTACAGCAAGTCAAATTTCAAATACATAAAAAAGCAAAAAAAAATCTGACCTACAGTCTCTATCATAAGAAAAATAAATCCTATCTTCCCATTTCAGGTAACGCAACCGTAATTCCAACCAATTAAATTGAAGAATAACGCCCCAGGCAGCCCATTACCTCACTTCATCTTTCTGAACCTCATTCCAATTAAATGTTTGGTTTCCAGACTGGAAATATATTATGCACATAATCAGTTTCACATTTACATTAGATCTAATAAATCTCAAATTGATCCTAGACTCTATCGGGTACTGATCCTTACATTTTTTCAGAAGTAATAGCATGTATTTTCACTGTGAGTCCCTTAATCTCTGAGATGTTCTGTTTCTGCAAACTATACTCTCTGACTGCAGATGCTGTTGATGAATTCCCCCCAGACATTACAACATCAATCTCGGCGACTGTCTACAACCTTAATCCTACACCCTCAGTTCTGCCTATTGACAGTCAGTGCAGTAAACGAAAGGCTTACATTGAATAAAAAGTTATTGTTCTTACAATTAAAGAGGTTCTATTGCTGCTTCTTAATGAATGTAGTAACAGTGACTCTCTGTTCAGTTGCAATTACACTTAGAATTATGCAGGAGTATTCAAAATCAAACAAAAAATGCGCACCAATGCACACCAAATCAAAAATACAGAAACCTGCTGTATAACTTGTATTTGTTCTATAAAGTCATGAACAATTGTATGAACAAAACATTACTTTTCTTAATGAAAGCTTTTCTAAGCATAGCGCTCCTACACTTTTGTTTTTCAGGCCCTTGCTAAATTGCTCACATGTTTACTCAAAGCTTCCCCCTAATTCTAATTCCAGCCCTAACCTTTTCACATCTGAAGGATAATTCATACATTATTTCTGAGAACATCTTGACATGAAACATATTTATGTTCACCAACACTGTGTTTAATAATTAATATACTAAAAGATGCACCGAGAAGAAATTATCTCATTTGTAAATAGATTTAAATTAAGAATAAAGTCTCTGCATTCTCACAGGTCTACCAATCATGTATCTTGTAGAATGAAAAGAGTCAAGAAGCCTATTAATACAGTAACTTGCAACAGGAGGCAATAGGTTTCCTCCCACAGTCTAAAGACACACAGGTACTGTAGGTCAACTGGCTTCTGGGAAAACTGGCCCTGGTGTGAATGTGTGCCCTGCGATGGACGGGATGGATGGATGGACATGGTGCTGATTAAAGTCTTATTTCTCTAATGATTGAAAAGAAGAACTTTACAGTACTGCTTATGATGAAACTCATTCAAGTACAGTAATTTAAAACCTAACCAAATATGTTTTTCATTGAATAAAACCTCTGAGTAGTATCATTGTAAAAAATTCATGGAAAGTTTTACTTAGTAGACAATCTGATAAAATCACATTGCAGTGACTGGCACAGAGCATTCTCCACAAGAAACTATGAATATTCTGGCATTTAAAACTCAGATTTGTGCCATAAATTATGATAGGAAACTGTGAAAATAGAAAATCTACTCATAATTTCTTAGAGCTGTAGAATGCATCACAATTGAAATTTATCTAAAATGATTTTTCCTTTGAGCATAGTACTAGTATTAAGATCTGTATTAATCCACTCAGCACTACAAAACCATTAAATCCTGAACAATCGGTAAACAAACAGTAAAAACACATCTGTGCAGATAATGAGCAACAATTAACAGCAGTTTTTATGCTAATCTTATCTGACAGTATTACAGGCAACAGATTTGTAGCTTTAAATTAATGACAGGGATATAAATACCCTGTGTGAACCGATTCTTTTTGCACCATTCAAACACCACCATGCGTGAGAATTGTCTCGCTCTCTCCACACAAGTGTGAGGACCATTACAGACACCACCCTCTGAGCCTGCTGCGCTTTCACTCACAGTGCTGTCTGAAGACCCTAATTTGAAGAGCAACACAGAGTGGGGAGTGGAGTGCAACATTTTTTCTGCCTCTATTTAGAAGTGTAGAGCATCTTGAATTGTATATCCAATGTTTTCTTTAAATTTAGTTTGAAGGAAGCTCTTAAGTTTCTAAGCTGAAAATCATTGAATCAAATGGTTTATTAGCCTTCTAAAAACAAGATAAAGTTAATCAAAAGTAAACCATTGTGAATGTCAGAACAGTGTTTGTGACACTGTTGTACCAGTCCATTACTGGCATTGTTTCTGCTTTCCCTACTGAGCAGGAGAATGTTGCTGTGCCTCATACAGCAGCAGTAACAATAGCTGGAGACAGTATGCTCCTTCCTCACAGAAAATTTCCAAAATGCCAATGGCAAAATGCCAATCACGTTTAAATAACCCTGAAGCATTTTTCTATATGTACAGTAAGCACTTCTTGCCTCACGGGAGTCTATGGGCAGTTTTTATCTGATGTTCTTGTGGGTTTCCTCCAAGTGCTCAGTTTTCCTCCTACAGTCCAGACTACTGGCAAGTGGTATCGCACTATTAAAGCGCAGACCACTGGACTTTAGAACAGCTTCTATCCTATTGCAGTGCACATCCTTAACAGCTAACTGCAATGCCTCAGACTCAATGCACATCTGTGCAATGCACTTTTTTGCTTGGTCTACCATGTTTTTTTCACTACTCCATATTTATTGTCTTCCACAACATATTTATTGTTCTGTTGTTATTATTTATTATGTTTGTAAAGTACTGTCTACATTGTGTGGTGTTGTTTGTTGTCTGCTGTACTGTGCCTTCTGTATGGAAGCTCTTCTTGTGGTCCTTTTTGCTTTCACCTTGAACCGCAGTTTCCTTGCATTTTCCAGAGACATGTTGAATTGGTCAGTTGGTGCTCTGTATTATACTTATTATCTGTGTTGTGCCATGTTATTAACTGGTCATCTGTCCATGAATTGGGACCCCTACCAAGAGCAAGTAGGCAGTTTTCTGACAATAGAAGGATCTTTTAGTGATTCTTTTTGTTTTCTTTTTTTTTCTTTTCATTGTTTCAGATTTTACAATAAGAGAGCTTGAAACTTTTAAAAGAGTTTTAAACACAATGTGACCTTACACAGTTCTAGATCTTCTGCCCTTTTTCAGTAATAAAAATAGTGTTTTTTCCCTAAACTATTCTTCTTTCTACATTTTATTTTACATGGTAAATAATCAGTGAAAGGATTAGTAAAAATATAAAAACTAAAAACTGTTATACTTATACGTTCAGGATAAAAAATACTACATTTTTTCAGCATTGGGTCAATCCCACAGAGATACAGCAAGCAGTAAGATTGTTCTTCGTGAAACTGGAGGCATGATTTGTAAAGCAATACATTTGAAAATGTTTGTTAATCTGGCATTAATCTCCAAAAGAAAAATAACAAAAGGGTTTATTATCCAGACTTAACCAGCTCTAACCAGAGCTTTAACCAGGGCAGAGAGCTAAAAAAGTGGCTGCGTGTTTCAAAACATATAAAGGTTTGTTTTAGGGCTGAAAATTTTCAGGTCTCATAAAATCAAGAGATTAACAAGGGAAGGCTTAAACAAGGGGTCAATGGATGAAAAGAAGTTAAGCGCAGTTTCATACTTTATTTCACAAAAAGGCACAGTCCAGAGACAGGTGCCCACTGTACACAACATTGTCCTGTTCTGTTATATATTAGACGTCACCTCCATTTGATTAGAATGTGCACCATGTTTAAAACATTATATGTTTTATAATAGTAAATATATTATATTTACAATTGTTCATAAAATTGATTATGCTTAGTTACAGATATTTCAGACATTGAATAGTTCTTATTTTATTTATTGAGACCACAAACAGTAGACACTCTCATGCTCTTGAAATTGAAAGATGTTAAAAGGTCTGATGCTGGATACAAAAGGTAAGCAGACACAAATCTGATCTGTCTCACACAGTAAGCCTACTCATACTTCCCAGGGAAGCGATTGTGAGCTTCCACTTCTTGCTGCAGCTTATCACTTTCTCACAGGAAATAGAAGAGGTTGGCCAATTTAGTGCTGAGCTGTACAATGAAGAACACTTGTCCTGAAAGATATAGATGTTGGTGGTGTATTAGTCGGAACAGATCATTTAAACACCATTTCCTTGTACTTAAGGCCATGAAATTCTTAAAGATAAAAGTGTGGGTTTCCAATGTTCTGTGGAGACATTGTTCATAGACAATGTTCTTTTAAATTCTGTTTATTCCTTCACTCCGGAGTTTAACAGAAGAAAATACTGCATGTTGGGAATGCAGGATTAAGGTATGGTTTTAATATATTTTCTATCCTTAGCAGAGTCCACCTAAAAAAAAAAGTGAGGAGTTTTGCATGTAAGTGCAACCAGCCTAGCCTATGTTTTAGGAGGTAAGCTAGAAAGTGCTAAAGTCTTCCAAACCAAGACAAAAGTAACAGTTAATGCAAAACCATTCAAAATATACAGGAGGCTTAAAACATTCATCCCTTTTTAAAATAACCAATGTGTTGAGAAAGATCGGTTCTTTCATCTTGACTTGAGAAAATCTCATCCTTCAACAAAATGTGTAGAAAATTGATAAAATTCACAATTTCTGGTAGGCATCTAATACGATTACCAAATGTTAATCAGTGGTATGATACCATACTTGGGAATCTAATTTGTTAATATAGTCTGTTAAAAGGATGAACTTTCTGCTTGTAGAGATAGATTTGCGTTTCAGGATTGACTTTAAGCTTGTAATGTTTAAACAGTAACTGGCTTTGGTAACTGGCACGGCCTCAGAGTTCCTAATCCGTATTAAAGTCTTCTCAAATTCCCATGGTATCTGGATGTATTTTCTGTGCCATATGATCTGATTTCTCAGAATTGTAAGCTGCACATTTCTTTAAAGGGCAGACTTTTGATTTCACATGTTCATTGACAGTTGTTGGGATTTGAGTTGAAAGAACAACTTCAATATATGTAAAGCACTTCATAAAGTCCACAGATTGCACAATAAAGTGCCAGATGACAAAGCATTAGTTCTGAAAGATAAGCTTGAGTTATTTTGTATAGAGTAGTACTGGTCGATGAACAGACAAGGAAAAAAATGTTGTCTTAAATTTGAGGCAGATGAAAGCTTATAATTGCATAAGTGGATGGATCTCTGATGAAATACAAACTTGACCAGGGAGTTTCAGTAGGTTATACAGTAAGTGCTGAGTGCAATGTAGACAAAGGACAAAAAACGTATTATGAAAAATCGCAGATGTCATTTGCTAACATTAAACTTAAATATTATTTTCCATACTGTAGTCTTTACTTCAGTATCCATTACCTTGTTATAGAAAATGATTGATTGCTGCTTAAGCAGCTCAGTAGAAAGGTGGCACACTTGTCAGAATAGCTGTATTACAGAACATAAGAGAGAGAAGCTCTATAATACTGTACATCATAAACTCAGAACACGCTATTTCAGCCTCTAACTTCAGATTACACCCAGTAACCTGGAAGCCATGACTGTAAGTGTCAATACTGGTGTCTGCAGTTTGAGCAAAATAACTTACTGTTTAGTCATGTTGTTGATTTCGAACTCTGAGCTGGTGAAAGACATTACTTTTTCTCCTTTTTTTTTCAGTTTCAATCACAGCAACCCAGCCCACAAATTGTGGAGACCATTCACATTAATTATAATACTTAGAAGACCTATTAGTTGTGACATATTGCAGAGCGCAATTATTGCAACTCAAGGAGTTCCTAAATAATGAGGACTGGAGAAGAAAAAATAAATATTGCAGCCAGAATGCTACAGGAGCAATAGTGCTGTTTCTGAGGGCTTTTGTTCTTGGATTTAGCTTCTAAATGAGAATAGGTTCACATAAAGTTCACCAGAGACAAATAAAAAATAAGCTTAAAGCAAAGTTAACTGAATAAAACAGTTAATTGCCAATATGATATTACTCAGTTTATACTTACAGCAGTAGGGTTTTTTGTCATGGTAGATCAATTATTTTTATTTCAATGTATTCATTTAAATTGACCAACAACGCATGGCAGGTATCGTATACCCTGTAAGAGATTCGGGAGCTCATACTTCACAATCATAAATGCGCCAGGTGTTTTGACCACGCTTTTCTGACTCCACTCAAATCACAGTCGTTGCAATACTACAATCTGACTATCCAGTATCATACTGTATAACATATCGCGATAACCTAAAATTTATAGTATTTTTATAAATAATGATTGTCACAGAATATGCATATAAAGCAAAGAAACTTGTTTCCTACAGTATAAGCAATTTTGTACCGAATTGTATGTTATGCCGTGTAGCTTTGGCTATATTTTTCATCTGTTACCTACCCTGCTACTGTATTTAACTACTATAACAGTAACCTGGTTACTAACTTACCTAAAGTGGAGAATTGGATTGTAATTTTAGATTGTTTATGTTTATAATGTATTTATTGACAGCAACAGTTTTATTACCTGAAATATCATGCACAGAACAACGCTGCCATTAATTTACAACGGTTTAACATGCAATTTTGAAAATCTTTTATATAATACTAACCAAGCCAGTGCTTCTTGAAGCATAACTTTAAAGGTCGCCTTGAATCATCACAAACATAACGGCTCCTCTATGAAGCTCTCTGCTGCCACCTTGTGCCATCTTCTAGAACTTACACAGTAACCCCAGTTCTCCATTCATAAACACTATGTATTATCATAAAACCACAAACTCCTGGTAGGTATTGCTCCAGCCTAGAGCCTATCTCAAAATCAAAGAACATTAGGCAGGACTCCATCATGGAAGGAATGCCAGTCAACTGCAGGGCACATTAACACACAGACTAGTTAGACTAGTAAGAAACTTCAGTTAAACTTGCTAGGAATGAAAACCAGAACCAAAGAGCTGTGAGGCAGTTGCACTTATAAACAGATCACCATTCTTCCTTCACAATTGCCACCTTAAATAAAATGCAAGAATATGATAACTTTATTCAACAATTTTGCATTGTTAAAGAAGGTGACCAGAGCTTAGTCAGTTTGTATTGATGTTATAAAGGGTTGAGTGCCCATTGGATGAAATTAAATGTCTTAATGTTGCTTTTTAAATAAACCTCTGGCAGATTAGTAAACATATTGGTGTGTATGAATCAGAAAGCAAGTTTCAGAAAACATAAAGCACCACTCTGCTACATAATAGTTTGCAAGGACCGTGTTCTTATTCTTAACTGGACACATTTATTTTCTTTGCTGTAAGATCTACCATGATGTACAGTCCGCTGTCCAAAAACAAGCCTGAGCGAATGAACAAATGAAAACTACAAGGAAGACGAATCAAGGAGTTATCTGCAAAATTAATATAATGAAAGGGCTTGTTTTTCTATTGACAGTACACATACACTAGAGTTTCTATTATTGATTTTAAAATAAATCAATAAGAAAATGAAAGAGACCTTTTAGCATAGATCCTTTAATGGCTTTTGAAAATTAGATTTGAATTACACAACTACTATAGTCTCCTTGCCTTATGTCATGGTACATTATATTTTTTTAAAGGTACTGTGTAGATTGTTTAAGAGATCAGCTGACAGGAGCTGAAATACAAATCTTGCCTGAACATCTTTCAAGATGTGGATAGCTTGACTCTAAAGTCTTAGGCAGCCTAACTCAGACAGAGACAGGGACTGAGCAACCCCAGTCTGTTTGGGTGCATATTCTGTTTTTCATTTTTTCTAAAACCATCTGAGCCACTTGGCTAATTCCAAGTTCAGAGCCAATTTAGCTGGCTTTCCATTTAACCCTCATATAGACCTGTTCTATGCAGTTCTATGAGGACTAATGTTTCTGCAGATGAGAGACGTACATGTACATACAGTAGGTGTGGGTGTCAGTTGTAATTGGGAGTATGAATCTAATCTGTGTGTTGCTCTGTGTATTCACTTCATGGATGTGTACAGAGGAAGGAAGGAAGCAGAAACCAGCACAAAACACATTTGGAACATATGGATGATGATATAAACTATAGCAAAAACACTGGTTTATTTACCTTGTGCACAGGCAGCCTCAAGGTATGTACAGTATGCAGTTGCAGACATACAGGAAGTAGTGTGTAGGCATCACCTGCCCAAACCTCAGTTTATACTGTACATATGAATCTGTCCTGCTAGTTGTAAGTATGGATCAGTGTGAAATAAACTTTGGAAAGATTGCTCATTATTAAAGGTAGTAGATTAAATCAAATTGGTTTATGACAAAAACTGTTTCATCTGTAAGGTTTCAATAGTGTTGGTCATCACTGTTGTATATTATGGTAACTTGCACCAGATAGTAGGAAATTCAGCCCCCCATGTGTAGGATATACTGTAATGTCAATCAGATGACCGTTAGAGGGACACCCAGGCATAAAAGTGGAGACCTGGATTTAATTCCTTACATTATTATAGCACCTTTTGTTTTTTGACACATTACATAAGTGTCCCCCCAATAAGTGGGGGCCACTTCTTCCACCACTAAAATGTAGCACCTACCTTGATGACATATAGTTGCTGATATGCAACGACAGCTCTAATGCAGTTGCTAAAGGCAGGGAAGTAAGAAATTCCTTCACCAATTGAATTAAGAGAAACATTTAAGGTAAGGCAGACTAGACTGCAAGTTAACCAGGACACAAGTGGTAACACCATACTCTTTTAACAAATGCCATGGGATCTTTAATTGCCAAATAATCAGGAATTGCATTAATGTCTCACCATTACCCATAAACAGAGTTCCTGGTAACCCACGGTATAATAAAGCTTGAAAAGCTCGGGAATGACAAGATCAGGCTACAAGGTGGTAACATTGCAGTCAGTTTGAGAAATGCCTGGAGCACTGATTAGCTCAGTTCAATGTCAGCAGACACCCTGGGATGCACATCTGAAGGGGTTCACTGAGGTTCCTATTAGTTTGTAATGAGCAAAAAGGCAGGGAAAATGCCAAACCCTTTAAAAGATCAGAGGTCTTGTGAGTCTCTGCACTCATTGTCAGTAGCTTTGATTGGTAAAACAAAAGTAGTTTAATGTTAAATAACATCAAAATACTGGGGTAAACAGGGTTCATATTGTGTTTGTCAGGTTTAATACAAAGATAGTGAGGTTCTAGAATCGATGATATAGAAAGAAACACCAGAGTGCTAGGTTTAACAGGACTTTAACAGGTATTTAGACAGAAATAATAATAATAATAATAATAATAATAATAATAATAATAATAATAATAATTGCTTACACTTATATAGCGCTTTTCTGGACACTCCACTCAAAATGCTTTACAGGTAATGGGGACTCCCCTTCACCACCACCAATGTGTAGCTCCACATTGATGATAATGATAATAAAAGTGCTTTTGCATTGACCGCCTCCTTGGGAAGACTGCATAGTTCTTTTTTCTTCTGCTGTTCTCCCCTTGGCTCATGTTCTTCACACATACCCATGAGAATGAGTAGATCTTCTCACTAACCCCATGCTTTCTGTCTTAATTAATCAACAGGCACTGGAATATTCCAATGAATTAAATCTGTGTCACCCAATTCTCAATCTTCACATTAAAGTAAACCCTTACTTACTTTACTTTCACTCTTCACCAAGCAACAGATTTTCACTAATAATCATTATGTTTCTCTTTTCTATCATCAACACCTCTACCCCTGACGTGGCAGCAGACAGGTTTGCTGTTTCTTCTCCTTTTTCGCTATCTGAGACTGCTCGTCTAGCTGTTGATGTTAAGGCCCAGGAGTACAGCACTGGAGACTCAGGCTGTGCCATTGACACTCCTCTCTCAGCTCTGGGGAGAAGATATGTTGCTGCCTTGCCAAGCCGCACTCCTCCAGGTGCCAACACCTTCAGTCAGCTGGCCAGTCTTGTTCTTCTGCAGCACACTTCAAACTTCATCGAGTCTGGCAAAAGAATGACCACACCGCCTGCCTGCCAGCACCTGTGACAGCCCTCTGTAAATCCTCAGCTATATTTTCTCAAGTCTTACTAGTTCACTGATTTCTAGAGGTCTGTAAGCCAGCCCAGTCCATTACTGACAAGAGCTCTTTCCTGGAGCTCTCATTCTTTCTCATTCTAGGCTGAAGCCTAAGACCTAGGCTGAAAATCTTTACTTCCCAACTGGTATCATTGGTATCATAAGACCCTTAATTTGTACAGAGGAGTGGCTAATTCCATAGAGAGCCTATGCTAACAGCTCATTTTTCCTTGTATGTAATCTCACACCCTTTGAGTATCAATCACTCATTTTCAGACCATCTGTGCTTCCTTTTTCAGGTTTTCCTAATTAAGAGGCGGCCATCTTGGCTCAAGGCCACACCACTTGAGGAAGTGTAGAGATAGAGAAACTGCTGTAGTTTGCTGTAGATAGAGCTGGTGGCTGTGGTAACCCAGCCATTGGTGTACAGTTCCACTTGTAGAGCTCATGGATAAAGCCAGTGTTGAAGAAGAAGAAACTTGGCATGACATATGTTAGCACAGCTCAGTCTTGGTACCATTGGCAACACCTCTGGTATGGAAGTAGAAATAATTGTGAAAGAAAATGCATTCAGGGTTAGAATCAGTTCAGGGTGCAAGATGGAAGGCTGCACTGCATATCTGTTGGGTTTGAAAGCTGTGTGACCGTTGTGATAACAATGGGATACAGGCATTGACGGTGTACAGAGATATGATGTTGAGGATGAAGCTTTCAGGGCCCTGAAAGTGAAAGCTGTCAAACAGCTGGAGAGTCTGGTTAGTGTGATTTTTTTTATTAAGCAAGATCATTAACAAGCAGACCTATATAGACTTCTTCAAGCTTTCATTGAGCAGCTCGGCAGTTACAAGCTGACATGACTGAGAGTGCTGAGTTGCCATGTTTGTAGATCTTGGGAAGGAGATGCGAGATGCCTATGAACATAAGAATGTAAAAAAGGTTGAAAGTGAAATGAAGACAGTTGGTCCATCTAGCCTGTTTTTTTACTCATAGGTAACTGATCCAAAGATCTTATCCAGACATTTCATGAAAGAAACCAGAGTATTAGCTTTAACAGATTGGCTGGGAAGCTTGTTCCATAGTCCTACAAACCTTTGTTCTTCTGTTTGTGATTTTAAATGGACTTCCATATAGTTTCCACTAGTGTCTCTTGGGTGATGTTTCACAGTCGATCTGAAGGATCATTTTATGTTCTGCATCGACTTTATCAGTGCCTTTTGGGATTTTGGTTCTGGTCACCTTGGCATCTTCTCTGTTCAAAACAAAACGTCTAGCTCTTTTACCTTGTGTGCATAGGACATTATTTTAATAAAGGAATGGGTGTTCAATATTAAGGCAGTTGGTCTCAGGATGTAATTTTCATTGTGGATGTGGCATCATGCCTTTGTAGTCACAGCTGTCCCGGCTTCTAGGAGATGAGCCACAGCTGTGCAGTTCCTATAAAGGCACACTGGACACCCCCCGAAGGGACAAGCAGTGGCCACCCCTGGAAGGAGGGGGTTTTTACACTGACACCCCTGGAGGGTATTGCACCTTCGTAAGGCGTTCTTTTTCTTTTTGCCTGTCCCATCACATATCTTCACCGGGACAGGCACACCTTTTTCACACATGAAGTTTTTGTTTTGTTTTTGGCCTTACGCACCCTGCTCTACCAGACTGGACCCCGTTAAACAGGGTAAGCCCAGCCTGGAGGTAACGATGCACAGTGGTACACCTTTCTTTTTGTTTTTTTGTTTAATTTTTCACCCTTTTTGTGTTATTTTTGGTCCCTGCTAACCTCACAGCTGTGTTTCCATCCCTTAGTTAGGGGCATTGACTTTTTACTGATGCTCACCGTGGCTTCTCCCACAGTGGCTCCTGTGAAAGGTGATTATAAGCATTGTGTGGCAGTTCCTTTGCCACACAGTAACAGCACCATGTTTCACTGCAGTATTGGAAAGAATTAGTTTCTCGGGTTGGAGTGTTATGCTGTTATGGAACCTTAATGTTGAATTTTAGACAGAATTATTTTGCGATGATGTTGTGGCTACAATAACAATAGAGGAAGAGCTAGTAAGAAAGTTTAGTCTTGCAGCAAAGAGCTGTGAATTAGCAATAGAACCTGAATTCATAGTGACACAATCTGGAGAAAGCTATAGCAGAAATCATCTTAATCACAGCAAAGGTCTTCTGAAGATGCTGGAGTCAGGAGCTGTGTTAGTGTGTTGTGTTACCTTCAATGGAAAAAGCAGATGTTAATTCCACGCTAAATAGTGTAAAGAAAGAGTACAAATCCCAACACTTCAGCTGTGGAATTTTTAGCAGTGTACAACAGATATGGAGCATGGATATGAGAAAAAGAGGAGGGACAAGTCAAATAAAAAGAAGAGGTGAGAAAGTGTTGGGGTTGAGGGAGGAAATAATTGGGGAGATCAGTTTACAAGATAATCTATAAAAATTAGTTTGTCAGGGTGCTGTAAACAATTTTTACCACTAGATGGCACAACAACCCTTTCGAAACGGAAGCAATGCTTAAAAGAAAAGTCTGCAATCTCTCTAGTGGCTGTAATGTTGCATTTGAGCTGCATTTGAGCTGTCCCACGGACCCTGTAGAACTTGCTTTCCAAGGCTGTCATTTATACAGTATAGACTCTACATATGGACCTTGTTTGATTTCAAAATGTACTCTATCATCTTCCAGTAATAATCCTATCATAGTTACACTATATTCAGAGTGTGGCTCTATATGCTATTACATTTTACAAGTTTAATGTTTTAAGATAAGATGAGATTTTACTGATCCCGAAGGGCAATTGAGGCGTTACAGCAGACAAGCAAGACAGACATCGGAACAGACTTTAATTAAAATAACTACAGCATTAGAGTAATTAAAAAGTGCATAGAATACAAAAATACAATAGAGTTAGGAAAAAATAGGTGTGTGCAAGATATGCTAATAGTCACTGTAAAAACAATAAAATATGTGCAAAATGTGCATAGGTATATACAGATTGAAAATAACACAGTAAAAACAGTATATTAATGCAGTGTCCAAAAACTACATGAGTTCAACTTGCTGTCCATAGATGAGCAGATAAAGGGCCTAGCCTTAATGTTTATTTCCCAGTTAAATTTACAGGCATCTAAATACAGTCATCTTTACATTGCAAAATACTTAATAAAATACAGAAAGGTCGGTTGCAAATGATTTAAAGCCATATGATGTAGTTCAGATGACATGAAAATGAGATGCTGAGTTTTGGGTCTTCATTCCAGTGAGCCACAATTTCAAAGAAAATAAGTTTGTTGGGAGGAAGTTGCAGTAGTTGTTTTACATGACCATTACCATTTTGTCTGGCCTTTACCAGACTGAAATGGTTATACTCCTGAGGAGTACCCTTGACCCTATGACACTTTTCCCTTTAAATTGTGAAGAGCACCTTGTGCAAGTTGTCACAGCTCACTGACCTAGTCAGAAATATCATTGATCAGGAAAAAGAGAGCTTTCTTCCTCTATTTATGGAAGTGTCTGCTGCAAATGGCAATTACTGTTTGCTTCATTTCTGCTGTAAATTATGTGAAAGCACACAGGACTGTGGGCTGCTGCAGAAGACAGAAGCAGTGAACTGGTGATAAAGCGATAACATGACTCAGGAACCTTCAAGGGCATTTAGCTCTGAAACTAGCTTTTTATATCAAGGATTTGGAAGCCTCCTGTAAATTATTCACTTACACATAATGAAGATTGATTTCAATGTAATGGCTTTATTTTTTGTATAATGGAAAATCATTATTTCCAAGTGACCCACTGTGTAATGCTCTTTGGATTGTGTAAAACATGTAGGAAAATAACAAAACATTTTCAGCCCGCACATAGCCTATTAAGAGGTGATGGAAACATTGATGTTCTTTCCATTATGTCAGATTTTTATATTTGTAGCAGGTAATTTGCCAATTTTGTCTGTATTAGCTTCTGTTATGATAAGTGGCAGTGTTTCAATTTATTGGATTATTTCAGTTAATCTCTCTGGCTACAGGCAGACATTTCTACTTGAAAATCTTAGAAATCTGTCCAGTCCTGAGGCCAATGTCAATATGGTTTGTAATGTAAATGATCACATCAATTATGCACAATAAGGATTCATCATTTAATCTCAAACATCAAATTTCTTTGACAATCCAGTAAAAAGTTGTTACATTTGCACAGCTACTTATATTTAAACTGTAATTCACACATTGTAGTAATCAGAGTGATGCTTGCTCTTATAATTTACTGAATGTACTTGAAGGGGATGCTGTGATGCCATGAGTGGCAGAATCCTTAAGGGGTGGTAAGTCCCTGAAGTATCATTCCTCTTACAGACGCTTTTCTCCCTGCCCAGGGTGAAGACTAACAATTACTGAAACCAGGAACAACTGTGCACTCTGCTCCTGTCACCAGTGTCGGAAAGGACGAAATGACAGGACAGCGAAAATAGACCCTATGCGTAGCGGCGAGACGGGGGCTAGCCCGGCTCAGCTGTTCAGGAAATGCCGTATAGAAACCCATGCCCTCAGGCCATGGACAGGAGTCACCTGGTTCTAGGCGGGTCTCAGGACATCCGAACCTCAATGCTGAGCGAGGAGCAGAGCAGAAGCAGGAAGTAAATAGGCTATACAACACGACACACCAGAAAGACATGAATAATCAGTTAACTAGGAACAGGAGAAAAATAGAGCGCCCTCTAGGTGTACTGGGCGTGACATCTCCCATCTAGATAGATCACAGAACAAGTAAAAAGGAGAGAAATGACAAGGGTGAAGGAGGAGACCAATGCTGTGCTGAAGAGAGACAGAAATAACAGAAAGGTCACCCCAATTCCAGTCTCAGGGCTGAAGACTGAAGCTGCCCGCCTATAAAATAAGCCTTTGGGCTGATGATAAGATGTGCTACTGCTACAGCCAGAGAGGACTGTGAGGACTGAGCATGTGAGTGTCTTGAAGGCTGGATTCTCACAACACTGTGAAGACTGAGCCTGGATGCCAGATGTCTGTGAAGACGGCATCCCTTAGGAGGAAGTCTGGTAGTGAGTGACCACCATAATTACTGACAGATCAAAGTCTTCTCAAAGAAGACTATAGTTTTTTATTTTTATTTTGTGGTGGCTTTTGTGCTCACATAGATAAATAAAGAGCACAATTTCCATTTCAGACGTGTCTCAGGGTGCGACTGTGGTATGGGACCCCTCTAGAACTTGTGCACCTGCTCTGAGCCAGCCCACATAGCATCACAATCCCTTTGTAAGAAGCATACTGGTTTTCCATTACAAATTGTAATAACACTGATGGCAACATCAGAAGTTTTACCAAAGGCACATTACATTTGATAACAGGGTGGTTAAATGTAACGTACCTGCATAAAATAACATGAAATGCTGCATAAAACATGGCAAGGTGTCATTGAGTACATCTAAAAAAATGTGAAAACACTACTGCAGACATACAACACACTGAGATTATCTTACAATGCAGCCTTTTTGGAACCTGTCATATGACATTCACTGAATTACAATACATTCCAGTTTTACAATAAGTATATTCAGTGTATATTCTTGTTAATAATATGCTGGTTTTGCACAAATACTTCATTTTAAACTACACGTTCAAACTTATTTTGTCACTACACTAAACTGAAGGAGATGTTCTTGTCCCTTTTACAGTCACTGTTAAATTATTATCAGCTTTAATTAAGGCCTTGCAGTCATTAATTATCTTTTTTAAAGACCCAATCATCTGAGTTACAGTTTATTTTAATGGTATCAGCTGGATCCTTCCTGTGTCGAGAAAACATTAATTCCACCTGATTCTGAAGCATTATCCTCCAGCTCTTTCTAAGCAGCAACACTGAAGCTGGAAAAACAAATTCACCACATGCAAAGATTTCAAATGTTTCTTACATGATTCAAAAAAGTTAACTAATTGTTGTAATAAATTAACTATTAAAATCTCAAATGTACATAGAAATCTGATTCCAGCTCCCTAAAATGAGTTACTTGTGTGACTTTCATGTCAAAATAAATGAACTTCTTTTTCTAAATAAATATATATGCAATGATGTTTGGGAACTTTTACACGTTCTCTGTCAGCGCAGAGAACTAGTACAAATCTAGTGCTTCTTCAGTAATACTCAGTGGGGACTCAGTGGGGATTTCCTCTGGAGGATTCTGCTCTTTTTGTGTTCCACTGGTGGAAAAATCAGGCACTTGTAACAGATCTCAACATTGTGTCATCCGAAGTAATTACTCTCTCCTCCCACTTTAGCAGTTTTGCATGGTGCCCACTGAACCCAGCCCACTCAGTGTCATCCTAGCACTTATGTCTGCTCTTCAGCCCTGAAAACTGACTCTCCTACTGTATTTACATGATCTCAACAATAAAATGTCATGAATGAAAATGTGCAGGATTTATCATGCTTTTCCATTATTCTTAGCACAGAATGACGTTGTTTATGGGATGCAAAATTGACAAGACACCCAACTCACACAGCTGTTTTCTGGGTGATCTCACAGACAAGAATTCTGGGATTCTGGGATTCATTCCGTTAGCATTGGTTTCAGTTCTGGACCTGGGATGCTATCTGTATATCCTTACACAGTCCCAACACATATTAGTAGGTTAATTAGCTTCTTGGAAAAATGGCTTTGGTATGAGTGTGTGTGTTTGTGTCTGTGTCTGCCTGAACACTGGGGTCCCGCAGGGGTGTGTGCTTAGTCCATTACTCTGCTCCCTCTACACCCACGACTCTAAGGCCAAACGCAACACCAACCCCATCATCAAGTTTGCCGATGACACCACAGTTGTAGGTCTGATCACAGACAATGATGAGAGGGCTTACAGGAAGGAGGTCAATCTCCTTACAACATGGTGTGAAGACAACAACCTCACCTTCAATGTCAGCAAAACCAAGGAGCTGATTGTTGATTTCAGGAAACTGCAAAACGGACATGCCCCTATACACATCAACAGGACTGAAGTGGAAAGGGTCAGTAACTTCAAATTCCTTGGTGTCCATATCACTGAGGACCTCACATGGTCTCTTAACACCACCTGTCTGATCAAAAAAGCTCAACAGCGCCTGTACTTCCTATGATGGTTGAAGAAGGCTAATGTCCCCAGATCCTCACCAACTTTTACAGATGCACTACAGAAAGCACACTGACAGGTTGCATCACAGTGTGGTATGGCAACTGCAGTATTGCTGACCGCAAAGCCCTACAGCGGGTGGTGAAAACTGCCCAGTCCATCACTGGGGTTGCCCTCCCATCTATACAGGACATTTATGACTGACGGTGCTTGAGGAAAGCTCTAAGCATCATCAAAGACCCCATACACCCCAGCTACAGACTGTATGACCCTCTACCATCTGAAAAACGGTACCGGAGCATTCGGGCCCAGACTACCAGATTCAGAGACAGTTTTTACCCCCGCACTATCAAACTATTAAACTCCCAGCCTCTCTCACTCTCACCTCACCTCTCACCTATGATCTGAACCTCACAGTGCCTTCTTTCTTACCAAAAACTCAAACACACATTGAAATCTACCTCTACCATACATGTCAAAAAGATCGCTCCCCATCATTTCTATCCTTTTATTTCATTCTGTTGATGCATGTTTTTGCACATCTGATGTTGTTTTGCACATTACCTGTTACTTTTTTGTCGTTTTGCACATTGCCTGTTGTTGTTTTGCACATTGCCTGTTGTTGTTTTGCACATTGGCTGTTGTTGTTTTGCACACTGCCTGCTGTTGTTTTTGCACACTGCCTGCTGTTGTTTTTGCACACACCCTGTTGTCTCTGTCTTTCTTTCATTATACAATTGTATTGTTGTTTTTTTGTACTACTTATCGTCTGAGAGCTAGCTAAATAGCACTTCGTTATACCATATACCTGTATATGAGTATAATGACAATAAACTTAAACTTGACTTGACTTGACTTATGGACTGGCATCTTGTCCAGGGTGAATTCTGCCTTGTGCCTATGGCTTGCCACGATATGCTGCGGCTTCCCTGCAATCCTGAATTGAAAGAAGCACTTAGAAAATGGATGGATGCATAATTGTTTCATCCTTTTTTCTTAATTTTTAAAAAACCTTGTTACTTTAAACATCCTCTTCTTTTTAAGACCTTAGATCCTTCAGCTTTGGAAAAAAGAAACATATCAATTAAGAAGACATAATTCCACCCTCCTTCTCATAATAATCATAATGGATGTGCAGAAATATAATGCAGAGTTACAAATATTTTAAACAAAAATTTTATAAAAAGGTTGAGAGAGATAGTCTCACAGAAAAAGTCAGGAAACCGTTGTAGAAAATCCCACAAATGTGCTTAGGGAAAAAAGAACAAATAGTTTAACAAAAATTGCTTTAGAAAAAATGTAAATATTCCCAGAATTTTAAATGTAAAAATTATTCTAAAAATCCAAAAGATCTGTGACACTTTTGTACAAACATTTATTTAAAAAAATATTAGAAAAATTAGTTTAAAAATGCCAATAGGCAATTCACAATTCACAGTACATAGTAACTTTGCAACTCACTGCTTTCCAGGTTTAACACTTTGGCAGTTAAGGAATTTGAGTCAAATTCAAGTTTAACCTATCTCCTTCATACCATTCCCCCAAATAATTGGAATTATAATGTACAAATCCTACTTTCACTGTGTGGATGATACTTATGGACACCACTTGGTGGGGCTGAAGTACTATAGTACAATACAGTAACTTTCCTAAAGAGAGATGAGTATGCTTTTCAACCATGGTATGACATACCTCAAAAGAGTGTCATGTGAATACAATTTATACAACTTTACACATTATCCAGCCTTCAGAATATGCTATGAGGGTTAATGAGTATTTTCCCTTTAATTCAAGAAATGGTTTGGGCAGATACCATATAAGAACCCATAGCCAGGTGCGCACGAGGTGTCAAAAAAATCCTAGCTATGGCTTGAACTTTAGGTAATGCCACACCACAGGGTAAAATTACAATTCTTAAAATATAGTTTAAAAATATCTGGGGACACATAAAATAAATGAAAGTCTTAATACCAGGTGTAAAAGGTGTAGAAACTTCTGGGAAAGCTTTTCATTTCAGTTTGCAGATGCTGCAGCCCTTTTTCTAAAAAGGATACTAGAAATTCCTATTATTATTGGACTTTTTTATATATACAGCAGAATCAGTACAGGGAATTGCTGTAAATAGCTAAATTTGTATATATTCAAGTCAATCCTATACCACTGCACAATGTACTACACTATATAGTATGAATGGCTAAAAAACATAAGTAACTCTCCCTTATATGACAATCATTGGCTTAAAATTAATTAAATAACACAGATCAATTAAAAAAAACAAAAGTTATCACAAACTTATAGTAATCAGCTACACTATACAACATGTGACCCTACCCTGCTTCCGGCAGATGCTTGTACCTTGTCTATCTTCCCAGCTATTTTCCTGTTCCTTTAATTGGCATGCCGCATGTAATGAAAAGGCTTAAAAAACTGACAGTGAGCCTGTAAAGTCTCCTATCTTTCCTTCCCCATGCCACCAACTCAGAACTGGGTGTGTTCATTACAATGCAAAAACAAGACCATATTGTTACGTGGATGCTAGGGAGTGGGTACTTGGGCAGGGGGCAGGAAGAGACCCAATCATTAGCTAAATTCATCTCAAGATTCTAGTCGGGTGCATAGATAATTAGAAAGAATCAGCAATTGCCGACTCTTACCACTCCTATGGGATTCCTGGTTTGTGTACCTGAAGCACCACAGCAACTATTCAAACTGTTAATGCCTTGATAACACAATTTGACAGAAAATCAGTTCCACCTGTGCATAATCAATCCATCACTTACTGTAACCAGCAGGATATTTATAACCAGCTGTCATGGAACCCTTATTTGTTTTGGACTAGTTCCATACTGCGTTTCTCTAACCTCTCGCTTTGTTGATCTGCCTGTGTGCTCACATCGGTCTGCTCGCTTGCTCCCACCGCTGCAGACCTTTGCACTCAGCCAGGTTTGTGCAGCTTAATGTCATACACTTAGCAGCCTTCAGCTTGGTTTCATCCCACTCAGCTCTTCTCTTATCTAAGACCCCTTTAGATAGTCCTAACAGTGAAAAACTGAATTTGCAAATGTTAAATGTGCAAGATTTTAAGATTTTGATTAAGATTGCATATTAATTATACATTTGAGTATGTTAAACTATTGTTCAGTCACTGGACAGACTGATGTATCTGACAGGTGTCCCCGGTCCAATGGTTCCTCTCTACATTTTAAGCTGTACAAAATCATTTTCACAGCTTATATTGGGGATCTGAACTGGAAATTGAAATTGCAAACATTCTCACTCTGATAATCACATTAATAAGGTAGTTCGCTCTACTAATAATGATCATTCTCCCTCTTTACATTTTAAGATTTTATCAGATCATCATTACTGTCACTTTGATCTAAATCATTGTATTTATAGACAGAACAACCAAAGTATGTACTGTATAATTAAATGTCTGAACTGAAAAAACAAAAAAGTCAAAACATTGTATAAAAAAACTATGTAGCAAGATACAGTATGGGCAGGCAAAGCACATTTAAGAATTCCAATACAAGTCTAAACAGCAGTACTTAGCGTACATTTATTTGTCATGTTATTATTTCAAAATGTCAAGTTTTTGAATAAGATGTTTTTTAATGTAACTTTACATTCAACAGGCTGTTTAGTACATTCTAAATGATCTAAGGATTTCATTCAGCTGTTTATTGAAAGAAACTGGTGATCAGCTCTGAAAATCTGGCTGAGTAGCTAGAGTCCCACAAGTTCAAAACTCCCACAACCTTTCCAATAAAGAAATACTTAATGTTCTTGGTATAAAATGTACTTTCAAATACAGTAGTTCCTGAAATATGGGTTCGAGCCCATGTGGTGAAAGGCGAACTGGGGCAGGAGCAGCAAGGGAACAAGCCCAAGAATCTGAAGTTATTACAATGTTATTAATAATACATTCCGTATTGCCTTTACATTTTAGGGCAGTGCAGTGGGACTGTGGCTAAGGATCTGTGCCTGTGACTGGAAGATTGCTGGTTCAAATCCCATGACCGGCAGAGGAATCCTACACTGTTGGGCCCTTAACCCCAGCTGCTCCAGGGGTGCCATATACTGTAAATGGCTGACACTGAGCTCTGACTCTAGCTTCTCTTTCCGCGTGTGTGTGCACCTGTGTGTCTCATGGAGAGCAAGCTGGGGTATGTGAAAAGACAAATTCCTAATACAAGAAATTGCATATGGCTAATAAAGTGATCTTATCTTAAGTAGCCTGCTCCACCTGAGATGGAATTGCCCTCAGGTGAAACAGGCTTCCTGTCTGATTGTGTAATCATTGCAGCTAGCATTGACTGACAGGTGAGTGGAGTGACTAGCTCACTCCACTGCACTCCAAAGGGGATAGTTGGTGACAGTTTTCACTTGTATATTTTGCTTTGTGTTTCACTGTTTATTCTGAAGTCCACTGCATTAATGTAATGAGGATTATGAATAAAATCCCATCACATCCCATCAGGTCCCATCATATTCTTTTCTGTTCAAGACTAAAAAGATCATGCTCCTTCAGGCCATTCAGTGTACCACAATCCTTTCACAATGTGAATGCATCTTATTAGTTGGATTGATTCAGAACAGCAATATCTTTCTCAAAAGTAATTTCAAAATAACTATTTAAATTATACGCTTTTAACTATATATCCTAATATTCTCTTTTCAATTTTTAGTGCTTTTTAACATTGTTCATAAGATAAAAATGATGTGATAACAAAATCACCTAAGTCTTTTTCATAAGGAGCCTCTTTAGGTGACACTTTGACCTGTGAGCTAGTAACTACCAGTAGTCAAACTGTCTGGCTTGTATGGATAACCAGCATTAAAACATTGACACACAATTTTAGTTTTGCTATTTGGAAACAGTTAAATTACTGATTAGAAATAACTGCTATCTGAAATACAATGAATAACCCAACTTCCTGGTAAATATTACTGGTATGTTGTTAATACATTTTGGGAAAAAAAATGATAATGTTGCAGTTAGAATGTGTTCTTATTGACCTTTCTACTGCAGCTATTCTGTGTGCAAACCCTTATTATTAGCAGGTAAGAGATGATGACATTACAGTGTGTCTGCTTTATTGCAGAGAAGATAACACCTTCTATTGAATTTACTGAGGGGAATGTAATCAGTCAGTAGCCTGGTGGGGATTTTATCACAGCTTTGCTCTTCAATTTGGTTGTGCTTGATTGTGTTTTAGAGTTATTGCTTCTACAAAACTCTTGACCCAGGAATCTGACTTCTCTATACAGAGAATAATAATGTTTTTTTATTGCACTGATCCTCCAAAGCCTGCATTTTAACGCAGAGGTAAGGAAGGAGAGAAGCAGCTCTGGAAGCAATGTTTTTAATCATTAAGATGTAAGAAAGCATGCAGAGAATTTAAAGACAAGGCTTGTTGTCTTTGTCATGGAGCTGCACTGTTTTTTTTGTGCCACATTTAAATTTTTGTGCAAATCTTTAAGCTTTGACCTTGTGCTTAGTTGCATTCTAAATCCTAGAGGAAATAAGTACTGTATGACACTGTCTACATTAAATGTCATCGTGCCCATTTTTTTTGCCCAACCTTTTTTAGTTTACCTACTCTACTAGAATCTAGATCATTGATGTGAACTTGAAATCAATTGTTCAAGTACAGATGTTTACTACTCCATTAATTAATAAGACTCTACTATTTTTCAAGAATGGTCACCTTTCATTTCTTGTGCTGCAAACACCTTGGGTGTTGCTACCATTTATTACAAAGGTTTTTCTTTTACCAGAACTTTGTTCACTTATACATTTCTTCATAGATATTTAACATATTAAATGCATTGGTGAAATACACTTGCTTCAATACTTAACCTGCTGTGCAGTGAGGCTGCTGGTACAGAATGCCTGCTAATCACACAAAGTTCACACTGCTAATCACACATACTGTATAATTTGGGATAAGGGGGGTATTTTATATGTAAAAAGCTTTGGGATCTTATAGGATGAAAGACCCTCCACAAATGCAAGGAATAATTGGCATTTTTTCCTCTAATGCCATTGTTGTTTTATATCTGTGTTAGGTTCTATAGCATGAGCCTCATATCTGACACAGCTTATTCTGAGAGAGAGGGGAGTTTAGAATTCAAAATTGATTTTTTTCTGATAATCTTATTCTCACCTTTTCCGTTTTCATTCACTAATGTATTTTTCTATTCTGTTATGCCTATTTGAAACAAATTACCACACTAAAAGGAACAACAAAAAAGGGACTGGATGAAAATGCTGCCACTAATTTGCTTATCCCAAAATCTGATACTATAAAAGCGACATTTGCTGTTATATTTCCGACCATTGTCAACACCCTGTGAAACCTTGTGTCTTTTTGGTTTGCAAAATAGAATAGAAATCGACTTAAATGCATTAAAACACCATTATTACAGGAACTCTGAAGGAATGCATGTCATTCTTATGTGCAATCCTATATCCCAGGAGGCATGCCTACTCAAAAGTTGTTGCTGCATAGGACCACGTTTTCATTTTAACAACAGTGTTAAAATGATGTATCCTGATTGTATCTCATATACAAGATTCTTTGCACTTCATTGAAAATTCAGGTATTTTCTGAAATTTACTTGAAGCACAGACAGCAACATATGGCTGTAATCTGTTCAGTTCATCGTACACAAGCGTGCAGACCAATTAGAGATTTTAATTAAGCCCACCTGTCTTTGGAAGGTAGGAGGAAACCAGGGCACCCTGAGAAAATCAGATCAGATATGAAAATCCCACACAGAAGGCACCCCAGTACAACTGATATACAAAGCATCTGTAAAACAATCCGCTTGATCATCCTAACTGGATCATCTTAATCCATTGTCTAATCACTTCATCCAATTCAGGGTTGTGGGGGAGCCAGGGCCTATCCCAGCAAGCAACAGGTGCAAGGCAGGGCACAGCCTAGAAGGGATGTTAGTCCATCACAGGGGACACATACTGTAGACAGGCATACATACTGTACCCACTCACACCAATTTTCCCAGAAGCTAATTAACCTACCAGTATCTTGTAGGACTACCAGGACTATGGGAGGAAAATTGAGCGCTAGGTAGAAATCCACAAGGACACAGGGAGAAAATACAAAATCCACACAGATAGCACCCCTGGACCCCAGCACTGTGAGACAGCTGTGCTAACCACTGTGCTACCAAGCCTTCTGGACTGCATCATTACTTTTAATATAAATTCAAATATAAACATAGATTTTTAATGGTTCTGAAATGTTTCCTAATGAAAAGCATTTGAAAAAAACAAAGGGGGCAGGATCCCTTCTTTTTGAAGCAGAATTTATTTATTATTGTGGTATGCTCATTTGTCACGCTTTATGCCAGTTTTGTGTCTGTGCATGTCTACTGTATGTGTTTCTATTTGCTTTAGTTCTGCCTGGTACCCATCTTCAAAAACATCCAGAAGCCTTGTTCTGGTGTGGATATATACTGTATGTATATAAGCAGTAAGTATACTGTAAGTATATCCACACTTACCTCACCTAGTCTCTCAACTGTCCCACTGAGCAAGCCCATAAAAAGGGTTTGCTTACTGTTGTAAAGGTGAGGTTGTTTGTAAAGCCGTAATAATGAACGGTCTGTCCTGTTTTATACTGTCATTAAAGTTGGCTTCTAAATAAAAGTTTATATAAAATATTTGCCTTCCTTATTGTGAAGCAATCAATAATTTATCTGGAAATTATAAATGATAGGTGATTTACAGAAAGTTATAATAGTAAAAGAAGAATATTTTCTCAGATGTATAGCCTATGTGAAAACTGAGTGGATCACTGAAGCATTTTTCTTGCTCTTAGAAAATGTATTTCTCTAAGGGGGTAGTAAATCTGTTTATAAAGTCAACATTTTTTATGTCTGAGGGTACAATTTAGTTTGATACCATATGAAGGCTAGGAATGACAACAACAGATCAATGTTAGCTCTGTAATGTTCTGTATTAATATGCTATAACAAAAAACAAAATGTTTGCATGTATTCCGTATGTTGAAACACCTATACTTTTTGGGTTTTCTAGTGTTCTGCAGCAACTGTAAATTTGTTCCAAACTCGTACAGTAACTCTCCCATAAAGTTATACAAGCATTAAACCATCCTCCTTGTTTACAATTACGTTTTTCCACATTAATTTTCCATGCAATATTGAAAATTTCACATGTGATTCTTTCTCATGACCTATTGTTGGTTACTGAATTGCTGACGTTTTAATGCTTTGGATTTGGTAGTCATCTGAGCGCTGGGAGAGTATGGTTTTGTGATCCATGACAAATGAAATTATTCTAGGCTTTAGTGTGTAAGTACAAGGTTTAACAATGCATTTTAATTAGATTTGCCTTAATAAATCATAGCATGAGTGTGTTGGATAAGATTATAAATGTTATGAACGTGCAAAGCTGCACATTTTGTAGAGAGTGAATCAACATATTATTCTAGGTACCTTAATGTTGCTCTTTTTTCATGGTCTAACTTTGTTTCACAGTATGTGAAATGGCCACTTATTCCAAATACTCCACTATCCTCATGCTGAATAATTACAATTATCACTTATTTAATTATTTAAGACCACTTACAGTATTCACAGGTTTATTGCCTTTGGGGGTGACTTCCACTGATCCATGAGGGCATTAGACCTGCAGTAATCTTCTTCCCTGCTGTGAATGCACAGGTAATCCACATGGTGATGGTCTCAAGAATGGACCTCCAGACTCCCCTTCATCAGCACATCAGCAGATTTCTCATGCTTCCATCCTTAACACTATTTATCCTTTTTTCTCTTTTTTGGAGATCTCTTATGTCTGTGTTTTTGTAAAGGTGGGGCTACAAGCAATCTTAAAGTCAAATTCCACTCATGGAAGTAGCAGTACTCTTTTCTTTTAAAAAAAATGCACCAACACATTCTGCCTTGGGTTCAGCTCCTGGGCTGCTCTGAGTGGAGTGTGTATGTTTTCCCCATGTTAACGTGGGTTTCCTCTGGATGCTCCAGTTTTCTGCCACAGTTCAAAGACATACTGGCAGGTTAATTCGCTTCTGTAAAAGCTGATCCTGTTGTGAGTGTGTGTGTTAGTGTCTATGTTGAGAAATAGACAGGCATCCTGTCCAGCGTGTATCCCATCTTGCACCTTATGCTTTCTAGGATAGGCTCTGGGCTACCTTAACCCTATATTGGATAAGTATTTATTGAAAGTGATGGGCTGTGACATTCTTTTGAAAATTCATATGCAGTTTATATGATTAATCACCTATAGAAAATACAAATGCTTTGGGATTTTGAGACTATAACACTGTACATTTGATATTGATTCTGATATTATTCTGATATATTTTGTCCTGGAAAAATTTGGCACCTTCCTCAGTACAAGCAGATTTGCAATTACAACTGAATTTCCCTTTTATCCCACAGTGAGGAGGAGTTTTAGAATATTGCACCTTGGAGAACATTAAGAGATCGTTTTAATTCAACATTTTGAGTCTATAAAATTCTTTAAGGCCTAGTTTAAAATGGGCATACCTTCTGTTATACTTTAAACTAAAGCAAAGTGAAGCCAAAAGCCAAATGAACATATGGCATATTATCATATATTGTTATCTTATTTGAATATGCTTTTCCAAGAGGAGGCATTTTCTAACTATGCAGTAACTTATTTGGCCATACACCCTAATAGTCTTCCCAATGATGCAAAACACTGGGAAAAAGTGAACTAGTGCTTTTGCATAAAATGCACTGCATGCCAGCAAATTTAAAATACCACTAAACCACGTCTAAATACTGGACATCATTATGAATAATTGTTTTTCCTTACCAAATCAAAAGGTTTATAGCTTCATCTACATAATATGATAACTGTCTTTAGTATGTTGGCATCTTCCAGCTGAGTTAAGCAAAAACCATCAAACAGATCTAAGAAAGGTAATAAGTAATAATAAAGTACACAAGCCAAAAATTAACTCCAGTCTTTTGTAACCTGTCTTATGATCTTAGATACAGATGAAATGTAGAAGACATCTCCATGCATTCTAATTCAACAGGAGAGTGAAAGATAATTTTAATGTCCTTATGACATTACCTCACTATTCCAAATCAGTAAATTAAGTTATGTTTGTTGCTGAAGTTCCAATAGAATCAGCTCAATTCAGGTGTACTGTCACTTTAAGAGGTGGTCAATAAGGCTGTGATTGGAGTAATTGTGTTATCTTAAATTCTCCCCACTGGGGGTCCCTGTCACTCTGAAGTGAGGGATAATGTCAGTAGGTAGTGCAGCCACTCTTCCTACCACCAGTCAGCGAGATCATTGTTGGGGGGTAGACGGATTACAGACAAGAAGCTTTTCATTGCTGAAGAGCTGAGAGTTTGAACACTCATACAGAGACAGAAAACACAAAATACAAAAAAAATGACAACAGTCAGCGAGCCAGTAGCAATTAGCAGACCCGTGCGATCTTCTAGAAGATACAAAAGTGTGAGAAAAAACTCCAGAAGAATCTATTCACCCTACCAAGATCAGCAACCCAGGTAAAAGCCTGTTACTTTTGTTTCTTATTGCATTACTGATTGTTCCATTTCTCATGTGATAGGTTTGTGTGTGGCGAAAGATTCTGTTTATCATTTTTCATCAAGAAAGTTGATGAATGTTGATGAAGTGTTCAGGGTTGATTGAAATATGTTTGAAATTAGATTAATTAAGAAAGCATGCATTTTTCAAAACAACATTTGTGCTTGAACCAAGGTAATACTGGTAGTCTTGCGCATGCAGTCTGAAACACTTACCCTTTTGTATATAACACTAATGTGTTACATTACTCCCACACTGTAATCAAAATTGCTTTTTAAATATATCTGTACTAACATTATGTATAATTCTTTTATGAGTTACAAAGCTTATTAAAACTGCTTTTTTGTGAAAAAACACTTTCATGTGGTTTCTTAAATCTATTAAACTAAAAATATATGTGTAAATGTAAATGGACATCAGTTTGGTACATGTACATATAGTTATATACAGTATATATTTGCAACATTAACCTGCACAGTCTGTTGCATAAAGAAAATATGCTACATATTTTTTACAGACATGAAACACCATACTGTACATACAAATGAGAGGAAGCCTAGCTAGCTAATTTGGGACAGAAGTAGATCATAAAACATAAGTTTATGATCGCAAAACTTTAAAAAACTAAGGAATGGGAATCTCATTTAAGTAAAATTAATGGTAACTGGTAGATGGATCCTTAACCCGTTTATGTACCTCTTTTTTTTTTAAATCTCAGTAACTCGGATGATGATGACAAAATTGAAGAGAGGATTGAGAGCAGCGATCCTGAGGAAATGTTCCAGAACATTCAGATTCAGAAGGAGATCATCGCCAACATTCGCACTCGACCTTGGCCCATGAGGCACAAACTTAAAGCCCTCAAGTAAGAAAGCCTTAACACTATAAATAGTACTGTCGTAATAGAGAAGTAAACATGGAGTAAGACTCCCTTGAATTAAAACTACACTGTGACACCAACATGCTGGCTGCCTCTGTAGTAGGATGGCAATAAAGCCTTCTCCAGCCAGAAAGCAATGTGATTCATGGCAAGAATGCATTGAGATTGTATACAACCAGCTGTAATGTAGTGCTGTGTTTAGGCATTAATTGTGTTAGTCAGAGCATACATCTGACTGGCATGGCAGTGCTGCTTTATGATGTATGCATAAAAATACATTTGGATGGTTTATGTGAACTAAAGCCTGGCCTGCTTTAATATTTTCAGTGGACTCACGATGAAAATTCTGAATCCTGTCTCCAGAAAGGTTTATTCCCTTTTATTGTGGCAGAATGGCCTAAATGCAGTAAAAAATATAAACAAATATTTAATTTATAATTATGTTTCTAAAGTGCTTTCCACACAAAAGAATCGCAAAACACTTTATGTTTTGGAGGGGACCTGTCCACCGGTGAAACGCACCCCTACCTTCATGTCCAAACAATCCCAACACACAGCAGGTGAAGAGGCAGAAGTGCAAAACTGCGTCTACAATTGCAAACCACGATTAAAGCTCAGTTTAATGTGTCATTCAAAGAATAGTACCTATATCATGGTGTGTCCGGTCATCAAACTGGGATGTTGGTTTTTGGAAATTGTATTCCACAGAAAAAATCACCACCTTCTGCTCCAACAACTCCACATACAGTACAGTATACACTGCAGCAGCAACCGTTTTCATTAAAACAGTGACACTGGTCCTGAGGGACCCTGGTGTTTGTTCGAGCCAAGTTTGACCACGGAATAATTAATTTCAAATTTTTGGTTCAGGAATGTTGTTCATATTTGTTTTCAGCTCCTAAAGGTTTCTATGTTTCAGAATTTCCCTTAATCAGTTGTATCAGCTGCAATGGTTTCCTTTACAGAAATATTTTTTTTTTATTGTGGGAGTGTATGATATAAGGGCATCCCATCTGTGTCTGTTCATTAGAGAATGATTACCTATTTGATAGGAGAGAAAACTCTTAACCAACAAGTTGAGAAGAGATTTGAGAAAGTCTGTGTGCTGACATTGTTGGAACAATACATTTGAAGAAGAGAATTCGTGAAACCAAGGACTGAGTGGAGAAAACAATGTCCTAATAGCCAAACATATTAGTAATGCCATTACTTGTCACCAGCGGTTATTAGCACAGTAAGAATGAAACCAGAACTGAGAAGCACTGGCTGTGGCCCCTTTTTCTGCTGGAGACCAGGACCAGCCCTGAAAAGCTTCAAGATTCACTCTACAAGATGATAATGATGTCGTCAACACTGCTGTATACATGTTCATCATACAAATGTACATTGAATAACCGAGTGTCACATGCAGGATAACTGGCTGTGAAGATTTGGCCTTACAGCTGAAAAGAAGTGGAGCCATAAAATAAGAATCGTTCTTTTAGTCTCAATTCAGAGAGTCTGCAAACTGTGGCTGAAATAATTTCAGTTAATCAAAAGAAAAACTGCTGGTCTGCAGTAGTTTACTGCTTTTTTCTAGAATGGGAATGCAAACCTAGTGCTAAAGAAGAGAATGGACCCAGTGGGACAAAAGTGTTTATAATCTAGAAGTTAAAAACATAAAACAAGCACTTGTTGCAATGCATTAAAAGAAAGTGGAGCCAGATGGCTTGTCTTAAAAATACTATTAATGATTTTAGTAGGGTAAATAAAAAAATAATGCAAAGTATCTTAGAGATATAATATAATATTAAATAACAGGTTTGCTGGCCACTTTTAAAATAACATTTTTAATGTGTAGTGAAAATTTAGGAAACCTCTTTCAGTTAAAAAGTACTTTATTTTAACTGAATAACTTTTTAAAGAATATGTATTCCTTTGTATGTGTGCCAATCATCTCTTTTCTTCATCAATATAATTATTCAGAATAGAAAACTCCTTGACATCCACAATACCCATCATATCTGTAGATACATTTATTTTCCAATGCGTACATTCAGTAGGAAAACTCTTGTCTATACAGATAATGCGTAACTCCTAAAGATATTCTACTGTATATATTGTACTTGAAAATTGCTTGAAAAGGGATTATAGACAAATGCGCATATTGGTGTATTTTGTATAGTACCAATGGTTTCTTATAGAGAGTTGCCTCATACCTGGTCTCTGCAGGAAACCTGTGCCTTGTTGTTTTCCTTTGATTCCTATTGAAGAAACTGGAAATTGCAGAAAATGGATTGGAGCAGGAAGGGCTCCGATTACAGGTCTTAATGATGCTGTCTATCTTCTCAGGCAAGCCAGGGAGATTGTTTTGAAGTATGAAGGCAGGCTGACCAGGACAAGGGGGTATCAAGCTGCAGGAGCTGACGTAGGTTTTTCATTTAATAATGAAAACTCAAACACAGCAACAATCAATCTGAAGTACGGTGTGCTCCTCCAAACACCATTAGTCTCATATCTTCACAACTCTGAAACAACTGCTCAGAATGACCACCATTGCATCTGTCAGTAATGGATCTGTTGGTCAGTCACAACTCATACTTCTTGGTCCTTCTTCGATTCCTCTTTATCAGGTGTCTTGATTTTACCATGTTTATCTCACAATCCAAGACAAAGCCCTTTCATCAGAGATTCTTCAAATTATGTTATTCTGACAAGAGCAATGCTTAGCTGTAATGTATTGTAATGAACACTTGTATCAATTAAATTGCAGTAAAGAGCTTCCATAGCCAACTAATGAACTAATGGGTATAGTAATATGTTCTATATAGGTAATTGGTATAGCTGTTTTCCTAGAAAATATTTTAAATCATTTCTAATCCTATATAAAAGTAATGTATTGCATTAGTCTATTTAAGGACTTCACATTTTACAATATTTCATTTTTGTGCATTAGTTGCAGGCTGATAGTCTGTGTGATTTTTCCCTTTTCTTGTCTCTGTTTATGATCCATGCAGGTTACAGTGGGGAATTTTCAGGCTGTTTCCTGTGTTCACTTACAGACACACTGCTCAAATTTATAGCCAGTTGTTATTGCCCAGTTTAATTAAAATGTTTCAAAGGTATTCAATAAAGCTTCCAAAGCTCCATTAAAATTAATTGATTTTTGCCATGTAGATTGATGATGGTTTATTAATTAAAAAGATTGCTTTTGTTGCTTGGGCATCTGGAAGATTAGAAGTCAGACTTATTTATTTAATTTTAATTATTTATAGTGTGTTCAATGATTTAGGTTCACCGCCAACTGGTAGCTCACTGCAATTGTTCTGTTTTTTTAGGTTTCCTGTATGCTCTAAAAAAAGAAAACAATTTATTAACTGTGACCTTTGGAACCTATGAAGTGATTGCAGTAAAATTCAATACTAAAATAAACTGTGATAAGTATTCAATATTCATGAACCCTGGACTGCCACAGATTCAGCACCATACAGTAGCTTCAACAGGGTTGGGTATTCTAAGAAATGGGATTTGGGAAATATCTCAGCAAACTTGGATGTTTGTCTTTTCACTGTAAATTTCTCAAAAAATCATTACTTTGTGCTTTGCTCTTGTTGTTGTTTCCAGTTGCTGAAAAAACTGTCACGTTTGGTATATAACATAGTCGTCCTTTTCATTCCATGGGAAATGAGGATTAAGAAAATTGAAAGTAAGTAGTGATTCCTATCAGTCATTTAGAACACTCTCTCTACAATATGTCCATCCATTACTTTGCAGACACAGGGAGTGACAGAAGAAAACACAATTAATACGAAATAGAAACAGATGCTCATTATTCAGAATTCAGATCTTTGTTTATAGAAAACTGTCCCTTGTGAAATTCAAGACTGTGGTAACTCAAAGGATATCACTATGTGCTCAATCTGTCTACACTTTTAGTATTGGTTGTAGGATTTTTCCCTTGTTGGTGAGACCTTCCTCTGTAATAGTATATAAAGATTGCCTCTTTACTTCATACAAGCTCAATGGACAGCTGCTTGTCTTTCATATACTACACAAAATGATACATCTACTGTGAGAAAGTACAACAGAATGTTATGCCTGCCGAGTCAGCTAAAAAGAGCCGCTTGAGAAATGTATTTCACAGCACAAGTATAGAAAACAAATGTGGGGATTATGTACAAAGACTTCTGCTCAGAGCTTATGTTGGAAGCTGTACCCTTGCTTTCATGAAAACACCTTGCACAGGGTTGAAATATCTAATTTACATTATGACTCTGCCCTGAATTGCACCTGTGTCTGTAATGACTGTTTCATTCCCTTCATGTTTCTTTCCTGTCTCTTTCAAAGGTCACTTTGGATCTGGCGTTGCTTCTTACTTCATCTTTCTGAGATGGCTGTTTGGTATTAACATTGTCTTAACCATCATGACCGGAGCATTTGTGATACTGCCTGAAGTGAGTTAACCTACAGGTAGCTCTTGTTCAAGGAGATAAGACGTATCTAGTACAGAGCTTAAACTTAAACAAGTAATATATTCAAATAAATATCTATTAATAATGGCGACAAATGTCACATGTAAGTATAAGCCTCTAGATCCCTAATGCCATTAATACTAATTGCTTATTTGCTGCTATCTTTGAAGGCTTTAGGGAGAGAAATTTTAATCTGTATTAAGAAACTGAAGATGTGAGTGCCATTACAAAGCGTTAATGAATGGTGCTTCAGAACTACAGGACAGTTCGTCTTTCAGGAACGCGTGACCATAAAACTGCTGACAGAAATGAAAGAAAAAGAGACTAGCCTCTGTAAGTTGAGTCAGAGGTTGCTGCGTGGACTAGCACGATTTATGCTCAATTTCTTTTGTGCCCCTGGATGCAATTTCCTGGGGTCTCGGCAAAACTGCATCAGTCATGGAAGGTCCCATCTGTGTTTTTCCCCATTAGCTTCTGGCAGGAGCGCCTTTTGGAACCACGAGAAGCAAGACCATTCCAAAGGAACACCTCGCCTCAGCACAGGACCTCGACACCATCTGGTCACTGGGGGCAAGGCTATGAAAATGCTTTATTGCTTTGTCAATATTACACCCTGCTGAGTTGCGCAAGCATTTAATTAATTCAATGGCTCCCTCTCTGACATGCAATCTGTCCTTTACAATTCTACAGGGCTACCTCCAGTATTCTGTCCTGTTTTATGGATATTACGGCCGAGTTAGGAAGATTGGGAGCGCTGGATACCGCCTGCCCTTGGCTTACTTCCTGGTTGGGATGACTGTCTATGCCTACAGCTTCATTATCCTGTTAAGAAAGTAATCGATAGACATTCGCGTTTCTCTGTATCAGTTTTTGTAATGGTGGCAACTCTTTTACTTCTTTTTATTTCACTTATTGAGAAGGAATTCTTTGTTATGAATCGAATTACCCTCATTTTATTTGTTGGGAATGGCAATTAATGTTAATTAGCTCTTCATCAAATGTGACGAGAAAGTGTAAAACCTGTCATATAAGACTAGGCTTTGCTATCCCTGCATACATAAGATTTAATTGATCAAGTAACAAGGATAATCTACAGCTCTTTCCTTTTAATCTGTATGCACTATTATATTATGACAAGGAAAATACACATTGACAGATGAATTAGCTCAGCAATCAGTAACGTAATAATGCTCTGACAGTATTATGTACCCACACCATCCTATTATCTCAAAGAATCGCATTCTAGCAGTGTGATAGTGTTTTTATATTCAACTCCACCTGTAGCTGGTAAAGGATTTCTACACTATTAAATGTTTTGAATTAAAAATTAACCCCGAAGAACTTCAAGGTAATTGGGAAGATCAGTCAGTGTGGAGCAGGAGAAGCTTTTTAATGAAAACTAGCTACTGCATTCTCTGTTTGCGGTGAAAAATGAGAAAAGGCCAGCTAATTTCAAATACACCTTCATTATTTTTAAACAGAATGGCAAAAAACTCCCGGCTTAGTTTAGCCAGCGCCTCAGATGAGAACTACACATTTTGCTGGCGTGTCTTTTGTGCCTGGGACTACCTGATTGGAAACCCCGAGGCAGCAGAGAGCAAAGCAGCAGCGATTGTCAACAACATCAGGGTGAGTGTCTGGGCTGCACAACAAGATAGACTCTCCCTGATCTGATTGGCAATGATTGCTCAGCTTTTATTCAGTACCCAGAGTAGATTAGCTGCTGCTGCTATTCATGATTTCCCATAGGGCAAAGCTATCAATTAAAGCTCATCTGAAATCTGTGCATTCCTCAGTAGTGAGAAGGCTGTTCAGAGATGTCCTGCAGGTGTTAATGAGTTAAGCGTTGCCTTCCAGTTCTATAAAACACTCCTGGACTTGGACTGTTTATTGCAAGTGACTGAAACAATTATGAATATACACAGGTGTAAGGAGTATTAAAGTATACTTGAGAGGAACAGTCAGGTGGGAGGGTGTTTATTTCAAAGGATATATTTAATACTATGACTATTCCAGGACCCACAATAAAACCAAAACATGCAGGATACATAGAACATGAGACAAAAATATTTGTCCTGTTTGATTAGGTAATGTGAATGTATTGATTGATTTTGTACTGTAATTTTCATCCTTTTTAAGGAAGCAATTCTAGAAGAACAGGAGAAGAAGAAGGACAAAAGCCTGTGGGTATCTGCACTGCTACATGTGGGCTTCCATCCTTTCTGCAGAACTATTGAATGTACTGAATGCAAGGGAACTACTGAAACTCCTTTTTGAAATAACTGTCTTGACCATGTCTCTGTCTCTCACATTGGGAGGCCATAGGGCAGGATAAGAACAGCTTTGAACACCACTTTTCTTATTGTTTTCTTTTGCTTTCTAGAGCTCCAATAGAGTAAACTGCACCTCCACATTCTGATATAGAATGTGTCCTGGAAATAATATATATTTTTTGTGAATGAAATTGAGGAAGTAAAAAGAGATTATGAAGTTAATCTCATTTTTAGAAATTTACAATCACCAATCATTTTTGTTATACAGTAGTTACCACCCAATCTAGAATAGCCAGATTGTATCCCTTGTCTCATGACAACAAACCCTGCGGCCACACACAGGGGAGAGTGAGAAAGTGGGCAGGTCCGAAGACTCCTCTGATCTACCCACCTTTAAAATATTAATCTCTTAATGTGTCACAGGCAACCCAACCCCATACTGGAGGCTGAGCACTGATTGGAGGAGAGTCCAGTTCCTCACTGACATGGAATTGAGAGGTCCCTGACCACCTTAATCCCACTCTACCCACAGTGACACTAAGCCAGTAGTTAGCTACAGCTTGGGGAAACCAGTCACAGTCTGCTAGTGATCTGGCCTAGTCTCAAACCAGTGATTATAGAGCCCAGTGTCCACTCAGAAAAAATGCTTACTCGTTTGAGTCTGTTGAGAGGCCAGTAAAATGATCTATTTGATTATGTTAGTTTAGCAGAGTATCATGCATTAATGTGGCTTCTTTCATTAATTGTCTCAGTTTGCGGCACTGGAAATGCTGCATTGACCTCAGGTGATTTATCAGCCTTTCTCTGCTGGTTCATCACAATCACAGCAGCATCGTGCCTGCAAAAGACACCCCACTGTATTTCAGACAAACTGCTTCTTCAAGTGCAGGATGACTGCAGCTATATCAACATCTCTCATCTGTAAATCAAAATTCACTAGTGCTAGTAATACCCCAGGCGCTGCTCATATAAAAAATGTAAAGGAATCTAACAGATTGTGTCCTGATATACTTAATGTTACATTATATTCAATATGGTTAAAACTGTGTTGTAAACTGTGATCTTGAAATTTTTTCTTTCAGGATTTTTTTTCTGTTTATCTAGCAATAACCAACGGTGTTTTATTCAAACAAAGCTATGTAAGCATCACAGAAATCTTTGTTTATTCTTGTTCCTTTTGCAGGGCTGTAATGATTAGTCTGAGAATCCTGGCCAACATTCTTGTTCTGCTGTCACTCGCCGGGAGTATTTACATCATCTACTTTGTCGTTGATCGCTCTCAGAAACTTGAGCAAGAGAAGCCAGAATTAACCTTGTGGGAGAAGAATGAGGTCTGGGAGGCGCCATTAATATGTCTTTGATATGCATTAGAAGGAAAACATTTACTCTAGTTTTGATTTCCCTATAAAACATACTGTGTAATGATTTATTCTAGACATGAAAATAATCTTGCATTGCATGTTCAGTTCAGGAGAAACACTGTAAACTGCGTTTTAATTACAGTATAATTCTGATCCACATTTTGAAGGATTCTCATATCTAACTAGCAATGAGATCTAATTCACACAGTATCATTCTTGGTCACAACACTGTTAGTTGTTTAAACCATCCTCACACTTCTGTGCAATCTGAACATAAACACCACTGTACTAAGGATTTAATAATAAGAAGAAATATTTGTGTTTATGTGGTGCTTTTTCATCCTGAAGAATCCCAAAGTGCTTCATATACAGTATTTCATCCACCACTGCAATGCACCACCCACCTGGGTGACAGCCATTATGCACCAGAAGCCCAGTAGACAGCATGGAGAAGGGAGAAATTGCTCCACCAAACTGATTGTTTATGCAAATGTTCATTTTGAAAAGTAATGGGAATGAGTCTTGCTTCTTCTCCCATGTGCCCAGGTCAGTGTGGTTGTGTCTCTTATCACCATGATTGCTCCCTCTGCTTTTGAGCTGGTGGCCCAGCTGGAGATGTACCATCCCAGAACAACACTGAGATTTCAGCTTGCCAGGTAGGAGCTCCTGCACAGAACTTTAGTATTATGGTATTCTGAATATTTCTCCCTGTTTAGTGTTTATTTAGACATATAACCTGATTGGGTTTGATAATCATTTTCTCTATTCCATGTCTACCAATTTGAAACACCAGATTAATAGTGTACACTGTAGTACAGTAGTATACGGCTTTGTCTCCCAGGCCATGGCAGATGTGGAAAAGGACTTGTGTGTCACCAAGCCGTAACTCATCTAACAGGAGCCCAGGCAGTGGGACTTTGGTGTCAGTCGGGGAATTTATATAGCTCATCCTCTCACACTCAAAGACAATGGATGAATATTTTCACCAACAAAATGTTTAAATTTATTGACTCGAATCCATAATTGTAATGTGTTGTGCCTCAGAGAAACACTAAACATTTCTGAGATTTCCCTTAAATCTGTAGTGCTCCATTTGCCTTAATTATAGGTGCCATTAAGAGTGAATGGCACAGCACTGACAGCTAGTGGAACTTTCAATTTCTAAGAACTTGTGATTGTTTTTTTCAGGGTTCTTGTCTTGTACCTGGGAAACCTCTACAGCTTGATCATTGCTCTTCTGGACAAGGTGAACAGCATGAGTTCAACCGTAAGTAATGTACTTTAATTTACTTAAAAATATTTATTTTAGAACTGCAGTTTTATTCCTGCCTTTTGAGCAGCATTTGACTTCAAGATTGACTTTCAACATTTGAGCATCATCATGTTCATCCATCCGTTTTCCATTTTCTAATTGCTTAATCCAGTTCAGGGATGGAGTTAAGCCGGAGCCTATTGCAGTCCATCACGGGGCATACAAAGACACACACATTCACACCAGGGTCAGTTTTCCCAGACGTTAATTAACCTACCAGTATGAATTTGGACTGTGGGAAGAAATAAAAAGATGCCTGGAGGAACCCCACACAGACAGCACCTCATGGCCAGAATTGAACCAAGGGCGCTGGTGCTATGAGGCAGCAATGCTGACCACTGTGCCACCACACCACCTTCATCATGTCTGAACTTCTATTAATACAAATATTTAAAAGAAACTCACACATCTGTTCAAAAATATCCATAACCTGCAGCAGATACATATTATAAACTATTGCAAAGAGCAGTAATATCTACTCAGTCCACTAGATGGCATGTTTGTTCATTCAATGGCATAGTTGTACTAATGCCTGGAATAACACATACATTTGTAGTCAGGTCTCACTTTTGTTAAAGGAATTAAGCGTTTCGTCTTCCCCCTCTATCACTTATCTCTTGTTTGTGTGACATCGTTTGTGTGGTTGGCATTAAATCACCTGAACCTAAATAGTCACAATTTCACTAGTCGGTAGCAAATGTCACTTTGACAGAAGCTTGACAGCTTCACAGTACTGGTGGATGGCTCCCCATTCACATATCAGCCACAGACAGGAATCCGTGAGCCACTCTTTCTCTTCTGTCTTTTGCGCCTCGTGTGACATCTTTTTGTCACCTTAGAAATATTACCTTCATTAGATTCATGCATTGATAACATCAAGGCTTGATTTCTCCAACTCTGTACTCCCTAACTCTCTGCTCAACAAGTTGCAAGTAAGTAACAAGTTGTTAGCAGCATATCACTCCTACACTTACAGTAAGTCTCTTTATTGGTTGCCTATAAGGCACATATTCAATATAAGTTCTTGTTACTGACTTTCAAGGCTCTGAACAAGGAACTGTACATCAAGATAAAAAACCTGTCTCCATCATACATCTCTGAGCTCCTCCATATTTACACTCTTTATCTATACATGTACAATCCTGTATGCTCCTGTTTGTTTTTTCTTTTACTTTTTATCATACTTTTTTATCACTGTGTATATTATCCTTGGGTATGAAAGGGTGCATCGTACAGTATAAAGAAATATATTATATCTCTGCTGTGTTAAGTAGGCTTTATATCTATGATTTATATTGCTACAAATCCCTAGAAATTTAAAAAAGCAAATGTTCTGAAATTAATTTAAGGTGATAACGTGCACTAAAAGCTTTTTCTGTTATTCTCCCATCGATATAACAAAGAATAAAAATGCATACTGTATTTATATTTAATCAAAATGGGCAAAACAAGCTACAAAACTATTAGCATGCAAAACGTTCTTGAAGGTGTTGAATTATACAGTTCACAAACCACAGACTAAAGAGGAGAAAACAACAATAGTGTGTGTTTTCTAGGAGGTTTCTGTTGGTTCCAGCAACTGGTCAGACTCCACAGCTTTTCTGGCCACTATTGCTCTTCCAGAAGAGGAAAACCTTTCAACTATTGTGCCTGAAATCACTGAGAGAAGGAACAGCACTCTGAGCTTAGGCCTGGTGGAGAACACACCCAGAACCATCATTCCTGTAGCCCTTAATAAAACAGCATCATATGAGTACAACATGAAGTCGCAACAAGACCAGTGCTGGGAAACCTACGTTGGACAGGTACGAGATATTTCAATAATTTTTAATTTAGATGTGTATGTATACTTTTTCCAGCAAAAGTAGAACTTGCACAACATCAAAGTACTTAAGGTATTCAATGCCTAGGTACGCAGACAGAAATCTCGGGGACTAGTTCAGCTGTCTGTCTAGACTGTTGCCTGAACGGGGCTTCAAATTAAACTCATTTACAGTAAAACAAATCAGAAAATTGCTTTACTCTCTGATTTTTACACTGTTTTTAGAATGTTTAAACAGCTTTCTTTAATAGCTCAGCAAGATCTCAGTACAAATTCACAATACCTACTTGTATCGTTTATTCCTTTGTCAATGTCTTCAATGAAAATCTGTTTTCCTCCCTTTAGATTGCCCTTGTTAAATATTTTTAAAAGCACAGTGTTGGCAAGCAGAATGAAAATATATTACCTTGTTACAGTCGTTTTCCTTGTAATGCAGCACTTGTGTATTGTTTATTGATTAAAATGTGCAGGATGATGTTTCCTTAACGATGCCTCGGAGATGGCACTTGTATCGATTTTCAGAAAATCCTAAACAACTAGTAATTTTTCCCCATTTAACCATTACTCACAAGAGCATTAAATGGGAGTAATTGTTTCAAAAATAACAATATGAAAAACGAAACCAAGTAAAAAATGTAATCTCTTTTTGTTCCAGGAAATGCTGAAACTTTCAATTATAGACATGATTTTTACCGTGGCCAGTATCTTATTGATTGATTTCTTTCGTGGCCTTTTTGTTCGATACCTGAGTGATTGCTGGTGCTGGGATCTGGAGAGCAGGTTTGTAAGTAGCCCTCTGTGTTCTCCTGTAGCATTCTGTACTGCTTCAATTGTGTGAACAGGAGTGAACAGCATCTCCTTTTCTCACTACTTTTTGTCTGCATGTGTTTCCTTCATAGCCTGAATACGGTGAATTTAAAATAGCTGAAAATGTCCTGCATCTGATTTACAACCAAGGAATGATATGGTATGTAAAGAATTGTTTCACAGAAATAAAGGCTCCAAGTCTCATTGGAAAAGTAGTGTTAATGTTAATGTAATGAAGCACAAGGCCTTTTAAGCCTTCAAAGGGAATTGAAAAAAAGAACAGAAAAACATGTTTTAAGCTTAAAGGGAAACGTTAAAAAGTTGACTAAAACCAGATTGAGGCAAGAATGAATTAATAATAGAGTTACTTTGCAGGGAGAGATGATTGTTTAGAGTTAGTTTGCGTGCTGTAGATCTGGTTCTGCCAGATTACTCTTGTCCAGAGTAGAAAATCATCTTCAGAAGGTTTGTTCATGTTGAAACCCCTATTGTCCATTTCCTTCCAGGATGGGTGCCTTCTTCTCTCCCTGCCTCCCAGCATTTAATGTTCTCAAGCTGATCGGGCTGATGTACCTCAGGAGCTGGGCAGTGCTCACATGTAATGTTCCACATCAGCAGGTCTTCAGAGCCTCCAGGTTGGTGAGCGCTCACTAAGTCGGAACAGTGCTGTAGTGCCCTTTTTTCCTGAAAAAAATAACTTGGTTTGCGGAAAAATGCTCAAAGTGTAAGACCCGAAAAAAATGGCAAGAAACACAATGAAAATCTTGAGTGGCTCAGCAGCTTGCCTAGCTGTCTCCTAGTGACCCTTTGGCTTGTTGTCCAGTCTCTTTCAAAGCTTCCGTGTTAGATCCTCGGCTCCCAGGTTCAGTGGCTTTGACCCTTGTCTTGTTCGAATGCTTTCTCTGGAGCTCCCTGGTGCTCTGTAACCTGCCTCAAACACCTGCTACCAGGGAACAGGTTTAAAGAGGGAAGAGCCCAGCTGTCAGGTGTCATGATTGACAACAGGCTTCTTTCAACAGGCCTGTCATTCTGTACAAACTAAGAGTACATATTCAGTATGTAAACTATGGGGCATTCCATGTACAGTATCTAGGCACAGTTTAAAAGAAATGACCCACAAAACTGTTATCCTACTGACATCCCTCTTCACAAGTGGAAACTGCAGCTGGAGTTCTGTGAGCATGTCTTCTACAAGGTGCTTTCTATGCTTCACTCTGCTCCTTTCCAGAGCTTTGACAAATGCAGTTCTGAATGTCTGCTCCACCCTAGCATGCCACCGCAGTCCTGAGTGCTCAGTCTGATTTATTTAATGGCCCTTACTCCGGCTCTTTCAGGGCTTATCGCTCACTCTCAGGTGTGAAAAAAAAAACACCATTGAAACGCTATCCATTTCACTTGCTGTTAATCTTAAGGGACACTAAAGACCTTGAGATGAGCAGGCGAGGCCTCTTAATAAACTGAGAAAAAGGCACCATTACACAACCACACATCATTAGACAGTGAAGACAGCCATTGAGCACATAATAATTTTATGTTGTTTCTTTCCTCTTATTTTTACAAACTTAGCAATATTTGCATGACAAAATAGGATGGCGTGCAATATTTTAAAGCCAAATTTTCTAAAAATGTTATCATTATACATACTTTAAAAAGCCATGTTAATTTAACTGTAAATCAAAAAAAATATTCAATATGTAAGACTCAGTCATACATAATTTGCTTTAACCTTTCCGCGTACTGTAAATGTTTTCTTAATCAGTACCACAAAGAGTATTAAAAGGTGCTTCCTCTCTGATCAAGAGAGACTGTAGTCCTAATGCTAAATTATGAAAAGGTGAGGGCTCTGCAGTTTCTGGTACATCCACTTTCAATGGTTTGATGCTCTTTACAAATTTGCAGTTCTGTCACATTTACAATGCCTTGGTATTGAATGCATTATTTTCTAAAGCTTTTAAGTGACAATTAATCACTGAATTTCTGTTCCAGATCCAACAATTTCTACCTTGCCATGCTGTTATTTATGCTGTTCCTCTGCATGCTCCCCACAATCTTTGCAATAGTCAGGTATAGACCATCTCAAACCTGCGGGCCTTTCAGGTAAATTCCCTTATAGTGGTCTCCATCTGCACTCCTACAGCTCACTGATGTTTTACACTGCTTTGTTTCCTCATCTTTAAGGTTGTCCATTCATATGGAAGCCCGTTTCCGCCAGGGAGTAAAAAAACAAAAACTCGCTATGGTATCTCAGAATTCCGACTTAGTATCTCAGAATTGCGACTTAGCAACTCAGAATTCCGACTTTATATCTCACATTTGTGACTTCGAAATAGCCATATTTAGGGTGGGAGCGACGAGGGCACAAGCCCTAGAACCCGAATCCGTTACAATAACAAAAGGAAAGACAATGAAATATGGCTATTTCGAAGTCGCAAATGTGAGATATAAAGTCGGAATTCTGAGTTGCTAAGTCGCAATTCTGAGATACTAAGTCGGAATTCTGAGTTGCTAAGTCGCAATTCTGAGATACTAAGTCGGAATTCTGAGATACCATAGCGCGTTTTTTTTTTTTACTCCCTGGCGGAAACGGGCTTCCATACATTCATAACAGCCATTGGGGGTTATTCATAAATGTATTCTCTGTCCACCCTGTTCAAACACACAGATGGTCTTTTCCCCCTATTCATGCAGCCATCGTCAGGTTAAATGAAGTACTGGTACATTTTAGCTGTTGGTAAAATATTGGCAATTTTTCCACAGCTAGCAAATGACATTATGGTCCAGTTATGATGAGAGTAAAGTTCATGCTCTAGTAATGGCTGGTGGAATTCAACATAAAATAAAATACAAAAGAGGAAGACAAATGTCTCCAGGATCATGTTACTCAATGAGAGGAGATGGTTGAAATTATTATTACATAAATAATTTCATAAGAAAACTGTATCTGTAATAGAAGAAAAACTCACCAGACTCAGTTAAGTTATAATAAATGCAGGATTGGTCACACCTTACCATTGTCACACAAATATGAGAGAAACATATTTGTTTTCAAATTAAGGATCCTTAATTTTCTTTTAATCGCTGCAGTGACATAAAGAAAGTTATAGCCCACGGCACATGTTGTCTGTGGCACACAATCAAGTATGTATGTGGAAATGTTCCCATTAGTTGAGTGCAGTGGTCTATCCAGGGCCTCATTGTCACATTTTACAGCCATTTGTTAAGTTACATTAGTGTTTCATTTTCTGAAAAAAAAATGTAACTGGAGTAGGTTTAGACCACAGAATTAAACAGGTCATTTATTACACAAACTGCAGTGTGTTTTATGTGCTAAAAACAATGTGCATTTCAAAAGTATAACATTTAAAAGTTAATTGGAAAGGTAGCACAGCAAAATATGGTTGTTCTTACTCATGACTGAAGTTTGCATGTTCTCCACATGCTTCGTGTGGGTTTTGGTCAGGTTCTCTGGTTCCAGTATGTTTGTTAATAAATAACTGATGGATGGACTACAATAGCAACTACTGTCACTGAAAACAACTGAAACATAAACTGGCAGTTTTACAAGCAGATTTGCACAGTTCAGTGCAGATTTGCCTTTTATTTCTGTGTAAACCTCCTAATAAAGATTTATCGTCAAAGCTGAAGTGTTTATCTTATGTCATGTAAAGAAACAGTAAAACAATAATTTTGTAGTTTAAAAGTATGGAGGTAAAATATTAAATCCAATCAAATCAATTTTCTCTTGAACTTGCACCTAACACCTTAATTATCTGCAACTGCAATTGAACTATTTTTGTACCCCCGTCCTGTAGGCATCAAAAGATTTATAAATAACCTCCAGTTTCAAGGAAAAACCTTAAGTATATTGAATTTATCCTTTTCTGTTTTGTAGTGGCCAAGAGAAGATATACGACATAATTTCTGAAACTATTGCTACTGATTTCCCCTTGTGGTTCAGCAAAGTCATGAACTACGTCACAAGCCCTGTGGTTGTCCTTCCAGCCCTATTGCTGCTTTTGTAAGTCCCGTCTGATTGTCTTGGCACAGCTTTTGTGTTCTTAAGTCCTCAATCATGACTAAAGACACTTGGAGAAGGTAAGCTATGTAACAGTGCACCTGGAGACCAAACACACGGTCATTTGCATTCAAGTAATCCTACTCATCAACCGGTCAATGCTCATACATGTAGTTTAATCACATGCGCTCAAAACAGAAGTCTTCTTTGGTTCTTACAGGTTTTCTATCATCTTTTTTTCTCATTCCAGTATGTTAATCTACTATCTTCAGTCAATTGCGAGATCATTAAAGTTCACTAACAATCAGCTGAGAATGCAGCTTCAAACAGTGAGTAACACGCTGGCTGACTGTCCTGAGAATAGAAGTGACTGAATACTGTTTCCAGACTCCACTCTGATGGAACCCTGCATATGGTGAAAATAAACCAGAAACACATTTTGGGCACTTTTAAATTTAGAAGAAGATACAATTTGGGTTAGAAAAATGTTTCCATTGTAAGGACATTTCCACATAATCTGTTTGTTGGGAGTTTCACTCTTTGTAAGAAAAGGTTCTCACTTTGTGTCCACATATTGATATTAATATATAAATACTAATTCACAGTGGAATGGCATAGGGTAGTGGGTGAGCTTTTGTGTGCATTAACAATAGGTCATGGGTTCAAGTCTGTGCAGCAGACACTGCTGTTGTACCTTGAGTAGGGCTCCCCAGTTTCTCCAGTCCTCCAGCTGTTTAAGTGGCTACCAGTGCTGTGGGGAGAAATCCCTCCCAGTGTCACTTGCAGAGTGAGGGAGTCCCACTCTCTCAGCCTCCTTGATGCTACAGAACCCAGGATGAGCTGTGGCCAGATGTTCTGGTGTGGATTTATTTATTTTTTTTACATAAAGAGAAAAATAGCAGCAGCCAATTCTGTTATTTTCCTCCTTGTATGGCTAAAGGGTTGAGGGTAACAGACGTTTAGATTAATATAGATTCTGTAATTTAAAATTTAGTTTTTGCTTAAAATGACAATCCTTTTTCGTCATGAATATCCTAGCCTTTATGATGTTGTTTTCCATTTTCATATTTTATTTTCTAAGGTTATTCATGACTACTGTATGTTTATTCTAGGAGAGAACAGAAGATAAGAAAAAAGTTTTCCAGATGGCTGCAGGTAAACACTTTTTGAGTCCTTGATTTTCATATCAGATACATACCTTCAACATTTTGGGAAGTCTCTGGCTTAAGCAAGCCTGAATTTTTGCCTGGACTGTCTCTTTGTCTCATAGCTAGAATGCAAAGCCAGGAAGGGAGTGACAAGAAGCCAGAGCAGGAGAGCGATCTTACGAGCCAGGAGTCCTCCATTCGCTCCTCTTCGCCCAGGCGCAACGGCAGTGTGGCCAACTTTGAGTCTCCGGTCAGCAGGGGCAACAGCATTCGCACCATAGCACAGTCTGCGTCCCGCACGGATGTCAACAGGGCAGCAACCACGTCACAAAGTCCTTCCATCCCCATATTACAAAAACAAAGAAAGGAACAGATCCCAAACAGGCAGGAGCACTTTGATTTTGTCTTTTCTTAGAACATGACTTTCATGTTTCATTTAGAGCAGGAGTGACCAGCTCTGGTCTTCAAGAGTTTATAATAATAATAATTCTTAACACTTATATAGTGCTTTTCTGGACACTCCACTCAAAGCACTTTACAGGTAATGAGGACTCCCCTCCAAAACCAACGTGCAGCATCTACCTTGATGATGCGACGGCAGCCATAATTGTACACTCCCCACACATCAGCTATCAGTGGGGAGGAGAACAGAGTGATGAAGCCAATTCATAGATGGGGATTATTAGGAGGCCATGATGGGGAAAGGCCAATAGGACATTTGACCAGTACGCCGGGGTAACACCCCTACTCTTTTCGATAAATTTGGGAATTTTAATGACCACAGAGAGTCAGGACCTCAGTTTTACATCTCATCTAAAGGACGGCACCTTTTTACAGTATAGCATCCCCATCACTATACTAGGGCATTAGGACCTACACAGACCACAGCGTGAGCACCCCCTACTGGTCCCACTAACACCTCCAGCAGCAACCTTAGTTTTTCCCAGGAAGTCTCACATCCAGGTTATGGGCAGACTCACAACTGCTTAGCTTCAGGGGGTTGCCAGTTGTGAGTTGCAGGGTGATATGGCTGCTTTTAGGTTTCTTCAGGTCTAAAGCTATGCACTCCAAATAAGAGCAAAACACACTGCACCAGTTTAGTTTCTTATTTTGATTTGACTCCGGAACTCTTAAAATGACGTTTTAACGTAGTTACAAGAAGAATACTTGGTAGCAAAAAAAGACCACTCCTAAAAGATATAATTTTGTATTCCTTTACTGAAGCCTTCTGTGCTTGACATTCAGAAAAATGCTCAGAAACAAGGGCGGAACTACCAGTCAGATTCAAACTGACTTAGTGGGCGGAAACAGACTAAATGCACTGCTGTAGATAACTTAGCCATTCTTTCAGCAATGATCCTGAGATGAATCTCCCTCTCAATTAATATCTTCTCCAATGAAAAAACAGTTTTTCTGCCAATTAAATGTCACTCTTTCCTTGTTTTCCCACAATTTCAAGGCATCCAGGATTTTTACATGGAGGCGCGAGTGGCTCCTGTAAATCAAAGTCCTACCACCATGTGGCATACAACCCCTCCAGCAGGTACACGGAGAATGTCCATTCAGATCCCTTGTTCAGAAAGAGCATCCGGCCCATGCACCCAGAGGCCCTCGGAGGAGGAGGAGGGGGAGGAGGAGGGGCGCAGGGCTTCTCCAGCCGCAGATCTCACACCACGCGCTATGTGATTGTCAACGAGCACGAGGCCCGGAAGAAACTGCTGAGGTCTTCCACCAGGATACCGCGGCACTACAGGGTAGACGAGCCAGGGGGCATAGTGGAGCTGTATCCCAGGCACATCAAACGATACAGCATTCAGACTCCTCAGAGGTCACGCCAGCCACACCTCAGTGAAGAGGAAGAGGAGGAGGAAGAGGTAAAGAAAGTCCGTCGGGGCTCCTTCATCCAGACGCACCGGCCCCGATCTCTGTCTGATCTGCACCAGCCGGCGCGCTTTTACATCGGGGAAAAAGTGGAGAGCCACCACTCCCTGGTCAAAGACCTGATGAAGAGCTGTTACGGGTTTTATGAAGATGGCTGCGAAGTGGAGTGGGAGGATGCAGCCTCTCGCCCTCGCTCCCGGACAAACGTCAGAGCCGCAGATCCCCTGGAGCAGCATCCCGAGCCGCCAGTCAAGCCCAAGCTGAAACACAAAGCAGATCCGTGCCTCACAGAATCGGACTCGGCATCCATCGCATCCAGCAGCGATCAGCAAAACAGCAGCACCGACCAGTACATCCAGGTCATCCACAGCAAGGAGAAATACCTGAAGCCCACGGGCAAGCTGGCTAAAAAGAAGTCTAAGGCCAATATTGATTTTAATGTTTCTGGATCGAATGAACTGATCTGCTCCAATGTGTAGAGGAATTGTTCTGAATTCCATCTGTCCTTTCAACTTGCCTTGCATTCTTAGCTTTGCTGCTATGTACTACAGCTTAGTAGCTAGTAGCTCACCATGAAGCTTAATGTTTCATACACGTGACACACAATCAGGTTATTTCTCAAAATAGTTAAAAAAATAATTATTTCTGATCACCACATCTAGTTTCAGTGACACTAAGAACAGTGTTGTCTGTGCGCATGTTTGCAAACCTTTCACTCCAATCATGTGAGTGGGCTATTGAATTTAATGTATACTTAATAAGCACATTCATTTGTTTTTGCAATAACTACAATGAATAAAGCACACAAGTTAGTTTCAATCAGATTCCTTTCCAGCTGTTTTTTTCAGGTTCCCCCCATATTTCCAACTCACACTCATAATATAATATAATAATAACATAATAATTTTAAATTATCCTTTTATAATCAATTATGTTAAACAACAGTGCATTAAATTACCAAGTACACATATCAGATTGCATATTTAAGAAACAAAAGTTATTGAATGCTTTTCAATTGCTCATCCTCTACCACACACAACACATTTCCCACCTCCACAAATTCTGAAATGCATTCAGCTGATGAACCAATTTATAATAAGTACATTCAAAAGAGATCCATGAAGATACCAACACTTTCAAAATGGCAACGTCATCTCCTGTAAGAATCCCTTTTACTCCATTCTTTCTGCTTTTTAAAATGGCTAACTTGGCTTGACCCTAAAGGTAATTTGCAGTCTATACTCTTTCTCCTTTGTTCTCATAATGTAAAACCCCTGAGATAAACAAAGTACCACTGAACAAAATGCCAAACCCAGAGAAAAGGTCTTTCAAAACAGAAGAGAGGTTGCAATCTTAGACAGTACAAGAAACAATGACAGTCTTTTTACCCTATCTGTGCAGATGTGCATCTATCAAACCATGCTGAATAATGCACAAAAAGGAGTTTGTTGCCAGAACAGCATGAAGCACCCTCCACTGTAGATCACCCATTGTCTTCTGCAGTGGTGGTTTATAGAGACAGTTTCTCCCTGGAGAAGTTACAGAGAGTTCAGCACAAAAATGTTCTTGCCCGTGTTTGTCAGACAAATGGTTAAGACTATCATAATACCTAACACAAATTGTACAGAACTCCTTCTTAACTATGCTAAACATTTTCCCAGGGATGTACAGTAGCTGTTATGTGTTGCAGTTGGTGTGACCTGCAAATCCAACAATGGGGGTTCTGATCAGGACTTGCAGCCCCTGTACAAAAATCTCCTAATAGGAACAATTCGTCTCCTGAAAAAGTAGTGTGTCTCTTCATATGAAACTCACTTATGAACTTGACAGATATTTTGTTGAGGAGCCAAGCATTTACATGTTCTCCAATCTCTCTTATTCATGTCTATCAGGTGAACATTTTTAGGAATCCCTTTGGACATTAAAATACTTATGAAACTATCACAACCTAAAGTTTGACAAGAAAGGGCAGGAATGTACACCAAATTCAGTTCTAACAACTGACAGGCCTACAGAATTAAAATCACAATGGACTTAAAAAAAACTAAAAGGTCTAAAAGACTTAAGGTTAAAAACCTTTAAACCTCATGACAGAAACATCCACATCAAACAAATTAAGATTGTCTGTACTTATTAATTACAGATTTCTTTCACATTGTTCGTTTCTACAAAGAAAACAAAAATCTATATTCCTCAAGAGAAGTGTTTTAGCATATAGAAGCCTCTACAAAGTCTGAAGCCTGTCATCGTGACACCAGCACAATTAAGTGATGCCAAAACATAGTGATGAAGTTAGTAATAACCAGAACCTACCTACTAAAAGACATTTTGGTGAGCAGCCACTGCTACAGTAGCTCTTCAGCCTGCCTTGGATGTTTTCAAACACGCCCTCCCCATTCTTCTCTGCCACTCCATCTCTTCACCCCTAAAAGTTCACTCTTAAATACCTGAACACCTGTCTGGTCCACTGTCACTGCAAAAGTTCACTATTTTCCCACTTTACAATTACAAACACATTGCTTTTAGCCAAATTACCTTGGCTTGTTGATTATAGGCTCTCAAAGCCTCCTGATGGGTAGTACCTGATTTTAGTTTAGAACTCAGATCAGAACATGATTTTACAGTAGTTTGAACCTTCATTATTAACAATCACTGCCATATCATTTGCATGACCACCTGGACTGGTCTTTTAAGGACATTTGGAATAGACAGGCCAGTGGTAGTGTAAAAGTATTCACACCCTATGGTATGCCATTATGTTAAATTACAAACTGCTGCATAAGCAGTTTCCTCCTTGCCTGTTGCTGGGTTAGGAGGGGCAGCCTGATCTTGGTTGTGTCTTGTTGCCTTCTACCTTCTGCTTCTTAAGGATCAACATCACCACGCTCAAAGAGATACAGTATTAAGGGTCTTTAAACATTTCAACTAATTTTGTGTTTCATTAGGGTAATTTGGGGAACTTGATTCATTCAAGTTTGTTAAAGCAAAGGGTTAGAATACTTACTGGAAACAATCATCACTTCTTTTGCATTTTTTACCTATTATTTATTTACTTCTTTTTGTTTTCTGCTTTAAATGTGTGAAGTAGGTTTTCTATATAACAAATACCAGTTGCTGCTTCAAAGTGTCATGACTGCAAGCTTTAAACAACAGAATGTGTGAGGGACTGGCATCACAAACAGGATGTATCCTGCCTGTTGCACCAGTTGCTCTGGCTCCCCCATGACCCTGTATTAAATTAAGTGATTAGATAATGTACAGATATTTAAATTCACTAAATGCACTACTTAAGCCTCATTTAGAATATTGCATATCATTTTGGTCACAATAATAATTTCTGGGGTCAATCCAGAGAAGAGCAACCAGATGCATTCTGGGACTTAGAATAGAGAAGATGCCAAGAGACCGGATACAAGTACTGTGCTTCAGAATGACCTGTGAACCCCATGGACACAAGCGAAAACCTTGTGGAAGTGCACTTGAATCTGAGAATAGGAGGAGGTGGTAGGAGTGCGGAACAAGCTACTCAGCTATGAGGCTGAAGCCAGTAACTTGGCATACTGTATAAGCACCTGAATGACAGCCTTGGATCAATAAGCTGCTAACCACTAAATGGGCCAGACAGCCACATGGCCTCTCCTTGTTTGTAACCTAATGTTATAGATTCCTATAGAACTGACATAACATTAAACATTTTATAGGTTTATTCCATGCTGAAAAAAAGAAGAAGGAAAACACAATGTTTCGGCCGTGGAGCCATTGGGACTTGTTTTTAGAATAAAAAAGATAGGCTTTGTAAATATCCAACATTAGAAATATATTTGTTTACATTTTATTTTATTTAATTTAGAGCACAAAAGGACGTGTGACCTACAGTAGCCTGTGACTGTAGCCTACGTGCTACCAATACTGCTTGCAAAATGTGACTTTAGTCACAGATACTTCTCCCAGATGATATAAGATATTGATCCTGTTGTGCAACGTATATTATTACGCATCTCAAAACAATATTTCCGGGAAAAGATCAAGATTCAGCTATATGTAATTCAGCCTATAGAGCAGGAATTGTCAACCCCAATCCTCGAAGTCTGCATTCCTACACCTGCTACAAGAAATTTCAGTTCGCATCTAATTAAGAGTTAAAACACAAGTGATTATCCAAATGGTTAATACAATAACCTAAATATCAGAAGTGCAGAGAAAATCAAAGAAACCCCACGTCCATGCAATAGAGTTTACACTGTGCTGTAATGCCTGAATTGTGTGTACTGCCATTTAATTGTACGAAAAGTGATGTGCGATGTCCTTATCAATGTTTCTGCCAGACTCCCATTCCCGTGGCTAACAGCGCATCGGCGACAACAATATTGGATTTAAAGCTGCGTTACATCAGAAAGGGTAGATTGCGTAACGCACAATATTCCGATTAAAATGAATCCCTAAGATTTCACTACCTGGTTTCATTTAGCTGCATGTGCGCTGGGAGGTGTAGTTACAGATGCTTGTGAACACTTGGAATCACTCAGCGTTGCAGCTGAGAAGGACTGCAAATCCCAGAATTCAGTTTTCTTGCGGACGAAAATGTTAGCAGTGGCAAGGCAGCGCTCTTCCTTTATGAACGTTTTACCGGCAAATAAAAACAGCAGAATTTGTTATTTTCGTGTGACAGTTAAACACTTCATAGTTTAACTCATTTACATTTCTTCAAGAAATTGTTGATGCATATACAGTACAGTACGAATGTGAAAAGATATCGATGACCGTTGGGTATGGGTTTAAACGGTTAATTCAATTTGATATTTCTGTTTCTAGATGCGGTATTTGCGGTATTGTTTGAACATAACAGTTTGAAGGTTGTGCTTTGACTGTGGTGCTATAGCTCCGGACTGGACTTTTGACAGGTGGAGCCGAGCTGACAGGCACCTGCGCTCACCGCGGCGCTCTGTTCCTACCATGGATTACAAGCACATTGCGAGCACAGTGGCTGACAACCTCCTCAACTGCAGCAAAGACCAGACAGGGTGGAAAGTGTGCAAGAAAACGGTAAGCCCATGAGCAATAAGAAGCGAACATGACAAATATGCCTCAGTTTGTACCAGATAACTCAGTTTTATGTTAACTATCACAGCCAGTGTCAGAAACGATCTGCCCAGGGGTTTGAATGACATTCGCTCGTGGTACTGGCGCGTTCGGTAATTGTTCGTCTTCGCCTGGACAACAACACAATCTTTGCCATTTCGGCTGCTCTGTATAATGATTATGTACAGACGAAATCGTTCAACTGACGACTTGATGAAAATAGATATATTTTAAATGTCCCGGTTTTACAATTTACTGTATAACTCACCTAACAGTTTAAACCAACTAGCTACTTTACTGTACATAATTCTTTGTTTTTTTGGATTTATGTGTAAATAGCACTTCCTTTAGTAGTGTCTGGGAAATGCTAACATCCTCTAATAGCAGCAGAATATAATGTCGACACTTTACTCACATTTTTCTTTGTCAATTCTGCATTTAGAATGAAGTAACAGTTCACTGGAGGCCTTCAACCGAGTTTCCAGGAAATTTGTAAGTCAATTTGTGTAACCAAATAAATCACTTTATGTTGTTATTATTATCATCAATAATAATATCATCATCAGCCAAGTTGCATTGCAATACAGACAATTTACATTAATTGCAAGTACAATGAACAATACATTCGGGTGCAATAGGGTGAAATACATGGGATTAATGGAATTACAATAGGACTAGAATGGCCGGGGTGAGCAAACAGATGTGATAATAAGATTTAAACTAGTTTACAGGTACCATCGAGACAAATCATGTAGATATGTATACCTTGTTTGCAATTCAATTCAATTATATTAGTAGCTTCAGCCTCCAAAGCAACGCTGTATAAATGTTAGTGAAGTGTACCTACAGACAAGATACATTACCCAAACTGCTTCAACATACAGTACCACTGTGGATTAACTGGTACCAATGCGTCATTTTTACTGATACTAAATATAAAAGACTTTAAATATTTATATTTAAAAAAGGAAGCAGTTGTTTCTTAACCTCCATAGGTTGCTTTGTAGAAAAGCAGCATTTAAATGAAAAACAGAAATACAGTACAGTAGCAGTGGTGTTAGCAGCATGTCACCCACCAGTGGTTAGTTAGCCCCTGGAGTTACAGGTAGTGTGTGGGACCTTGCTCTGCTGCTACATCACTGTCTTCGGGGTTCACTTTCACCCTCCCAGATACAAAGGAGTGGGCGCTGTCAATGGGAGCCCAGAAAAGGTGTGGGGGTGCCTGGAACCAGTGCCAGATGGGCTCAGAGTCAAGTGGGACAACAATGTCAAGAGGTTTGAGCTCATAGAAAAGATCGATGACGTAAGTTTCCTCGAACGCTGTCGTGTTGTATGAAATCAGACCCGCTACCGTGCTTTAGCCTTTGCTTTCCTACTGCTGCACTGTTTGTCATTCGTTCTGATTGGGTTTGTGTATTTATGGCAGCAAAACGTAAGCTATACATGCAAAATGTGGTGCTTGAAAAGTCTACTTATAAGAGAGACTCTTTTTTGTTTTGTATGTGTTTTGTGTGACACGTCATTTGCACTTTCTGTAGTGTGTTGAGATGTTGTGTTAAAATTGAACATTGTACTAGTACGACCTCGTTTAATATTGGCCACGTAGCGAAAGGCTTTGCTGCGCTGGAATCAGTCCAGACAAGAGCATCCGGATTCCAGAATTAAGGGAATGTCCTAAACTGACTTGTTAGTCTTGAACAGAGACATCTACAAGGAGACCTGATATTAGTATTCAGAAGACTCAAAGACTTTGACCAAGTCAACTCAGGAGATTTCTTCAGAATCAACAGTGAATCATAAAATAGAGGACGCAAGTAGAACTACGTTGCGGTACATTTAAAACGAAGAACAAGACACACTTATTCCCCAAAGAAATGGGGGTTCTGGAACAAACTTCCACGGCATGCTGTTGAAGTTCATGCCCTAGCTAGTTCCATGAAATGGCTAGATGAAGTCTTTGATTTAATTAACTGCTAACTACCAAATGCTTTTGTAGTCGATGTGCCTGCTGTCTTTTGTAACTGTTCCTGCTGTATGTTCATATGGCATCCTGAGTGCTCTCATTAGGGATTGACTAGAGTTACATCTTTCGTCTGATCCAAAAATTATTTTTCTAATGTGAAACAGTAATCTAGGTGCAGTTCCAGTGAACTGAGATCACTATTATTTGCATCTTAGTAAGTTAACCCGACCTCTGCTGGTTATGCCTTTTTGTCAATTATTACAGCACATACCACTTCCTGAGATGAATGAGTATTTCATTAGAAGCTTAGAAGAAGCTTCATGAACAGGTATTGTTTAATGGGGTAATATTGGTTATACTTAGTAAACTAGTTAATAACCTTGTTTCAGAAACAGGATGTCCATACTGTATATTTGCTGCTGTACTGTATACAGTATGTATACAAATGGTAAATATGTCCATGGTGCTGATGAGTTATGTGGAGCACATTGTCCTTGCCTCATTTTCTATCCTGCAGAATGTGTCTGTGTGCAGAACGGTCACTCCCTCTGCTGCAATGGGCCTTATATCGCCTCGAGACTTCGTGGATGTTGTTTTAGTTAAGCAATATGAAGATGGCACCATTACTTCAAATGGTGAGTAGTCGATTTTTCTCAGTGCTGAAACTTAAGACGAAGTTGTGTGCCTTTCAGTCATTAGTCTTCAGTTTGGCGCTAGCTCACATTGGCAAACACTTAAAAAAGAAGTATATTCCATCTCCATTCTATTTTGAAATATGTGTTGACTTAAAGGATAATATGGGTTAGCCCTTAAGTCATGGTAATAAACATCAGACTGTGAGGTACAAACCAATAGAATGTAGTAGTACATTTTAATTAGCTCTAAAACAGAGAAGTCATGCAATTTTTTCCATTTTTCGTGTTTCTGGTACATGTAATTATCCATGAAGCAAATAAACATGGTTTTGATTTTGTTGTAATGTGATTTTGTCATAGAAATTATATTTATAAATTTCTTTAAGTATCTAATTTAATTTGTAGATTAAGCAAAGAAATATGACCGCATCTTATCCAAAGAAATTGTGAATGCATTTGATTTTCACGGTTTGTGAAAGACACTTTGTTTGAAAAAAAAAATAACTTACAAGATTTGGAGCAGTGCCATTACTTGTGTTCAGAACCTTTAGAGTGCCATGCAACAGTCTCACCACTTCCAGATATGTCCTGTGTTGAATTGTTTTCAAAAAACAATCTATTTAAATTACTAAAGATGCTTACAGGTTTTCTTTAAAAGTGCATTATTTTTAATCAGAACTTCAATGCTCAAACTGATCATGATTATGGACCAAAGAAGTTAAATGTCAGCAAAAAATGCAAAGAAAAAATCAACAAAATCTAAATTTTGTTGATTGCATTCATCTTGCATTGCATCACAGATATTCACTCCTCTGAATCAAGCTCAACTTTTTGAAAATTCCTCTGGCAGTTAGATATACTGTAGTTCTACCAACATTGCACACCAGGATGAGGCAGTTTTCACTTGTATTAACTAATATTATTGTGTTGCAAGAACACGGGGTTGCACACTATCATCGGTGTGACAAGTAAAATATTGGCCCAGAGGCATGGTTAATGATTTTTCCAGTGAAAATCACTGAAAATCAAGTGCATTCGCAGTTCAAAGAAAGTATGGCTTTAAGGCTTGGTGTGAATACTCAGATTTAGTGCATTGCTTTTAAATACCGCCTTATGAGAACGCTGTCATTCTTTAGCAACCAATGTGGAACATCCTGACTGCCCACCCAAACCAGGCTATGTCCGAGGGTACAACCACTCCTGTGGGTGTTTCTGTGTTCCCATTCCAGGGTAGGTTATACTTGAATGCTTTCCACAAACTGAGCCGAACAGATTAGACTAATAAGGGGAGGGAAGGTGATGGCAGAGGAAGTGGGGCTAGTTCTTCAATACTAATGACTTTCTTAAGCTATTAATTAATTAATTAATTAATTAATTAATTAATTAATAGGATTTTACTTTATTAGTTAATTTATTAATTGATCATTATTAATTAAAGGAATTAGTTAAATGAATTAGTCAAGCTGTCCTGCAGGCACAAGATCTTTAAACTTTCCTAGAAAAGTTCAAATAGGGAGGTGTATGGTTTCTGTTTTCTGTATTCTCATTATCACCTTAATTAATAATAATATTCTAAGTGTAGATAGTATTTTTATGTGCATTTTATTTTAAGCATGGGTATATCCATGGTGTTCTTTGAAAAGCATTGTAAGAGTGGCCTATGTAATAATACTGCACAGGCAATAATTTGGATTGCAGTTATTATAAAAGGTCAGATGAGGGTAACAGAGATTACTGACGCGTTACTTCTTGTGAAGCGCAGTATGTTTACATACGCTATTAGCGTTGGATTTTTTTTGTGAAAGTAAAAATAATCTTTCTTTTAAATACCTTATTTCCAAAATGTAACAATTTTAGAAGACGCCCAAGGAATGGAAGTTCACACAATGTAAAAAAAGGGAAAGAGGGACAAGCCTCTCACCAGAAAATTTGCAGAAGCAAAGTGTATCCCATTAATACTTTCCATATAAACAGAAGGTGACATTCACCATCTGTAAATGTTGCATCTGTATTCAACGATTGCACCACCAAACCCGTGCTGAGTAGTATCTGGAGAAATAAGTACAGGCCCTGCGCATGGCGTGAGATGCAGCTTATGCACAGTCACTATTGGAATAGTTTCTTCTCATTCCATTCTTTCCATGTCCCCTTGTTTTCCAGAGAGCCAAACAAGACACAGCTGTTAAGCTTTTTTCAGACCGACCTGGGAGGCTTTCTCCCACGATCTGTGGTGGATTCCTTCTTCCCCTCCAGTATGGCCGAGTTTTACAGCAACCTGGCAAAAGCAGTGAAAACACTCAAAGACAATTGACAGTCCTTATTAGAAATTTAAAAAAACAATCACATCAAACTGAAACTTTGTTTATTCCAATTACTGGAAAACTGTACCTTTATTCCTGACTGTACAGCGGTATCACAGATGCTGCCAAATGCCCTTTAATGTCACAGAAAAAAGTACTTGAATATCAGTATATAATAGTATATCAGTATATAATAATATAAGTATATAATATATCAGTATGAAGTATAAAGTACTGAATATCAAACAGTATTTATTACCACTATAGATCAAATTTAATTTAAAATACAAATATTAAATTTGTATAATGAAATGTGCTTTTTGTAGATGGTCTTTTATTTCTATCTTGTGACTCTACTAATCGCTTAGTTGTTTTGTCAAATTTTCACTGACATTCCATTTTTTTTTAAATGGTTATTTAGGCTAACAGGCTAGGTACAGGGTGTATACCATTTCTGTGAAGAGTGATTGGGTGAGACTGATTTTTTTTACATCTACCACAGAAGCATACTGCGAGGTAATTTATTTTGTAAAGAAGATAAGACTGTACTGTGTTGTTGGTGTATACTGGTGTATACTAAAAGCTAGGCATTTTTTAAAGGTTTGCCAATAGTCATTAGCTGTGACAGAGCTAGTAGTAAAACTGCGGTCCGTTAGGTAAAACAGAGAGCCAGCATGAATAATGTACAACTTGTTAATGTTCCTCTTGAGTCATGAATTTCTCTGTAAACTGTTAATTAAGTGTACGGATACCAGCTGTGTTGGTCCACTGTTCCCTGCCTTCTTCACACTGAAAAACACTTTTTTAATTATTTGAGTTGTTACTTAAGTACATTCAGACATAATTGTGAGTTTGCTTATTTGGTATTGGCTAATATGCATGGTCTCATTTTTTAGATTTTTAATTTCTGAAATTAAATTGAAGATTTTCATTCATTCTGTGTCATGCATACTCAGGATATGTCTACGTTTATACATTGTCCGCCCTGGAAAACTTTATTTAGCAGTAATATAAAGATCAGTTTTAATATTGATGAGTAGACTATACAGTATAAACAGTACCAATGCTATGCTATATGTTTCTGTCACTTACAATTATTGTGTTTTAGCATTTGTGTGTATCGGTCTTGAATTAAGAGATGACGTTTGGTCATGTACACTGTACAAGTTGATTATATTTTAGATTATTTGATCATTTATTTTTAGAACACTTTTGTAATAGATATCCTAATGAATGAGATATGGACATACCTTAATATGTGAATCAATTAATATGTGAATCAATTGCTGCTATTAGAAAACAATCACCTAAATGTACTTGGCATTATAATATTTAATAAAATGAGATAACTGCAACACTGAGGTTGGCAGTGTGTACGAGTGATATATTTTGTGCATTTACTGTGTTTTGTATCTAAATTTCAGATTTATATTTTGACTTATTTCACAGAGTGAAAGTACCAGTGTTGTTGCATCAGAAATGGTGAACAGTGTTCAAATGACATTATCATGGGATTGAAGTAGAAACTCCAGTCTTCTTTAATTAGAATGTCCTGAAGAGACCATGCAATGAAATGGCTGAGCTGGTTGGATTTGGCTTGAATGGTCCATTTCATAGTTTTCATTAATGGAAGAGGGGAATGACTGTTAAAGAGCAAGATTTATTAGATTAGTTATGAAACCCATGCACTGCTGAAGGAGTGGACAACATTTGTCCTTTTATTTTCCTTTCTTAAAACCGTGACTATGGAAGGTTGCTATTGAAATGTACAGAATAAAAGTTATTACGTTCCACAGAAGAGATACATCAAACACATTTGAAAAAAGTTGAGATGTTTATTCGTGAATACCCAATGCTGGGAGTTAAAAGAAATAATTAACTTAATGCAAAATCTTCTCTTTTTAGCCATATAAAATCTTTTTTTCATATACTTCATAAACTTTATTTATCTTTACAACAGAATAATTCTGTTTGTTTTTGCCAGAAGTGTCTGTTTCATACAGTATGTATGTATTGATATATGTGTAAGTATTGATACAGTTCTGCAAGTATTGTTTCTCGTACCATCAATCAGGATATACAGTCAAAAGGTCACAGAGACAGTCAATACTTCATTTCCAAACCAGACCTTCAAAAGCATTTAAAAGCTGAGCTAAACATTGAGCACCATTTAGATATGTAGCTATAAATGAGTTAGCAGTTTTACACTGTTCATTAAGAAACTTGTAAGTGTTGGACAAGCTGTTCTGTACACTGTTGTACTATCTTGACCTGTGACATTCTGGCGTTATTTATTTCTGGCTTTATTTCATTTTCAAAAATGCAGCATCAACTTGCAATCACAGAACTTCTTTTACATTCTGCTCCATCCCCTATTCTATGTAAACACTATTGTTTAAATTTTTTAATTCAAAGTACAGTACCTGCTCAAAAGTCCAACAGCGTTGGAAGTGATAAAGTACTTATGTTTGGTTTTTAAGACAATCATCTGCGCTCAGGTTAAGCTCTGTGACTTCAGGTTCAAGCCTGAGTCGTGTTACCAGTTGACTGTGACCATGATTCCCCAAGCTGCAGCACACAATTGGCTTAGCATGGAACTAGCTGGCCAGGTTATTGATTCTTAGCAGCTTGAAGTGCTGTCAAATGACAAACGTTCCTGTCTTCCCATCAGTGCCTAACCTTCATCACAAGGCTTTGGTGACTGTGACGTGTGATGACTGGCTCGCTACAAGGCTTTGGTGACTGTGACGTGTGATAACTGGCTCGCTACAAGGCTGTGGTGACTGACATGTGACAAGGAGTCTGTCCCCAAGCCCGCCACAGTGTGCGGTCAGAGGTGAAAACTGGCAATTCCAAAACTGGGTGAGATTAACAAAAATAATTGGCAATTCAAAATTTGTAAAAAATGTGTTTTGTACTTGCTGAGAGATAACATTTTCCCCACACAGAAAGTACATTGTTTTTGTGTTGATTTTTATCACATACTGTAGTTGGAAAATTAAAATAATGTTTTTTTTTCACTTTTCTTATGGGCTACATTTATTATGTACTGTATAGTATATTTATTCTGAGCAAATCTGAAAACTACTGTTTTTGAGCTTTTTGAAATATAGAGTTCTTTGTTGTTTCCCTGAATGAGAATATCTGTGTATGAAGCAGATATTATATATAGCAGATAAACAGATCAAGTGCAATGAAAAGAACTGCAGGCTGACCTCTCACACTATAAAACATTACTAGTCCTTCCTATTGGAGCTGCCTGTTTTGGTTTGCATTTAAAGAAGCTAAGGAGACTTTTTTCTCTATCATCTGATATGGATTCTTGTTACATTTTATGTTCTGGTATTGAAATATTTCTGTGCAATTGTGAAAAGGCGGAATTATAGTAGCTGTTCTTAAAGGGCTGATTTGTGGAGGAACATCCTTGTTTTATTCAGTATCTGCCTTCTTTCTTTTGATAACAACTTTAATAGGGCCCTCTGGCAGACCCTTAATGATAGTCCAGGCCTCAAACCGTGTGAGCCCTTGTAGGCTATTTTCTTGCACTTGCAGTAACTCATCACCTTGCTGGATCTCACCCTGTTCAGCTACCCCGCCTGCAGAGAGGAAAAGGGTTCACAGGTTAATGTGAAACTAAAGAGGTTAAATACTCAAAAACATCCAGGGCTGAAGTGATGTGGTCTTTCAATTTTTGTAACATCACAATATTTAACAAACCTGTCCCTTCTTATTCAAATGAGCAAACTCTCAATGGTGCTTTCTTAATATTGGCTGCAGCTGGATGCTATAAAAATTTGCTGGTACGATGGCCAAGCAAATAGATAGCATTCAGAACACAGTATAAGAAGCTCAGCACAACAAAGTTAAAAATTAAAACTTTTATCAGAGCAAACTTTACTGATCAGAAGGATCAAGCAGGAAATGAAAAAGTTTAAGAACTAAAAATAGTGCACTTTTTAGTGTCTTATGTATGTTAAAAAACTGTATTAATTACTTCGAAATGGTAAAATGAGTTTTAATTTTGCAAGGAGAACAAATATCAGATTGAACTTGAAAGTTAAGAAATCACATCTTGGTGAATTTTAATTGCACTAGTATGGATCATACTACCCATCTATGTTGTTATGATATTATGATGATATGTTGCTCTGTTGGCTATACTATTTTGTCATTAAGATCGGCATTGGAACACAACAGTTTAAGGAAGGGCTTTAGTTAAGATGAGCTCCCACTAGAGACCACTAGATGGCGTCTAATCTTTGTAAATACACTATATATGTAGGTGTTATTTTGGTAATTTGAGACTATACTGATTAAGGGTAGAATCTGTCACAAAACTCAGAAGTACTCTGGTTTGAAAATATACAAAGCTTCTAACCCAGATATTTTTTCCTTTTTTCTTTTTTTTTGTAAACTGCACTGTGGCCTTATACTAGTGCTATGGATAATTGATTTGGGAAGCCCTGAGCCCTTTCCACAAATATGGAAAGCTTCAGATAGAAAAAAAATGTGGTGGCATGCAATGTTCTGGGACAGGCATGATATCAATTATCAAGAGGGACTTGCAGTGGCTCTCACTATAGAGCGGACTTCAGCTGGACACTTGGGGATTGTGTGATTGGTGTGGTGATTCCACTCACCACTAGGGGGTGCTCTTTCTGAACCTAGACTGGTGTGGTGGTAGCTGTGAGAGGTCTGCTGATGAACCCTGCTATGCATGCCTTACTGCTCAAGGAAGTAAGGGGGGAAGGACCACAAGTAACCCACAGCCTTCTCAGGAGCCTCAGAGCAGAAGTACAGTCATCAAGGGACTTGAAGGAAATACAGAAAGGGCCCAAATCTCTGTGTGTCCTAGGAAACAGCTCAGCATAACTGTTCCATGAAACCAGAAACGAAAGAGAACAGGAATGGGAAAATTCCAGAGCCTGCGACTATTTGAGAAGTTGAGCAGAAGGAGGTGTTGAACATCCACGACCAGGAGTTCAAGGATCCATAGATCCACATGTGCTCCAGCTGCAGGGGCCAAATAACTGAATTCCAGCAGCTGGCCTAGGGCTCAGGAATAACTGAAACTGTGTCACAAGTGCACAAAACTCTCCTCAGAGCTGAAGAAGCAGAGTGATGCCCTGAAGGCTAAAGAACCTGGAGTCCAAAATGGCAACCTGTTATAAAGATCAGATAGCTGCAGTCGTGCCAGGTTGAACACAAACAGAACTTAAAGAAAATCTGGAAAAGTTGGACAATGAGCTGGAAAAGTCTCAGAGTTGCAGCAACAGCCTCTAGGTTCAGCTGGAAAAGGGCCAGAAAGAGCCAAAAAGAGATGGTCACTGGCTGACCAGTGCAGAGACAGAAGTGAAATAGGGGAAATGTTTTGAAAAGAGAATCCTTTTTACATTATCCTTGCTAGAAACCCAGACGTAGGAAAAGAGCAACCGGAGGAAGAAAGAGATGAAGCTGCCCTGGCCTGAACCTCCAGAGGAGGAAAAAGAAGAAAGTCTGTGGTTTTCCTGGCCTGAATTCCCAGAAGAGGCGGGGGACAACTGTCTACTGTTTCCATTATAGCTTGTAGGCCTTGAAGAGGTACTGTAGGAGTAATAGCTGGCCCTAAGTCTGCCAAAAGGATAAAAGAGGCCAGTGCGTCCATGACCTTTCCGTAAATACCAGAGGATACAGAGGGTGATGCCTGGGCAACAATGCTGCTATCACTGCAGCAGCCTCCATCCAAGGGGAAGGTTGTCACTGGGAAGTGCATTCCAATCCACACAGCCTCCAGGAAACAACAAAGGAAAATTGCTGGGCAGGGGACTTGTAGTCTCCATACATTTAACCTCATGGCGGAGGTTGCTAAACTCATGGGGGAACTGTTCCCCCCCAGCCTGCCTGTTGGCAGCAGGTTGACTGACTCTCTCTTCATTGGTTGTGGCAGACCAGCGAAGGGAAGGGCTGAAGTTGCAGCTGACCGCCACTAGAGGGTACTACACAACCTCTAATCTTGGTAAAGAGCTACACAGTGGATGTTAAATTACTGTAGGTAATTGATTAGAGTTGTGTTGAAGGCTGTTCATGCCCTCACACATGCATTAAGTTTGTATTTGATATTTAAAGGTGTAATAGTGGCGGTTATAGTTTTTTTTTTGTTTTCACAAGCAAAAGCATAAAATAAAAGCCTCATGTACTGACCAGTAGCTGGGACTATGGGTTTTTGTGTGTGCAGACTCTTATTACCATCCAAGTTAAAGGAAGGGTCTGTCACAGTCATTTTACTTTAAGGCAAGATGTGCCTGAAGACTGGAGGTCAAAAATTCATCACACAGGACAGACCCCACACACAAATTGTGCTCGAACAGGATGACCATCTTTACCTGTCACATTTCCAAATGTGTCGATTAAGCAAGTTACATCCTATAAATATTTAGGAATATGCACACTCACTTGTTCTACATGAAGAATATCGGCTCATGCCTTCAGACATTTTAATATAGACTAAAGAAAATCAGAAATTCTTTTATCCCAGTCAATCCAATTACTCAGTAAATGAATTCACAATAAAAGAATAATGGTTTATAGGCAAGTGCAATCAGTGGATTGTGTGCAAAAGTGGAGGTAATGTGTCATTATATGCACTTACTGTACTGTAAGTGTGCATGAAGTGCATTTACAGGGTTGTGGTGAAATTGTGTGGGTTCCTGTTGGAGTGGTGTTAGATGAATGAATGGGTGATGTCTGTTATATATTGGTAATGTAATGTACAATGTTTGCCTGTAGTTATTGTATGTTTTGCAAGTTTTTCGTGTGTAAAACATAGCTGTTTTGATGCAAGACACATTCCTGAGAAATGAGACAATAAAGTATTATCACATTGTAGCAGCATAGGTTCAGATGTCTGGAGTCTGTGCTTGGCTTTGGTGCCTTCCTTCATTCTAAAAGTGGCACAAGGTACTTAGCCAAAGCTATGCCAATAGTTATTCTCTTGCATTATATGACAATAATAATTATTACTAGTAATGATAGAAATAGAAACGTAAGTAAGAAAGGCTTAACCTGCACATTAGTCCAGTGGATCCCAGCCCTAGTCCTAGAGGGATAATGCTTTCTGATTTTCATTCCACCTGAGCTATACATCTACAGAGCTAATTGCTGACTTAATTGAATTGCTTGCTTGTTTTAACTTTGTTTAGCTTGTTTCTTCAGTCATTAACAAGTGACAAAACACTCCTGCTTCAAGAGTACCATTTCTCACTACTTCAGTTCACAGATATGTATGCAGCTTTACCTCAACTTGCTTGCCATGATTTCTGACTTTAAAGCTCTTAATAATCGACCACTTTATGATAAATATGCACAGATGGGAATGACCCTGTATCAGATACTTTCACTATGAGTCCTTTTTCCTTCTGCAGAGCTCCAGTTGGTGACATTTCAGGAAATGCACACAAATGTGGGCAGTTCTGAACCTCTTAGAGTGGTACATCCCAATCACAATTACAATTGACCTTTTAAAATCAGAAAGCAAATTCAGGAACAGGGTTGGGATCTGCTGCAATGGAATAAAAAATAGACAAACATCCTCTCTGCACTGAGATGGTGTGAAGAAACTTGGAATGCTTTAGTTAAAAACAAACTACTTGCTGTTTAATCAGCAATGATGTCCGATATGTTTATGAATTACTATAACATGTTATTAGCATTCTGATTCAGATTTAATGTCATCCTACAGTATAGACAGAGAGAGAAGGGATTACTGTACTGTACAGTATATGCCATAATAGCTTAAATTATGTGGTCCTTTCCTAGGGTACTCTTCTGACATTTAAACATTATTTTTATACATTGACACCATTGCAATTCCAGGTCTTTTTTCAAGAATCATTACTTAAACAGTTTACCTTTAAAAATCCTGTTGATGACGAGCGGTTTGTCTCCATGAATGGAGCCTTTTCCTCCCTCCAGACTGAAGCCCACCCCTGCTGCGTTTTTCTCCAGTGTTACAGTCAGAATTTCCCCAGGCTCGTCTGCCAATGACAGCAGAAAAGGAATGATTGAATTATCTTTTTTTAGGTTTGAGCTTTGACTATTTTAGATGATGCTTGGCCAAACCTGGAGGGTTTTGATTCCAAAAACAAATGTGTGCAATACTCACACTTCCTCTGCTTTATTTAAAACTTTTTTTGCCTTGGTTAGTTTAGTAGTGGATTCTGTGCATGTCAAGAAAGAATTTCCTTCATAGACATAAAGCAAAACTGTATTGGAATTAAGACATGTTCGTTGCTGCACCGTTATGACTTTTTAGAGACTAAGACTTCTAAGTTACTAGAATGTACTATGACATGCAAAATTTAAAACATCAGAACAAATCTGCAGTTTTAATGATTGTTTGACTGGCAGATTGTTTTACTGAATTTCTCTACCTCTCAGTGTTTCAGGGATATTGATTGGGTCACCATGTACTTAAACCTCCACCTTATTGGGGCATTCCACTATGAAATCAGTGGAAAAAGGACTTTTAGATCTTGCAGTTTTGTCTTTTGCTCATTTTCTCCCTTTACATGGAGCTTGTGTTAGCAATGTGTGGTCAAATTCAAGACATGACAGTGCTTCTCCCTAGAAAAAAGTACCCGTCTCGTTCTGACGCTCTGCACTGCTGGCAGCTGCACTGCAGTCACTGGTCTCAGAGGCACTTTTCTCGTTTTCCTTTGATTTGCAAACCACAACGACTGCCTGCTTCATCATCCTGGCCTGGCGGAGGACAGCTGTTGCGTCGCTGTGTGTCACGTCTTTAAGGGTCTGCCCGTTTATGGAGAGCACCTCGTCTCCTTTCTGAATGGTTCCTTCTTGTGCTGCCAGCCCATTGGGAAACACTCTGTGCACCTAGTGTAACACAAGGACGAAGAGGCATTGATATTCATTTTAAATAATGTCCTCGTTTCTATTTACTCAAATTCATTTAATAACAGAAACCAAGCTGCAACCATAAATGACCCTAATCACAGTAATTGCTAACTGTAATTACTAATTGCAGTAAGTGTAATTAACAATGTTTTCTTTGACATTTCACAGGAAACAGTGTTTCAAATTGCAGTAATATTCCAAAACCCTGAGAGGAAGTAGAAACCGGAGCAGAAGTTACTCACTGTGGTCATTTTGTTTTCAAGGTCTATTCCTCCTGCAATGCTGAACCCCAGGCCAGCTCCTTCTTCTTTATGTAATATTACAACATGGATATCTTCAAATTGCTAAAAAAAGCAAAATTGTTCAAGATTTGCATTTCACTTTTAGAACTATGAAGTCCGTGGTTCATTTATACATCATTAGAAGAGTCTCATTACAGGCATGTTGTCAGAAAAGACTCAAACTATTCAGGTTTAAGACTAAATTGAGTTTTAAATGCATCATCTTACATAATAGGATAAAAAAATATTACATATTTCATACTTCAAAACTTTACTCCCTTGACGGATTCCATCATAACTTCAAAAAAGCTTAAAGTATACTGTAGTTTTGGATGAAAGCATCAGGAAAGTGAATAAATCACATACTACTGTGTTACAGAAATGTTCTGGTGTCATTGAATGAATGCACTACCGATATTATCTAAATAATCTTCAGCTGTATAATTGGATGAATCTTGCACCAGGTTTACACAGCAAGTTTGTTGCACCAGTGTTTTTATCTTTCTGTCATTGTTACAACACAATTTGGTTTAGATCTTCTTTACATAAAGAGTTGTGGGAGAATGAAACAAGCCACGTTGTTGAGGCTGATACCTGGGCTTCTCCCAAGAAAAGGATGCATAAGATTCTTGGATCATTTAGCTCACTAACTTCCGAATGGGCTAGATGAATAGTTTTCTCTTATTTGTAACTTTTTTTTATCTTCTTAATATGCAGCAGCTGTTACTTTTACCAATTCCAGATGCCTCTTTATCTGTGTTAAATAACAAAGATTTAAATGGCATTCCAGTACTCAGCTTTTCTTGTGTCTCTACAATCTCATGTCAGATTCTACTGCTGTTAAAGGACATCCTTCTTTTTTATTTTGGAAACATGGACATAAAGAAGAGAAGGTATTTGTCAATTCTGCATGAAAGGTGGGTGGATTTTTATTAGATCAGGAAAGGTTGGGGCATTCTCTTGGCAAGGGCAGAGAAAGGTAGAGAAGCTGGCCACAGGTGAGTGTCACAAATCTACAAATAATTTCTAATGGAAGAGGATCTATAATAAAACTTAACATAATATAATGTAAAAGCATAAGATTTTATATTGAAATACCTGAGAGCTTTTCACACAACCTTATTTTATGGTTTACCTGCTCACTCACATATCTATGTTATTGCAGCTATGACAACTATGTAGTTAATAATCCTAAATACTTAAGTTAATGATTGTAAATACTTCAACCAGTGAAACAGACATAAATAAAGTCAGATTCAGGGTTAGGGACAAACAGACAGCATGAGCATTGGTGCTCCATCATGCTTACTTTCAAGGTTTCTTCATCCAGAGCTTTCACTTCCTCAATCATCTTTTCTATCTCCTCAGGTGGGATGATGGAGATGACTGACTGGGCAGAGGCAGAGGAGGTCATAGATGAGGACAGCTCTCTCTTCCCTTCCTCCTTCTTCTCCTCCACTATTCCAATTGTGCATTCTCTCAGCTCAGCCAGGCTGACAAGCAGAAGAACCTTTATTCAAACTTAGTCTGAGCCATGGAAATACTTCACTCTCATTTTTCACAAAAAGGCCATGCTTGCATTTAAAAAAAAATCACTTCCTGATTCATTTGTGAATGTCTTGGCATCTTGACTTTCTCTTTAAAAATCTCTTACCTAAATAGTAAGTAGGTTTTGTTGCACATCTTTTAAAAACATTTATTACTGTATCTGTTTTGCTGTATATACAGCATCCACCTTTAATGTAACTGGAAATGTTTTAGTCTTTCAGTAACAGCAACTGTTTTCGGTCTGTTTCCTCTTTCAAAACAGGAACTACTGTAGATTCATCTTACTGCTTATCGTGTGAAATCTAAAGGGGTTAAGTTTCAGTGCATTTCACAAAGATCTTTCCTCCATTTTCTGTACAGTGATTGTCAGGTATGCTTCTGTTTTTATTTTTACCATTTGGTTTGCATTAATTCCTGTTAATCATCACTTAGTTTACAACAACTCCAATCACAAACCTCAAATCCAGTACCTGATAGAAAAGTTTTGTTCAATAGTGACTTTTTACTGTTGTCAAATGGAAAACCCACCATTTGCAGTTTCTAATTGGCAGGTGGGATGGGTATTATTTTATTCTGTTCTAATCAGTGGCATAGGTTTTTTTTTTTTAAAAGGAGTCCACCCACCTGACAGAAAATCCCTTTTCATGATGGCTGTTGTCACCAGTGGTAGACGGGGGGTCCTTGTCTGCCCCCCCATCCTCTTCTGGCCCGGGGTTCCATGGATTGCTGGGCCAGGTGCAGGGGGATTGAGGAAGGGAGCGCATTGACCTCATCAATGCGTTTGACACCTGGTTGCTGAAGGACAGAATTTTACCCAGGCTCTCTCCATCAAACACCTTCAGGACAGAGGGCTCAGGAGGCTGGGATGCAGAGACTGGGAGGCTCCTGGTTCTCAGGCTGGGTGCCTTCTGCAATTCATTTTCATCTTCCATCTGAGGTGTTTTCTCTGATGTGATTCCCTTTGTACTACTGCATCTTCTGGGGCTTGGAAAGGAATAGGATTCTGAAAGAGAAGATGATACCTCTGGCTCTGCCAGGACCACAGGGGCATCTTCAACTGGTTTGCTGTCTATTGAGATGATTGCGGGTTTATTTATCGTGCATGATTCAGTGATAACAGCTGAAAATGTGATCCCTTCACTGGGGAGCTGCTCAGTCGTGGGCTCAGGACTCTTGCTGTTATCAGGTGGTTTGGCTTCTGTAGCTTTGCTGCTCATGTGACTATCAGTTTTGATAGAACAAGCTGTGTCATTTCTGCTTGGGGTTTTTTCCATGACAGGCAATGATGAAGATGAGCCCAGCCTCCTTGCCCCCCTCTCTGGCGACTCGGGGCTGGACAAAGTTTCAAATGAATGCAATTTTTCTTTGAAAGATAGGTTTGTCTTAGCTGAGGTAGCTCTTAAACTCACTCCAAAGGTTTTGCCCACATCAGAGCTCTTGTGATCTACAGGTTTGATGGGTTCAGACAATCTCCCACTCTTCATGCCTCTCAGGCTCTGCCGAGCCCACACTGGCTTTGGGGCCACTGGAGGCCCTTTCTTCAAATTTGGAGATTCTTCTAACTTGGTCGTGTTTAAGGCTGGAGCTGTGCTGCCAGCTTCCGATGCATCTTTCTCTTGTGAAATGGAAGAGCCATTCAGATCGGCCTGTCCATTCTCTTGACTCATGATGACAGAACTTAGTTGGCCCTCAATACTATCTGAAATCCTTACCCAGGGATCCTGTGTTTGATCGAGAAAGAGATCCACATGGGCCTGTCTTCTCAGTGTCGGCCTTTTACCTTGTGCACAGTCCTCTGGGTTAAAAAAGCAAGATGATCAATTAATTTCCCATACTTTTTTATTCATAGGTGACAATTTATTGATTTTCAAGGTTTTTTTAAAGTACAAAAGAAATTTGTTCTTTATGTTGTCTGTGAAAATTAAGTCAAACTCATCTGAATATGAATACAATAGATGCACAGTTCTGAAAACAATGCAAAGATAAGAAGTAAATTAAAAGTGACACGTAGCTGCAAGCTTTCTAAACTGTTTCAGACATAAAGACAATAAAAGCATTTTTTAAAAAACATCTGGAATATGAGCAATTATTTTTTAAATATGTTTTTAATCAGAAATACACACATACCATCCTCATACTCTTGATTGTCTGAAATGGCAGCAAAGATGATTAATCAATTAAAATGCAATGTGAGTTGTACGTTGTTGCTGTACTTCAGTACACGTTTCTTTATCGTTTAATTTGTAAAAAAAATGTTAGTACCTTGATATTTTCCTGCTTGTCTCGAACAGTATTCTGTCGTGCTGGAGACAGGTCTACAGTCACCGGGAGCCGCAGCCGTTGCAGTGACAGTGTCGGTCTGAACAACTGTAGTTCCTTTAGCCAGCTCGCTCCCTGCTTCCTGTGACACAAACAGGAAATAAGTTATTTTGCAGCTCTTTTACAGAGACCTTGAAAGGTATAGTAATGCATTCGTTTTCAATCTGGCATGCAATACTGATGCAGAACAAAAATCATATTGGTTTCCTTATGATTTAAATTCTTGCAGGCATAAGTAAATGTCATGCCAAGCATGCAATGACTTAAGACAGTATGAAGAACATACACATTTTCAATACACGAATTACCATTGACCAATTCTGTGACTTGCATAATAACAAGCAGACTGAAAGGTTGAAAGATCTCAGTATTTCCGGGGGTATCACTGAGACTGCATTTCAATGGAGGAAATTTTTAAATCAATCATGCTATTGCTACTTCATTTGTATGAAACATTAGAATGTCGATATATTGTTTTAAAGTCATAGTTTGGCACTTTGAATTGTGAAAAAAAGTATTTGGTTAAAATATGGTTAATAAGAGTAAAATTAAAGATATTAATATACAGGAGGTCTGAACTTTTATAATAAAATTTTCAGTTACGAATTATGTTCCAGTCCAGTGTTGCCCCCAAGGCCCAGGTGCACACATTAACCCAAGAGTAAGAAGCCAACGTACATTTTTAAACAGTAAATCAGGAATCTTTTTCAAAGCCATGTATAAACTGCAAAACAACTAAAAGCACATACAGAAATATTACACATGATTTAAAGCTTTTGAGACAAACTTTACTATTTATTGTGCCTTTTTAATGGTACTTTTAGTTAGGTTTTGTAAGAACAGCACATTCTTTTGAAAGGAGTTTGTATTGCGTGGCTGTTGTCAAACTCATGGTTTTACTTCTGCTCTAACCACAGCAGAAACCACCCACAGACATGCTGTGACAGGATCTGACTGTGGTTTCCAGGGGTGCTGAGGAAATAACTTTTTCAGCACCCATGCAAAGAAGTGCAAATAAGCCAAATTCATTACTATAAAGAGAAAGAAAAGCACTCTACTGGCACTTTCAGCAGGTCTCTAAGAAAACGTCCATTATCAGTGGTAAGCAGGCATATTTGAGATGGTGATGTGACCTGTCAAAATATAATCTCATGTCTACTTTAGTTTTGCCTGATATGATACAGAAAATATAGGTAAGTTATTAACTTACAAACTTAGAAACATATGCAAATTCTAGTTAAATACTTTTGAAAAGGGTGTCATTTCTACCCAGAAAAGGTAAGCAGATGGTCATGTGTGCCCGTAAATGTGGCGAGTCCTACCTGACAGTTGATATAAGAAGGGTGCCAGCCATCATCTTTGACAGGCGAATCTTTGCTGTCTCCTGCAGGGCCATAGAAATGCTCTTCATGTGAAATATCTGATTGTTTAAAGTACCTTCTGGGTGGGGGAGGTGGTTTGGGTTTGGAGACTTTCGTGTGTTTGGTGCTGAGGTCTGCAGCTTGTTGGCTACAGCCTTTAGCGTCACACCTGTTAGGAGCATTGTCTTTATCGTTGTGATGTGGAGGTGACATTCTCTCTGGCCAGGCCACAGAACCAGGAGCAGCATCATGGGATGTTCCAGTGGGAATGTCCAAACTGTGTACATCAGAGGTTGCCATGCTAACATCCAGACTGTGCACCCGAGAGGTCGGCATGGGAACGTCCACACTGTGCCCCCTAGAGGTTGGCATGGGAACGTCCACACTGTGCCCCCTAGAGGTTGGCATGGGAACGTCCACACTGTGCACCCGAGACTTCAGGTCGGCGTGTTGATGTGTGTGGGAGGAGCTGCCACTGCTGCAGAAGGAGCAGTGGTTGTAACTGCTGTCGCTGCAGGATCGAGTCATCACCTTCTGGACTCGCCTGTTATTTAAATGACTGAAGCTTCTCTCAAGGCATTTGTCACATTTCTGCTTTCCGTGATAGCAGGGATCCATTTTCTTTAATCCTAGGAAAGCATGAAACATGTGAAAAAGAAAATATAGGTCTGATATGTAAAATCTCTATATTTTAAATTTTATATTAGATTTTGTCTAATGTGACAGGCTAAAACTGGTGAATCTTAGTACTCTTGAACAGTGAAGACCAGATTGAAGTCGTCAAAATCCTCAAAAGCTTTGATAAAGTCAGCTCACTGGACTTCTTTGGAACAGTGAAACTCTACCTTCCATGCTCCACTGACTTCGGTCTTTTTTCAACTTGCTGTTCTCCACAGCCTGTGCAATGGCATCCTTGAGCTGCTGCTCAGAAACCTAGAGAGTGCAGAGGGATCATCTGGTCATTTTATCACGATTTTTACCAAGTTATCAAATGTGTTATGGTGGGAATTGAGCTGTAGTGCAGTTTATAATGTAATAGTCTTAGCTTCCTGTCGCAGTTACTTAGAAGCAGAAAGGAAAGTGTGCTGACATCAGATTTGTCCTGCGCACCTTAGGGTCAGGGTGTCGGCTGATGATGACCTGGACTGGTCCAGGACTGCACTGACTCAACACAGTGTACACTTCGTTCAGGGTCATGTTGTACACCACCGTCTCATTGATCTCTATGATTTCATCACCACATCTGTCAAAAGAGCACAGGTTCAGAGATGCAGACAGTTAAGAGACAGGAGGTGCCCAAGAAAAGGCAGTCGTGAACACCCTTACCTCAGTCGGCTGTCCATGTGCGCCACCGAGCCAGGAGACAGCGTGTGGATGTAAATGCCTGGACAGCCTTCACTGGAGGGCACACAGCACAGTCCGATCCCCAGGCCCACTCCCACCTCTACAGGCAGCACAAAGAGCAGCAGAGACAGGGCAGGACATCCACCTTTGAGCTGCGTTCAGTTCTACGTTAACTCTTTTCTGTCTTCCTCAACAAGCTTATTGAAGCCTCATACTAATATTCATAAGCCATGAATTATAAATTTGAACATTGTGTTCACTGAAAGTTAACAGTTAATTTACATATAGCCAAACATAATTGTTACAAATCCAATGAAACTCATGGTTGTAAGAATCATTTTTTTCCGGTGTTCATCCACACCTATCAGTGTTATAACAGCGTTCTTTTATAATTCCCTGCATTTGACATTTGTAACATTAATCCTGAAGGATCTGAAAGCACTTCCCATAAAGAAGTGGTCTCTTCATCCACCACAGAAGCGCAGCCCTGCTTGGGTGACAGGGCAGCCATTCAGCACCAGCAGCCCCACTGCACAGCAGAGAGAAACTGCCTCACCAGCTGAATCAAGGGGGAGGTTTAAGGAAGCCAAACTGTGGAAGCCCAGAGTGGAATGTTAGCCAGGACAGGGTTTAACACCTCTACCGTTACAAACAGTGGCATGGGTTTTGTAATGGTATTAAGAAGTCAGGACCTTCACTTAATGTCTTATCCGAAGGCCAGCACAGTGTCCCCAGTCACCATCCGCAAGTTTCTTGATTTCACTGTGCCTTTCTACAGTTTTCTGAGCTTTTGCCATTGTATATACAGCATTTAATTTCAATAAGGGTGACTGAGAGCACAACTAGATACCAAATTTGCGTGCTGTAAATATACTAGTTAATGGCTCTCTTGGTTTGAGTTGGCATTAAGATTCTGTTCAGGCTGTTTCACATCCAGGCTTAGGTTTGAAGAATAAGGTCCAAGTCCAAGCAACAGTATTTTGTCTCACCTTTGTGCAAAGTGATCTCCATCATGATTCTGTCCTTGGGTTTGACCGGGTGGGCAAGGAAGCTGTAGTCTGTGATGTCTGTGCTTCCTCTGCTGATACAGGCACTGGAGCTGAGGGACCGTGAGCGACACAGGTGGGGCACTACCCCAGAGCTGGGCACTGCCCCCACTCGCAGGCTGGTCCGCACCACCAATGTAAGCAGGCCCTTCCTGATTTGCTTTAGATGGGGACAAATAAGACTCATGATAGTCAACACAACCTGAGATGGAACTATAAAAAATACACTAACATAAGAGTTTGGGGCTTTAGATTATTTCACAGGAACTCACTTTAAATTTCAGTAGTGCATCTTCATGAGTCAAACCATGTAGGGACTCTCCATTTAGCTCCAATATTTCATCGCCTGTGAGACACCATACACTAGGGGTTATAAATGCTTGTCAGAAACTACAGCACTGCTGTGGGAACAATAGTATCAAACTGGAATGTCTACCTTCTCGTAGTCTCCCATCAGCTGCTGCTGCTCCACCAGGAAAAATAGTCTTGACATAGATTCCCATAGGCCCATACATGCTGTCCTTTCCGCCAACAATACTGAAACCTAAACCCTGAGATGTTAGAGAGAGTAGTTAGTCCATAGTGACACCCGATGTAAAACAGTAATACTGGCTGTACTTAAAGGAATGTGTAACCTCAAAGCGGTTAATAATTAGGCTTGGCTAGGGTAAAGCAAAGCTTTCATTTTAATTTCAGAATTGAAATTATTCTTTGCCCTTTAAATTCTATGTAGAATTGTTCTTTCACAGCATATCGATTAACAGTAAAAGTAAAGAACTAGCTTTTCTGTTTTGGGATGTACACCAAGAAATATGTGATCATATCTAGTTTTTGTACACTACAATTATGCTACATAAAGGATGAATTACTAAGAAATTAAGTAGTGTAGCATGCTAAAGTATTACAGTTTTCACTTCACATCATTTAAAATAACCGCTTATCCAGTTCAGAATCATGTAGGGTACAAGGCGAGATTCACCCGGGATGGGATGCCAATCTGTCACAGGGCACACACAGACACATTCACACCAGGGCCAGTTTTTACAGAAGCCAATTAACCTATCAGGATATCTTTGGACTGTGGGAGGAAACCTGGGGATACAGAGGAAACTTATGTGAACATGAGGAGAATGCACTAACTCCACACAGATAATACCCCAGGAATTGACCTCAGGGCTCCAGCATAGCAAGACAGCAATGCTAAACACTGTACCACTGCACTTCCCCAGTTACAAACTTGTACAATGTTAAGTGTGTTGATTGAGAAACTCTTGTTTTTACAGACAAAAGATACCTTGCCCTGCCCCTTCATCAGCACAATATTGCAGATAACAAAGGCTTGTGTGGAGCTGGTTGAGTTCACCAAGTGTGCCGAACTTAGTGAGCGAGATGGCCTGGGAACAACCTGCAGGGTAAATCATTTTAAAAAGAATAAATCTTTTCCATAGAAACACATTATAGTATACATCAGAAACATGTTTTTCTCACATTTCAGCTGACTGACCTGAAATTAAGCTGTACAGAACTGTCTGACCTGCTGTACCCATGTACACAATTAAGGTATTCATTTGTGCTCTTACGTTTGGGACGTCTTAATATTTGGGTGTCACCATAGAAGAAGATAATACTTCTTTTAATTCTCAATAATACATTTCTTGGTTATTTTGTATTTCTTCAGAACTGTGTTTCCAGTGATAAAATATTAATTGTCATATAAGGTCATTTCACAAGGCACACAGCTTTATGACAACCTATGAAGACAAAAGGTTATAGATGATATCAACATCTGTACTTATGCAAAAAGTACACCTCGCAAATATTTACATATAAAAAGTACAAGGAATAAGTCTGTTAGTAATCAAACCGTAACTTTCAGCAGCACTGTAAACCTGCAAAGGCAAAGGAATGTTGAAGACGATGAGGAACACCTGTTTCTCCCATTTTAGTCACATTATTAAATCTAGATTATTAACTTGGACATTTTGGACAGAAATAAAAGGTGCCACGCCTTAGGCTCGACGGTCAAAATGTTGTGTTTCTTTTCCTCTCTTTTCAGCATGGAATAAACCTTTACTTGTTACTTTGCAGCCTACGCACACTGATGCAGCTCCATACTCAAACCTATTCTAAGCGTCTACATTTTGGTTGGTTCCTAAAGGATATATAGGTTCTTACCTGTGCTATTCCATTCGTAAACTCCAGCTGTTGGGAGAGAGACTTCCTGTTTCCATAGAAACCTGGATTTCCATCAGTTTGGTTATTATTGGTTTGGTACACCTCAGGAGTTTTAATAATGAGAGCATCCAAATCCCCAATCCAGTATGGATTGACACCTAGAATTATCGAGTATCAAGTCAATGACGAGCCATTGTTCCACGACATTCACTTGCACGTTTCTTTAGCTTTAATTTGCATCAGTGAAGGAAAAGACAGTTTGTGATCTCCTGTTTGGGACCACAGAGCAGCAATTAAAGCAGCCCACCCTCTCACCAAACAAAATCTGCCCAGTTTTCCTTTCCTCTGTTAACTTACTTGTGGAATTGCTCCGAGTCCTTATACAGGACATCTTGCTTTGAGAAACTTGGTCTGTCTTGTCTCCCTCCCAGGTGCCTGTTCCATCTCCCATCATCTCTAGGATGGGCTCCTGTCAAGCAGAATGCATAGAACCAGGCCACAGCAGTCGGTTTGTCATTTCTGGGAGGACTATAACTAAAACAAAGTGTGAATTTCATAGAATGCAAGCATGGCCTGCCTGAATCCTAACAAAGGTCTATTATTATCTGCCCTCCTTCTTTAATAATAATTATTATAATAATTGCTTACACTTATATAGCGCTTTTCTGGACATTCCACTTAAAGTGCTTTACAGGTAATGGGGACTCCCCTCCACCACCAATGTGCAGCATCCACCTGGATGAAGCAATGGGAGCCATATTGCACCAGAACGCTCACCACACATCAGCTATTAGTGGGAAGGAGAACAGAGTAATGAAGCCAATTCATAGATGAGGATTATTAGGAGGCCATATTTGGTAAGGTCCAATGGGAAATTTGGCCAGGACACCGGGGTAACACCCCTACTCTTTTCGAGAAACACCCTGGGGTTTTTAATGACCACAGAGAGTCAGGACCTCAGTTTTACATCTCATCCGAAGGACAGCGCCTTTTTACAATATAGTGTCCCCGTCACTATACTGTTGCATTAGGACCCACAGTGACTGCAGGGTGAGTGTCCCCTACTGGTCCCACTTACACCTCTTCCAGCAGCAACCTTGTTAATTCATGCTGTGAATGTCTGTCCCCCAAGTTCTGGTATTTGTATATTGAGACAAAACCATTTTTCATGACTTTACCCAAGTCATATCTTGAAAATTACAGCTATTTACTATAAGTATAGAAATTGGATTATTTTTTATTTAGGTATTTTGTAATTTTCTGGAAAGTCCTGCTTCGTCCTTCCACAATAGATAATATAGATGATATTTAATAGATGATACATATTAGATGATATTTAAGACTCAATAAGGTCGCTGCCTCTTTCTTTTTCAATCACCTTATGTTATATTTTTGATTGTACTCTGATTTGATTCAAAACTTGCACGTTCATCTTGCTGCTACAAAACTAGTGTAGCTCTTGGCAAGTCTCCTTCCTGTTTCTCATCAGCACTGTGAAGGGAGCAGCAGTCACCTGGGAGCAGCCGTTTTTGCCTGTGTGTGTCTTGGTAAGGTGGTAACTCAGTGGTTGGAGGTTGTCTCTGTCAGCAGCAGGCAATGCCAGGGTGGGCGAGCAGTGAGTTTGTGCTGGGCTTTTCTTTGAACCTGTAAGGGAATCCTGCAAATACAAACAGCTAAGTGAATCCAGTTACATCTGGCAATCTTTCCAGTGAAACAACACAAAATTATGATTTGTTGGTTCTTAAACTTGATTAATTGATCAAAATATAAATTTAGATCCTAAAATATGAACTCATATATAGATGAATTGAAGTTTAAACAAAATAAGTTACACCTCTAAGGTATAGAAGAAAAACTGAAAATGTCTGTGTTTCTACTGAAAAACAATCTCAAATGTAGAGATATACTGTAGCAGTATGTTTTTTACAGATTAGTTTAAATAAAACCAAATGAATCAACATACAGTGCCCTCCAAAAGTATTGGGACAGCAAGGTCAACATTGTTATTTTTTACTTCACAATAAAGGGATTTGCTTTGTTATTCATGAATATTCTTGAAGGATCATGTTATTCTGATCATGATTTGAGATACTTTATGAAGGTCTTTGCTGTAGCCACCTAGACATATCTTGGCTATTCTTGGGTGTTCTGTTTTCTTTTTTCTACAGCTCAGCTGGGTTGAAATCTGGAGACTGACTTGGCCAGACTAAGATCTCCTGATGAAGCCCTCTGTTTCATTGGCAGTATGTTTTGTGTCATTTTCATGCTGCTAGGTGAAAAGCCATCCAATAAATATGGAAACATTTTCCTCTACATAAGCAGACAAAATATTTCAGTAAACATCAGTATTCATTCTTCTCCTGCCATCATTAGTTAAATCTTTAATAAAGATGAGTGAGTCAGTTCCAGGGGAGGTTACGCATGCCCAAGCCATGACACTATCTCTACCATGTTTAAAACATTTTCTTGTGTCGCAAAAACTTACAATCTGCTGGTACTCTTGCAGACTAAGGCACCTATCAAATTTAAAAGGAATTAGGACTCTTCTAAGCACACACACTGTCAAAATGTTCAGAGGCCCCAGCGCAACCACAAATCAGCATAAGCCAGGTATTGCGTAATCTCCATTTTTATTCCTTCAGCGACTGCAATAAAGTAATTATCCCGTAATCACTACTCATAAAAGGAACCAAACATAAAAATCACACAAAAGTCCTAAGAAACCAGAAGAAAATCCCAAGGAGTGTCATTTGCAGTGTTGCACAGTCCTCTCTGTTCCTTGCAATGTTCCAAAAAAAGTCATCCTCTAATCGAAAGCACAAAAACCCCTGTGCCACGATTCTCTCCCATGCTGACAACTCTATATTCTCCATGAGCACTCACTCATGTCAATCTCAGGCCTAGGCCACCACAGACCAGCACAATACGCTAGCACAAGTAGGTCCCATAATTGAGTTGTAATTCCATGTGCCTCTGCTGACTGGGTTCTTTATATCCTCTTTCTGAGCAGAACCTCAGAATAGAATGAGGGGCAGGAGTGGCGTGTTGATCATGAGGGGCAGGAATGTATCAAGAACGGAGGGTTACTTGAGGAACCGACAGCACGCAGATTGCCTGGTGTCCCAGTGCAATAACCCTCCTTCCTTTGTAATATGCCTTTCCTTTCCTTTCCATCCTTCTGTTCCAGGCCCAGCCTCAGCTTGTTCAGCACCTGAGCACATTGAACATATCTCCTCCAACTGTGTGGTAACTGACAGGTGTCTAGGCAAACAGCATGTCCTGCAATCTGTGACAACTGTAACCTGCTGTACTGTTTGCAAGAAATTAAAAGGAGAGGGAAGCAAACACAAAAGAGAAAAAATACACAGCAAAAGCATTAGCCCTTATGAGCGTAACTCACATAAACAAAGTCCCCAGGCCACTGCCCTGCTCCCTCATCTGTCACTACATAACATGAGTACAAAGATGAGCCAGAGTCTTTCAATGAAGACTTTTACCAACTTGGACACCATCGCATGTGAAGCATAGTGGAGCATAGTGGAGGGAATGTCACGGCTTGAGAAAGTTGTCTCATTTGTCTTTACTGAGGATGACCCCATGGTCATTAAAAATTATTGGGTTGAATATAAAGTATGTCTCTGTTCTGCTATGATCAAATGTGTGCATAGAAATACCTAAAAATGAAACTCATATAGTACTTACTTTAATCTATACTCACAAATGCAAATTCCTTGAGCTACTTAAAAAATAAAAAATGTAAATTTTACGTTAAATTTTGGACTTTGGTATCCTAATATTTTTGCAGGTACTGTATTTAGGAATTGTATATGTGTAATAACGTACATACTACCTCCCCAGCTTTTTCATAGATAAGAACACTATCACTTTCCACATTGTCACCATCTCCATAGTTTTAGTCTGGAAAAACCATTAAAGAGTCCAAAAGTGAAATAAACATGTGAGGAATTTAATGAAAAGTCGGTCGTAAATTCCAAGAGTTTTCTATTTTAAATTTAGCACCTTTAGTATTCATTCTCTTTTCACAAGCTTTTGTTTTTCAAAAAGTAAACAAAATGCATAGTGTCAGGGTCATTGTGGAATGAATGTAGATTCCTTCTGTTCAAAAGCATTAAGATTAAATATTTCTTCGGTATGTTCAAAACAACACTGCTAAAGTCATTTAATATACAGTTTAAAAAAATAGTAGGAGAAGACAAGTCCATCCAGATGAGTCACATGTCTGGACATTCTTTCCTACATGTCTATAGTTTCCTTCCTCTCTGAGCACCTTGCCTATCCATTCCTTGGCTGAGAAGGATTATGATGTCACTTAGGGAAGGGTTCCATGAGAATGGAATGCAGAATATGGATTCCAGCACCACAGATTTCAGTCTATACAGTATATTAGAGCTGACAATGTCCTGATATGGTTTGACACTTTTTTGGGGTTCAGAGGGGTGGGGAGTGAGCCCATGATAAATTCACATTTAAAACATGCCTTGATGTTGATGGCCAAATACACATTTTTAATAAAAACTTTAACTGTCTCCTATTTCATTGCCACAGCCTGACTGATTTCCCAGATCTTCCAAAAACAGACAGGAGTGCAACACGGTTTTGCCAAATAGCTTACTGGTGGAAATGTAGAATATTGGTCTACCATTTTAAGATTAATGAGTTTCTTTTTCTGCTTTTAACAAAAAAGCCTAAAACTGATCTCCGTTGGAAGAAATCTGCCTACCATTTAGATGTACACCTCTCACTCTATTTTATCACATGGTTCTATTATATCCCTATAAGTATACCTTTATAAAAACATTTTTGACATGCTGACATGTATTTGAATATACATGGCCTGCCAACTACTGTATTCAATAAAAAAATCCAGAAGAGTTAAATTATTAAGATACCACTTATTATACTAACAAAATATGATTTTAAAGGCACGTGGATCGTAAAAACTCTTTACCAATTTGAAGTAGCAGGATTTTAAAACTTCTTTTTTATTTACGTGAAATTTGTTTTGTGGCTCAGTTAAGTTTTGTTCAATATGGAGAGTGCTTGCAGGGTGGCAGAGTTCTAATAATACAAATAAAAATCTTACATTATTGGAAACAATCAAGTCCACCGGCCCTCCTGTAGACAGGACTATGGTCTCAGTATCCATTTCTGATAGATTTTTCATTGACTGTCCATTAACTAAGCGAAGTTCATCTCCTGGCTGAAGACAGCCATCCCTAGAAAAAACATATATATATATGTACAGTATATATGACATATACACACCACTAAGCTTTAGGGGAAAAATACCAGTTATTCATTGTGCATGTACAGTATGCGTTTTGAAAAATAAATTATGGGGATTTTGGATACTGATTGATTTTTTTGTCTTATTTTAATTAATTGCATGACTGACACTGATGCACTCTGATGACCTTGATTGATGAAGATGTACTAAATTACCCCAGAATTTAGTCTTGATGGTCAACCCAGGTGATGAAGTAATTTAACCTTTTGAATGTAAAGCCTGGTGAAAATAAAGAAAGAAACATACAGATAGAAACTAATATGTCCCACTTATCAAAAGAACAGCTCTTGATATAAGTGCCGTATGTTGAAGGCTGGGCAAAGTAACCTTAGCTTGTCTGCCAGCTACTAGTCCGCTCTAGTGATAAATTTTGTGTAGATCAGCCTGATGGATGTCAGTGAGTGTAATGCTGATATGAGTAAAATTTGGAGGTCCAAGTGTGGTTGTGTGTGCAGGAGTGTCTAGAGCTTGACTTGTAGTGACTTGATAGCAGCATGACTGCATGGCTCTTCATTGGTCAAGTCCTGGGCACTCATTTGCTGCACTTCCTGAGAGTTCATTGAAACAGCATTCCTGCAGGATAAATCATGACCTCATACTGGTCATGTAACAGGAACTATCTTATGAGATCAGAATGTGACAGTTATGTTGTGTCTTATGTCTTATGACTTGCACTTGTTCTTATTTGCCAGACTTGTACTCCATTGAACATGTGTAACAGGAGTGGGGCGATGTGCAACATCTAGAGCTCAGACCCAATGAAGAGGCACATGTTTATCCATGCTGACAAAGAGAATGGGTTACAATACTGCATCTGCAACCTGATGTACAGCTTTTACTGCTTTCAGTGATGGCTAAACTCTCTAGCAGCCTGTGACTGTCACAGTAGACCCACTGTTGATCAGCTCTGTTGGTGATAAATGTTAAACAGCTGAATGATTAGCTTATGTTCTTTAAAATATCAGTGCACTTGGTATTAAATGGATTTTGTCATTTTCCTGGTAGTATGTATGAAAAAGTGCTGTTGTTTTAATGATGCTTGATATATCTATCCATCCATTTTCTAACCACTTATCCAATTCAGGATCATGAAGCAGCCACAGCCTAGCACAGCAAGCAAAAAGTCCAAGTCAATATATATCCTGGATGGGACATCAGTCTATTGGAGGACACACACAGATATTGACATGCACATACAAACAACAGGGCCAATTCTCCCAGAAGCCTAGCCTATCACAATGTTTCTGAACTGTGGGAGGAAACTGGAGCACATAGAGGAAACACAGGAAGAACACAAATTCCATGCTGTTAGCAACCTAAGTTCAGAATTGAACCCAGGGCTCCACTGTTGCAAGACAGCAATGTTAACCACTGTGCCACCAAGCCACCTTATGCTTTATACAGTACATGTCAATTTCAAAACTGATTTATTAATATCATTGAAAATCCAAGCAGTAGCTACTTTATGTTTCTAGAAGTGGTTAATTTGAGTACATTTAGAGCACAGTACTACAGTAACATGCTGTTTCAGGCTCTACCTGTTCATGCAGTTGTTTGGAGGGGCTTCAGCATCATCATCATCACACATTCGATTTCTAAGGCCTTCTTCACCAGTGGCCACACACAGCCTCCAGATGCTGCTTTCCTGTTTTATAATAAAGATGGCAGAGATGTGAATACAAGCAGCTTTTCTTCAGAGGCGAAACAAGACATTCATGTACAGTAAGAACAGAAATAAAACTTGTTATTTTATATTGGGGGAACATGCGCCATTAATAAGAAAATATAGTACAGTGGCCTGGGGGAAAAAATATATTCTGTTTGAAATGAGCAAATCAAAAGTAGATTTGTATTGCTATGCTCTTGTGAAAGATTGTAACAAAGATTAGAAAGTACAGTAGGTTTTCAGCAGGATTACTGACAACTAAAAATTGAGCAGTAGATCTTGTTAGTGCTTTTGTTTTACTAGTGTTACTGTGCATTAATTGAAATGTTTGGGGTTTTTTTTGCTGTCATTGGTAAAAACGGCCCATTTTAGGGGGGTACACATTGTGAACTTCATATCTGACTACACAGTGTTGTTGTTTAGGAGAGCCATGCGACCATGACATCACTGGAATTTCTTATGAGACCTGCGTAAAGATTTTACGGACAAGTTAATTTTCCCTTGAGGCTGCAACAAAGTAGCTTTTGTGTGAATCAAGCTGGCAAAGCGATTTGCTGGAGCAGACTATAATGCAAATGTTTTTTTATTATTATTTGGTTATAATGGAGAGCACATTGCCAAGCTCAAAATGAAGAAAAATTTAAATGTCTTAATTTATTTGGACTTATTATTGCAATTTATCAGCATTTCAGATTAATAGACTTTAATTCTGGTTCTGTCATAGTTTCGGAAAGGTGTGAGGAAAAAGTCATTCCTTTGTCTTCAGACATATGATTTATAGATGAAATATTAGATGCCACTTACATCATGAAAATGTTAACATTTATGTCTTGTCACACAGTGGCAGAACCCTGATGAACCACTAGATTTTACACACTACTTACAAAGCTGGCATACCGCATCACAATTTCTCTTTAAATGTATACTTATATTAATGAATATTGAATTTTTAATGCTCTAGGATTGTCAACAAATTCATTGAAGCACAATATTTTAAATATGTTTTCTTCTATAAAAGATCATTAAGATCTTAGTTATTCCTTGAATGGTTCAGCTGTAAAATCAAAGGTGTGTAATTGCTCCCCTGTTGTCCATAAAAATGTTTTATGTTTATATTTAAAAAAGCAATGTTTTTCCATTAAGTCGCGTTAGGTGAATATCAGTATTCAGTATATCAGAATATCAGAGCGCCTAAGATACTTTTAAGTAATCAGGAAACAAGAAGCTGGATGAATATATTTTTCAGAATATCTCCATGAAGTATATTGAATTGCATATGAGATGCCGTAAATTAATCAAACGTTATTTATGAACTGGCCGTAAGCTGTAGTATAAAACACATTTTACAACTATTATTTTAGGAGTTTCCAATTCACATTCATTTCATTTCATTTTTTCATGAATTGAAATACAAAGGTGCGTCGACGGGGGTAAAAATAACTACACTTTGTATCTTTTTTTTCTCTAAAGCTGTAATTCTCCTTGACTAAACACTGACAAACCTCTTACAGGCTGCCTTGCAGTGTAGATCATCTGGCAGTTTGTTTTAATTGTATTCACTTTCGGTGGATGCTGAATTGTCCCAGCAAAGAAACAGCCTCTGTATAACCGTGCAGACTGTACCGTATCACAGTGTAAACACCAGCTTCGCTAGCCTCTGAAGTCTTAAGTCAGAGGGATGCACAGAGAAGCAGAGTCGTGGCAGTCCAGAAATACCTTGATGGAAAAGGTCCTCCTGATGCCTCTTCTGTCATCCCCTGGGGCCCTCAGCTGGTGACAAGCTGGGGGCTCTGGTGCAGTTGTCTGTTCCACAGAGTCCGCGGCGGAGAGGGCCCCTGGCCTAAGGTTCCTCTTGGATTTCTCTCTGCCACTCTCCTCCATTTCTGTGGAATCAGGGTATTTTTCCTCAGGACTGGAGCCATCGTCGCTGGTTTTGGAATTGCACAATATGAACGACCTGGAAATGACCCCCAGCCTTTTCGACCGCTGGCTGGTTTTGCCCGTTGCAGTGCGCCTCTCCATCCTCCGGACTGGACCATCAGCCTTCTTCTTGTGTCTGGTGCAGCTGTGTGGCATAGCGGCTGATGCACTTCCTCTGGCTTTGTCCAGCTAATGGAAAGGGATGTTCTGCGAAGCAATTAGAAAATTCAGTTAGGAATCCTGTTTCATAAGTGTTCTGAGAGACTGCTGAGACAAGCTAGATAAAAGCTCTTTTCTTCCTCGCTTAAAAAGCACATGTTGCCTCATGACTTCCGTTCAATGCCTCCCTTGGACATTTGTGCTTATAGGATTCTTCACCTTCATTACCTCTGAGAGGCAGGACTGTTTCAGCTCAGAAGGCTAATGAAGACATTTTCTCTTGATTATTGAACTGCTGAAACATTATAGTACATGTCTGTACAGCATTACATTTGTTTTGGGTAGCACATTGTTGTCTCCTTTCACTTTATGAGAAGCATATTGGGCTATATTCTCAAAATGTATAACTCTATTACTGACTCTTCTTAAAAACAATTTAATTTGCGTGAAATGTAATGTGCAGTATGTCACATAGCATGCAGTTGTGTTTATGGATGCTGTGAATTAATATTTCATTCTTCATTAACTTTACGGCTTAGGTTAAAAATTATAGCCTCCAGAAAAAAAACACTGATGCTGAAGTTGAATGAAATGCTTTGTGAATACAGGGTATTTTTTCAGCCTTAAATAAAGAATAGTGTCTTAGATTGTGGATTGTTGAGATAAATAACCATCCAAAATCAATGCAGTACAAACAGTGATATTATGCTGTTTGTCTCCCACTTGCTTAGTGCCATAGTTCATCTGAGATGCCTGCTGCTGAGTTTTCTGTGTGCTTTAGGAGTGGGGGCGGTGATAACAGGTGACCCCTGCTGGCTCTTGTGGTACATAGCTTCTGTATTCATATACAAGTGCTGACAAGCATTTCCCTTAAATGCATATTGTGTGTGTGACTGCCTCTAGGGCAAATCTTTTAATTTAAGCTTTTCTTTAAACACTGGAGAGAAAAATAACAGGCTGAAGGTCTAGAAATCATTGCAAATGGTCACCAATCCTGATGTGAGGTTATGCAACTTTTCAGATTGCTGAAAAGTTGCATAACCCATCATTACTGGCTACTCTCTGTTTGAGCCACTATATTTAAGAAACATCCATTAGTATTCACTTGAATAATTTACGATATTGCTAGTGCTAATGTGGAAAATATAGTCAGTGGCTGTCAGGCCCTATTTTGTTATATTGTAGGAAACTTCTACAAATTAAAACTGATAGATGGTGTCTTCTGTCCCTGCACTATAAAACTCTCTTTAACAGTAACTGTTACAAACATCGAAATATTAACTGAGCAGAAAAAAGTATTTCTTCTTAATGGAAATTTAGCTCAACATTCAATCATGTTATAAAGCAGTTTACAAGAAAGACTTCATATCACAGTTCAAATGTTATGTCTTTTCTAGAGAAATCTCAGAGAATGACATACCAATAGGACAGTACTTTTCAGATTTCGACAAAGTGTTGTCCCCAGTGCTCTGAGTCTATACTTATTTTAACCAAGAAGATTAACTCTAATCTGAATTTTATAGATTAGTTGGTTGATTTGAAATGATTTCCTTTTTTCAGAAAATTGCCAAGTCTTGATGCGGAGTATATCTCTATTCTTGATTACTAGAACAGAGTGAATTTCTATATCAACATGCTGTGGGAGTAGACCAATTACTATTGCTATATTTAAACACCTGCTTCAAAGAAAAGATGCCCTTCCGAGCTTATACAAATTTAACTGAATTTCTTTAAAAAATCATATTTGCAGATATTTATCTCCCACAACCAATATATGGTTGACCAAAGGAAGAAAGAATAGTAGAATTCAGCCCTTAAATTTTATTTTTAATGCATTTGCTCCTTTGAACCATTTTTGGGAAAATGCATCTTGAATAAATTCAACTGGAGGAATTAAGATATTCTGGTTTCCTTGCCTAGATAAAATATTTTGACCTGAAAATGATGTTTTTCAGAATGACAGAATGCAGATGTCCTGATCCTAGCCTGCCAATTAACATTTTATTAATATTTCAGTAAGTACAGTTGCTTTTGAGAAACACAATGGTTATAAGTGCAGAAAGCATCAAAACAAAAGGCTAGGCTGAGCAATTTGCTTATGTGAAACTGTGCCAGTCGTGTTTAAAGAATAGTATTTCATAATATGCTAATAGTTTTGATTCACCTCTGACCTGACCTCTTGTTTCTTCTGTGTGACTGAAGAAAACAGACTAAGAAACAGAGTTGAGCAAATCTAGTTTTCTTGCAACTGTGTATAGTGCTGCAAAAATATGTTTTGGCACTCTTATCTCTGTCAGATTCACCACAACATCTGAACTGCCACCCTCTAGAAACAATGCCATTTTGTACTTAATTTTTATGTTTACAAGTGTAGCTAATAGCCAACAATTATGAGTTTATTATTAGTATTTAGTACATATACTTACAGTATGTTTGCAACTTTACATGAATAGAACAGCAAGTTCAGGTCCATTTCATAAATAAAATGTTTTTTTACTTCTTTACAATCTGGAAATATATTGATTGCAAAATGTGCTTTTTCAATTCAGTGTTACTAAACCTTGTACAGTATATGTACACCAGACTGGCTGGGTTGGTCTGATTTGCTGATTTTTTTTCCAAAATCTTCTCTGGCTCCCTCAACCAACATACAGAGATACGCAAGTCTAAAGAAAGAGAAAACAGTATAATTCAACCTGCTTACCTTTAAATAAAATAATAGGTTCAGACTTTTTCTTTCTCAGCCCGAATGCTCTTTTCTGTGCTTAAAATGCACGACTCTGAGAGTTAACGGTGTTTGACAAACACAAAAGGAATATTATGTAAACTCCAACCCATGCCACACTTTGCAAGCAGCACTTTGCTTTCCCCCACACACTGTCATACCAATGGCCCTTTCTGTTTGGACTGGCAGGGAACCACGCTAGCTGACTTCAAGTGCTTCCACGCCAGTAAAACACTGTGCCGTGATGTAAATTATGAGTCCCGTGGGAGCTCGGTATCTGAGTACATTTACCAGCAGCATAATAGGAAAGTATAGCCAGCAGACAGACAGATATGTTGAAACCCATATTCTAGACTTTCTTTAGGTGAGATGCGGCTTTTTTCTTTCTTTCACAGCAAACGATTTATAGCATGTAGGGGTGTGGTTGTTATTTCAGCTTAAATGCATTCTAGCAGCAAGGGCTGATACCAGTGGTATTTTTTTTTTTACTATTTTTGTTACACAGCCCTACACAACCCGGCACTTTCAAATACGTGTCATAACCAAAATTCGATAAATGTCTAAGTACTTCCAAACTCATTGACAACTTTTTTTTAACTTGATGGTTCTTTTTTCCTGCAGAGAACTTCAGCTTTGCTTCATCTGGTTCAAATTCTTTAGCATTTTGCATCCTGTCACTTCTGCCAGCACGCTAGATCAAAAACAGCCCAACGCAGATGCATGGACTTAATCAGCTGGATATTGCTAGGTGACTGCTTTTCCTACAGGATAACAACATGCAATACTGAAAGCAAATGCTTGCAGTTCTTTGAAAGCATTTTCTTTTTCGTCTTCGCTTGTTTTGGTTTGCATGATTTGTGTCACGCTGTTTGTCTGTCATTCAGATAGAAACATATCAAAATACAATACTGTATATAATGAAATAAATCAGAGTTTCTCAGACATGGCCAGATGAACTCACAACTAACTGAACCGAGTAAGCCTGCAGGAGGGAGATAGACAAGGACAGAAAACATTTGTGCAAGACTTTTGAGATGCTGTCATCTAACGGTGAAACAAGGAACATGTTTGCCATTATACACGTGGCAGTGCATTTGAGCGTGTTATGATGTTCAATAATGTATTCTGAATATGTCAGCTATTACTGATATTGTGTTGGCTTTTTCGCACCCTGATTTAATCTACCTATGCTGAGCCCTGTTGTGAAGAACTGGGACTGCACCTGGATGGGTTGGGGTAATGGGATAGCTTAAGATAAAGAAAAGAGTTGGGGGTATGGGATAGGTTCAGGTTAAAATAAAAGAATGGATTGGGGTAATGGGATAAGTTAAGGTAAAGGAAAAGGAATGGGTTAGGGTAATGGGATTGGTTAGACAGCAGAGGAAAAGTATGAATCCTTGCCTGGTATGCAAGTAAGAAATTTTGCGACTGGAATCTGAACCTTAGTGCAATTGGGAAATGGTAGGTACCCCATTTATACACTTCACCTAAAATTGCCAGGATATTTAAGAATAAGACAAAATTGACAGATATGAGAAATGCCATACTTTATAAGGTGAAAGCCTCTCCAGTATTACTTCTTGATTCTAACTATTCTTGATTACTTGCATTATCAGTTTTCAAGTTAATATCAGACAAATGTAAAAATGTCGTCTTTGACCTGTGATCCTCACTTCTGCTCCTGTAAAATCACAACCTTTCAAGCTTTATAGGGACATCAGACACCTCAATGGCTGAAGGCTTCAAACAATATGTAATTAAGATTAATTAAATCAGTCATCTACTCATGTTAACTGCTGAGGTTGAATTACAATCAGAAGTTTATATTCATATTGGGCAGAAGTGACGATCACTGATATATACAGTACCATATTTCCATATGCAGCAGTGTTGTGAGATGTAGTGTAATTACTAGGTCCTGCAGGAAGTGTTCCCTGCTTCCCTTTATCTCATGTTTCCACACAAGCTGCCTGGCACACCAAACCCTTATACTATACAGGCCCATCTCCTTTCAAGCAAAGGAAACTACACTGGTGTTATTTATAATTCTACTTATGCTTTTGCTTATAGTTATCCATCATTCTGTAAATGGAGTTTGCTTCACTGTTGACTTCTCAAAATAAAAAAGCATGCACATTAATTCCTGTAATTACTGCAGTGTGACTCCGACTTTCCTTTGAAATTTGCTACTCATATGTTGATGTAATGGCACAGAGCAGTAATATTGTGTCTTTTCAAACCTTAGCCAAGACTTGGAAGGAAAGAACACAGAAAACACATTTTTCGCCGTTAGCAGCACTGAGGAGCTGGCAATCAAGAGTCAAGTAAAACTTAGTTTATAAGGAGAACTGGATCTTAAAATTGGAAGCAAGAGCAGTGCTGCAAAAATTTAAAGACCCAGTGATTTATTTTCAGTTTCTATAAGGAGTTGATTTTTTTATTTTATGTATGTTTTAATGGATGGGGTGGTGGAGAGTGACAGCTGTGTAGGAGCTCTGTGGTTGCCCCTCTGATCTGGAGCCTATTCTTTAATCCAATATTCCTGCCACAGACAGAGGGCAAGATTGATTTAACTCTGTATCAAAAATGCAAAAGGATTACCAAACGAAACTGACGGAATGACTTAGACATTTGATTTTGTTGTTTTTTGAAACGTTGAAAAGAAAAAAATTCTCGGAGTCAAATTGTTTGACGGGAATGTACATTTTCTACTCTGCAGGTTCAGGACCTGGTTTGTAAACACTCCTCTGAAGTCAAAAAGCCACTCCAGTAATGCACATTTGCAGTAGAGACTCACATTTTGCAGTAATGTGAATATCTGGGTTAATCAGACAATTTGGAGCTACAGTATGTGATTTTATATTTCAATAGGCTAGGTATAATACTGTATGTCACTGCTCTCTAAATAATCATTACTTAAAAGTTATTTGTGCTTAAGAAGAAGAAGCAATTCTCTGTAATCTCAAAACATTTCCCTATTGTACATAATATACAGGGTTAGTCAAAATGTTGTCGACAAGTATAAATGCCAATTATTTTACTAAAGTTTTGTTTTCTCCTCCACAGATGTAAGGTAACTGTTAGAAACCTTGATTTGTATGCTTTCATTTGAAACCTTTTTTGTCACAGTAACCCATGTAATTAATTTGTAATAAACTGTCAAAGTTGTCTACATCATTTTGACTAACCCTGTATATAGTTCTGAAATACTCGAGTGTGTTAACATATCAAATACATGTTAATCATTTCTAGCACATCTTGATAGCCACAGACCTAAATACCATTATAAATAACACTCCCTGGATTTTAGTGGATGCGTGTTTGTTTAATTATGCATAAGATATAAAATAGTGCAAAAAAGGCATTTAAAAATCTCCGTACCAGTTTTTTAGGAAAAACCTTTAATAATTCAGTTCAGTTTATATGTTATACTGTATGCTTATTTGTGTGCTCCAATACGAAGACATTAAGGGAATCACCAAAAACATATCACAGAACAGCAGCAGCAGCAACAAGTTAAATAACATACAACTTAAAAATATATCAGTGTGAGCCAGAGGTAGGGGTAGAGTTCATTAATCTGACAGTTTGTGGGAAGAAACTGTCTCTGAATCTGAAGAACTCTGAAGGAATCTGAAATACTCTGAATAATACTGACAGTGGTAATGATTTTACTCATGACTGTAGTGTGAAGTGATCACCACTGGACTTCACTCACTCATGAAAGATACTGGCTGTCCTTGAGCATGAGCCCTGACTGAGAGCTGAGAGCTGGTTGAGAGCAACCAAACAACTGTGTCCAGAGATTTTGCATTCTCTTCTTTAATATATGCCACTAACATGAAGCAGCTTCACAGGTATTTCCGTTTTTATTTATTTTACTTTTTCGTTTTCAACAAAACCTAAAATAAATGTATACATAAAGCCTGTAATTTGTATGTGCAGCTTAACGTTTAAACCTGTGAGTTTAAAACACTTAAAACAATTTTAAAACATTTTGTTTCTTTAAATGTTCAAACCTCATTTCAGCAAGTTCACCTTTAAGATTGAAACTGTACTGTTACATGGTTCTTACATTTTTTTTAACTATTATTAAACAGCACCTTATGGATTTATTTTTAAATAGGTAATACATTTCATATATTATTACAAACACAAATGATCTTGCTTTATACTGTTAATCTGAATTGAAGGAATTTATTTTTGGAATTTCTATTTGCATTTATTTTTTCTCCTTCCCTTACCAAAATAAATACAATGTGTTTGAGGCAGTGACTGTTCTGGGTTTTAAATTATTGGCATAAAGCCTGATTTCATCCATACAGATGTTTGCATCTGAAATATACTGCAAAGCTGAGGCCCACAACTGGTCTCTTGAAGAACGTGCACAAAAAAGTAATAAATAAAAGCATGGTGCATTATGCCAGAGGTCTCTCTCTCCATCTGGGATTGTGCATTAATTGTATAATTTCCAGCAAGTTATTTTTTTAAGTAGGTCTCTACTAAGCACCTCTGTCTATATGGTTGATTCTGGTGTTTAAAGTGCCATTTACATTTCAGTTCACCATTAGAAACTGTTTCTAAATGACCCTAAAAAAAGGCAGTATCATTTTTATGTAATCTGCAATATATTAAAAAAAGATCTGTTACTTACCAAATCTGGTCATCTTTTTTCATAATTCTGATTCACCTTACGTCTTCAGGGAGAAAAGAGTTTTGATCTGTTTCAGTTCCGAATCATTCCCAAAAAGGAAATTCATATACACTAGTTCTGGGTTTAGGTGCTGAAATACTATGTGTTAGAGCTCAACAAACCAGCTTTGCTGCTCAGCACAGTTTTCTGAACTCTTTGCCAGAAACTTTCAATGATTTAGATTGGGTACTCCTGGCTACCGCCCTCCCTCTCATTTCAGCAGCTGGGAGCAGAAAAGATGATATTTTGTAGCATTAGCCACCAAATTTTAGCCCTTTCCTGTCGTACAAATTAGTAAAAAAAACACATAGCTTTTCTAGGACTCACTGTGACTCATGTCTGCCTAATGAGTTTCAGAGTTCCACAGCAGTTCCAACGTGTTTTGCTCATAATGCAATTGTCACTATTTGTAACATATCTGAAAAAAGAATGCGTGGAAGAAAGAATGAATTTGCCATGCTGGACCGTATTTGTAAGCACAAGAATATTTTTATGCATGCCCACTGCAAAGGAAATAAGTAGTATCATAGGTATGGATTTGTAGTTTTAGTTTTGGATGTTTTCTTCATTGTCATGCACTGCAAGGTTTAAAACTGAGAAGTTTTGTTTTCAACTCCATTGACACTGGAATCTTGCAAGTGAAAAACAAACTGTGTGTTACATTGATTTTACATGGAAAACTATTTCTGAGGCCATACATTAGCTCATGGAGTCTGATATGTCAGTGCTGATATAAAAAGAATTAGTTTCAAACAGGCTTTATAATAGACAGATCTCTGCAACTTCTATCACTGTGAATAACCCTTATCATTCTACTGACCTTAAACCTAAAAATATTTAGGTTTTAGATGTAAGGGTTAAAATGCAACATTGTTCAAAAATAATTTAAAATGACTTTCAGGGCTGAGCTTCAGCAAGGAGACAGAAACATAGAGTGAAGTTTGATGTCACGCTAGCATCACTAAAATGCCTAAAATCTGTTCCAGTTAATCCATGAACAGGCCTAGTGTTACAGTTGAGTCTGCCTCTGTTTATTTATCCTGCAGGAGTAGATGCAGGCCTCCTGACACACGGGTTGGGATTCAAGAGAATTCACAGGGGATTTTTCCCGTTAACAGAGAGCTCTGATTAACCCAGGCAAGCACACTTTGCATAAGGCTCCTTAGTGCTGATAAAAACAGAAGCTGTGAATGCAGCTAGTGTGGTGTGGGGTACTCTATGAATCACAGTGCAGACAGGAATCCCAAAGCAAACAAGGGCAAGGACAGAGGCTGAATTGAGACTGCAGAGCACTGCCACACTGAAGAGGTTATAATATATGCCTTCTGCAAGGCAGGGCAGCCAGAGTTTAAGGTGGAGTCTGAATTCGTAATTATTTATTACAGTTCCATGCTAGACATTGTTAAGCAAAAGAGTTTTTTTTCTTAGTAATACATTCTGTATTCAGAGATTTTTGCACCCTTGTCACAACCTCCTGTTCCTGTACCCCCATTAAAATAAGGCGTGTTTTTGAAATAAGCTTGATTTTCCATTTAAACAATTGATATTTATCATGTTGATTAATTGATATTAACATAGGCACAATAACCTATATTTATAAAATATAATATATTGTGCACAGTATATATTAATCAGCTTTTCATTCAATCAGAACCCTACAGGAGAGGCTCACAACTTTTCATCCTCCCTTTTCGCCAAAGGAAAATTGACGTTAGCAGCCATGGACAGCTGTTTCCATGCTACAGTTTACTTTCAACAGAAAGAACAGTACCAAAATATCACATCCTCACCAGTGGTGTAGACACTACAGTCTAAATACTCTATATTATCGAGACTAAAAGTAATATTCTATGTTTTAACTGCTTGTAATAACACATACAGTACGACAAACATTATCATCCACCGCGGTTGTAGTTCAGGTGGGTAGCTGCATCAGCATGGGTAGGCTGCAAAGGAACAAGTAATAGGTTTATTCCATGCTGAAAAAAAGAAGAAAGAGAACACAACGTTTCGGATGTGGAGGCTTCTTCAGGTGTGTGGATTATCATCCACCTACTAGTATAGTCTTTCAAATTAAGAATAGGCCCCCAAGAATGCTGTGTCTGAGTTGATGTATGTCTTTAAATGTCCTATGCAGCATTTTGGTAAATCTAAAAGACAATTAAAAATCAGTGTAGTGAAAACATAGGATGGTGAGCACAAAGGTACTATTCAAGAAAAGATCCTGAGTTTACACATTCTGTGTCTGTTAAAATTCATCGGTATTGAGCGAACAAATTACGCTGAGGAATGGTGATATTGATCCAACATGACAAGAAAGAGATGCTTATTGGATTTATCCATTACACATTGTGTTTCTATAGGATTTAACAAACTCATTCTCTACCTCTTCTTTCTCTCGAATTATGTATAGAATATATTAATAATAGAAAATTCTTAAACATTATTCATCGTTAATCCTACATGTAGCTGTAATGCCAAGTGTGGTGATTTGTCAGAACCCAAGCACAAGTGACCGAGAGTGGAGGAACACCCAGAGAGACCCCACTGATTGTGGGGTCGAGTGCTCCGGGACAGAGGAAAAGAGAAAATGAACTGGGAACGAAAAAGGTGATAATTGATTAATTAATATTCAATAGAATAATTGATTACTGGCTGGCAGGGCTTAATCAGCCCAGGCCGGTCAGTAATGGAAAAAGACAGCAGAAAACTCTAAGACAGAACTGGCCAGCAGAGCAAGGATAGCCACAGCTGGTCAGCAACTAAAGAAAGCTCTTGAGGGGCAAAAGTGGCAGTTCTCTGCATTCCTGGTGACTAAAAAGATGAGCTGGCACAGCAAAGCGCCAGCCACAAGTTTAACCGCTCAGCCCACTGACCAGGATCTGGTACCCTTGGCTCTGGAACAGAACCAACCGCCAAGCCCTCAAATGGAAGGGTTCTCAGTTTTGTGAAACAGCCCTCTAAGTAGCCAGGGATGCAGCCTGGCAAGCCCACAGGTCAACACACGTCAACACAAGTCTACAACAGGGAAAACAAAGGGAGTCGCCTCAGAACCTAGCTGTGCTTTGGTCTGTAGGCTTTACTGAGAGGAGGGGTCTCACCAAAACCAGTGAGGCAGGACACCCCCACTCAATGGTCCAGTCAAAGGGCCCAGGAGCTGGTAAATCATGGCGCATGCCCTTATGGAGGGCCTCCTTCGAGACCAGGCCAGGTGTCCACCGTCAGCTCTGTCTCCCGGGTTCAACTCTCTGACAGAGGCACCCGGGTGCAAACAGGATTAGATACCCAGGTCCCCTCTGGACCAACTGGGAGAGACATTTGTGAGGCAAGGGACACTACCTCATTCTTCTCTCAACTCTCAGAGTCTCAGATCAGCACAGCAGCGGGGAGTTGTCCCAGTCAGAGCCTGAGAACTAAGAATCCTCATGGAGCTCTGGCTAACAGAGTGATGCTCTGCAGGCACCAGACAGAATCAGGATGCCTGGCTCCCTACAAAAGATCAAAAGGCTCTGCTGGGGCACTAGAAGGAAACTGGAAAAAGATAAATAAATTACCCAGACAGCCCAAGAGAAAGGGTGAAGAACAGAAAAGGAAGGAGAAAAACTGAAGTGCTAGGGCAGGACTCGAGAGAACTAGAACGGTTCTGCCAGGCAAAGGGAAAAGGGGCTTCAGGGAATAGCCCTGCCTCCTGGAAGTGGGCCAGAACCGCAGGAGAAGAAGGCCAGGGGAAAGGAGCCCAGGGTTCCAGGGCAGAGGCCAGGAGCTGACGTTCAGGCAGGTATAAGATCTGTGGTGCAGATTGGAGTGAAGTCCTGGACTGGAGTAAGAACAGACTAGAATGGAGCACTGCAGTGCAGGGTGACCTGAAATCCTGGCCTAGAGTCAGAGAAGACTGCTGCAGCAGCGAGAAACGAGGGTGGTTGGCGTCGAGATCTCAAGCCTGACGAATCAGGCCATCACCAGGAATAGGGCATCCGCAGTTTAGGACTGGTGTCCTGTGCTAAGCTCCCAGAAAAAAGGAGGACGCTTGGTTATCTTGGTCTTGGAGTGGAATCCTGTTGCCGAGCCCCGAGAGAGAATGGGAATTTGACTTCGGAGAGGAATCCTGGTGTTGAGATGCTGAGGCATCTGTCCGATGTACAGGACTTTGGGAAACTGTAGTGCAGACAGGACGGTGAAAGGAATAATGATAAAGCACCATGGAAGCGGCACCTTGGCATTAAATTGAGAAAGAGAAATTTAATAATGAATTGGATCAATGTTAATTAAGGCAGCTCACTAGAAAGAGATTCGGTAGTACAAACAAGCCCTGGAAAACCGTGAGCCCCTGTAAGAATATAACAGTTTCCCAGGGTTACTGCTAGCCGAGAGACGCCGCAGGAGTACAGTCATAACAGGAGCTTTCTAAAATATATACTAAGCATCATAAACGTATTACAATTAAATATTCTACGATTGCAACAAATTCACAAGCTGCTGTATCTGGAAAATGATTGTCAGGATAGCCAATTGTTCTTTGGAAGAATCTGTTGAATGAGACACAGCTGCTATGAATGAATTAGTACTCATTACATTCTACAGGAGGGAAAGGAGCTTGTGATAGGCTGTGTGTGATTGATCAGCCCCCTAGGCTGATTAAGAGGTTTATAAGAACAGCATTGAGAAAAGGTGTAGACTCCAGCCTGGCTGGAGGGGGTCAAAGAGTTTTCATTAGGAATACCTGTACATAAAGTTGATTTACAGGTCTGTGGGATTAGGTATGGAATACATACTTAAGAGACTAAACCTAAGGTCTGTACTGAGGGGTGTAACAGGTGCTGGCAATGTGCCCATTGGGTAGTTTGATTGTCAGGCTCAATGGGGTAGGAGACTTCAGCAGAGGAACAGGGCAGGCTAGCAGAACCAGAGCTGGTTTGAAGTTTTAGGAGCTGGTGGATTTGAGCATCACTTGGTAGTGCACTCAACTTGTAAATTAGAGACGAGTCTAGATGCCAAGTTGGATCTTGATTATTCAACACTGGCAGATAGATGGGCAGACTTGGTATAATTAGAGTGAGAAAGTTGATTAATCTGACTGTTGCTGTGTCATTGGTGCAAATTATTATAATTATAATTAAGAGCTGCGTCCCTGGCCAAATAGGATCGTCTGGAAAAATGATGGGAGGGGGAATTAGAGAATGCTAATAAAGATATTGAGCTTCATGAAGAGTGAAAGTTGTTGTAGTGCTTGTTAATGTAACCATGGAGAACTGCTCTTAATGAAGTAATGTTCAATGTTCCGATGCCTTGTTGTGTAAATTGATTTGTGATTCAGTGAAGATGGGGGAAAAAAACTGGGCATTAAGGGTAAGCCAAGTTCGACCTAGTAGATCTAGGGTCCCGGAGGGAGTTTGACAGAAAAGGATAGACTAGTTAAACGTGAAAAACAAGTGACATGCGGTTATGATTATGTGCCTGTGTCAGTGATGTCATAATGCTAAACTTTTTTGTGTAATGGATGCACTGACATTTTTGTTGAATAGATGTGAAATTAGGTACATTTATTCTGCATATAGCTTAACTAACAAGTAGTATACTGAAAATTTCACAGGCTAGCAGGTTCTGTGGTCATAGCAGGAAGCTGTACAACTGCTTTGAACCAGGTACTGATATTCTGTCCAGTTCCTCACATAGAGCCTGGACAAGTGTGTGTTCATCTCAGTCCTAAATGCCTTTTCCAGCTCATCCCCCCAGATGGTTGATGTGGCTCAACTCTAATGATGAGGTCTTCTACTCCATATCTGTCACATTCTAAAACTACATGAAAGCTCTTGTTTCATACAGTTCCCTGCAAAAGTATTCACATCATTCCTATGGTTTCTCATTATGTGAAGTTACAAAATGATACATAAGTCACTCCTCCACACACACACCAAAATGGTGGACAACCTGACCCCACTCCATTTTGGTTACATTGGTATCCTTATCCCCAGCTATGCAGGTGACCCTCACTATCTACCTGCCTGTATTTCTCTAATTCACAGAACCTACACCTCCCTCAGTCTCTGGAAGTCTACTAGGTCCTGCCAGCAGCAACATATGAAAGCACATCTGAGCTTGCAGCCATCAGAACTTCAGAACCCATCTACAGTACTACAAGTCTCCAAAACAAATGCCATCTGCCTTAATGTACACAGAGCTTTCCCAGGCAGTATGCCTTGGCAGTATCATGGGGCCCACAAAGCTTTTTTGTCCACACACCTCCCTTGCAGCCTATGGGAGTTTCCTGGGCAGTATGCCTTCATAGTATCATAAGCCCAGTAAAACACAAAACAGAAGCCTAAACTCTTTGAGCTCAGACTAACTTCCTTAGTCCCACTCCATAACATAGCTGTGCAGCTAGTCTGCTCACCAGCTCCTCTCTTTGAGACCAGAGTTTTTCACAAGACCCGCTTAAAAAAACTCTTTCCCCTGTGCCTTGTGTCTGGGTTCAGTCACTCACTATAAATTACTCCATTCTCTTCTCTCCCTCTGAGGCCCACACTATCCCCAATGACCTTGGCCACATCACACTTAGAGTGGTCATGACTCCTGCTCTACTTCTTCCATCCTCTTCTTTTCAACCCTCTTCTGATCTATGACTGAACCTGGTGATTATCGGCCAACTACGCCATAATTATATGGGTGTCATGAATATATAGTTACCCAAACACATAGGAAATTTGTAGATGACTACATCACTTTTTCTGCCTAAACAGGTTGTTTGTATCTCCCAGAATCACCAGTGCAAACAGTCATACTACTATAATAATTGCCCTTTTTATTACTCTTAGTGTAATAAACCTAGCACACAGAACACACATAAAAACAAGAATTAAATTCATACTCCCCAGTAAACCATCCCAAAAGTCCCAAAAGAAAGGAAATAAAGAGTCCAAAGGCAATACCTTCCTGAAATAGCTCTGTCCTGTATTCTAGCATGCTTTCTTCCACCATAGCAAAGAAAAGCACAAAACGCCATCTAGTCCTTTGGTTCTGCCGAAGCGATCTCTCCAGTAATGGCATTCCTGAATAATGTGGTCCATTATGCTCCCAACAACCTGTTTCTGTGATTCCAACACATGGCTGAGGGAACACATGGACTAGATGATTCCTAGTCCATCCTCTGCTGCTCTCTGTAGAGTCCCCCTCAGATGTACGAGTCCTCTCCTGTGTCAAGTATATTAATCTGTGTTCCCCCACATTCTCCATTTTCATGTCCTTCTGACAGAAGATCATAAAGCTGCTTCCTGGCCAGAGCTCAGGACTCGAAATGAAGGGTGGAAGTGTTCTGGTGATGTCTTGGGTGTAGGCAGAGCTATCAGCCGGGGCTACTTAAAGAACTGAGTGTATGTAGATTTCCAGGTGTAACATACATTGCCTACTCTTTCCTGCTCTGGAGTCCCCTCCCAGTCTCAGGCTTAGTTTAGTCTGTCCTGCAGTCCCACATGTCACCTCTGAACTCTGTGGTAATTGATGGACATGTGTTCACACAGTGTGTCAGTCAAACTTTCTTAATCAGCGCCTGCCCCATTGTTTGCACCCAGAAGGCAAGAAGACCTTGATGCTGCCCCCCAGTCCTTGCTGATGTGAACTATAACAGAATGCTGCCCCCACAGAGTTTGACAGTAGGAGTGGTGATAAGTGATGCACCATTTTAGGTTTGCATCAGCTTTGTAGTTTGGCAAAAACGTTACAAGTTTGTCTTGTTTGACCAAAAGAACTTGTTCCACATGTTAATAGTATCACTTGTGTTTTGTTACAAACCCCATGCTGGATTTAAATGGGTTTTTTTTTCAGTTCCATACAAGTTCCCTTTGTGAAGTGACAGGGATATAATTGACCTCTGAATGTTTTCTCTCATTGCAACTAGTTAACTCAGAAACAGAAACCAGAAACATTTCAATTTTGTTGTTTCTTACCACAAAACCTCTTGCCACATGTTTGCAGTATCACTTAAATGCTTTGTAACAAACTCCATGTGGAATTTGAGACTACATTATTTTCAATAAATAAAAGTCAGCTTTATACAATGTCCGGGATATTGTTGATTCATGGGTGTTTTCTCTCTTCTCAGCCACCGAGCTCTGTAATACTCTGCAATTCAAAGTCACCATTAGCTTCACAATGCTCACATCCCTAAGCTGTTATCTCCTTGCTCAGCCACTCAGTTTGGAGGGAGAGTCTGATCTAGGCAGTGTCTCAGTGCCTTTCACTTCTATATGGTTGTCTTGTTTAAAGAGATATTTAAACAAGTGCTTTGATACCCTTCTCCTAATCTGCACCTTTATACAACCTTATCCCTTAAGTATTTAGTAACTCCATGGTTTTCATGGTTAAATAGTTAAGTCTTTGATTGAAATTCATTACTTAACTAACTGACCATACAGAGACAGGTGTATTCATTCAGAATTCAAGGGAACCACTATTATTACACAGAGATAGAAGCTGCTCAGCTAATGTAATGGTTTCTTATGGTAATTTTGTGCACCAAACTGAAATGGTATTTCTTAATTGATGTTTGAGAGGGATCCAAGCAAGCCAATTTTACCCAGTTGTTCCTCATCATAACCACTCCATCTTTAGCTGTATATACTTCACACAAAACACCTTTTTTTTCATTCTGTTTCATGCATTCCACCTCATTTCTACTTCAACTCCATCTTTGCTACTACAGCTTGGTTAATATCTCTCTCTTTGCAATCATGATATTTCTGTCTTCCTTTTGTATTAATTAAGCTTTCTCTTCTTCGCATTTTATCTGTAGATAAGGTTGTGAATGTAGCAAATATGAATTGCTACTTCAAAATGTCATGAGACTGCAAGCTTTAAACCAGCAAAATGTATAAAGTGTGCAAGGGTCTTAGTACTTTCGCAAGGCACTGTGAGTAGCATGAATATGTGTGTAATGAGTGGTCAATGTACCGCCACACAGTCAGATTGGCATCAGTCACTAAGTGGTGGTCTCTTTATATTTATGGCCCTATTGTAAAAAGAACATGTTTACCTGCAATGTCTTATCGGATTTTTCACCAACCTTGACATTCAACAGGTTAATTCACCTCCTCAATGGACTCTAATCAATTCTGTCATTAAAGTGGTGACGTAGTGCTTCTGCACAGGTCAGTCTCTCAGGTGAATAAAAAAATATTCAAAATAATGCCAAAAATAAGTTATTTTTTTAATGTACTTTTATATAAAATAAAAAATACTTGCATTAATAAAGTTTTGAGTTTTTATGCTCTGTATGTTTATTTTCTCAACAGTTACCAATGTGTTTACTGGTATGTGTTGGATAAGCTACTCTTGATAAATAGACTTTGTTATGAAATATCATATTTTTCTTTGGCACCTGTCAAAGAAATTGTTAATTCATGAAAACTAATTAAACTGGGCAGCACAGTGGCATGGCAGTTAGTGCTGCTGCCTAACCACACTTTGGTTCTGGGTTTGATTCCAGGCAGGAGCCCTGTTCGTGTGGAGTTTGCATGTTTGCATACCCCCCTTGTGTTGGTGTCTTTAACCTCCACACCTCTGTGGGTGTCTCCTGCAATGGACTGGCATCCTGTTCATTGTGTGGTCCCTTCTTGCACCATCGGCCTCTGAGACAGGATTGCCTCCACCATCAAGGTACATAAGCAGATTTTTGTTTTGAAGGCATCTGTTTTTTTCTATTGATGCTTTCTCCCTATACTTCAGCAAAAAGGATTCTCAGTCAATATTAGCTTATAATATTAAAATACTGGAATTTTATTCTTCTCTTTCCCATAAAAAAATGAGTATATTATATATATACTGTGTAATCATAAATAGTTTTCATGGATTAAAAAAAATATATAAATTATGTATTACATCCTGTAATAAATAGATGCTTTGTTCAAATTCTACAATAACATGTGATGATATGTCATTCTCTCCACAGTTTACAGACAGCGCCAAGTCTGTTTGTGAAAGAGCTCCCTTTATTACTCTACCCTACTGTGTGGACGTACATGCATCCATTGGGTAATTTTCAGTGATCTCTAGATAACACTGCAAAAGACTGCAGGGCAGTCTACTGAAGTCAAATGTATAAAGAAAACATTTTCCTGTATTTTGAATAATAAACTGCCATTTCACAGAAGAACGTAAATGTGTAGACATTTACCAGAGAAATGGTACAATTGATTTATTACAGTTTGTTCCTTCAAAAATACATCAGACCCCAAAAAAGCTTAGTCTTGCCTTCACAAAGTCAATGGGAATTCTAGATTTCTATCCAGTAAATGATCTTCTGCAGTTTGTGAAGCATGTTATTTTGATCTCCCAAGGCTGGTCATGGTGAAGTTAAAATTGAGCAGTAGTCTCCCTCTAGCGGCAGCAGTTTTCAATTCCTGAGTGTCCTGCATGTCATTTTCCATTTCCGTAATGAACAGATAATCCTGGTTTACTTACAAATGTTGTCTGGCGCACTGTACTTTTGATAACCAATTTTCCATAATGTTTCTCGTGGAATTGTGCTTCACTGTAATTAGAACGCAATTTCCCATACCTTTGTATTTTATACTTTTTTTACAAACAACAATGGAAAATGTCAAGTAATCACAAAAAACTTAGGAAGTGAGGGTGATGCATTGGTGGGCCAGACACCCAGAAATTCCTGTTTGGTATCCTCAATAACCAAACTTTTATCCCAGAGACTGAAGAACATGCACCCTTCAGATGAAAAAATGAGGACGCCTAAAACACCACAGCCCTGAATTGAAAGCATTACAGAGTTATGTTTGGTCCCATAAAATAATGTACTGGCCACCCCAACATCAAATTCTAAAACTTAATCACTTTTAATACAGACTACAATAAATGAGTCTAAAGCAGACAAAATTGATCTGGTAAAGCTTTTAATTCTATGTCCTGTTGTGAATATTTCTTGAGGTGAAACAACATTTTAAATTTTCATGTTCTGCAGAGAAGGACCATAAAGTCTGCCTTATCATTGTTTCATCCTTTATTTTAAACTGCCTTTAGAAAACTGCTAGACTGTACCAAATGAAGAGTCTGTAAACTGTAATAAGCATCCCATTGAATTTATTTTCATCCATGTTTTATTTCTTCTCACCTTCAATAGATCTAGTTTCCTTACAGTTAACGTTAGGTTAATCGAGTTAGAATTAACTAAATGATTTAGGATATTCCCATTTTATATTTTTGTTAACTCAGGTTTTGTGCTGGGGCTCCGTGTTCTCTGTAGGGGTCATATTTGCCATCGCCCCGGGTCTGTCAGGAATCGTCTGCCCTTCGTTGCTAGGGTTTGCTGTAACGAAGCTCCAGTGGTTAACCTCACGCTCGGCCTTGTGGGAATCCAGAAAGGTCTGAGCTGTGACTTCATATTCTTTTCCGTAAGGTGTCCTGTGAAAAAGGGGTACCCCTGTTTTATGTTGTGTCAAGAGTTATGGTCATCAGCCAACCCAACAGGGGACTAATCCCTCCCCCTTTCCAGATAAAAATAAACCGAGCTTGATGGGAGGACAAGCACCCCCTTTAAACTCAACACTGTTATTGACATTGTGATTTAATGTATGAATGAAAGGGTCATATAAATTACCATAGTAAATAGCCCCCCCAAAGATTTGCCTAGGAGAGTGCTGCTGTTATTTGGACATAACAATGGACTTTATAGAGTTTCTTCTACAGCCTAAGCTAATAAAGTTTAACCACAAACAGATATCGGTGTCCTTCAGTGTGACTATAAGACAGAACCTGGACATTTTTTCTAAACACGCGTATATGATACATTCTTCTTTTTTGCATTTCTGAAAATAAATTACCTATATGAATCATTTGCTTGTTTCAGCTTACCATATGATATAATTTCTGAGGGCGGCTAAACATTGATTTGTCTTGCAATGACTGATAAGCACTTTTGAATTCGCCTGTGAAGAACAAAAAGAAAAAAAACATACGCTTTGACAGAAACTCATATATTACTCCAAATAATAATAATAAACTTTATTTTATATAGAGCCTAGGAGCAGACATAACACTGGTTAAGTTAAAGCCATGTTGAAGGGCATTAGGCTTATCTTAAGGCCTTCCTATTGTGCAAATAGGCCAATACATCTTATATCACCTCAGTACAATGGGATGATCTCTCATATGCATAAGCGTGTAATTTGTATTATTTGATAGTTTTTACATAGTTGCGAGTTTGCATTTGAAAGCTGTGGAGGACAGCCACTGACTTCAAGAGCTAGCAATCAGTGAACAGGAAATGGACACAGATATGCTACTGTATTTGCTGGCATGTTGGCTGAAGAGGACACTACCAGCACACAGCAATTACAAGACTTTTTGAGTGTTGCCAACAGACAGGAAGACCTGGAGCCCAATTTTCTCCCCTCAGCCCAGAGGTACGATGGTTGACATGTGATGTGTTGTCACAGTGACATGGCTTCAGCTGAGGCTGGAAAATCATCTGCTCTCACAGAATCTGACCCCCAGGAATTGTTAACCAGTACTATTACTTAGGTACTGAAGTTCATAGCTTTTTAATCAGAGTCAAACTGTTCCCTGATAAGTAATTAAATAAAGCGGAGATAATCTGAAGCATTAAAATAAGAGTAATGTGATGTATATGCCCTTGAATGAAGACAACAAGATCAAGCTGAATTGGTAAATAACACAACAAAGTCTTACTGGCACAGGGAATCCTTCATATTCAATGCGCTCTTGAGGGTCGTAGTATACTGCCTGCCACCACGTCAGGAATGAGGGCTCATCGGTCAGGATCACCTCTTGTAGTCTGGATTTCTTTGCACATTTTTGGAATGTTTTATGATCACTTGCTAAATATAACTGCCAAAGAAGGAACAGAGAGAGAGGAGGAAATTGATTTACAGTTTGACAGGTATGGTGAGTGATCAGACTTGTTTACTCACCTTCAATCAATATGCAGTTAATGTCATTCTGGAACTGTATATACGCCATACTGATTTTCTTAAAATAAAGCTTTCACTTCAACCATGAACATAAAGTAATGTAAGTAGTTGTTTTTATTAAATATCTGAGAATACAATGAAACTCACTTCTCCTGCAAAGCCTTTTGTGGTTTGAAGAGAAAAGCTCTGATTGTATCTCAGGGGCTCTCCTACGGGACTCCCGTCCACACTGGTCAAGTGAGAAAAAAATAAGCAGAATGAATTAGGTCAATTGTCTTTCATGCATGGCTTTGTTTTCCACGCACTCGTGACTGGGCTCTCACCTCGTGATCACAAACGCGTTCCTTACGCAAGGTGTCAGGCTCCTGCTGGCGCTGACTTCGCAGGGCGCGCAGACAAAGGAGGCCCCGCGGAGCTCGCTCGCATCCGTGTTCATGCCGAGCGCTGCTGGCTCGCAAGGGGAGTCCAGGCTGGCGGAGTCCGGGTTCACCAGCATTATCACGTCCCCAAAGTGAACCAGCCCGTCGTTCGTCACTGACAAGTCGATCTGCAAGGGGACAGAGGACTCGGCTGTTCTCGCAGTCTAGGAAAAACGTCGCTTGGACAGTTAAACAATAACACTTAGCCCCTTAGCCTCACTTACTGTGAGGATACTATAGGAAAGGCGTTTGATCAATCAAACTTATAATGAAATGACATGTAGCAGGCGTTTGTCAGATTATAAATGATCTGCAAGATTATTAAAATTGGCACCATTTACAATAATCAGCCAAGCCCCCATAATAGTGTGATACAATCAGACAATCAGTTTTGTTGTTACTGAACTGTTCAATGCACAGTTGTAGATACTCCCTTCACAGCGAAGGTCTGGTAGCAGTGTGCTGTACTGCGATCCCTACAGTAGACGTTCGTCAAGGGCAACAGGTTTAAGCAGAAGTTCCCTGTCTGTTCTCGCATTTTTGTATCCTGTTCCTGATAGATTTAGCAAGAGTGTGAGCAGATTCACGATGCGGACAGGTGGAACCCTCCGAATCCCAGGAAAAGAAGCTGAAACTTCAGGATTGGCATTAACACATCACTTAGCATCCTCACATCCCTATCATCTTCATCATCATCATCAATAATAATTTATAATAATGGTGTTAAAGAGAAACACAACCTGACAGCACCTTCTTCAGAATATTCTGCCTCAGGAACCCTGTTCTCTGGACAATCAGTTCTCCTTTTTCCTTCTTGTCTAAGAAATCCTTCAGAGTGTCCTATGAAACAACAATTTTGAGACAGTTATATTAAATACAAGTCCAATGTTATTACAGACACAAATAGGTGAAGACAATCTTAGGAAAATAAGGGACGACTTGCAGATGATTGGGACAGCTGTACTGTATAGACACCTTTCCATTATTTCCCTTAGGGCACAAAAATAAATAAGCAGGCCTTCATACCCCACATTTAAGTATGAAATTAATTTTCCTCTTTCAGATTTTAATCTGATGACTTCATGAAATGATTATTTAAAGCCTGTACGATCTTAAGTTCACCTGTCCAGTGACTGTAATTTTTCTTTAGCGATTTGAGCAAACTGGTTGATACAGCCAAGGCGACAGACATACGGAAGTCCTTTGTGTCCGAGTATTAACGGGGTCGCGGATATTCGACACCAATGGGTGCCAGACCTGGATAAACCCTGTCTTTCCTGGATTGTACTGCAGCCGGTTTCTTATTCACACGTTGACATTGATTTTATATTCGTAGCATGTACGTTTTTTTTTAATCAGTTCAATTCTGTACATTTTGAATGAAACTTGCAATTGGTACCGTATCACCCCTCTGCCATTTCTAAACTGCTGCTGAGCTTTACTCAGCCCGGGTTAACCGAGGACCTGGAAAGCTCCTGGACACCGCAGAGCTCGGTCTTCTCCGCTGACAGGTTTGAATGCAGCCTTACCTCTTCAAGGGTCACATCTTCACTCCAGTTCCCGACCCGAACCCTGGCGCTGTACGTTCTCACGCTCATGGCGGAGGTAAAACCAGGTGCAGACGCGAGCTGTGTCCGTGTCTCCGTAGCGCCCTGTAGCCTCTGGAGGCTCAGCTTTGTTTACACGCTTCCATGGTTACGGCTGTGACGTACCTGCGGCGCGACAATACTGTAGTACCTTATGAAACTTCTATTGACAAGGAAAGTCACTTATATTTCTATGAATATGAAGTCAGTTTTTATATCACAAAATCCGATTTATTACCATATTTGACTAGTGTGGGAGTACAGTATAATAAATAGTACGTGTATTTATCCTACTAATTTATTAAATTTCATTACGTCATTCATTGGCCTACTGTACTAATAATCCCCATCTATAAATTTGCCCTCATCAGCCTGTTCTCGTCCCCACTCATAACTGATGTGAGTTACTAGCGCACTATGACTGTCGTCGCATCATCCAGGTGGGTGCTGCACATCGGTGTTGGAGGGGAGTCCCCATTACCTGTAAAGTGTTTTGATTTGAGTGTCCTTTAAGTGAAAGGAATTATTTCCTCGCCATTAGCTAGCTGAACAGGAACTGTTGCATTGAAACTACTGAGCACAAGTACCTAACCTGTTGATGTGGAGAGAAAGAGAAATTTACACTTCGACGATGTGCACAGCTTACACAGTGTGACCGTAAAATTAACAAGTCTGGTTAAAATCTCTACAACAAAATATAGCTGAGTAACTAACTTTCGAAAACACCGATACCGTTTTAGGAAATCAGTCGGTAGCTTTAGAATTATTTTTACAGCTTCTTCCTTGACAATGCAAATATCTGCAAATAAAATCGTATCTCTGTCCCTCTGAAAACAAACATGACTCCCAAGGCCGTCACCCAAAACACACACAGACATATTAATATCTGCAAATTTTAGTTTTCAGTCCTAAACCATTTTTTTTTTGTAAATCAATCAAGAATTTGACGAGCAAATTAAAGACTTCTCTAGAGTGTGCTGCCCTCTGCTGTGACTAAAGCAGAACTACATGGGGTGGAACAAGGTCTACCTATGACAGAATATTTGAAAAACTGAATGTAATTTATATACAGCAGTTCATGTGGGTAGCTGCGTCACCATACGTAGGCTGTAAAGGTACACTCGAAGAAGGCTCCACAGACGAAACACTGTTTTCTTTCTTCTCTTTTCAGCATGGAATAAACCTATTGCTTGTTCATTTACATACAGCTATGATTTTAAACATATTTACCAATAATCGGTATTTTAAGGGTTTTATTACTGGTTAAAAAAATTCAACAAAACAACTACAGTCTTTTTTCATCTCAGTTTACACACACACACATATATATAAATTGAGAAAAGAAAGAGGAATTTAAAAACTTTTGTGGTCCTTACTCTATAGGTGCTTTGACCAATTATCTACAACTGTCTTCATATGTGCAAAACCCTTAATACAATGAACCACACTACTCAAACCAAGAGTAAAATTCTATAACTAGCACAAAATCTAAAATCTAATCAAAATCTAAATGTACTGAATTCAGCCAACTTCATTATTTATACTGTAAATGTAAGTAACTGTATTAAAACAGTAAATACTGTGCATTTTCCTTTTTGATGATTCAATCAAATAAAAAACAAGTCATGTTAAATAGGTTTTCGATAAAATCATAAGCTGGCCCTGGGTGTGTGTGTGTGTGTGTGTGTGTGTTTGCCCTGCAATGGACTGGCGTCCTGTCCTGGGTGTATCCTAAGTTGTGCCTGTTGATTGCGGAGATAGGCTCTGGTTTACGACCCTGAATAGGACGCCAGTCCATCTCAGTATTGTGCTGTCTTGATGATTGATTTTGTGACCCAGTAGTGTCAAATGGAAATGAGTACGTGTGTAAACAATCTTTAGTGTGATTGAATGATGCATGGCAGGCATTTTTGAGTGTGTTCTAAACGTGGTCTAGACATCTTTAAGAAACTGACTAGATGATTAAATGTTTTACAATCTGGTAATTAAACATGGTGAACTGCGTCTACAGCCTTGAACTCTGCAACTCAGTTTGGTTCATTGTATTAAGAGTTTTCCAGTGGGCATCCCATCCAATGTGTATCCTGCCTTTCACCCATTGCTTACTGGGACAGGCCCTAGCTCCACCACGATCCTGAATTAAATGAAGCAGTTAGAAAATGAATGAATGAATGGATGGAAGGATGGTTTGAGGTCTGGAAATTGTGATATCCAATCAGGAACCTTATTTTCAGTTTCCTTAACTATTTGGCAGTTGGTTTGGAGGTGTGCTTTGAAGTGTTATATCCTGCTAGAGCTTTTTAGAATACAATACCAGGCCTTAAGATAGTATAATATCCCAAATATACGTATGATATGTGCAATGGGGCTCAGTCTCTCTTTTGAATTTATGAATCTGTCCATCTCTCTATTCTAGCTAGGCCACCAGGACCAGAGGGAACACAACAGTCCCATGTCCATATTTCATAGGGGGATGACATTCTTTTTCAACATGAACTTTATCTTTCTGTGTAATTCATATAGCTAGTAGCTGCCATTCGGTGTAAGTTACCCTCTCGAACTAGTCTTCTGAACTCATATTTGAATAACATTATTATGTCATCTGCCTGATGTCATTGTACTGATCCCATGACCTTGAGCCTGTGGGTGATCGACATCACAATTTTAAATGGTTTGTTTTATGGATTATCTACCTATATTTACACCTGCTGGAGTTTCTTAGATTGATAATCTATACCTTAGATCTTTAGACAAGATGACATTCCCAATAATGATGTGTTTTGCTTCTGATTTGATCTTCCTTATTTATGCAGTGGAAATCAAAGTGTTTCCTGGGATATGTAAAATTAGTAGACAACCAAAAAAAACTTAAGTATTACATATTTGGCGCTTGTTTTCAACAGATGTATAGGGTGTAAGGAAATGTTCTGTATTAAAATATATTTAGAAAAAGTGTCCAGTTATTTTTGACACATATTTTTGTGACATCCATTATAATTTTTCATGTTTACATCAATTTATGTGATTTGCTTTGCTGTTTGTTTTTTTTTGCAAAATCAGGATTGTTACATTCATTACTAATGAATGAATAAATATAGAGCTAACTGCAAATACATATGAACATGAGGTGTCAGCTTGGAGTGGAGATGGACTGGTAAGGTTTTCCTGTAAAGCTGACCTGAAGCGCAGCTGTGCAGGGAGAGAGAGAAGTGTGTCGCCTGGGAGTTTTTTGACCTGTTACCCAGTATAGGAAGGTGGAGGCTGTCCCTGCTCTGCCACTCTGGCATCTTGACAGCTGCGAGCATGCTCAGATGCAGCAGGATGCTGGGTAGACTGCTGCTACTGCTGCGTCTGTGAAGGAAATGAGCCGCACCTCTGTGAAAACAGGCACAACATCCTTGGTAAACAGGCAGCTGAGGGGGCAGACCTGCTCAGCACCACGGCTGCTGCCCTGTCCAGCTCGAGGATGTGCTCAAGTGTATCGAGACACGCCCACTTCCACTGCCATTTACAGTACGTGCTGGGATTATTTTTAAACAATAGCATGCTCTAGTAACACTCCCACCCGTGCACGTGAGGGAATTCAGCTGTGTTTTCTGCTCTCAGTCCCACCTCACAGGGCTCTCAGTTTCACACGGTCAAAATAGGTGTCTCTCTTTTGCATTTTTAGATTACCAGTCACTTATTTTAAAAGCTCAGTTTCTTTTAAGTTATTCAGTATATAGTTTGTGTGAATGCGAGAAAAACATCTTTTTTCAATCTGGATGGCCGAAAGCTATGCTAAGCAAGAAATAGCCGGGCTAACAATTGTATCAGAGAAGCCCACTCAAGCCCCTGAAGCTGTCAGAAACTGTCATGCTGTTCAAAGACCTGGTGCAGGATCTCTGGCCCTGAGGAAACAATTTTATGATATCAATATTTTTATCTTCTCTTTCTGTTTTTTCCAATATCTTAGACAATGAGCAAAAAAATTAGATGATTACAATTTTTAAATGTATCACCACTGTTTCAGCAAAACTTTAGACCAAAAGCAGAGGTTGTTGACTGGGGAATTAATAGGTTTCTACATCCTTAAGTAATTGTGTACAAAGCCTATCCTGGAATTCACAAACCATAATCTGTTTTGAGGACAGTGCGGGAAAATGTTCATAATTTGCATGTTTTAATTCAGCATGTTGTCTGGGCTGAAATCCTAACAGTGTTTCACCCTGTTACTTGCTGTGTATATTATATATGCTGCATGAAAAAGGCCTCCAGCTGAACTGGAAAGGATGACATCATGTAAACGTTCCCAGGAGAGAGTGAGTTACTGGTGGTTCATATTATCCTTCAAAGAAACAGTCGAGTATGTAGTATATAGAATGCAAACAGCACTTTCAGGACCAATTTTTTAGATTAAGTGCCCCTGAGAACTGGCCTAGGATTCAAATCTTGTGACTTCTGTAACATACAGGTATTTATAGATACAGTAGTGCATTAATAAATAAAGTTTGACATGTGACAATTTCAAGTGATAATCACTTCCTTGACGTTTGACTACAGAAAATAAAAATATCCAGGAGCTATTACTGTGCATTCTGCATTAACATTGCAAACAGTAAAAATTACATAATTGTATGTCAAAGAACAGATGTATCATTATGCATGACTTCATTTTGACTAGGAAATAGAAAACAGTTCACCCTTAAATTTTTATTGATCCTTTGAGATTGTATATACAGTACAGTCTATAAGTAATGGAAATGGCATTTTATTTACATTGGTTGTAGTTTAAAAAAAGATTGTGTTTCTAAATGTGCTCATTCAGCATTGAAATACTTGGCACATTCATTTAACTCTTACAGTAGTTACATTTAAGAATTCGTTATTGGCTACGTGGCATCGGGCCTGTGCATTTAACCTGCTATCAGCTGTGGAGCACCGCTAAAAGCATGGCTCTGATCAATAAAAAGGTTACTGTGCTGAGGTGGCTGAAAACTTCAAAAGATTTGTTCCCTTTCTTTGGTGAGCTCCTTCTGTGTTCCAATATAGTGGTACTGTCATATTCCACCTAATACCTGAACAACCAGAGGACAAAAGTGTGTGTGGAAGTGCAGTTAAATGAACAGAAGGCACATCTTTCTGAAAGTTACAAGTGTTGAGTAAAATTAACAAGTATTAATCAATGGCATATTCAATGCTAATCTGACATGTTTTCTTGAGTTGTTAGGATAATTAAAGAAGTATAAAGCCAAACCTTTTCTGATGGGAACTAAGTCCAATGTGACACAGGAAAGCTTAACCAAAAGCAATCCTTGGTGTTTTCCTGCACAGTCCGATATTGTAGTTTATTTTTTCTCAAATGAAAATGGTCTGGAGCAGCAGAGTTAGTGCTACCTCATCACAATTCTTGGATCCTGAGTGCACATCTGTCCTGGTGTACCTTCTGAGCAGAGGTTGCATCAGTTTCTTCCTACCAACCAAAGACATGGTGAGGTCAATTGGTGTCTCTAACATTGTCCCTGTGTGTTTGTCCTGCAGTGGACAGGCAACCCAACTAGGGTGCAGTCCTTCCTTGTGACTGATGATTCTGGGATAGAAACATCATCCCTTATAATTCTCAACCTCTTGTGTTTGTCCCTACAACACCGATAGGAATTTGTAACTACAAATGGCAGTTACTAATGCTGAAATAAGCTGACATCAGAGTCCGGAAGAGTTGTGCTCCCAGAAGAGGTGCAGTGCATGAGCTCAACAGGGCTGTCCCTCCTGCAGCCTCATCCTGATGGGACAACATTCCAATGGGACAATGCATGCACTTATGCTACTTATGTTTCAGTGACTTCCTGGGAACTGAGAATGTGTTGAAAATCGGACCGGAATTCGTTATGCTGTGGATATGCTACTCTGCAGACTGAGCCCCATTGCACATCTGTAAGATGAACTGGGGTGAAGTGGCAACAGGGAACACGCACATGCTTGTTCAGCCTCTATGAAAGGAATGAGACAGAGCTGCATTAGATGTCATCTGCGACCTTGTGCCATGCACCATAGATAATAATAATAATAATAATTGCTTACGCTTTTCTGGACACTCCACTCAAAGTGCTTTACAGGTAATGGGGACTCCCCTCCACCACCACCAATGTGCAGCCCCACCTGGATGATGCGACGGCAGCCATAGTGCGCCAGAACGCTCACCACACATCAGCTATCAGTGGGGAGGAGAGCAGAGTAATGAAGCCAATTCATAGAGGGAGATTGTTAGGAGGCCATGATTGAAATTTGGCCAGGACGCCGGGGTACACCCCTACTCCTTTCAAGAAAAGCCCTGGGATTTTTAATGACCACAGAGAGTCAGGACCTTGGTTTTACATCTCATCCGAAGGATGGCACCTGTTTACAGTATAGGTGTCCCCGTCACTACACTGGGGCATTAGGACCCAAATGACCCGCAGGGTGAGCGCCCCCTGCTGGCCCCACTAACACCTCTTCCAACAGCAACCTTAGTTTTTCCCAGGAGGTCTCCCATCCAGGTACTGACCAGACTTACACCTGCTTAGCTTCAGTGAGTTGCCAGTTGTGAGTTGCAGGGTGATATGGCTGCTGGCCACACACAATATTACCCTAGGACACCCCCAGAAGTTCAACCCTGCTCATGACAAATGTTAATGCTACCTATGTGACATGTGTGTTCAATAAAATATCAGTGCACTTCGTAGAAAATAGATTCTGTCATTGTCCTGATAACAGTATGAATCTGTTGTATCACTTACAAATACATTTCTTTTAATATTTTAATGTTACAGAAAGAGCAGGCAATGGAGTGGATTAGGAAGGGCTGCCTGTCAAGTTGCCCTGCTTCCGACAGGAGAGTCTCTGTACAAGATAGCACCGATCGTGAGAAACACTTAGTTTCCATGGTTAGATGATGATATCATTTTTACTGCAATACTGGGAATTTTTTTTTATTGTAAGTTCACAGGTGGTGGGCATTTAAACGTGAATATATTGTTTGCTTAAAACAATAGGTCAAAGTGTGAAGAAAATATAGCAAATGGCCCACCTTCTGAGAGCTCTAATTAGGCCTGGTTACAATAAAAGACAAGGTGGGGCTTCTGCGAGTGTGGAAGATCCAGACTGTGGGACATGGGGAAGGGCGGGAGAGGGCTCTGCCCTGCAGTTCCTCTGGGGATTCTGTCAAAACACACAGACACCGGTGATTGTGACTTGCAGGGTTGGTCCGCCAGAGGGTGGGGTGTGAATGTTACAAAGACACTACTGTCCTGCATGAGCAAGCATGCTCTTACAGAACGAAATACCCCAGGACACAAGACATGGTCAAAGTCAGAAAAGGGCACAATGTGTCAAGGATCCCAAAAGTCAACATCAGCCAAGAGGAAAAGGGAAAAACTGAAAATAAATGTCCCTGAGCAAACATCTGCTTTCCATGAATCTCTGTTGTGGAGTTCCAGTGCACGTAATTTTAAATTAACAATATAAAGCATATAAAGTTAATTTAAATTAACAATATAAAGGCCTATCAACAACAGCAATAAGGCAATGAAGTACTGATAAAAATTGCATGATCCCAGGACAGATCAATTAAATTTGATGTCCCATGCAAATGATGCATGTCCAGTTTTTCAAGAGATTGTTTTCAATCGAAATGTGAATGCTCAAACTGAATTTTTAATGGGTGAAAGCAGTTGCATGTCAGCCAAAGCTGCAAAGGAAAATTAAAAATTAAAATGTTAATTGCACAAGTTTTTTTAAGGTATTTTGGTTAGTTATACAAGTAGTTGAATAGCTTCTGTGTACATAACAGTGGTGGTCTATCATTATAATATAATAATAGTGACAATGACACTGAATATCCCTTTGAACAAAGCCAATCCTTAAGAAGTGGATCAATACCACCTAAACATATCATTGATCCAACTGTACCTGCAAACTGAGCTTTGAGCATGGAGAAAACGGGTAAGGGATGCCACCTTGAGGCCAACGTAGACTTGGGAGAAAATGTCCATGCGTCAACAATACCCATCCATTCTGCAATGCTGATTTGTGTTTATTGAAAAAAATTCCATCTTCATTCCATATGACAAAGCATTTTACAGGAAGTTTAATAATGCATTGTAAATATGTAGCAAAAGGTTTTGTGGTGAGACACAACAAAATTGAAACTGTTCTGTCTAAATGCAAAGTGGTACATTAAGTGCAAACCCAACAAAAAGCATGAATCAGTCAGCACCATCCCTTCTGTCAAGCTAGTAGTGGCAGCAGTATGTTTTGGGATTGCTTCTTATCAGCAGGAACTGGAAAGCTTGTGAAGACAGAGGAGAAAATAAACTGAGCAAAGTGCAAGCAAATCCTAGAGAAGAACATGTTTCAGACAGCTAAAGACCTAAGTCACGGAATGAATGAGAAGAAAATTCAGTTTCCCACAGGACTGTGATCCAATGCACAAAGCTAGAGATACGCTGGAGTCACTTAATGAGGAGAAAGTGAAAGGCTTGAGGGATCCAGTCAAAGTCATGACTTGAATCCCATAGAAACTCTGTTGCTAAAAATGAAAATTGTTGACCAGAAATTATGTCCAACCAACTTGGTAGGTGTTGAGCAAATTTATAAAGAAGAACAATGCACCATATCAGTGTGCACAAGTATAAGAATCTAATCCAAAAGGCTTGGCTGCCAAAAGTGCATCTAACAAGTATTGATTCGGGGGCTGAATACTTATGCAACCATCAAGTATTACTTTTTTATTTTCCTTTCCAGTTTATTTTTTACATTTAACTTCTTTTACCCACAATCTGTGTTCACGTTGTGCATTCCATTTTTGAATAAAGTTATTCACTCTAAAAAACTGTGATTCATAGAAATGGAACATTACTGGATAGTGGTAAACACATTTGCATTGGATGCTGTACGGTATGTGAAGAGAGTTACAGTTAGAAGCTGGTATTTATTCAAAGACGGTACTCTGTGTTTTTTTTTTTTAATTCCAACACCAATATCACTGCATTGACCTTGATTTATTTGGTCAATTGTTTAAGTTTTCAAAGCCGAACACCAATTAAATACAATACAACGTTTTATTGTTCTGGCTGTTTAAGAAAACACATTTTAAACCAAATTGGGTCTAGCTATTTGTTTGTTGATGAGCTGAAATCCTAGTGCCAGTGTTTTCCTGCTTAACTGTGCAGTGCAAGGCACAGTGCCAGGACAGCATCTACAATATGATTCCCTATCTAGGAGATGTTAGCATCTTGAATCACCGCTGTTCCAATCACACTGAAAACAGCCAGAACCATAGGATCATATTGTGCCTTACAACCCTGCAGCTTGATTAGAAAATGTAGGCCATTGTTTGCCATTCAGAATATCAGCATTCTGATGTGAATTATCAGTTCATAGGAGCCATACAATAACACTGAAGAATGTGCCTGCAATGTAAATGTGACAAATGCAACCAGCCTTTATTTCTGTTCTATTTCTTCTTCAATCTTTGCCCTGAGTTGCAAAGTTTTAGGATTCCCTTGTGTGTCTAGTCAGCCATGAGATGATATAACTCTTAAGAATGTCAGTCTTTGCATTCAAAGAATTAGGAAAGTATATTATTAGCACAGAAACAAATTTCACTGCCACAGAGTATCAAGTCTCACAAGACAGACATTCATCTTTGCAGAATCCATACTAGGACAGCTCGGTTTTGGGCTGCATAGTGAACAGCTGCTGTATTACCATATCAATCATGTTTTTTTAATCAAAGGGCTTCCAAGACACACTTGGAAATGAATCACAGAGAATCTCTACTGTTACAAAAGAAATTTAAAGCTCATTGCAAATTTTCAGCTTGTCAAATTAAATCTTTAGCAGGAGGGTGTGCACCAAATACAAGGGGCTGCTCTTTTCTATATTTAGATTTATTGCTGCATTTTGTGTTCATCTTTGAGGATCAGCCCTTTTTCCAATGTACAGATAGAAATAGCACACAGCAAATGGTACATCCTGAATGACTCCCTGGAATGCACAGGTGACCACGACTTGAGCCATCTGAATTTAATCAGACGTGCCACTGTAATACAGTCCGTCCATACTCATTTTGTTATGCTTTTAAAAAAAATATTGACAGCAGTGCTTGATATACAGTATAATGTTCTTCTAGCATATTTTAAATAGATATGCATAATATCTTAGGTTGGAAACACATCTCATTAAAGAAGACAGCAGGTTCCTTCCCTCTTTTTTACTGAACATTGACTGCTGAAAAAGAAATGAACTTACCGTAATTCTGTACATACAAAAGGTAATTGGATACAGTCATAATTAGCACGTAGACACTCTCACATATCTGATACAGAGTTATAAGTAATGCAGGCTTCTCACAAGCTAACTACTAGCATGAATTACCTTCTTGGAAATCTAAGTAATTTGATCACATATTTATAAATAATAGATCATGAAGATGTGTTGTAACTTGGTTATTGTTCCAGTGCCCTTTTACATTCAGCAACTGCAAAGATTGTAGAAATGATTGCAAACTTTTCAGGTCTAATGTACACTTTTACATTATGTAATGTAAAATATGTAAAATTGCATGATTTGAAGATCTTTTGGCTGAATTATTGTAAGTTATATTTGTTTCTGGATTTCTAGTTCAATGTCCAGCAGTTTCAATGCCCTAGAGAACTGGCTCTCAGTCCAGGTTCTTGAGTACCCCTGTGTTTGCTTGTTTTTGTTCCAATTGTGCCCTGAATCAACAAATACTGTTTGCTGCCTATACGCAAAATACTTGCTGTTCAGACTTTTTCTGCACTCAGTCGTGGGTTTCAAAGGAACTCTATTTAATGTGAATAAGTTCCAAAAGCTTTAGCACACAGAACTTCACGCAGTCTCTCCTCAACATGCTAATCAGGTCTTGCTTTCTGTCTAAACAGTTTTTAATTAGTGATCAATTTATGATGCACATAGAAAGATGGAAATGAAATTGCATCAGACAACTCCCACAGCAGATCAGTGTCTTTCCTTTTGCTTAAGACCAATTGGTGTTATTTCAGTCATCACACCTAAAGAGGGCAATCCAGAAATGTACTAATTAGCTCTGGGTTAATAACTATTAGAGTAGTGGCTTTTGAACAGTATGAAAAGTGAAATAGTCTGTCATTAAGATCTCACCTGAAGCAAAAGCCAGCAGACTTATGAGTCCTCTAGGACTAGGACTGAGAGTCACTGTCCTGGAAGACTACTGTAAATCTCTTGTAAAGTCAGGTTAGTGTTTAAGCCCGAGAGGTCATTTACAATGGAAAGTACAGTAGAACATTAATCAATAATCAATTAATAACCATCAATCAATTTGGGACCAGAGCAATAATAACAAATCACTCTCCGCGAGAGTCACCTTCTCCTCCTGTTGAGGTTTTGCAGTACGTGAAAACATCTCAACTAAATTTTCCCACTTGATCTCAAGCCGTCATTGGCTGCTTTTGTTCAAGATGCGGAAGTGACACGTGTTTACAGTAACAGCTCCCCAACAGAACAGGATATTGGTCTAAATGCTGTTTGGGGAAAAGAGGATTTTCTCCCTAGATGAGAAAATATGACATCACAGCAGGGATGGGAACTAGTAACTCCAAGGGACTGGGATAGGCAAATTTTCCTCCTTTAGCAGGAAATGGGCGAAACCTTACTACAAATCATTACTCAGACATTTTGTGCTCCGAAGGAAATGTCTTCTGATAGCGCGAGCTATTGGTTTCCTGTTGTTCCTGTCCAGTTTTGACTTTACCAGGAATGGTGAGGAAGGGCAGATGAACCAGTGTTACTCACAGATCCTTGTTTAAACCAAAAGTTCAGTTTAAGTACAGCTTTGGGGACGTTTGTTATTTCTACATCTGAGGTGATTCTGATATCAGAATACACAATTAAGAGAGAGACTTAAGAACTAATACTTTTCCAATAAGTCATTGTGGTTTACAGTATGGATTTGGATTATTTAAAAGCACCACTGGGAGAACATTAAACCATATGCTGCTCCTCTACACTAAGTGGTCGGTTAGGGCTGTGAACACCATGAAGCCAACACAGTTTGTTCTAATTGAGTTTTATCAACATTATATTGTTCTGAAAACAGACTTATAAAATTATCTAATTTTATCAAATGTTACGCCTTGAAGGTAAATGGTGAGTTAATGCCCAATCTCTTTGATAACTGTAATAGAAATAATTTTCAAAGTCACACACTCATACACAGGCATATTTTAGTTAACAGGCCTGATTCAGATACACCGACTTTATCACCTAGCCCACAGCAAATATTACAGGAATCATGTGCAGTAAATTTTTATTTCCTTTATTCTATGAATCCTGTAATTCTAAGTCATTAATTTGGCCTCCCTTGTTTTTCATAAAAACACCAAACACCACCAAAAATAGCTTCCAACTAAGATTAGAATATTAAGAGGGAAGTGTCTGACATAAGCATTTAGTGTTACACAATACTGGAAACTGGAAAATCCATTCAATAGACGAAAACACCTTTTGTGTAACACGGATATTCACCTTCTCCCCAAAGAACTCCCTCTCACACATTTAAAGGAAGTCTCAAATAACTACCTGAACAGGAACAGCAACAGCGAATCTCTTTAATAATGTGACAGAAAATCCAGCAAGCAGGGCTTACTGAGAAAACGTTAAACGTTCACCTTGCACTGCCTTAATCCAGAAAAAAGATCATTCCATTCTACACTGAAATGTAAAATATACACCTAGAATTTAAGCGGACAGTTTTAGATTGGACACACCACATTCACCAGTTTTTAGATATTCCGTTTGCATCTGCAACCATCTAAAAATCTAGGAAAATAGAGCTACAAGCATAGAAAAAAACTTTATCTTTAAGTACAGCTCTGTAAACATTACAATTTTTAGGAAGCGGAAGCTCACATTGCTGTTTAGCATTCTGTATGTTGGTGGCTACTGATGTAATTACCAGTTTCTCTGAATTTATTAAACTTTGTTATTGTCCAAACCCAAACACAGGTTAGATGTTCTGCTAACAGTGTTGTATGTTGTGCATTATATTTTATGTTGTATTCAATTAATTATGTGCGAGTGACAGATATGCTATAACATCAGAAAATTTATAACCTGGAAACCTCAAAACATGAATTCATAATAACATTTCATTTAAAAAGGATTAGCTGAGTTTCGCTCTGGCTGGAGTCCAGCAGACAGCAGTATTGTTTTAATAGAATGTGTCGGATGGTCTGCTGGCCCCATTAATGTTGGCAAGATACATTTCCAACTGAAGAGTTGTACTGAAGAGAGAGCCTGCAGACTTCAAACGGGAACTGGGCGGACTGGGAAGTTCCGAAGAGCTTATCTAAGCCGGAGATAGCAAATGGAACAGATTAGGGTCTAGTCAGGATGGGTAGCAGCTTTGAGCTTTCTTCAAAGGCAGCATTTGACCATAATAAAATTGGCTTAGCTTAGGTAGTCTCAGAGTATACAGTATGTCAACAGTTGACATTAAGGTGCAGCATGGAAAAACCTATTTCCTTTCCAAGAAAATTTGAATTTATTTTGGTGAACACAATTTTGATGTGTCCATGAACCCATGCTTACCTCGAAAGATGTTTTATTTTATGGTCTTTTATGCTAATCCTACACATTCAGAGTATAAAGTAAAATCAAGCAGCAGTTCCACAAGCATTATCAGCTATTTAAAAATGCTCCCATAGTACCTTTGCCCTTCTAAATTAACACTTGGGTTTTCATCAATGTTACAAGATTGCGATAAACCCATATATTGCAAACACATCTTGTTATTAAATGTCAAACTCATGTGTTAATTAGAAAACCTGTATGTTTTAAATTATTATTGATACAGTAGGATTCTACTGCCAAGACACAGATTATAGAAGAAACTGCATATATCAGAGTACTATTTAGAGATGCATCAGATGCAGCATTTTTCCACATCACAAGTTTAATCAGGGATACTGTATAATTGGCCTTTCTGCAAGCATCACTATGCTCTAATATCTCCACAAAAATTAACTGTTCTTTAAATTGTTTTTTGTTTTCCATTTTCAAAATTCAATGGACCTGAATCTTTACAGTTTTCAAGTAAAGAGGTAAAAAGGAGATGTAAATGCATTGGCATTCATGAAAAAAAAACAAGAACAAAGCTGGTCCTTTAATTCCTTAAACTGTTTAGCTACTCCCTATCCTCTCTCACAATATTGCAATTCAAAATATCTTTCCTCTGCTGTTTTTATAGAATGTAACCGTATATACAGAACTATAAATAAATTACAATAGAAAGCTTCAGACACTGAAGTTTAGGGTGTAGGATTGCACTAACGCACTCCTGTTTCACTCAAGAGGTTCATGGCTTTATTTTAAGACTGCTTTACCTACTCAAGGCAGAATGCTAACTAGAAACCATATCACGTTCTGAAAAAAATATCAGGAGATTTTTCAAACGGGTGACATATCAGAATACACATGAGATATTTCAAATACACAGAGAAAACATGGTTACGTATATACAGTAGTATACCAGTAAATGACTTAAAGAACACAACATGAATAGGATAAAGCAATGCTTAAACTGCTTCTGAACAAGTAGTTAACAAAAAAACAACCCCACTTTATTTAATATTATTGTATTTATAAAATACAACTTTTATAAAAAGAAAACAATCAAAATCATGAATTGTGTCAGTGTGGCAGAGTTTCAGAGTAGGTAGCCAACATGAAGACAACACAGGAAACCCTTTAATGTCCCTTGCCCTCACAACAGATTCAAGCAAAAGACCCACTGCACAGAGCTGCATAATGTAACTTTTGCCTAGGAGCAGCTGTTGGCTATAAAACACACTCTAATTAAATAAAACTACTGATACGTGCAATAAGGAAAATCACTCTGACTGCTACTATTTGAAGGGAAGAGGAGATAAAGAACTGTAATGAAAAAGCAGATTTATGTCCACACTAGTCTTGAGGTAAAGAGTGCCTCTACCTTGATCTACTTCACAGAATCACTGCCGAGCTCACCGCTCCTCTATTGCTGGTCTTACTACCCAGGAACACAGCTGTGCTTGTCATATGCTGCTCAGTATAGAAAAACATCTTAAATTTGATTCAATTATATATGACTGTCACATTCTAATTCAATTCTCCCTACAATAGTATCCTGTGGAATCATATAACAAAAACGGAGTATTGCTTTAAATGTAAGTTTATCATGTATGAAATGTAATGTATTATGCATTCTTCAAGAAACACTTTCAAGGCTACAATATCAGTGTATCCAAAAAATCAAAAATCAAATTTTGGACAACTGCACTGTTCTTGTGACTTCTTTGCCACGTACTTTGTGTTTGAAATCTTTTAAACATTTCCTAGAGAGAACAGTTGACATAGCTTCGAAATGATGCAGTTGTGATTCAGACCATCTGCACAGGGCTCAAATTCTTTTGTTACGAAAAGGTTTGCACAGCAAGCCTTGTTTTGTCCCCTTAGGCCCTTCCACCTCATTCAGATGTGAAAAAACAGTAACAATACTCTTAACAGCTTTGTCACTGTTATTAATCCACACTGTGGGAGACCAAACATTTTTAAGTTAGCTTTTGTTTTGGTCACATAACTTCCAAATCCACCCTACCAACTCCAACATATTTTTACTACTCTTGTCAAATACCATCCAAGGCATATAGTCTTACTGGCACTTACACGACACACAAACATACTGTATGCAGAAAGAGGCACAATGGGATATCAAATCAAATAAGGAAACTACCCTCTTATATAAGTAATGATACTGATGTCTACAATCCCTCTCTAACAGACTCTCTGCTTCTCAAATTAATCTTGAATTGCAATTCAACAAAAGTACATTATAAGGCATTTTTATTACATGATTTAGCATGATATTTTTATGCAACCATTTCAGTAAATTCTGTGTAAAAAATGCAATGACTTTCCAATCTTCTTATCCAGTAAATAAGACAATTATTTAATTAAAATCAGACCTTAATTTCTGTACTGCCATTTTAAAAACAATCTGCAGCAGCTTTTTCCTGAATAACAGCAACAACACCTGCATCAAGATTCTTTACTTGTTTGAAAACAATGTTCAGTGACACTTTGTCCCATGTGACAATGCACAAATTCAGCTCCTTTGCAGTGAAGAACACCACGTAAATTTGTCAATTTTACTGTACTTATGAAGCAAAATAAAGGAAGTATCACATTTTGCATCTACTCCAAAATATTAGAATCCCACCTTCTCTCTGTCAACATATAAAAACTGTTATTTTGTGGTTGTGTGCGATGTTTTTTTCAAAATGCTGCATGCAGAGGGTATTTTAAATCAACTTTTCTTTAAAACAAATCAATATTTCCCCTCAAGCTGCTTGGACTGTTAAGCACAGACTGAACTGACAGCAGGGTATATGAGAAACAACATTTTTTAATAGTTGAAATAAATACTCCAGTACATGCATGATCAAAACACATTAAAAATACTAGTAAGTCTGGTAAATAGTGTAAAATCTCTAGAACACACAGCAGCTTTTACCCATTAAAATTCACACATGGAAAACAAACACAACTGTCATTCTTCTCACTTCTACACAGCTGACTTACTTCTATAGAACACTATTTCATAGGTCAAACAAGTGAAGCTACATCCATCATTTCATGTTGTTTTCAAATGTCTGAAAACTGAGGTAAACTTTTTGAAGATTTCAATATTTCCTTGAAAACACAGGGCCTATGGTGAATGCTAGTAAAATTTCTGGGGGGAAATTAACAGGCTTTCATCACATCCAGCGCGATAAAAGCTGTGATTTTATCTGTAGTAAACTCAGATTGGTAAGCAAACATCACCAAACGACTTCCATGTTACTAAATTCTCTACTCTGGGTTCACAAGGGTCAATCCAATAAACTTCTTTGGTATATAAAATTGGCGGTTAGGCGTTATAGATTCATTCTTTTACAAAGTTTTAATTCACAGAATGGGAGTTGACTGGCGGTAAAGTCCTGGGCGAAGATCGTTCCCTCAGTGCCTGAGACAGCAAGTTGCACCCATCAGAGACAGCACACGCCGAATTCCGGAGCCTCTCCCGGTAGTCGGGCATCTTGGTGCTATTTTCCGGATGTTGAGCTATATCCCTGAGGCCTTGAGTCAGGAGAACGCAAGCTGAAACCACGCTCATTGCCCCTCCAAGGACAGCTGTCTGCACCGCCTTCCCCTCGGGGCTGATGCTGGCAGCTTTGCCCAGAAACTGCGGCTCGGTGGCAAAGCCCACCAGGGCGTGCACGGACTGCACGAGGGGTCCGCTGAACAGCACGCAGCGGTTGCGCGCCAGCTCGCTCGGGGAGGTCTTCACCTCCTTCACGCAGGCCAGGAGCGCCGTGGCGCTCGTGCTCATGCACTTCACGCTCAGCTTGAACTGCTCCTTGGCAAACTTGTCCTTGGATTTCTCGCTGGCCAGGATGCAGGCGTCCGTCAGCGTCTTCAGGTTCCGGGAGATGTGCTGGGACACTTCGAGAAGGAGCTGGGGGGTGAGGTCGGCCATGGGGGTGATCCGCAGGACGCTACAGTTCTGCTCCACCTCGTGCCTGCACCGGGTCACCTTGTAGCGATCCACAAGCCCGGCCACAGAGGGCTGGGACCCCAGGGTCTCCACGGCTGCCAGGTAAGCAGCATGTGCTGAGCACTCAGTCAGAGAGACCACCAGGTCCCCCATCTCCAGCAGCCTGTCTCCAACTTCCGCGAACTTGCCCATATTGAGCTGGCTCTGGATATCGTGAGTCAGGATGGACAGCTCCTTAGTCCTGGCAATGATGGTGTCCCTGCATTTCTCAAACGTCTCGGCCACCATGAGCCCTTCGGCGCTGAGGACCGGTCTCGTCTCGCTGGACAAGAGGAGCAAATCCGCTACGAGCTGCATCTTACCCTTGCAAGCGTCACAGATGGAGGACAGCTTCTTCCTCTGCTGCGAGCTGCTGCTCAGAACGCTGGACGACCCCTCGCTAGCCGATTTGCCTGAGCCACTACTAGCCATAGTAGTGTGGAGAAGCCGGTTCACTGGGCTTGACAGACAGGCTTAAGCAATACACTCCATTGCTTGGGCTCGGAACTTAAGACATTTTTGTCAGGAAAAAAAAGGCCTTCAACTGGTTTGAAAAATCCAGAACTGTTAAAGTGGCAAAACAGTCTTCCTAACTGTCCTTCAGAAGTTGTAATTTCTAATGTAAAGCTAGCAATTACTATAATACTACCAAATTTGGAAAGTTTTTTTTAAAATAAACTACAGGGTGCTGAATTTTAGAAATCCCTCACAGCAAATTAATTTGTAGCTAAAACGAGTGAGTCGTTCATACAGGCTCACTCAGATCTCCTAGCTTCCTCATACAGTACACATTTTTGTGTGAAGCTGAGGAGGAGGACATTGGCCTAGCTGTCTTGCACACATCCGAGTGTGAATTGTTTTATTATTATTAAACTAAGGCATGACAGCTTAGCTTTTCAAAATCAGCAAGCTAAGGAACGTTTACTAAGGTATAGCCAGCATGAAACAATCGACTCAATGTACATTCAGAATGATACAGACCCTTTTTAAGAAAATAAAAGGCTGTAAATTACAGGTTACCTGCAGCTCAATTTCTCTTCTGCTGAGATTCAGTACTATACAGTTCACTTGTGTATTTTCCTTATAATTCACACTTAAAAAAGGCAGTAAAAGGTTTTTCCTGGTTAATGCCCTTAACTACAAAGGTGCGACCTTTACCTTTTCCCTAAAAACGCCCTGTTTTGCAATTGAAATATTCACAGGTTGTATCTTGCTGTAATACAATATTTATGGATTTGACATAACCACCTGAAGTTGCACTATCTTAGTCTAACAATCTCAAAGAAATGCATGAATTAAAAAAAAAAGACTGCAGTGCCACCGGGAAGCCTTCTGCTTAGGCAAAAGTGCGGATTTAACAACAATAACCGATAAAAAATAAAGGTAAAAAAATTACTTTTTAATATATATTTATATATAAGAAAATAAAAATATAAGTAAAGTATATTGAAGTTAATGTGTTTTAGCCAATGATAATGTGTCCTTTCGCCTACTTTGTGTCTAGTAATTTGGAATTGAAAGTACCTGCTTGCGGGAAGGCAGCAGGGTTTCTATGCACCGTGTAATAGGATGTGATGGAGCGCAGTCTGACCGCCCTAAAGCGCCCAGGACGCACTCGCATGCCTCTTGTAACACGACCACCGCCAGAACAGCTCCGAGTGACCTCACTGCGCTTCTCCTGCATCATCGTTCCATTAATCTTCCAAAATAAAAGCCTCTAGTATCAGAGCAGGCGAGCCAGCTGCGGTGGTCCTCTCTCGGCTTTTAATCTTTTCCTTTTCATACAAAATCCCGTTATGTAAACTAGTTCTGTCTGCAGGTACAGTCCCATGAGCATGTCTTTTGTTCAGACGCCTTCTTTAGCAAGCAGCGGAGCACGGTTCACTCCTCGTCCGGCGTCTGAGGCGGCGGGTTTCGCTTTTGAGATCATTTTTCCCCCCCTGTACTCAGAAGCGTGTTCCGATCAAAATGATGTCCCTCCGGGAGCACCCGCCGCAACTTCCCCCGCTCATGTTCACTGTGTTACTCCTCGGATCAGAAGTGCCCGTGATTCTTTAATGGAAAGTCGGTTTACAGAGCCTCCCGCGGCATCTTCTGTATCAGGAAGCAGGAGGAGGGTGTGGCCGTACTTTCTTGATTGTAACAGCGAGACTAAGGGGGAGCGCTCACCCACCAAAATAACTGCAACTTTCAGCTGTGTTTTTTCCAGCCCACTCACGGGCTTAAACGGAGACAACGAGGCCGGTCGAGATGTCCAGACACATCCCCCTTTTGAGTGTTGACGCACTTCCAAGTGGCAGTTTATTTTCCTTCGGATTTCTGCAGTTCCGATTTCAAACCCTAGTGATCCTTCTTCCACAAGCCATCCCTCTTACAGAGGCCCCGGACGTGGGTGCATCCGACTGCCGGTGTAAGGACAAAGTTACAGTATTCCTCCCAAAGAAGTAGCGTTCCCAGACAGGACCGATCGCCACCCCCCCCCCCACTTCCTTCATCGGCTCCTCTTCTTCTTTATTGGTAGCTGTTGTAAAATAAAAAATCATAGATGAGTCATGGTGCTTACGTTAAAAAGCACTTTGTACACACACAGTGTCACTGAAACAGCTTGAAGATCTTACTAACCAGTGCCTTTGCTGTAACCCCAGTTATACCACAATTTTGTGTTGTGCGTCACCTCGTTACGTTTTTTCTCCCCCAAGCACATTCACGCTGTATGCAAATAGTGGAATGTGCGACCATGCAAATATTTATGTTTTAAAAAGATATATCAACGCCCCATTTGAAAATACTGCAGTTTAGTTTGTCACAACGGTGTGGGCACATTGTGTACCAGGTACATTTGCACCTTCTTCATAGGGTGATTCTGTAAAATCCATTTAGTTTGATACAATTTACTTATTCAAATTCTTATGTCTTTCCTGTTAGACATGCAAAGCTGCTGTACTTACGAGCTCGCGCGGTGTGAAACTGGACCTCTGGTTATTTATAAGAAATGTTGCTTCTTATTTTAATATTGCTTAATGATTTAAGACATCTGATTGATGTTAAGTGGATTATGTTACTGGTCACAAACATAAAAAAGTACCTGGACATATCCCTTCTTCTGTAAAGCTTTGTATCACGCCTTCGTAAATATGCAGTAAATCTCCTATTATCCATCCTTCTGTAACCAAATATTGAATCATAATAAAATCATCATAATGGCCTTACTGCCGTACTGCAGAAAAAGCGTGTGGCGATTTAGTGTATTTGGTATCTGGATTTAATCCGCGCGAAGGGAACAGCAACTTTTTAAAATTCCTCCCTACCTCTTGACATTTTTAAAGTAAATCATCTAAAAAACCACAGAAAGCCAGTGGGCAGTGTAATTCGATTCTTCGCTGCCCTCGGTGATTATGACGTCACTAATACAGACCGCTCCAACAAGACCTAAAAAGAACGCTGGGATTGCAAATTAACCAATCCGGAGGCAGGGGAGGGGCTTTGTCTCTCTAGACTCGCCTTATGTGGGCGTGCGTCCAAAGCAGTATGAGAAGTGTGAGAGTTTGAAGTTGAGTTGAGACGGTAAATGGGGTTCGTCATCTTTTAAGTTTAAGTGAAAACAAAACAAAACAGTAAAAACACCATTACCATTTGGGCGCACTAAACCATGTAACAAGACGTATGCCATTTGGTTTACAAGAACAAAGAAACTGCAAATTTAGAATGATTATCAGAAAACCAAATTAACAATTTAAACTATTTACGTTTTAGTTTGCATTGACTTGTATTTCATGCTTAATATATATACTAGGCAAGAGAAGGTATTGGATTCGAATTTGTTTTGCAATTACCATTGACCACAACCGCTGTTGTCTGTAAAGAACGGTAATAAACCGACCAAAAACCGTTGTTGTATTTTATTTTCAATTTTGCTAATGTTATTCATTGAAAATGTGCTGCGATTCCGATAGACAACGAATCCCAGTTATCTAGAAATGAATGATGTCGCTGTATTTTAACGTTGTATATTACTTTAAACCGTTTTTCCAGGTGTGAAGGACTGTTGTTAACCAAAGTGATGTGATAAACAACAGAACTGTAACTATTAAATAATCAAAAGGCGTTTGAGCTTTTCCTGCTTTGAACTTCCGTGATATCCTGCAGCACTTAAACGAGTGGGACTAAAAAGGGACGGGATTCAAGTTAGATTCTAAAATGTAAATTTACAGTGATTAAAGATAACTTTCCTATGAACATACCCAGATCGTAATATTACATTTTCCTTCTTAATTACTCACAATATAATTATTTAAGTTTATTAATTGCACATTATCTTCAGAAAATATTTAATGTTTATAATTACATTATTTTAGATCATTTCCTTACTTCTGAAATTAATGTGCAATTTTAGAAATTAACGATCACCCTAAAGCCAGGGCCCCCGTCTCTGGTCTGGGAGTGTCTGAAAGGTTTTCCGAGTCTCTTTAAGGCAGCAGCACCTGAAGAGCTGTGACAATTTGGTAAACTGGCCCCGTTAAACCAATAATGAGCTGACTGAGGTTGTCAAGAGCCCAACTGCACTGAAAATTCTTCAAAACACCACCGGCCCTCCAGGATCAGAACTGGGAACCCCTGCTCTACGGCTTGTTACCAACTTGCATGTTCTCAAAGTCCAGTGTGAAATCTTGGAATGTACAGCCACTATTCTGGCCATAACCGTTTTGCACTGTCTGTAGTGCAGGCAGCTGCACAGGGCACAGTGCCATTGGGTGGAGTGTCCTGAGAGGAAACTGCTCTGTTTCTGTTGACTGAGCTGCTCAATGTGTTGCACTCTGTGTGTTAGTGCATTAACATTTAGAGGTAAAAGTAGAGCATGCCTGTTCAACCCTGTAATTAGTGTCTGATAATTTCACTAACAATAATGATATCTATGCAGAATGTAATATTTTAACCAATGTTACATTTTTGTTATTTCTTTATTGGGGTTCTGAACAGCTCTCTGTAAAGCCAGAGAGTCAGCTTGTGCAATCTGACATGTACTACAGTCTAGCCATGTAATTTAGAGAAAAAAGGATTCAATTTCACATACAGGAGATGTCTTGCCCTGTGTGGTAGTTCCTTATTAGCTCATACTGCTTGAACATCATATAGCGCCAGATTAAGGGGATTCATGCACCTGGCTCAATGAAACTTGAATCTTGGCTTACAGCTCATTGCCAGTATCTGCGTTCCCATGAGCGTAAAAAGGGGAAATTTTCAAGGGTGCCTTGCTGGTAAGGATGCCAACAGGAAAACGGTGTCAAACTGGTGCCTGGTGAGGATGGACAGAGACCTGTTCTTAGAGTTACTGGGTAGAAAAAAAGAGCAGTGAAGATGATAAGACTGAAGGGCATGCACAGATCAACAGTACTCCCTCATGCCATTCAAGCAATGACGCCACCCAGCACGCATATTTGTAAAGAGCTAATTCACTAGTTCACTTTGTGAACAACTGAATCAGTGTTTGATAAAAGAATTATCATCAGGAAATCTATCTGTAACTGGGATACAGTGTTTTAAGTAATATTTGGTCAACGTATTAGTACGAGGTCAAATCTCAGAAGTGCAATTTAGTGCTTAGAGGTATTTAAATGTAACCAGCATTTAGGAGGAAATTCTAAGTCCAGAAAAAAATCACATGGACATTGGAAGAACATGCAAACTTCATGTAGAAGGTGTCCTAGTCCAGAATTTAATTTAAACCCAAGAGCTATGATACAGCATTCCAAACGATCATGCCTTTTGGCACCAAATAAGTATATTAAGAAACAATAGCTGTTATACTTAATAAAGGAGCAGATATCCTTATTTCAGAGTGGGAATGACTATGTCTACAAATAACATACTGTACATAACAAACATACAGATTTCCTAAAAGTGATCTTAGTTGCCTGACAGCGAGCAAAAGCACCCTCCTTTTAGATCAAGAAAGGCCTGAGATAAATAATGATTTATCAGTTACAGTGAGTCTCATGGTGGCTTGTGTGTCATATTTCTTCAAAGTGTGTCTCTGTGAAACAAGCAGATTTCTGTGTTTTTCAATGCCCAGTCACATCACAATGTTTTTCTGCCAAAATTAGAAAATGTTGGCCTGAAGTCCTGGAAAACAGCACAATGAAAGGGAAGTCTTACTCCCTTTGACACCCATCTGAGGACACGGGTGCACGTCCCTTTCTGAGCTGGATGTCATCCAGGACACAAAAGTTCAGCCTGTTTCAGTTGCAAGGCCTCCACAGACACTGTTCAGCCAATGAATGCTGCAATCTTGCTACACCGAATGAACCTGACATTTTGGAGTTGTCCGAAATGTAACTTAAACACTATGGTTCAACAAAATCTTTATAGTCAATATACTGTATAACTACAATACTAGAATATTGAAATGAAATAAACAGTTATCATCTCCAAAAAGTGGATAACATTAGAGAATATGGGTATTCAGTTAATCTGTTCTGTATTGTAAAGACAGACCAGATGGGTAGTGTTTTTTAATGCAAAAAATAATCTTGTATCTTTAATGAATGTGCAATGCACACAATTCAGAGCCATATCCTATTTTTTTGGTAGGATACTAATGTTAGCAAGTTACATTTGAATTCAGACATTCTTTTTTGTTTGTGATATAGATCCCAAATGTAACAGGTCATCACAAAAATACAATTTTATATATTTTAATATATATATATTTATATTTTAATATATAAATGTTTAAATTTTATTCTACTGTATAAAGGGTTTATAAAGGTTTCTATTAAAGGATGAAATTACTGATATTATTATGTTTCCTTTCATATAGTGAGACATAATGACACAATATCTTCAAGATATAATAAAACTGAATTTGAACTGATACTTATATATTAAATAACATTGTGTCTCATGTTTAGAATGCTTAACGTAGATTTTAAATAACTTTTTTAAGGGTTTTGAATTTCTAAAGGAGATCATTACGTTTTGAATTAGTCATTTGTTTCTACATTATGCTTAGTGTGTTCAGCATTTTATTTCTGCGCATGTGTTTGTGTTGCTTTGCAAAATGAAATGAGCTTCTGCTATAAGCATTTCACAGTTTCATTGGAAATCAGTTTCATATTCTCTTAACACATTATTCATTTCCGCCATCAACCATAACACAACATCTGGGTATTATATTTTAGCTTCCTCATCATAATGAACAAGAAAATTTTGGAGGGAAAACTCAAGACCCAAACTGGCTTTTAGTACAGGGCTGCTAAAGTCAGCACATGGCAAAAATGTAAATAAACAAAATGTCATGAAGATGCCCAATTGTGCAGATTGTTTAGTCTTACAAGCTACTACCACTCAGTAAATAACACAGTTCACACCAACAATTTGCTGCTCATATATTACATTCTGTACATTTTCAATATAATCAATTTTATAATTTTATTAATAATATTTTAACTTCCATTTATATGCAGTATATTACCCTGAACGTAATCATTACACATTGTCTGAGTCATGATGGCTTTACATTTTTTGTTGTTGCTGCTGTGATATGAGGCACCAATTTCCTAAATGGTACAGGAATGTAGTCATTGCAGCTTCAGAGCACCCTGGGGAAGATCTTATAGCGTCCAGCAAAATTTCTTCAGCATATAGATTGTGCATCTGTTAACTGTTGGCTTCATCTCAGATCACTTAATCCACCCATCCATTTTCTAACCTCATTATCCAATACAGGGCTGTGGGGGAGCCGGAGCATACCCCAGCATGCAATGCTCAAGGCATGGTACACCCTGAACGAGTTGCCAGATCATTGAAGGGCAGACAGACAAAAACAAACACTCACACCAATTTTACATAAGTCAATTAAACTGCCAGCATGTCTTCAGACTGTAGGAGGAAACTGAAGCACCCACACAAACACAGGGAGGACATGCAAACTCCACACAGATAGCACCCCAGGAATTGAACCTAGGACCCCAGCTCTGCAAGCCAGCAATGCGAACCACTGCACCACCATGACATCTCAGACCGATTCACTGTACAAAGAGAAGAAATGGGATTTTTCAGTTACTTAATCAGGTGTAACACTAACCATGTCATTAAGGTACAAAATGTGAAACATAAAGATGGGAAAAAATATCACTCAGAAGATCTTGCCTGTGCAGTAATTATCAACCTTGTTTCCATGGATATAGACTGCTCAGCGATCCTCAAAAACAAGTGCTTAACTTCCAGTCTGAGCTGCAGGAAACCTGCTCAGACGACGCTTGTACTCGATCTGGTGACCACGGCGTTCTGCTTTTAATATTCTATGACGTTTCATTATGTATTCTGGTAGTTATAAAGTGAATTTTGTCAAAAACTTTAAACCTCTAGGTCTTTTTGAGAAAGATACCCGGGCTCTCCTACCAGTAAAGGAAGAAAACTGGTCTGACCTTTGCTACTCGGGGGGGGGGCAGGTCTATGAAGCCACGCCTGGAATGACGTTTTCCTAACGCGGCGGACACTGTTACAGCCAGTCAGATCACACCAACTGGAAAAGATGGCGTCGCCCTGCTGGTGGTCTTATGGGCTTGTGCTTTTGTGTCTGGCTGTAGTATGTTCTGTTGTGGCTGATGTTAAAAACCAAAAACCCAAAAAGAAAAAAGATATCAGGGATTATAATGATGCAGATATGGCGAGACTGTTGGAGGAATGGGAGGTATGGGTTTACTGTTTAAACTGATACACACGGCTCACACTGAACGGTCCAGAGGCTGGTTTCCTATAAAATGTTTCTCAAAACATTTTTTTTACATTTTCGTAATATAATTTTAATTTAAGTAAGTGAAAATTTTTGAACTTGTTACCTACTACCCAGAAGGTAGTTATAAAGTTGATACTTAAAAGAAGGTAACTTAGGACAGAGGATTTATTTTTTTCATGGAAAAACACTCTTCAAAGGAAAATACTTTAGAGCTTAATTTCTTTCGAGTTTTTTTTTCGTAAATCGTATCGATTTTTTGGAAATTAGCGCAAACCGGTCCTCCAGTTCTCCAGATAGAACAAATTTACAGATGGCACTTTCGGTATTGCACAATAAATATCTGCTGTCCTTTAGTAGGAAACTTTATTGGAAACATGAAGTAAAATGATTTTGTGCCCCTCTTTCTCCAGGAAAGGAAGAAAGAAGGCACTGTAGTCTTTTAATAATAAATGTTTACAAATGTAAAAATGTCTATTGCAGTCTATTTTTCTCTTTCTACTTTAAGATATTAGAGAACACATCCAATTTTCCAAATTTCGAGATCATTCTAGATCCTTCCCACAGTACTAGCAGTATCACAAGGGGGAAAAAAACTTCTGGGTGCAGGGGTTTGATCTTTGACTTCACGAAACATTACACTTTAACCTGAAAGATGTGTAAAATCTCGTGACGAGCGGGCTAGCCCTACACTTGAACGATCCGTGTAAAAATCGCGCACGCAGTGGTTTATTGTAGCGGTGCAGGCGCCAGGCGTTAACAAGGCATGCCACCGTAATGCAAATACCACACTGAGGGAAATGAGCCCGTCTCTCTGCAGAAAGATGACGACATTGAAGAAGGCGATCTTCCTGAGCACAAGAGGTCACCCCCACCGGTAGACTTCTCAAAAATCGACCCATCGAAGCCAGAAGAGCTCCTTAAAATGACAAAGAAAGGGAGGACGCTCATGGTGTTCGCTACTGTGTCTGGATCCCCCACGGAGAAGGAGACAGAGGAGATCACCAGTCTTTGGCAAGGGAGCCTCTTCAATGCCAACTATGATGTGCAGAGGTAGGCGCATAGACCCATTATCTGGGGCCTCCTGCATAACAGTACACTCCATCTGGGTGTCAGGCATCTGGTACTATCATTGTAGAGGTGAAGATTGTAATCCAGCTTTTCTGCAGCTCCTGCTATCAATATTCAGATGTGTGAGGAAAGTCGGCCTTTCAGGTTCCAGGTCAAGTGTTAGCATAAACATTAAAGAAAGATCATTGTCTTCTAGTTTTTTCTTCATCTCTGTAGCAAACGTGACCATATTTGTGGGATTTGGCCTCTGTTTTCAATGTATATATGTATATTTACCAGTGAGCTTCAGCTCTGATAAAGTGAAAATAAATCTTGCCCTCTTGCACTTCAGCTTAGCAGATTTACACAAAAAGATCAAATGAATGGCTGCCAAAAAATGAGGGGCTTGAACCACAAATATCATGTTAACTTACTGTCTGCTCTGGTAAACCCTTCAGACACATCACACTTTGCAACTGATAGGTACACATTTAGTATAAAATTATGATGTTGCAAATTGAAACACATGACATGCCAAAATGCCTGGATTTCCTAATAATTAAATTCATACTTTCACTGCAGCAGAATGAGAAGAAACTGTCGAAGAAAATAATGTTATGTGTGTTACTGACATCTTATTAAAGCAGCGCAAATCGCCCTGATCTGTATCTGCATTGTTGCACGCAGGATCATTATCAACTTCTTCCTTACTTGATCATTTTATAGAAGGTACATTTATGCATTTCACCATCTGTTGAGGGAAGAGGTAATCTTCCCTGTCATCAAAAAGAGGGGCACAGCCTCTAAACTTGCAGATGGATCCCTGTGGTACACCACTACTTACGTTTTCAGCCTGTTCCTCTTTCTTATCTATATCAACAATGTAGATTCTGGTGTAGTTAGAAAACTAGTTACATTTGCAGCTGGTACATAAACAGGGGAGTTGGCAAATGCTGAAACAGCAGTAAGAGAGTTACAAAAACGGATTGGGCAGACATTTGAAATTTAGCAATGTTGAGTGCAAAATGGTCTGCATAGGAAGTAGGAACATAAACTATACATATCAGAAGGGTGGTTCTGCAGGAAGCTGCACATGAAAGGGTTTTGCGTGTTTATGCATATATTCTATGGTCATATCTAGACAATGTGGGGAAGCAATAAAAAAGTGAACAGAATGCTTGAATATATAACAGTTTGGAATTTTAATCAAGGTATGTCTTCTGTAAGGTAAATCTTACAGTGTGCTGGCTGAATATGAATTTTGAGCTCAATTTTTAGTTGCTATACCAAAAATGGATTTTATAGCCTTAGAAAGAGTTTAAAGAAAAGTGAAAAGCAAAAAGAATGATTCCTGGTCTTCAGGAACTGTCATAAACAGGCTAAAGGTGCTACATTTTATTCTACTACAAGGAGTCTGACAGTTTGATCCACTAAAATCCTAGGTTTTCAAAGGGGGATATTAGTCATCAGAAGGGAATTCATTTAGGACTGAGAATAGGAGGTGCATTTTTAGACAAAGGGTGTTGGTATCTGGAACAGGTGGCTCCTTCAGGAAGCAGAGGTGACAATTTTAGTTTCACTTAGCTATTTAAGTACCAAATAAGCAAAGTGAGCTGAAAAAGTGCTTAAGAGAGGAGGCCACTCTAATGACTCACATGCTCAGAGGTGTTTGTCAAGGAGCCTCAGGGCTATGTGACTCAGTTGCATTGTTAAAACTGCCTCAGTTGACTTGCATAGACATGTACGGGCCCATTGCACCATTGTTGAGAACTAGTTATGTTCTGGACTCTTGTATGCCATTTTGAATCGGTCACCTTTGTCATGATTCGTAATGACCTGAAGTGTGATTTTTCTCTCTGAAGCTGTATTCACAGCCCTGCTCTTCAGGGGGTCCCTGTATTTTGTGGTTTCTGTTCAGATTGATACCTTATTTAATTAGACTGATTGTATCCTTAAAAAAACTATGTACTTAATAAGGCTTACATTTTGTTTCCTCTACTAGGAGGGTATACATTTGCATTAACCCTGTGCCAGGTGCTGAGTTTCAGAACTTCTCTCATGTTTGATTGGCTGCGAGGAAGTAGTTGAGACAAAGTGCGTTCCATTTCCATTTAAGTTGTTTCTCATGGCTTTGTATCAGATTGTCATTCTTTTACGTTTTGTTTTTATACTGCATTTAATATATGCAATAGACTGCCTAGCCAAAAGTAGCTTTTTTTTGTGCAAGCACACTTGGCCTTCTAAAGGAGATATTTGCTGTAACAGTGAGAGTTAAGTTCAGAACTGATGGTGCGAAAGTCCCACATGTGCCAGGATTCGATATGGGAAAGGCGGACTGATAAATGTGCGTAACCCTGCGCCTTTTCCTCCATCTAGGTTTGTTGTCGGCTCTAACCGCGTTATCTTCATGCTGCGCGACGGGAGCTATGCCTGGGAGGTCAAAGACTTCCTCATGAGTCAGGACCGCTGCGCAGACGTGACTGTTGAGGGCCAGGTGTATCCTGGTAAAGCAGCAAAGAAGGATGGGGGCCACAAAGATGATAAAGACCTGAATGAAATTAATACAGAGAAGAAGAAAAAGAAGAAACGTGAAGACAAGAAACCAGGGAAGGAAAATAACAAGTCTTCTAAAAAGAAAGATGAGTTGTGACCTTGTTCATCCCTTGGATTGCATGGTCATGAGATGTCTTTCTTGTAGGCGACACAGTCAACATTTACAGACCAGACAGAACACCCTAACACAGGCAGCTTCCTCATTGTAAGTGTGAGACATGCCTACTGGCAATTGAAGAACACACAAACAAGAACTTAAAAATATAAAGCACTTGGATTAGTTTTCTTTTCCGAACATTCATCCAGTTACCAGTAAACTAGGAGAGCTACTTGATGTGCGATGAACCCATGGTACAGCTCATGGTAAAAGTCTACAGTTGTTCCTGTAAACTTTGCAATGCAAACCTTTGTTGAAATCACATTTGTTAGTGCTGGAAAGTCAAGTTTTTTTCCTTTTAGTTTATATCTCCATTTTGGAATTTTGTCATTAAAAAAGGTTGACTTCTTTTTTTTCTAAACGAGGATGCATCTTGTACTGTTACTTTTGAGATTAACTGTTTTATGGCAGGTTTCTCCTAAAACTGTGCCTGGTGGCCACTTTAAGACAGCCAGATAATTTTTGGAGATTAAGTTCTGTTGGGAATGTTCTGTTTACTGAGATCAGCACGTGGTTCTGGAGGTAAACATATTTTCTGAGAAGACCTGATTACAGTATTTCTGTCTTTTAAACTTCATGTGATTTCTTTGTAATTTGAATGGTTGAAGTGCCACTTAAGTATTTTGAAAAAAGAATCACTAGGTCATGTAGTGTTGCTCTAAATTAAACACCAATCCTTTTTATAAACTAAACAATAGTAATGTTACTGCAGTTATAACCATAAAAATGTTTCCTACATTTGTAAGATGCTCATCAGTGTCAAAAAGTAAGCAAGGAAAATTGCACACAAACATTTATATTGTAAGGTTGATGTTTCTGTTAATTAACACGTTCTATTAAATTGTTCATACATTCTATACATATTCAGGCCTGTTTCATTTTTAAAATAAGTATGTTCTTAATTCAAGCACAGTAGAAATATTTTGAAGTATATAATTATATCTCATTGAAGTATCATGATTTTCACTGGTTCCCAATTCAAATTTCCTTTTTAATTAAATCATTTAATAATTGATCCCTGGTATGGCATGTAATTGTTTAATTATTTGAAATTGTACAATAAAGGTTTCTAATACAGTCATGTTTGTTGATATTGCAGCCAGCTGCCTTTAGATCATAGGCAGCGTTAGAAATGCACAAGTACAGTGTCTACAGAACAGGGGGCTCTGGCAGCAGCCTGGCAGAAAGCCACTCCTTATAAGACCACTTGGTTTGCAGTGCTTTCTTGTCATTCATGGATGTGTTCTCAAGGAGAGGAGAGCATGTTTCCCAGGATTTGAAATTTGTAGAGAACTTACTGCATCCAAAAGTTTTATGTTATGGCTACCAATCAGTATACATATTCTGCATAAAGTGATCCTTTCCAAAAGCATCCCCAACTACTTACAGAGCAATACTTCCCCCATTCACCCAATCTTCTGTCACCCCACAGAGGGTCACACTGAGAAGGAGGCCATCTCCACAGACGATGGGTATAATGTGGGACTACACCCTGAGCAAGATGCCGTTGCATCGCAGGGTACCCGCAGGGACAGATCGGAGAAACAAATTAACCTACCAGGCCAGCACTTGTAAAGGTTAGGTTCCATTCAAAGACAAAGTGCAAACACCATGCAGAAGGTGACCCTTCCTAAGATTAAATTCAGGGCCCAAAAGCTAAAGCAGCACTGCTAACTACATCTCTTTACAATTCTGCAGTTTGCTTATTAATTTACTTGAAAAGGATAAAAAAAACCCAAAATGTCCCCCCGTACAGTAATTACGCCTTTACTAATTTTTACTTTTTCTTCTTCAGTTTACCAGATACCCTACTCCAAAGCATATGCTTGCATATAATTTAATATGCCATCAAACAATTGTTTTCCTACATTATCAGCTGTCTGTTCAGCTGTGTAGGTTGTGAAAATGGTAGCATTCAAACTTTATAATATGGAACTCTTTTCCCAGACAAAAATAATTTACACATTATTTTTGGTAATCTTTTGTATCATATAGGACATATATGGATGTGAAAGAAAGCAAATTAGCACCTATTGAATTGTTTATCTGGAGATTGCTATTGCTAAAATTCTGTAGAAAAGATCAGTGAAGCAAATGATTTAATAAGATCAGTATGTACTTATTTTACAGTTCTCCTGTCAGTTGTGACAGGCCAGCATTATTTTTGTGTATGGGGGCGTGCAATGGATTGGGGTTTGTTCCTGAGTGATGATATATTGGAACCATGTTGTGCATATAGACAGTAACTTCTTACAATGTTTTTTTGAACATGTTAGATCCACCGTGGTGTTTTAATATGTTAATCAGTGTTGAACTCAAAATTGTCCAAAAATTCAATGTAGACATTTGTCATATGGAGGAAAGTTCTGAGTCAAGGTTTCAGATGAATATTTCTAATGTTATATTAGTTAAGTTGTTTTGGTGGTGTTTTAAGTAAAGAGATGCTCTTTATCCAGGACATTTGCACTTAAAAGCAGTTTGGAACTTCACGTAATTGACGAGGTCTTACGGACATCAACTGCTAGATACGTATTATAGACATTGATCAGGATTGAAGGAGAATCTTTAGATATATTTTGTGCAAGACTCTCAGAAGGCATGTTTTCACTGCAAAGTAACAATCATTATTCTCCAAACAACAGAAAAAAAATCCCTTAAATCAGGTGAGTAATGAGTATTTTTTTGGATCAAGCTGTTGAGAATTACTGCTTTGTTCTCTAGGATGCTACACAATGTTTTCTTTGGCACAATGATCAAGTGAGAATTCATTTGTCTGCTACTGTAACAATGAGAGTGATCATCTTGAATGTATGTGACAGACTTTATGCGGCATGACTGTATGGCAGCCCACCTCTTTCAAAGGATAATACTTAGGCATCTCTGCGGAGGTTTGCAACATTCACACAAGACAATTCTTTTAGGTGGGGCAGCATCACATTGTAAAAACAGTCAATTTGTGTCACGTTGAAGAGGAGTGTAGAAAGATTGGCCCCATTTCACAAAATAACATTATGATGGTGTTTGGAGGACTATGAGAAGAACTGCAGCAAGCTATCAGCAGCCTTACAATGGCCAAAACCTATGTACCATTACACTCATGTACTGTATATCACAGTGAAACAGTGAAATGAAGATGATAAGCTAAAGGATAGATGCAGGGAGACTACAGCATTTTCTCGGCTAGGTGAGTCATTCCAAATACGTTATACAAATACTTCAGAATCTCTCTATCTCATGTATGGGGTTCTAACCAAACTATTGAACCTAGAATTGGTGATATGGTCCCCACATACTACAAAAATGTTTTGACAGTTGTAGACCATTTAAGCTTCACAGGATGATCACACGCTTCTTCAGAAGACAACACGGGTCACAAGTATTACACAATGGAGAACAACTAAGACTCTACAGATTCTTTGGATCCCAGAATAGCATCTGTTGGCCATCATCCTCTTTGTCCAAATGCTTTTTGTTTTTTTAATTTTTTTGAGGATATTCAGAATCACATTTTATTTGTAGTTTTCTTGATTTATGATCCCCTCATCATATTCTTGGTTGTCAAGTTCAGTAGGTGCCCTCTTTAATTGTCTGCAATAAAATGTAATTGTAATTGAGAGATTTAAAAAAGATTTTAAAATGACATGAATATTGTATCTTTATCTTATCAGAAGTTAATATCTTCAAGGAAGCCGCAGTAGATAACAAAATGCCCCATAATGACCACATTTAAAAAAATTACTTGTGAAATAAAATTATTGCCTCAAATCCCCCATCTACTGGACAAATGTATGCACTGAATTTCAGGATGAGTTTACACAGGATGACCCAAGGAACATATTTAGTCAAAGACATTTAATAAATAACAAATATGCAGACCACTATTATACAGTGCCTTGCAAAAGTATTCAGAACCTTACTACAGTGTCCTGTTTTGTGAAATTACAATGTACATACACACATTTTTAAATTAAATATTTTATTCAAAACCTGAATGCTCAAACTGAAGACTTGTTAGGCTAAGGTAAATTACAGTAAATGTTTGTTAAAACTAAAAAGAAAAACTGAAATATGGCGTTTGCATAAGTAATGCCCTTGAACTATTGGGTAGAAGCACCTTTGGCAGCAGCTACAGCTGTAAGTGTTTTGCGTAAGTATCAACTTTGTAGACCAGCTTGGAAAAAAAAAATTCAATTCCAAATTCCGATTTGCTTAAGCTTTCTTAAGTAGTTTGTGGATCACTTATCTATAGCAGTTTTTTTAGTCTTTTTACGGATTCTCGGTAGGATTCAAGTCAGGTCTTTGAGTCACTCAAGGACATTCACTAAATCTTAAAACACTACAGTGTAGCTTTGGCCTTTCATTGTCCTGCTGAAAGAAGAATTTTCAGTCTTTAGCAGCCTGGAACAGGTTTTCCTCTAGTACCTAGTACTTTCATTTTCCCCTAAATCTCAAGCTTTCCAGTTCCCATCATCATGCTTGACTGTAGGGATAGTTTTGACTGGGTAATGAGCTGTGTTGTTATTTGTATCAGATGTACACTCCACTCTGCATTGAGACCAAAACAGTCCTATTTTGTATAATCTATCACGAAACCTTTTGGCACGTTTGCCATTTCCCTTTTATACTTTGTTGCTGTAATTTTCAGTTGTCCTTCTTGCCAAGCTGTTCAATCTGGTGGTACAGCCTGGTCTAGGATGCATCTCGGTGGTATGTGCACCTTCCTTTTCTTATTGACTGAGTAGGTTAGGCTCACAAGGATATTCAGAGATTTCAATATTTGTTACACCCTTCCTCTATTTGGTGGTTTTTAATTATTTTGACACATATTTACTTTAAAGGCTTTTTAGTTTTCAAGGTTGGGTCTTTTCTTAAAATTTTTCTAAGCAAAGAACCTGCTATAAGAATGTGTATATACTATAACAAATTATAATTGCTACTTCACAATGTCATGATTACAGCAAGTGTTATAACCACAAAAAATGAAATTGGAAATAAATGTGCATGGGGGTAATTACTATACTTTTGCAAGGCTCTGAATACAGAAGTAAAGATAGCAGGTTTGGCTATGTTGCCTATGAGTTAATTACAGCTACTGCAGCATAAGTGGATTTCATACTTCTTAGTACCTTGTCAGTTGTTTTTGTTTTCCTGCATTTTATTGACTTAATTAAAGCAGTAGCTCTTCGGACAAGCAATTAAATTTAACACTTTAGATTAAAAGATGGAGAATTTTATAAATGAACATAATAAATGTAATTGCACAACAGGGCCATTAAAATAACACAGGCTGCTTTATTAATGCGAAGAGTATTCCTTTAGAGATGAAAAACTCATTTGAAAGGGTTAATGAACATGCCACCTCCACCGAAACTCATAGGAACATTCTGAGAAAATTGCGCGGCTTCTGGAGTTTCACACTTCATCACCATCAAGAGGTGAACCCGACATCTGTCTCATTTAATTCCCCCTTCACCTCTGCAGTGATCAATCAGAAGCAGACATGCACCTTGCTAAGAAAAGTGCCTTTGCTCTCTTTATAATCAACACGGAATACAAAACCATTGCGACATGTCTCCTAATCATTTTATGGTTTTGTTTCCAGGATTACCTTAATTATCCTGATTTTTTTGGCCTTTTTTTTAGGGATAAACACAAATGAAATCCCACACTGCCGGATCTGATAAATGTGTTTACAACTGAAATGGGTGTCAAGTGGAATGAATAAACTGTAAGAAAAACCCATTAAGATAAAAGCCTTTCTAATTAAAGAGCAAAAATACAAACAGGAGGAGGAACATGATCTGTGTGTTTCTTAGCAACATTGTGCCTATGAAAGTGAACACTGCTGCTCTGTGTATGCGTTCTCTGTAAACAACCATTTGAATAGGTTTTTATTAGATTTTACATAATTCCATTAAGAGCTTTTACCATCATTTCTAAGTATTAGCAGAGCAAACATTTTAGTGTGTGCGTGTTGTAACTAAGTATATTTTGAAGCTCCTGCTAAATTCCTTGAATTTTTACGAGTTGCTCTTTTTTGCTTTCCCAGCATGTGTGCTTGAGCAGAGCATTCCACAATGATTTATAATAGATGAAACAGCCGCGGACTCAGTAGAGCTTGGAGGCACAGGAACTACTGTATGCATGTGGGTGTGCTAGCTCAGATTTAGCCACGTGTGTGCAGACAGTGAGGCTTTCTCAAGCAGCTGCATTAGCGTGAAAATGATACCAGTCACAAGTGGGAAACACCAGTTTCCTTACTGTGTGTATACTGTTTTCTAGTGCCCGGAAAAAGCAATTCAGAGCTGCTAAAGTCAACCTGAAGCTGGAAAAGATTTTTGAATACTGAAATATAGGAATTTGCTTAAACCAAAATGGTGGTACAAGGGCATCATGTTCAATTGTTTTCCCACCTATCACAAAGCTATTCTAGGAGAGATATTCATACTGAAGAATTAAGAAATTCAGCTCTATTAACAGTACTGCATCATTCAGGTAAGTTACTTATAATGGCGTAATGAGTAACTTCGTTCCATAAATAAGTGTTATAGCAGACTTAACATTATCTGTAATAAAGAAAAAGATGTACCAAAACAGGAATGCAGCAGATGTTTGCTGAAACACTTTATTGAGAACACTGTACATATATGGTATTACCAAAAACGCTACATCATTTTGTATTTGTTGGTTGTTTGTTTTACAAAAGGTATGTGATTTAACAGATCTGAAAAGAATGTCCATGTTTACATCACAATTACTATATATCCAGCCAACATACTGCATAAAACAATATTTCTACATGATATTATTTATACACTAGTCTGAGTACTGGTACATCATTGTGTGCTTGCATCAGTTTTTACAGCTAGGACAATTACACAGCAAATACATTACAACTCAAACGATGTCCCTTCTAAATTTGTTCCATTGTGCCTGTACAATAAATAAGTAGAAAATATATCTCTGTTATCAATCTGAAGCATTTTAGAAACACATTTAACATACAAAAACACTAACAACTACGATCTCCGAAAAAAGACCAGCTATTTCGGCAATAGGAAAACTAGTAGCCTGTTGATACCTAATTGAGAAATTGGCCAATGGTTCTAGATTGAATAGTGACTCAATTCAATTCACTAAACAGAAGCAGTTTTTTTAGGCAAAATATATCAATTACCTTTTTTCATAGTGCGTACATTAAATTGAAGGAAGTTGCTTTTTATTTCAATTTCTCGCTGGTACACAATAAAAGAGAAATGGACCAAAAAACTCTTATATGAAAGCAGTGTGGAAATAACAAAAAAAAACAAACAGACTCTACACTCACTGTTAAAAACAGAGTTTCACCCACCCCCCCTTGGAAAAAGGTGGAATGGGACTGGGGTTAACACCACATAATTTTGTCAAAGACGGAATGTTTTTGTTTTCTTGAAGTCAAGTATATTCATCACACACGTTACAGTCGAATCACTTACGTCAACATTTGTCAGGTACAACAGAACGAGCTTGGGAAGATAGCGAGCCAGTGTGAGCAGGAGCTCCACGTTGGTAGAAGTCAGTAGTCCTCTGTGTTTCCGCTAGTGCTCCCTCGCACAGTCCGCTCAGGCAGTGCTGACAGCAGGAATGCAGTATCCCCCCTCACCCCCTGTTCCTCAGAGCTTCATTTTCTTCACCACAGGGATCGGCACCACCTGGTGGATTTTAGCCACCTCGTCATCCGTGACCAGTCTCACCCACTCAGGCCTGTAGTCCCCCTTGAACCCCACGAACACCATCTTGTCTGAAACACAAAGATGCATCAATTAATACAACTGAGCAAGACAGGAACCTCAGATCTGTGCCATGTTATTAAAAATAATGAATAATGGGCACATACGGTATATAACGGATGTCTTACAGATGAAAGATGTTCACTTGAGCCATTGGAATTTTCCTAAGGTTTTAAGTGACAAAACATTTGTGCCTCAATGCAGTAAATGCCTTTTGGTGGGTAGAGAGATGTAAAATGTTTATTTTAAAATATATGACGACAATGTTGTTAGTTGTTTTTCAAGATAATCCTAGGGATTCCTTGCATTTATATAGCACCTTTCATCCCCAAGAACCCAAAGCACTTCACACATATTAGTGCACCCACTCCAGATACCACCGGCGAGCAGCCCACCTGGGTTGAGAAGTGGGACACAGCTTCACCAGCTGGAATTAAGGAGAACTTTACGGAGGCCAAATTAGAACTTTATTAAACAACCCATTGAACAAAATTCTTGTAATCATGATTACTGTTACAGCAGTTTTGGTTTAATAAAAACTTCTGTTCACTGGATGTTAAATTTCTGCACTTCAAATAATTTTGACCTCATTTTACTTTTTGAAAGTTTTGATGAGGTTTGTGGTACAATACAATTTGATTGTCACGCAATGGACTCTTGACCTCCTGAACTGACATTTCAGCCAAAGTGACATATGGAATGCAACAGTGCCACCTGCTGTTTTTTTTGTAACACAATTGTTAAACTCATGTTAAGTTCAGTTGGCACTGAACATTTAACAATCTACCGTTTTTACTCCAAAGGAGAACCTCACAGGAGTTAAAGTTTTCCAGACTAGTATAGACTCCAGAGACTCTGTGGAAAAGCTCTACAACCCAAATTCTTTACTGTATTATAGTATTAGTATAAATACTATTATATCGGACCTGGCTTAGAATTATGAAATTCAAGTCCAATTGCAGAAAACAAATGTTTTTAAACCCATTCCGCCTCAACTATAAGCCGTTAAACCTCAAAATGATCGAGAAAACACATCTCCTGTTAGTTTCTGATCGGAAAGGATGAAAAAACAGTCAAGTCATGTTTCAGAAACTGAAAAGAACAGAGAGAGCACTGCTCAACAGATCTTTGTTCCCAAAGCAGGTTAATGATTTGTGGAAACTATTAAAAAGAACTTCAACAACAAAAAAAGAAACTTTGATTTGTATTACTTTGCAATATTAAACAGCAAATATATAAATATGAATAGCCTTGACTGTGGTAATATTTTTATCTTCCCTGGGTGTCCCTTTTCTTCTTACGGTGATTCTATGTTGTTTCGTGAAAGAAAATTCTATGTGGACCACACATGCTGTGAAATATGATTTTCTTCTCCAGAGTCAATTCAGAACTGATCAACCTGACAGCTGCAAAGTAAATGGAATCTAAAGGAAAGTAATCGACTATATATACTGACACACTCCGGGAGCTGCAGCAGCTGTGAGGACTGTCAATGTGTCTGGTCACACAATGATTAGCTTTAGTAAAGGATTGTGGGTAAACATAGCAAGAGTCTATGATAAAGATACGTCTGTGTTTTTTGGACACCTTGTCCGTTCAGATACCTAAGAGTATTACATCTGAGTAGCGGTAATGCAACGACTTCCATGGGATTGGAGGAGCCTTTGCGGCCGTAGTCAGTGGGGTTCCCCACAGGGGACGATGGTGATAATTGTACATAACAAGAGACAAAATGAAAACTATGTGGATATGACCTTGAACAAATGGACACTTCTAAAGGACTTGTAAAGACTTGGGTGTCAGTCAGAAAAAAATAAGTTTGAATACCCCAGTAGCAATATTTCAAAAGCATTATGGCACATGAAAATTGAATTCACTACTTAGGCTCATCTCCAGAGAATTTTCTCCTTGAAGGATGACTACAGTGGACAATTACCTTTTAGTTTAACGTTTCTGTCCGCTCCAAGTGTTTCAAGTATTTTAGTCCAAGGTCCTCTAGAGACAAGCCTTCCTTTGGATGTCATCAACACTATGCAACTAAAATAAAAAAAAAAAGCTTAAGAGACATTCATGTTTTAAAATAATAATGCTAATCTTAAATAATAAATTGGGTTTTCCCTCCAAATGTACACAGTCGGTAAAACAGTAATAGTGCCACTGTCTAGCATCCGTTCAAGTTTGTTATAATGCAGATATCAAACAGCTGCACAAGTTGCCAAAACTAATGTGTACTTTCAAAGTTAGAAACAAGCCCTTGGATCTGCTGGGCAGGTGATTTAAAAAACCCCAGCAGTTCCCATCTCTACAAACTGAAATTAACTCAACACTGTAACACAAATTTATAGAATGTGATGGAGCCTTCACATGAACTCAGAAGGAAGCTAATAAAATATCCAACACAGTAATATACTTAATGAGCTGTTTTTTATGTTTAATTTTACTTGCTTAATTGCTTCCCTCAGAGATCATCTGAGAAGGGAAGACTTTGATGATTCTCACTCTTTCAGTAAATCTTTTGCTGAAATTACAAAAGTTGGACCAAATTAGATTCCTGTCCTCATTAAGGAAGTGAACAGTATTTTGTTATATACGTACTCCGTTTTGATGTTGGCTATGTAGCTCTCAATGTGGGCAGGGATCCCCAGAAGAATGGAATTTCGAAACGATTTGCTGTCTAGAACCTTCCCGTAGTGACTGTCAATGACAGTCAGCTGCACCCCATCATCAGCCTGGTAGATCTTCTTCCCGTTAATCTGTCAACACATCAAAGAGCGATTGAAAAGGCTGCCATGATGATGCCCGGCACAATGATTTTTCATGCCATGAGAAGTTGTCGGGGTGAAAACAATAAACACTAGTGCCCAAGCTATTACACTTGGGGATATGGTCATTCTCAACTAATCTTCACTTATTAGTAAAAACTTCACTTATTCAAAACAGGATCTCTCTGTAGCCCCTACACCTTATTGTACTATGGCATTATTAATCTAAAAGACTTCTTTGGCATTAATCTAAATTAAAGGAGGACTGGATTAACTGAACATAGCTAAGATACCGGATAGAATTAAACTATCACTGTAAATTGACATTTGTTTCTTTTGGTTGCATGCCTTTACTGCTAGAAACCCTTACAGGAAGAAGAAGCACCAGAACATATTTATTTGTATTTATCTCTATAAAAATGAGAGGCTAGGATTGGAATCCCAGCAGCTCACTCGTCAGAAAGCCCGGTCCGATTCAAGCAAGAGAAATGTGAAGCCTACCTCCGCATAAGCAAAGTCATCCTTAATGTGGAAGAAACGGGTGTTGTAAGACTGCAGCTTCATTTCCAGAAAGTGGTCCTTGGAGTGCTGAGAATAACAGAGAATGGACACTTTTTACTGGGAGGTAGACTTGTATAGACCTAATGTCACTCATTTCTCTGACCTTCCATGACACATAGTACTTGCAACTTCTTACTTTATTGTCCCAGGTGGGAAATGTGGTTTACAGGCAGGTAAAAGACATAACACAATACACAATACATTTAACGCAACATGAACCTGTTAACAAATAAGAAACAAACATGTATGATGAAAATAAATGTATAAATAAAGTCACATATACAAATAATTGCCTAAATTAGGCAGGTTAATAGATGTGGGACTAAAGGATAGCTTAGTTATACTACACTTAACCCTGGGTAGTCTAAATCGATGCAGAGTGAATTTGAGCTCCTTTCATCAGGGCAAGGGGTGGTAATGACAATCAATGATTAATTTTGGCCGTCCACACTATTTGTTTCATGTAGACGTTTGACAGCTGTAGCTGTTGTGCACTGGTAACTCTGCTGACTACTTTCACTATCCTGCTCAGTCTGTTTTTCATACATACTGCATGTATTAAGGTTACCACACCAGGCAACTGAAGTGAATGTTAAAACAGATTCAATAGCAGTTCTATAGAAGTCACCATTGTACTACACATAGTAAAACTGGAGTTTTCTCAGGAAAATCAATCGCTGTTTAATATTCTTACATAAGGCATCTGTATTTTCCTCAGAGGTTACCTTATAATTAACTAAAGTGCCAAGATATTAGTAACTGTTGACAATTTCAATTTATTGTTGTTGTTTCTCTAAGGTTTTTGCAGCTGGTGGTTTCTTTATATATAATCAATGATCACATCTGTGGTTTTCGACACATTAAGTTGAAGGCGTTTTTACACCATTCGACAAAAAATCCCCATCAGGCCCAAGAAAAGCGTCTCTATCTTGGAGGAGACTGACAATAACAGTGTCATCAGCAAGGCTTAATGATGTGTCTGTCCTCAAAAGGGCTTCTACATAATAATCCTTAAACTTATATAGCGCTTATCTGGACACTCCACTCAAAGCACTTTACAGGTAATAGGACCTCCTTTCCACCACCAGAAATGTGCAGCATCTACCTGGATGATGAGACGGCAACCAAAAAGCACCAGTACGCTCACCACACACCAGCTATCAGTGGGGAGGAGAACAGGGTGATTCATGGGGATTGTTAGGAGGCCATGATTGGTAAAGGCCAATGGGAAATTTAGCCATGACACCAGGGTAACACCCCTACTCTTTACGAAAAATACCCTCAGATTTTTAATGCCAACAGAAGGTCAGGACCTCAGTTTTATGACTCATCCAAAAGATGGCACTTTTTCATCACTATACTGGGGCATCAGGACACATACAGACTACAGGGTGAGCGCCCCTCTACTTGTCCCACTAACATCTCTTCCAGCAGCAACCACAGCTTTCCAGGAGGTTTCCCATTCAGGTACTGGCCAGGCTCACATCTGCTGAGCTTCAGAAGGTTGCCAGTTGCTATTTGCAGGGTGATATACTATAGCTGCTGGTGTTTTATTTAATTCTACAGCTGCTTGTATAAATAATGTACAGGATGGGGTCAGCTGCTCTGATATAAAACTATTTATCTTGACTCTTTAAAATCTGTTGGTTAAAAAGTCTAAAATCCAACCTATAATATTAAAGTCTAGATTAAAATCGAACTATTGAGGTGTACAAAGAAATTGTTACATGTTCAAATCAATGGTGCAAGCTTGATGAGGTGTCTGCTTAGTTCTGACAAAGAACAGAATAAACCAGACATCAATCATGCTGTCACCCTATGTTAGGCCATTGTTTTTAAATTGCTTGGAGGCTTTGTCCAACCATCAGCTTTCCAATCTCCTCATCTTAAAAATTATGATGACATGTCTGAGTCACAGATCAAGATTTATAAACTAAGAAGAAAAGGCATGACATTTGGTAGGCAGTTTTGAAAAATATAAATTAATTTATTTAACGAAACATAAATAAAGATCAATGATGAACAAAAATTATTTTTAAATGACCTAGTGTGGAAGATTTAGCAGAGAAAAGTGAATTTCCTACAGTGTACAAAACATAATCCTGCAATTAAGGCATATAATTCCTACCAGCTGGGTGTTGGGCAGCTTCCTTGGCATTGGGACATCTACAATGGGCATCTCAGCATATTTGGGATATGCTTTCGCAGTGCAATCACTGGGGCCACTGTTCTTAGGGATCACAGCCCTGATTTTAATCCTTTCACAGCCCTTCACTGAGCAGAATGCCAAATTCTCCTTGTCATTCTGAGCTTTGAGCTTCAGGAAGAGAAGCCTAGACAAAGGAAACAAGACAATGAGAAGGCCGAAGAGATGTTTCAGTCCAGGGGCTGGAACCCTCTCAATTAAATTCCTGTGCGACCCAGGAGAAGAAAACAGGTTTATGAAGCAGGCAGAGACCAAATACAGTATGTAATATATCTAGTTTCCTTTCAGGCCCAAACTTTTCATGGGGTTAATTTTTCCCATTTTTTAGTTATAGTGCTCTTATTTAAAAGCCTTCATTAAAAGAAGGAATGCAATAGAGCTGAAAACACCAGTTCTAATTTTTTGGCTATTCAGTCACAGTCTGAAATGCCTGTCTACAGTCACTCAATCGCATAAGGAGACGTCACAATGTGCAGTTTGCAGCTCTGAGTGCAGCAGCTCGCTGGCACCCAAGACTGAACTGCACTGACAGAATTTCCAGTCAGACAGAGCGAGACGCCACGAGATGTCACATTTCTTACCCCGTGTCCTCCTCCCAGTAATAGTAGCCATGCACCGAGTGGCTGTGGTCTATTTTATCTCTTTGGAAAGTTCTCATGAAAATCCCGGTTTTTCGAGTTTGTTTTTTGAGACGGTTGTGAATATCAGAGATGATAGTGAAAGTTGTTCCTTTAGGATAGCAAAATCCCACTTTGATCCAGTCATTCCTGCGAATACGAGAAACGAATGGAAGGCGTGTTATTTTGTGGTCTCCGATAAAAGCCGAGTTAAGAGCCAACTCAAAGGCATGTACACTAGATGGCGCCATGGAACAAAGTGGAGAGAAAAAAACTAAAAAAAAAACATATGTATGTTTCCAGTGCCAGTAATATATGTTTTGTAGAGTATTATTTGAAATAGAAAATCATAATATTGCAACTCAATTCTAAACTGTTGATTAAACATTGTGAAACAGAGCTTTCCTGTATTGTTTTTATCTTTCCTCTGATGACACTGCACCAGGTATGGGCATGTAAAACTGCCTTCATTTCTTCTGGGCATCAAAATAATGTCAAGTTGCATTTGCAAGAGGCATGCTATTACCCTCTCTATATTTCTACCGGAGGTGACAGGTCTTTGGAAAGTCAGCAAAAAGATGAGATAAAGAGTTTAGATTAAGTTCAAGTAGGTGGCTGCGTCAGCATGCGTAGGCATGCAGAGGAACAAGTAGAGGTTTATTCCATGCTGAGAAGAGTAGAAAGGAAACACAACGTTCTGGCTGTGGAGACTTCTTCGGGTGGCTCCTGAAGAAAGCTCCACAGCCGAAACGTTGTGTTTCCTTTCTTCTCTTCTCAGCATGGAGTTTAGATTAAGATGCCTGCTACAATTCACACCCTTCGTCTCATAGCCAAAGAATGTTAAAGATCCACAGAGTGAGCAATTAGGACAGAAACTGATAAGCAAGCTAAATATCACCATCCCCAAGACTAATTTTTATAAAATGTGTTTATAAAATGTGTATCCCAGAAATACATTAACATCTGCAAATTTTCATTACACTGTTATACATATTCTACAATTCTAATAAAGTGGGAAATCATTCCTTTCTGACTGCATATAAAAACAATAAAACCATTATTGGTTATATTGATATATAATCCAGGTGAGAACTTTCAAGGAGAAAATGACTTAGTAGACAGGTCCCCAAAATTAATTTAAACTGCACTTGAAATAAACATCTGTAGGTGAATATGAGTCAAGAAAAACTGTAAGGATTATGGGGAAAAATATACTATTATACAATTTGGGGTTTGCAATTTGCGTAGTCTCATACTCCATTGAGCAAATGTTATAACAATGATCACACACCAAGATATTTAATGAATCATGTATCAGAATAGGAAACATGGCTGCATGGCAGTTATCATTGTTTTCCCACAATCTCTTGGGTCGTCTGTTTGAATCAGGACCAGGGCACTTTCTGTGTGGAGTTTGCATGGTCTCCCCATGACCATGGGGGTTTTCTCCTGGTGTCCTGGTTTTCTCCTACAGTCCAGAGACATGCTATCTGGGTAAACTGGCTTGTCTAAATGGTCTTTGTGTGTGTTTCTGACTGAGGTGAACTGGCATCCCAGGTAGTATCTTGCCATATGCTGGGTTAGACTCTGGTTCACTGCAGTCCTGTACAGTTATTCAAAATGATGGATCAAAACAGATGCCAACACTATGAGAATGTTCTAAAAACTGCTTCAAAGTATCAATGCACACAATATAAAATCACACAAAAAGAAAACTGTGTTCCCAAACAAAAACACCATACAACATTTGAACGTTTTTATAGAATTTCAAGTTAGGGCTTTTATACACTTACTTATATGGGTTTTTACACCTGTCAAGAGATTTTATTAATAAAATCTTGTTGTCCCTGACCTGTTGAAGTTGATGAGCCAGACCGTGACCTCTGCAGGGGCAGGCTTGTCCCAGTGCAAAGTGTAGCTCTTGGCCAGTGTCACTACAGGCTGGTACTGCTGGTAATGGCTCTTCTTTCCCAGTGCACCCATCAGTTCCAGGGGGTGCTCAGGATATTCATCCTTCACTATCTTCATATTCAGGTTAGCAGGGTTATGAGCTTGAACGTATATCTGAGTTTTAAAACACAAAATGAGTTATTGAGCTAAATTCCCATGACCACAGGAGTACTACTATAACTACTACTACAATATTTTATATACTGTAGCACCTACAAGTAGCAATACAGTAGGTATAGATAAATTAATAGTAATAAGGATAGCAAATTACAATATGAACATACAGTATAAGAAACACAAGCTGTTAGAGGTGCAGCATGAGATACATTGTCACTAGAAAATGGAGCAGACACAGACAATAATTTAAAAAAGCATCTTTGATATTCTTGGAGACTGAACTCCAGAGAGAAATTCCTGTCACCCATAGAACGTAAACAAGCATGGGAGACAAACAGAAGACCACAGGCAGGCAAAGAAAGGTTGAGAGGTGGGGAGCAGACAGATAATAAGTCAGATACTGTAGGTACTGAGGTACCAAGCCTTACAGGAGAAAGAAATCCACAATTATTTTTAGATTTTTTAGATTACAATAAACTACAGAACTCTTCTTCTTCATTCAAGTCCTTGTTTTAGCACTGAGCCAATGTGGAATGCAGCAGGACATCACAAGTAAAGGGGTGTTTCATCAGCCTTGGCCAAGCAGGCATTACCTGTGCGTAACGGCCACTGCAGATCGCTGCCCTCCAGTCAGGCACATCGATGCAGTCCGGGTGCCGGAGGAGCCAGTTATCCTCCTTCACCAGAAAGGCCCCCGGGTACTCGCTCACTGTGCCATCCGTATCATGGAAAACTGTTGTCTTGTCTCCATCCATCTGCATCTTGTTGAACCAGGGGCCTGGCTCTCCGAAGAAGACTCGGGATGTGATCTGAGTCATTGGAACAAAAAAAAATCAATACAACACACTGCTGCAGTTCTAAGTCTCGTGTCAGTCGTGAGACTGAGAACTTGTGACACACCAGTAACTTATCTCCTTATTTACTGAAAATCTCACAAATTTAAATGAAGCCTCAAGAATTAACATATAGGTCTAATTTAGATTAACAGCATTATGTTTATTATTTTTTTAAAACCCGTGAACTTAAAATGACTGGTTAGCTAATATTCACATGACTCCATTTCTTAGGCGTACCCTGGCCCTACTTACAGGGACATCCTCGAATGTGATGTCAGAGACGTTGTTATTGGGGCAGCTCTGCCAGGAGTTGTTGAGCCTGAAGCCGAAGGCGCTGGTATGACGCCCCTCCAGGGCAACAAATTTGCGGAAAGTGCAGTTCTGGACATTGATTGGTCCATCATAGATCTGCATTCCGCGGATAGGAAAGTTCCTACAAATCAGACAATGACAGGATGGTGTATTATTATTAATTGAATAAAAATCTGTAACATAAATTTCTATTTTGGAGAAATTCAATGCTCCTCTTTCTTTTTTTCTCGTCAATATTCCGGGTCCGAGGACTTACACTCCTCTTGGGAGGGTCCTGCCATTCGAGTCGGGACCCCCAGGTCCCCAGATTCGGCTGTCAGGCATGGGCATCCCTCTGTTCTCACTCTCCCCAACAAACAGGGAGTTCTTCACCTCCTGCTTGGAGCCGTCATCATCGGGGAAAGTCCCTCCACTGCAGACAAGCAAATCCAGGAGAGTTCAAAGGTCAAAGAACAACATTTAAATGCTTTTCTCAAATGGCGGTGACTATGTAGAGTGGAGGTGGTGGAGTGCTCGTTTCTATGGAATTAACCTGCTTTAAGAAATCGAAGAAAGTTATTTCCCATGACATTTCTAAAGTCCATTTAAATTAAATGCAGTAAAAAAGCTGCATTTTTAACGCTGTATAAAATAGCCTGCTTTTTAAATACAACTTCTAAAACAGAACATGGAAATTTCTGAGAAAGAATTAAGAATAAGGAAATAAAATGAAAGAAAATCTCAAATATCTACCTTGCGAGAGTAAGGCCAATTCCATTGTCTGCAAATCTGATGAAGAGAAAAATCAGAGTAAACATTTTGTGGAGGAATGGGACAGTTTAACATTGCACACTAAGACAAAGGAATAAGATGATAAAACACTAAAATGCCAATCTGTAAAAACAGATAAAATAATGGTAAATGTTTCCCTGTGCAATATAGCAGTGGTCTTATTTAGAAATTATTAAATTAAATCTTTGATCTAGGATTTTAGGCTTTTATATTATTATAGTCTGGGGCGTTTTTGTAGGGTACAAGATCAGTTTTCCCTGATTTATTTAATTTTTAAAATAGAACATGCCAAACAACTCAACACAACAATTACAAATAACAAAACAAAAATGGGGATCACTAGAAAAAGAAGAGGTGGAGGTGCTCTCACACTGCCTTAGAAGACAAGAGGAAGCACCTGACCTGCACTGTTTTATACTAGTGCACTATTATCTAGTTATACTTCTTCACTTTAGAATAATTTCTACAAATGAACACAACCAGCTGTGGTTCATTTCAGTTTCTGTCCTAACCTTGCCAGAAAGAAGTTTTTGGCTACTGTTAAACCCTGTAGAAAAGACACTGCGCCTGAAGATTTACAGTAACTTGGGATTCTTTATTTAGCAGCAGGAGTCCTGGGCTTGGCACAGTCATACCGGTCACATCTGAAATAATATTAGTTACACAAAGGACACTGTGCATACACGATACACACGAACAGGGACACACTGAGTGCTTCTGGAATGTGGGGAGTCAGGGGCAGCCTTCATCTGGAACTGCCAGTTTGGTGCTACACACAATCTACATATACATTTAAAAAGGACAAGCTTCTGGATTTTTAGAGAAAGAAACATTATTATCCCAGGCATCCCAATTAGGACTATCACCCCTTTATCCATCCCATGTGAATCACGTTGGTGGGGGACTGATTGTAGATAAGAACGACATGCAGTGAAAAGAATAGGCCCCTTGTGGTGACCGAAACTTGCAGAGCTTTTAAATTGTTTATTTGTGCTGAGCTTTACAATATTAACAATTTGTTAGAAAATTCTGTTTGCCTCCAGCAGCGGGCCCAAATGAAGAGCACTGCATTGCTGTGAGGGAATCGATTCTCTTGTTGCTGAGTGTGCCCAGGCCTCTGTAAAACCTGCAGAAAGCAAACAGCGACTCACTGGCAGGCATCGAGCCACACATCCCCTCCACGCAGCCATGCGCCGTGGTCCTGGTTCTTAAAGGCGATGAAACGATGGATCAGCGCTGGCACCCTGGGCTTGCAGGGGTCCGAGTCCTTGTGAGGGCTGTATCTGTCCAACCACAAGGCAAAGCAGGTAACGTCACTGCTCTGCATTTCTCAAAGGGAGTATCAGCACAGCTATTGAAACAGTGAGTCATGTTCCCTGAGTAGAACTATTCCAACAGGAGTCCTCATATTTCAAGTGACACTGGCTAAGAAAGACTTGAAGGAGTCTAGCTTGTGATGAACATGTTGCTGCAGTGAGGGGTGAGAACAAAGTAGGGCAAAAGAGTGTAATTTCCTCACCTTGCTCCGATGAGGGACAGGAAGGGTCTCTTGTCCTTGGCGTTGGCCTCTGTGGTTTTCACACCATTGTCCAGGATCATGCCAGCCTGAAACAGGTGATCAAGGCTCAACCCTGATGACAATGAAGAGCTAAGGCCCAGCTCACATAAAAAGGAAAAAATCTGAGCTTCATATGGGGCAAGCTGACACTGACCGTCTGATAGGTGGCAGAAAAAAAGGGGACTGACATTACTTTTTATTGTCCAGATACACATTTATTCTCTCTGGCAAAATGACTAATATCTTGAGCTTTAGATTTAGGTCGAAATGTGGAGTTCAGATCTTTATTTATGTACTCCATTAAAGTCCTATCTGAAAATATAGTGAAAGCTACAAATCTCCACTCTGTTTAGACCTCATTATGCTCACCCCATGGTTCTCTGCTATAAGCTGTTACTGCCCTGAGCAGCAATGTAATTGTCTGTGCCAAAAACCGATGCCTCTGCATTATAATGCCTTTTCAACGCATTTTATCCTTCACTTTACAGATTTTTTTCTTGTTTTATTACAAGGAACAGCAGAAAAGAAAGAAAGAGTTTCTATAGATTGTAAAGCAGTACAGATTGAGAATCGCATTGCAAAGATCTGGAGCAATATTTCAGGATACAACCAAGCACAAATATAGGTCTTGTTGCCAATTACACTCTAGAAAAACAGTAAAAACCGGCAGGTCCAAACAGAAAGCCTATTTTCCAACAGAAAGCCTATTGTGTTTTGGGGACATCCTCCTCCTCAAGAGAATTGCAATGTTTTAATGTATGTTTCTCCATCTAGGCCATTCTGCCCTGCTGTGCTGACTCACCCTGTAGTTGGAATGTGCCCTGTTGTTTCGGAACTGTCCCAGAGGAGTGTGCTCTGTGCGTCCTGGCGCATACATTCCTTCTGAAGGGCCAGTGGGCACGTGGTGGAAAATAAACCAGAACCCAGTCTCCTGCAAAAACAAAGCAAAGGACCGATAAAAGACACTGGAGAAAATCAGGAACTCCATAACTGGAAGGCAAACAAACAGACAGTCATATATTTAAAATGAATATATATATAATATACTGTATATATAAATGAAGCAGTCCACATTTAAAAATAAAAAGTGTAAGGACTGTAAAAATGTCCACTTGGACCCTGTCTCAGAAACACAGGGCACAAGGTGGAATTACATGCTGGATGCGGATGACTCCATCGATGACACACACAGAAACTAGCCCAGAAATCAGCCCAGCCAGCATGTCTATTGAAAACAGGAGGAAACTGGAGCTCTTAGAGAAAACCCAGATGTGAAGCTGTAGGCCTTATCACCTGGCCAGCGCAACACGCTACATTAGAATAAATTTGATTTAATTGTTTATTTATTGCAAGCTTCTATGCAAAGAGACTTACACTAGAGGTTAAATTATATTTCGACAAATACTTACAGAAGGACCTCATTTGTACATTAAATATACAAAGAAAGAACTCAGTTACTTTTTCAAAATAACATGGAACCTTCTGGTAACAAGGCCTTTACCACTTAAGGCTAAGATAAACTGACCAGTCAAGAGTTTATTTCTCTTGATGTAGAGGATCTAACTATTTTAAGGGAACCACAAATGTACATTTTTATTATTTCAAAACTGACAAACCACAGAAAGGGTTAAATTCAAAACTGATGCTCAGCTCTTATGTTCTTTGGAAATACAGTTTTGAAAATAAAAATAAACTGTGGTGGATAAAGAACAATGACAACAACAGAAAAACATTTTATAGATATATTTCTTAAGCTTGATTATTGCATGCTGAATTTATGGAAACATAATGGATTTATTCAAATGCATAATTAGCTGCTATAAAAAACAAAAGCAATATAGCGTGGATTAACATCACAAGTCTTCAGTCGCATGCCTGAGACAAATGAATCATATTCAGTGGTTCTGTAACGAGCCTCAGAAGACTCAGCGTCTCCTAAATGTAAACAGACAAAGACAGATTCTACTCACCTCAGAGCCTGCAGCTGCACAGTTGATGAGGTTGTTATTAGGGTTAGCCATCCAGAAAGTGGAAGTAGCACTGCAAAGACAAACATGGTATTTGTTTTGATTCAGTGCTTTCTGTTTTCTATCTTAGTTTCTGTTTAATATTTTTCTCATTTGGAAAGGACTTTGAAATCTCCTAATATGCCACTGTTTAGATTATGCAGTAGGAGACTTTTAACAGGAACATATTAGTCCTGTCCAGGAGGAATGGGTGCAGAAACTCCTTGGTTATTTGTTTTAGTTGTAGAGATGGACAGCGAGTCTGAATGTTGTTTTCAAACTTTCCGTCATTTGTTATAAAAGATACCTGTTAAGCTACAATAATACATTTTGTTGTCTGAGCCATCCTACTCTTTGTCCCAGTGTGTCCTCTAAAATCCTGCGGCCGGCAGAGGAATCCTACTCCATTGGGCCCCTGAGCAAGGCCCTTAACCCATACTGCTCCAGGGGCGCCGTACAATGGCAGACCCTGCGCTCTGACCCCCAGCTTCTCTCCCTGTCTGTGTGTCTGTGTCTCCATGGAGAAAAGCTGGGGTATGCGAAAAGACACATTCCTAATGCAAGAAATTGTATAGGGCTAATAAAAAAAAAACCTCATCAGGATCCTGGTAATGGCTCAGATAAAGGGGCTATAGTGGCATTTTTTGCTGTGTGTCTGTCTCTTATTCTTCCAAAATATTCCAACTACATATTATATTCCACAACTACAACTCCTGAACAGAGCTTTTATTTAATTCGCCAACAATTGCCTGTTCTCTTGAGGCTGTCTGAAGTGTCACATTAGCCAGGTCCGCTGCTGCAAAGACAGGATAGATGCCTTCTAGAGAACATCTACAGTATATTGTGAGAAGAGGTATTTTTGAATGTTGGCTGTGTTTTAACAATAATGTGCCTCCAGTATGGCCTCAAGGTGAAAAATGACATTACAAAACAGATTCTAAATGGAAATCTTTGAATGTCGATGGGGTTACAGTGGTATTTAGTATCTGAATTGTAGAGCAGCAATATACAGTCACAGAGAAAATACAAATTTAAAAGGGCTATTACTTTACATCCCATCTGCTAATCAGCTGCATATATGAAAAAGTTCACATTAAATCCTTTTTTAATGAGTTGTGGTTTGTCTAATTAGCTGCGGTAAAATAGTCAAATGACATTAACAAATTATTGCTGCTTCATTACCACAGGCATGATTAAATCGAGCTAGACTATTAGTTTTGCTAAAAGTGTCGGATCTCTCTGTCTCTACAGCTAAACTGGAAAAAAGTGGAATTATTTTGTATTGAAAGAAACTGAATTAAAAAATATTTTACATTCAACTTGCTATATTTACTAAATGAAATAACACAATGAAAATGATCTCAAACATTTAAAAGAACATCAGAAAGGTTATGAACGAGATTAGGCCATTTGCCCCTTCCCAGCTTTCAGAAACTGTTTTTCAGAAACTCAGTCTTATCTTCACACACACACCCTGGTATCAGTAGTTTACTGTCTGATGATAAAGATATACACAGATGAACGGACATTATGCTGTCCACTATTAATGCTAGAATAGTTTAAGTGGCACCATTTATGAACTACAGACTCTTAAAAGTCTTCTGCATTCTGAGTTATTTTGGTCCAATAAAATAAACTGATATGAGAAGCCCAGGTGAACTAAACAGGTTAAATTCAGACTCAGTTTCCATGGGATCTGAGCACATTTACAATACTGGATTGCAATTCAAAACTGTAGCAGAGGGAAGCTCAAGGATGAGTTTCATTATCACTTTTCAAACACTCTTCCATCAAAGGTAAATGTTTGCAAAGCCAGTAAATGCTGTTCATATCTATGTAAATTAGCCTTTTTCAGTTCCTCAAAACTTGCTGCCAAGCTTGGCAAATACAAGCGAGAAAGTCGAGTGGTATCTTTTGCTGACAGACCACCACAGTAATTATCCAACTTGAGAGTTTTGACAGTAGACATGTTTCTTCCAAGCAGACACCCATTATATAGGCTACTAGTTGTGAAACAAAGAGGGAGCAATGTGGATATTTCATATTGAAATGTTATTATATATTTCTTCATTGTCTGCCGCTTTTTTCATTACTCTACTGGAATGTGAAGATGTGAACATTAAACACATTTTTCTCAGGTGTCACAGCATAGGAGTAAACTGGAAAATCAATGTGGTGCTTGTGATTTAAATTGCATTGGTGCATGTAGGCAATACATGTCTGAAGAGTAATCCAGATTGACAACATTTTCTACAGACAATGGTCAGTGTCACTGACACAATCCTGACTGTCCAGTGTCACAAATATTATTTCATACACCTATTCCTTTCCTCATTTTAAATTATTAACCAAAGTCTAAAATCATCTCTTTATTTTTTGGTCATAGATATGATCACAATTGGGTAGTTAAATAAAAAAAATCAGAGGCTAAAGAAAGTCATACCTGTCCTAACTGAGGTTTGTCTATATGGTTTTGGTGGTACCTTATATGGGAAAGGCAATTCAATACATTGGAAAATGTGCCAATATCCTAAAATCTGTCTCATGACAGGGCACACTATATACTAACACTGTTTCTACATGCTGTGCTGCTGGAATAATGCAGAGAACACACTGTAGAGCAGCACCATTTTCACATGCACTAAAATGCATTTAAAGAAAACTGAGACGTCACACCTTAGAATCTTGTTTTATCATGTATTAACTTAGAAGACTACTTGAACTTCACTGTTTACATTGAAAAGCCTTAAAGTGAAACATTAATCTTGAACATAACACAATACAAATACCCTTCTTTGTAAAACCAATTTTTAAATAGTTATGAAAAACTTAGAATCATAATGGTTGATGTGAGATTAGAAACAAATGTAATTTTTTTAATAAAAAGGAGGCAGACTATGCCCTTAACTAAGCAGAAAAATTTCAGATTCCTGAAAATTCTGAATTTTATTATAATTATTTTTAATCCTTTCATAGTGTGATTGGCATTTCATAGTGTAATTGGCTGTTGTACATTAAGTTAACTTTCAAACAATATCTGAACTTCACGCAATCTGATTATTTTATCTGTAAACTACAGCTTTGCAAATTTGGGATGATTCGGTGTTGTACAGTATAGAAGATCAATGAAAGTGACAAAAGCAATTTTTAACATCACAGATTTCGCTTGGAGTTTACCTAGGGTGCCAAGTTCTATCACATAAAGCCACAAGACAAGTTATAAGCAAGACAAGGGGCCTTTTGGTTGCTAGTAGCAAATAGATCTAATGATTTCATCCAGATATTTAATGAAATACATGAAGCCTAGGTATTGGTTTTAAAAGCAGGGCTGAGTAGACTGTTCAATACTCCCACAACCCTTTGTGTAAAGAAGTGCCTCCTGTTCCCACTTTTAAATTGTCTTACACTGATGCTCACAAAAAATGCAAACCTGGCCATTTCACCAGGAGATATCAGTGCCTTCCACTTACCTGCAGTCCTGTCTCGGATTGGCGACATAGCCAGGGTAAGCTCCGTCAGTGATGTCACGACACATCTTACTGTCTCTGTCAGAAGGCAGGAGGGTTCCAGCCTTCACAAGGAGTCCCAGGCAGTGGTCAAAAGTGTTTCTCTCCTCAGGGCCATCCTCCGTGAAAAAGCAGTGCCCTAGGGCATTGTAGCCAACCACGTCCTTAACCTGCAGAAAGGATGCCCCCTTTCATTTCTATCTTTTTTTTAAATTTCGTGCTTAAGGTTTGCACGTGATTAGTAAGTGCTTTTGTTGCAAAGAAATATCCATACATACAGTGTCCTCCTAACATATTTGGACAACAATATCACAACTCAAACAGTTTGATTTGTAATACCGAGATCAATGTATGAATGATAAGTACAATATATTAAGATAGATAGATAATTTACTGATCCCGTGAGGGAAATTGCAGAACTGCATTCATCCGAACATCTTAAAACAAAAACATTTAAATCAGTTATTCTAAGTGACTCTGTGCATTCACTTTGGACATTCACCGAATTCCAGGGTGTAGCTTCACTTTGAAGCAATAACTCTACAAGTCTGTGACTAACTGAGCTCACCAAACTCAGTTGTGCGATCATTTGAGATGCTGTGCCAAGCCTCTGCTGCAGCTGCTTTGAGATCTTGCCTATTCTTGGGGTGTTCTGACTTAAATTATTTCTTCGGCATGTAAAATGCCCAGTTGGATTTAAATCTGTAAACTACTTGGCCAACCTAAGCTTTTTCACTTTTTTCCTGTGGAACTCTTTTGTATCATTGTTATGCTGCATGATGAATTATCGCCAATAAGTATGGAAACATTCTTCTACATAAGCAGACAATAACTTTCTGTTAACTCAAGACTTCAATATGTTGCTGTCATCACTAGTTACATTATCAGTAAAGATAAGTAAACCAGTTCCTATAGGCAGCCATGCACACTCAGCAAAGAAAGAGTTTTAAATTTCTTTTTTAAAATATATATTTAAAGTTACTCTGGATAACAGTGTGAGCTAATAATATTAAAAAAACCTGGTGTTGTCAGTCAGTGTGACCTCTTACAGGAAGCTGAGAGTGAAAGGTCTAGCAATGATAATCCATTAGTGAACAAGAAATTACACTTTGTTACTCACATTAGGGGTGAGTCTCATTAGAACTCAAAATAAGACGTTAAAGTAAAACCTCTGTCATTAAAGATTATAGATTGGAAAAGAAGAACCGAGAGCAAGCCTAATGGATAATTTAAGGTGATGGCTGATGTGAGATCTGAAACATAGACATTTCAATTCTCTGCTTAACCTTTCCGAAGAACTTAAGAATGCCATAAAATAGGCAGTAATGTTAGCTTCTGTCCCTTCAGGACACTCTCACAGCATCATGAACTACCGAGCTGACTTAATTTAATACTCCAAACTAACAGATGGCTGTGGTTGTATAATCACTGATAACCATAATAACACAGCCAGCATACCAAGAGCTCTCATTTACAGACAAAGATGCTACACCAGAGACCAGCAAAGACAGAGATTTTCATTATTAACTCTTCAGGGCTGCACAAATCTCCTGTGAAGGAAATGTATTCTAAAAAATACAATACACTGAAGCTGTCGGGCAACGTCATGAGAAATTCAAGATGAGGGAGTTCCATTTTGTAACAAAATAAGCAGATAGCCATCCTACAAGTTGAGCGTCCTGTACTTGACATGTGCATTTGTCTCATTATTTTGTTCATATTTATTCAACTTAATAGTGTCTGGAATGTATTTTAGGTGTAAATCCCAAAGAAGATCTTTTTCAGGATGTTGTTTTCAGTGTGTCCTGGTTACAGGAGGAAAATGGAAAGAAAAAAATTTGCTTCCCTTTCTATTAAACCTCAGTAACTGTCTAGGTGCAGTATATTAATCCTTTTTTTTCTCTTCAAAACTATGGGAATACATAATAGGCACTAAATAGTTTAAAGATGTAATACAATGATCATTTTTTTTCTCCTTTAGCTCAAAATATTCAAATAAAAAGCCACAATCAATGATTCTAGCAAGTGGTCTGATATATTTTTCTGGGTTTCTAAATTTGAACGGGGCTTTGATGCAGACATGCAGACAGCTGTCATCTGCTGCTCAAGCTGTGGAAGCAGTCATTAATCACGGACGACACTCACCAGCAGGCCGTTAGAGCCGTGCACGGTGACGCAGCGGGAGAACGTGTGATGGACAGAGACGCCCTCCACAGAGGTGGGGGGGTGATATCCTCCTTTCTCGTCCACGTCTCCGTTCATGTGGAAGTGGATGGGGTAGTGGCCCATGGACTGCTGCCCCATGTGTTTCAACTCCACCCCTGCGATGTGGGCCGCCTTGAAGCCACGCTCCACCTGGAGGTCAGTGGGGAAAGAGAGTGAGGATGGAGGGGAGATCATCCAGCAACACCTTGTTTTTCCAGGAACAGAGTCAACCCTACAGTTTGAAGATGGGTGGATGATCAGACTAAAATTTACAGCATTTAAGGTTAATACAAATAATTGAAGTAGAACATATATTGTGCCAATTAAAGTGTCAAGCCTCTCTTTGAATTCCGATTTAAATTAATGTTTTTAATGTGAGGGTTACCTCCAAATACTGCCATATTTGACCTTCACAAAGTCACACTCTACCTTTAAATGCCCTCCAAAGGTGTCGAAGTCAAAGAACTTGCAGGCATCATTTCCATAGCACTTGGTCTCCATCTCCCCCATTATCAGGATATTTCTGGTCAGGAGCCCCACCTCAGCTCGCATGTCAACCCCATCCACCTCCTCCCCAATATGCAGATACACGGGTTTGCCTGCCAAACATGAAGCATGTATATAAAGACTATAGCATAAGTCATACATGTACTGTAGATACCTCAAGTTTAACACAGCGAACAATGTAGGAATAGTTAGAAATGTGAGGCGATCATTTGGTAGTTAGCAGTTGATTGATTGAAGGATCACATCCAGACACTTTTTGAAAGTGGCCTCAATATGAACTTCAACAACCTGGTTGGTTGTTCCATAGTCCCACAACCCTTTGTGTAAAGAAGGGCCTCCTGTCCTCTGAGTTTCAAATGCTCTTTCACATTGTTTCCACAGTTGATCCCAAAGCCAGCAGCCATATCGCCCTGCAACTCACAACTGGCAACCCACTGAAGCTAAGCAGGCGTGAGCCTTGTCAATACCTAGATGAGAGACTTCCTGAAAGGGACACTATACTGTAAAAAGGTGCCGTCCTTCAGATGAGACATAAAACTGAGGTCCTGACTCTCTGTGGTAATTAAAAATCCCAGGGCGTTTCTCTAAAAGAGTAGGGGTGTAACCCCAGCATCCTGGCCAAATTTCCCATTGGCCTTTACCAATCACGGCATCCTAATAATACCCCTCTATGAATTGGGTTCATTACTCTGTCCTTCTCTCCACTAATAGCTGATGTGTGGTGAGTGTTCTGGCACACTGTGGCTGCCGTCAGATCATCCAGGTGGGGCTGCACATTGGTGGGGGTGGAGGGGAGTCCCCATTACCTGTAAAGCACTTTGAGTGGAGTGTCCGTAAAAAAAAGCTATATAAGTGCAAGCAATTATTAATTACTATAAAGAAAACCACTGGGTTAGCTTTGCCAAGGACATTTTGAAAATTTGGACCATGTAGCCTTCTCTGATCAAGACTAAAAAGATTCAGTTCCTTCAGACTGTCAGAACAGGGCTGAAAGTCTTCAGCGGTGCTGTCTACAGAAATCTGTGTACTCTGTACTCTGGCAGAAAACACAGGGTATGCAGATTGTGCAATGGGTTAAAAATGTTTTATTGATTGTGGACGGTCCTGCAAAGACAAGTCTTACAGACAGAGAGACTGCAGCTGTTGCCCTGCTCTGGCTTGCACTCAGTCAGAGGAACAGCTGTGGAGAGAGAGTGCAGTGCCAGGCTGAGTGGCCTAGATAATGAAATGGATGGAACGCCGGAGGTCAGGCTTGGTTTAGCCAGTCAAGGGAAAGCTCAGCATTCACTTTTTCCATTGCGTCTTGCAAAGAGGCTACTCCTTTCTGGGCCAACCCACAGCCTGGGCAGCTTTTATAAAACAGAGAAAAGGGGTTCATGACAGAAGATGGTAGTCTGTTTGCCAAACCTCTCCAAGGAAAGCCTGACTACAGCATATGAACTGCAGCCAACAAAAGCAGACAGTGAAATATGCAGAAGATAAAACTCATAGCTCAACAGTCAGTTCTTACACCCTGTCCCAGGGTGAAATCTTAGAAACTTTGCTAAAGACTGGTGCAAGATGCTTAATCTTTTTTTCCCCTATAACCTCATTTAAAAGTCAGCATTACATCCAGCTTGCCTTCTTTTTTTATGAAGTGCTCCCTGGTAATCATTTTTATTTAGCAGAAGAATATGGCTGTCTCCAAGCCTAAGGCAGAACTGCACCATTTGCATTAGCACTGGTTGAGCATATGTGTTGACTAGGCACTAGACAGATGGACTCCATCAGATTCAATAATTATTCATAAGTAATATTGATTACATGGGGTAGGACTGAGGCAAAATAAGCTGAAAGCAATTAAAATGTGTTGATATGAAGTGGCAGCTCTTTCAGGATTGATGACTCAAAATTAACATTGTTCATTCCAGTTTTGTTTCAAGTCTTGTTGCATCGGGTCATTATATCCAAAGATATCATGCATTAGGCAACTAATACATTAGTAAAAGTACATAAGCTATCACACTAAAAAGCCAAGACAAGTACAATTCGGAGTTACAGTACTTACTTAGCCTTGCATAAGTTTCAAGTTGCACTGGTGTACAATTTTTTTTTTCAAGGAAAGACATTCAAGAATATCAGAAATTCTAGTTATTTTTAATTGTCCTATTTCTTTACTGACATTTATCTGTAGATTCCTAGTATTACAAGAGTTCAAATTAAAAGTGCTATTGCTCACTTCTGAGAAAGAACCCCCTTTCAACCCTGTAAATGGCATCACCAATCTTTCTGGAATAAACATTTCGCAGATGCCACTAGCTCCTGTGACATTGCTTGAGATGAAGGCTATATTTAGGGATGCTTGGGCTGTCTCCAGAGAAAGTCTATTACCTGCGTAATGTGTGAAACACAACAAACTCTTTCTCCATTGCCTTACAGCTGTAGATCACTCCAAATAATCACACGGATGTGTCTGAGAGTAGAACCCCTGAGGATGTCAGCTCCGATGAAGAGAAACTTATTTTTTTTGCAATCTCCAGTGGACTGTCTCCCATCAGTACTCCTTATGTCTTTGAACACCTCTTAAAAAGCGTACATCTGCGACCAATGGTTGCCTTATGCAGATATCCAGATGCATGTCTACAATGTCCAACTGCATATACAATCTTTCTTTAATGCATACTTGCTTTGAGTTGAGGCCTGGCGTGAAATGATCTACCGGAGGGAGGAATAAAAAAATCAACAGAAGAATTTTGTTTTTGTAACTAGACCACTGTTTCCAGATAGAAAATAAAAACATATATGGCTCCCACCCACGACTGTTTTAAACACACATTTTGTGAAGTGTTCTAAAGTTGTTTGGGCACACTTTGTCAGGCCTCTGTTCTTCATCAAGCTTGCTTCTATCCATTATAAGTTAGGGAGGCCGTCTGTACTGTACTTCTGACTTACAGTAAAGAGTCCCGAGCAAACAGAAGCTATGAAACATCAGAAGCTGAAAGAACAGTCTGTGTCAATACAATAAGCCATTAACACAATAATTCAGAGCACAAAAAGATTACATTTTTCAAATTAACTGAACCCTTTCTGGTTGTAAATTTCAAAACTGTAATGTAACTCATGGAGGAACGGCCAGAATATGTATCATATAGTATTGGTGTCAATGAGAGAAAATATAGTTGCCCACTTTATCTCAAATGAGACTCTGTTCTCTACTCATGATATAACCTTTTTTGTATACTTATTTTGCAATTGTCACAAAATCTCTTGGTTCCGGTTACCTGCAGTACTGTAGATTTAGCGGCTATGATTAGGACTGGATTTCTTCAGCAGGGAAACAGTTTTTTGTACTCAGAGACACATAGGCACTTGGTCCTCAGCTTCCTGAATGCGTTACTAAAATTATGAATTTAAAATTATTAAATGCTCATCTGCGTTCTTTCCTAAGTCATTAAATATCAGATTTCAAACGACAGAGGGGTTAATGCCAAGCAGGTTGTGCTGTTCTGCATCCAAGCAAGTCCACTGATGTCAATAGATGTTTCATGGCTTAGTAATTAGCCTCAACTTTGCTACAGCCAGAAGCAACTCTCAAAAAATACAAAAATAACCACAGGCAATTTCATTTTTCTATTGAAGCACTCTTAACAGCCAAGACTGACAAGTGTTCCTAATTGTGTATCACTGCAGGGCAAATATAGGCAGTACTGCATTGTAACATAAAAAAACAGAGTAAGAAGGACAGATTAATGTAATATGTTATGTTCAAGAGGAATAAAAAGAAGACAGAGCTGTCTGCTCTCTAAACAGACAAAATCTCATCCAAGTGGAAAGATGTCAGAAAAAATTACATGCAACTTTGAATAAAATGGTGAAAAAATAAAGATAAAGTATTCTTCTAGAGTTTCAGTAAAGCAAAACTTGCACAAAGGGTGACATTGTTTGTCTTAATTCACATTAGGAAACCTAGTAACACTAATAGATTTTCCATTTAAATTAGGGAAACATTTGATTTCCCCATGTTTTACAGAGAAATGAGAATAGAGATTTAAACACTGTCCTAAGTAGTACCCTGCCATGCATCACATATATGGCAGAATTTAGATAATCTGTAACCTGTGAGAAAAAAAATCACTTTACAAAATTAATTTGCTACAGTATAATACTTTGAATGACTTAAAATATCTTACACTATACTAAAGACCTCCAGCTAAGTTCTTTTAATCAGAAAATCTGTTTAAAATAAAAGCAGAAAATGAATGAAGCCACTCTTGTTGCAGTAGCATAAAAGAAAAAAAACTACTTCTGATCAATAGAGATTGTGACCGAATGGTTGAATTGCTACAGAACTGTTTAACTGCAGAACATCCATCCCTGATGAAGATTTAACAAAAAATTGGAGAGCTGTTTTCAGTGGCCAGCATGAATGTTTAAAAATAATCAAATCTCTTGTAGTTGTAGTGTACCTTGTAATGCTGGGGCCCTGGGTTCCAAATCTGGGATGCTATCTGTGTGGAATTTATATTTTATATGTTCTCCCTGTGTTTGTGTGTGTTTCCTCCAGGTGCTCTGGTTTCCTCCCACAGACCAATGAAATAATGGCAAGTTAATTGGTTTGGGATAAAACTGGCCCTACTTTGAGTGTGTATCCTGGCCAAGGGTGTATCAAGAATTACAAGGATTTAATTTAGAGCCCATGTACACCAAAAGTGCTTTGGGGCAATTTACAGCGTAAAACCAATATCACACAAAAAATTGTGCAATAAAATCAACAAAACCTTAAACAGAAATGAAGAAATAAAGATGGAGATAAAGAACAGACAACTTAAAAGCTTGACTAAACAGATGTGTCTAGATATAAAAACTGTAAAAGAGTCTTCATTAATCACAGGGTGGCAGGGTTCCAGAGCTCTGGAGCAAGGTGACTGATAGCACGTGCCCCACACTTGTACCTGTAAGAAAGTACCACAGTACTTAAAGATGTGTCTCAGCAGATGGAAGGCTCTGCCTGCTACAAAGGGAGAAAAGGGAAATGCCAAGTATTGTGGGGGTTTGGCATATAGGGCTATAACATTTAACAAAACTTCTGAACTGAATGTCCAAAGGGGAGCCATGAAGACGTGTCATTATTGGGTTGATACACTCACAGAGCCTTGAATGAAAATAAGTCGAGCAACTGAGTTTTGGACCATATGACGTTTTTTAGGGAGCAGATAGGGAGACCACTGTAAAGGCTATCCTGCCTTTTGCCTGTTATTTGCCAAGAAAGGCTCCAGCTTCCCTGTGACACTATATTGGGTAAATCAGTTGGAAAATGGAGGGATGGAATTTGATTTTTGTAGTACACAAAGCAGTGCAATGGCAATAACCAATTCATTCATTTCTGTTTGTTTTGCAATCTCCCATTAGCTGACTCTATTTAAAAGGAAACTGGGAAGAATTATGTAATTAAGATAATGGGTGATTTGGTATCAATTGGCAGTGGAAAATGGATAACCTGAGGTTTATTTTCCATCTGACTTGCTTATAAACATGACTTTAAACGGAACAATAACTTGAAAAAGCTCAATACACAAAACCAACTGTTCAAGGGAGAACTGTAATGCTATTTTTATATTTCAGAGTTAGAAAGAATCAGTATTAATGAGTGCATTTCAAACCACAATAAAAGTCAAATGTGCACAGTAACTTGTAAAACCTCCAATTTGTAACACAAAATAGATTAAATTTTTAGTTATGCACAGCACCATATTCTGCGATTCATAATGAGGCAACAAAATGTCTGGTGATGTGAAGCAGCCCTAATACACTGTAAGGGTGCTGGTGAAAACATTTCTTTTAATCCAATTGAAATATTGCTCTCGACTTTGACCTGGTTTTATCTATAAATACTACTTACTTTTTAACTCTGCAAGTACATCATTTTGGAACCTTTCTACAGTGAAATGTTGGCTGCACTACCTGTAATTATTCACTTGTTAATCATATTACATTGGCTCTTACAGTGACTAGTGAGCAGAAAGGGCCACATCATGTCACAATTTATGGGAACTCTCGCTCTCTCCCGTGGTGAGACCAGAGGTTTGTGACGACATGGCGACTAACAGTACAAAGTTCACAGTCGTGTGTTTATTTAAAAATTTGTAAAATTCTTTTATAATGTTTAATGATTTATTAACGGATCTAAGAAATTGGGACTGCAGTTCCCCTTTAAAATACATTTCTAAAGAATAATTAAAATAAATCTTTAGTAATGTATCTTCAAACAGTAACAAATAGGCTGAAAGGGAAAGTGTTCAGACAACTAAAGCAAGAATGCCTAGATAAAAGTAGATTGTACTTTGTATTCCAAGTTCTAAGTTTAATATGTGGCAGGTAAAGTGAGGGTTATGCTGCTTGCTAAAAACAGGGCTTATCATTATGGTTATACTTTCAGACATGCTTTCAAGAATGGAATTAATTAAAGAGTATTTCCAAAATAAGTCCACCATAGGATTAAAGCAAGACTTCCAAGTTGCTTTAAAAGATCACTGAGATGAGATGTCTTAAATATGTGCTTACACTGCATTAACATTTACTGCATCAGTAGTTCTATGTAAAAACAGTCCTTATCAGATAGCTTCTTTTTCTCTGAAAGGTCCCCAAGTAGGAAAAACAAAAAGTTTTTGCAATTTCAGACTTACACCCCAGTGAGATTTTTGAGAATTTTCACAATTGCAGTTACAGGGTAAAATTGTGCTTTGTCAAACAATGTACTGTGGAACCATACATATTTTCACACCTAGAGCTCCTGCCAACCCTCATAATGTTCATGTTATGATTCTATTTCCCAAGCTGTTGAACTCAATATCCAGAAAAAAGTCAGGCAGGACAGGATTCTTAAATTGGTTCCTAGTGATCACCAAACAGGAAGGTAAACTCTTTAAAAAGTCAGTAAGACCTTTTTCCTCCTTCAAGTTCTACAATTATTTTTTTGTGTGCAGACCTCCCGGATTCTTTCCTCCCTTCCTCTTGGACAGCACTGGAAAGACAAAACATCCCACAGCAGCCCGGCGTCCCCTCCAGCAACTCCAGCAATATTCCCAGGCCTTCTGGAAGCTCAGGAGCCTGCAGGCCATCCAGGGGTTAGTGGTTTCCACGGGCTGCTCCAGAGCAATCAACTCCAGGGAGCATCATGATCTGACGCAGGCTTTGAAAACTGACGTGCAAATCTATGTGCTGGCTGTTATAAAGATTCTCATCTAACTGAATTTCTAGTTGCACTAATTTTAGCTTCTGTCTCAAACTCTGCAAACCTAATTGGATTGCTCCTTCCCTCCTACATGGTGTGGTATAAGAGAGCACATGGGACCAAGAAACATGAGGTAAGAAATGTGCAAGAGAACTGACACCCAGTTAGGCATGTCAACCAACAGCTTGGAAAAACACAAGGAAACTGCTTTTTATCAGCCTATTTGAACCAAGTGAGTTATTTTTTCCCCAAAGGACAACATTCAAAAACTGAGGCACAGTGTCAAAATAAATTATATTGACTATATTGTATCTCATTCTCTGTCTTAATACTGAAAATAAAGTAAACGTAGGGTTAAATCATTGCTTGTCCTATAAAACTTCATTATCCAGCTTTTTAAAATGTTGTCTGAATACTCCTTCAATGGCATTGCTAAGAATCATACAGGCACCGGAAACAGTAAGTTGAGTGTATGGAACACTGAAATAAATGCATGACAATAAGGAAAACAGATTATAGGAACATGAAAAAAAATGTTTTACCGACAAATTCAATTTTATTATGACCATTACTGTTCACAGGGTCAAGCCCTGTGAGTAACTCTCTGGTGACGTACCTTGCACTCGGACCTGGTTGGCCATACAGCCGGGGCAGGGCAGGAGGGTGAACTCCTCTGCCTGGTACATGGAGTAGTCCGTGCTGGCCACCACAATGGTGTCTCCTGCCTTCCAGGTTCTGCTGTCATCAGCCAGCTCCAGGATCGTGGTGTTGGAGTGGGTATCGATTGTTATAGATGCCTGGGGCTTCACTGCCATTAGAGTCAACACAAGAGAAAATGTTTCCAAGCAGTATTAATCAAACTGTACAAAAATAAAAGTCTGAGACTTTTTTTTATCCTTTTACTTCAAAGATGAATGCAGGTGTAGACAGAAAGCTAAAGTACTAAGGTTTAGCACTTTACACAAGACTTTAACACAAGATTTTATTTTTCTAAACAGCTGAAGAAGACAGTTTGTCTGAAATGACCTGAGACGCTTCATCATTTGAACCTCCTGTATATTTGTGACAACTTTGGGTGCTGGCCACCTCTCTAAGGCTCTTTTTGCTTGTCCTCTGGCAAGATGGATGTGACTGTACACTGCTGCTTTTAATATGGACGGTAATCCTGTATTTTCTTGTCTGATTAGCAGGGCTTTCTGGATATCTTAAACACCACCAGACTTCAGCCCTCAAAACAAAAAAGAAACTTTTGCTCCTTCTGCTGGAGCTCTACCAATGCTTTTCCTTATCTTAACCTGGAAGGCTAATCCAATTACCAATGTTTACATATCACACAAATCTTTTTTTTCTTTCAATAATTTAAGTCCATCAAGATTTTCTTCAAAAAATCCTTCCTTATGTGACCATCAAACTGTGCCAAACCAGCCTCAGTCTAATTTGGGATCAATGAAAAAGGCCCTTAGCTCAGCTTTGTCCTCCCTTTATACACCCTGAGCACAGGCATCCACACCTGTGCTCAATTAACTCAGGGCAAACATCTCGTTGGCCTCAGTAATGTGTGTCTAGAAGGGAAATTTGTTTTTTCTACTCCTTTCTGAATATCTATGCCTTTGCCCCATATGTTGAGACAACAATATATAAGCTTTTCAATCATATATTTGCACACTTCAAGCTACTGGATGCATTATTATGTCAATCTTGGTGTTAAGAACAACTATCGTTGTTCAATTCATTTTGTGAGCTTCAATTAACTTAAAGGCAAAATGTATTAAAAATTGTTACTAGCCAGTGGACCAGCAAACCCATATAATATCATATCATAAATGTTGCAGGTAGCTCAAGAGTAATACACCACATGTAAATGTATGTCAGGAAAAAAGCTTTTTCCACACTGATATCAAAGCAGCAAATCTCTCAACATATTAGTTGTGAAAGACAGCAGTATAGAATGTAAAAGCCATTTAATGGTTCTGTGATTCATGAACCAGAACAGTAACTGCTTTGTGCTGTTGGATCGGGAAACAATTTCGTTTCAGACCTATGCCACATTACATTTTCAAAACTGTAGTCATAAATTAGAAACCCAGTAACTGAATTGAAGGCAATATCCCTGAAAACTGATTAAACAGTATTATTAATCAGTATTTTACTAAACAGTATTTATTGGTGTGCACTTTGCCATACTAACTGTTTGAAAAAGTGTTTTGAACATTTTTAACTACCCACTACAAAACAACTGCTGGCCTGTGCTATATAAAGGGTTATTGCTATTTTAGGTGTTCATCTGAAAGATCCTTATTACATCTGGATATTGAAGACCCTCAAGGCACTCTTCCCAAGACTTGGGACTGCCAGCTCTGGCATCACGAAAGAATGCAGGCCAGTAAACTATGCAGTTATTTAAATGTGTTTATTTCCCAGAGTTTTCCCATTTTACAGCTGTGTATATTATTAGACACTTTGCTCATTTGTGATTCCTGCTGGTGGGTTACTTCAGGCTTTCTAGTTCTGGCTCAAGGGGAGAATGTGATAGACCATGGGTTTCCCTGAAGCAGTTGTTGCAGCTGGCTGAAGGACCAGCATGAAGGAAGTCACCCAATTAATTAACATGCTGGGTTTGAACTCATGACTACCTATATCACACCCATGGATCTTCTTCTTAGCCAAGGAGTCCAAGTCACGTTACATACTCTACCATATCATGTGACAACACTTTAATCCCAGAAAAACAACACACCAAGTCTTTAGGTCTTTGATTTTTCACTTTTGAAATTTAGTGTCAGATTACATTTAGTGCATTAAGTCACTATATTGGCAACACTTTTGATTTATCCTGTGATAAAGCCTACAACTTGGGAGCCAGAATTCCATACATACCAAGCTTTCCGCAGAGAAAGCGCACTTTGTAGTTGTTGCAGATCCCATTGGGCTGATCTTTATTAAGACACACAAATCCGTAATCCTTGTCAATCTTGTGGAAAACCTCATTTGTCAGATTGGAAGCGATTCCATCGTGAGTGGCTGCCTGAAGTGGAGAAAATGAACTCAGCGAAGTGCTGTCAGTCAAGCTGTTTTCTAGTCCCTGACACAACTCACGTGTCACACCAGGATTTCACAAAAAACTAATAAAGTTATCTTAATATGCAATGGGAATTCCTGCTGATGTTGATTGTTACTTTACAGTATTAAGGGAAAAATATTTAAAAGGTTTACATTTTCTGATTAATACTCTAACCTTATAATCATAATAGGGCAGCCTGAAGAAATTAATTCCACTATTACAAAATACTCTGGGGTTGCTTTGTTTAAAACATGAGCTGCTTCTTAATTGAAAACTATCATCTGGGGTACCTCAATATCCAGGGGGTTGGCGCAGATTTTGTCAGGGAAAGCATTTCGGAGGTCAGCCAGCTTTTCCCAGTCTCCAGAGCCCCTTTCATCATCACGGTCAAACCACTCTGTCCATTCAGATCCTGAGGGAGAGTCCAAGACACTTCAACAAAGGGGAAGATACAGCAAGGCTGCTGGAGGACAGGGCTCAACTCAGCACACAGCACAGAGCAGACCCTGCTCTCTAGATAGCTGTGATAAAACTATCACATGGCACAGTACCAACCCAGCATGCAGGAGATATTTGGAACTGTTGATTCCATGCTTGGCCTTTTTTGTTTTCAATTTCCAAAGATATTTTATTGGTTTACAATTTACTGAACAGCACAGTCAATGTACATCCAGTTCATTTTCACCTGCAGGGGATCTTTGTGTAACATCTTCCTTTACCACACATTACGGCCCTACACACACTTAATTGTTAAATTCAAATAAAAAAGAGAGCAGAGACGAGAGAAGCTTTGCATTACAACAGGCAGACCCTACAGTAGCTGGTCACTTGGCTGTCTGATCAAATTAAAGATTTAAGAAACATATTTATTTATGATTATTTGGATTGTTATTAATAATTATCTAGCAACAGGAAAAGGGGACCAAGCTTTTTAAAGTTTTTAAAAGTTGTCTTTAAAGTTGGCCGTAGAATGAAAAGAGGTAAGAGCTCAGGAATCATACTGGAATGTACTGGGTTCAAATCTTTGATGGGGCAGTGCTGTTGTTCCATTGAGCAACATAAATGTATAGAAACAAATATAATTTAGTATTTATAAAAAGCCTCCGCCAAACAAGTTAATAGTAATAAAATAAAAACAGTAATGAATTGTTCCTTTCACAAATTGCAAGGCGAATACTGCATCAGATTCTTTAAATTCTGCGATGGGGTCAGTCACCTAGAGGTCTCCTTGCTATGCTCTGAGTGGAACCTTCACGAAGTCCTGAGAATAACCGGTGATCAGAAAAATAACCCTCTGAAATTCATGCCTCACCTTGAATCCACTGGCTTGTTGCCGTGACAGTAAAGTGTTCTCCATATGCAGACTGGAAGACCTTTGATGTTTTGGCTTCCGATGAGGCTTTGGTTCCTGCAAAGGTTTCAGGAGGCAAAATGTCACATTCCAATAATACAGTAGCGTAAGCAGACTCCAGAAGTCGGATTTGTTCACATTATGAATAGGGAAAAGTGCCGAACCATTCACCTTGATAGGGGGCATGATCCTCGACAGATGAGGAGACGTCTCCCTTGACTGTAATAAAGCTCCAGGGGTACCTGAAGAACCAAAGAGGTAAATGTTTCTGTTACTGTTCCACTAGTCTGGTCAGACAATGAGATGAAAAGGAATGAATGGAAAACAACAAAGCAAAACAAATAAAAAAGGCTTAATGGAGTCAGCCGACATAGAATCGACAGGAATGATTTTCCTCAGTGATATTTAAACATGGCCAGTGTAAGCTTTATACATTGCAAAGTAGTATAGAAAAGTAAATATGGATACAAATCAGGTATTATATAAATATAAAGACAATGAACAAATCTGACAATTTTCAAAAGAAGAGACGACTTGTACTAACAAAATCATTTTTACTCCCTGTGTTCATATCAGCAATTTGGGATTCGCTAATCATATACTGAAAATCCAAAAATCTGTTTGTTGCTTTTTTACTTTTTCTGTTAAGGCAAACTACTACACTATCGGGTTCTCTCCTCTGTGCTTTTAAAACTTGGCAAGTCAGTGAGAACAGAAGGTAAACTGGAAAGCAGTTTTTTTCTGAAGCCGCTGTCTATGTCAAGGTTTCATGTGGAAACGTTTAGACAAGAGAGTTTGTAGGAAGCTGGAGTGAGCATTTCCCTGGGCCTATCCTGCTTTGGACTTCCTACATCCTCTTTCATTACACAGCAGCTGTGATACTGCTGCCAGGCCTTCTGTGTGCTGGTTATGCACCACTGCTGGGATTGAGCACTGTACACAGCATCTTAGATCTCCGACTACTAAGTGGACTTTTTAAGTGGGGAACTTTCTGTTGTCGTCAAACAAAAAGTGAGAACACTGCAAAGGAAAATGAAGATATAAGACTAGTTTAGAAAGGTTGGAACAAAACTGCATGTTTATGCTAATCTTTTGCGATTTTACTGTCTTTCGTGCAAAAATCACCTTGTATTTAAATAACAGTTGAACCATCACCTTGTATCACAACACCATCTATTTACAATCCTTGTATTCCTGAAAAGCAGTGCCGTTTCTGGACATTGTGTGCTAGAATACACTGCATATTTTTCCTAATGTGCTGTCATTATGATCCTCTATTTACCGTACTTACTGAGAGAAAACCACCCCTATGGCAAGAAAACAACACCAGACATGTTCCTGGTACCTGCACATCTTAGAAATCTATCCATGGGAAAGTGCAGAAGACTGTGCAAGGATCTCAACATCACATAAATCAAGCCTGAATGTGATGCATTGCAAATGCGGGTAGCTCAGTAGCACAGTGGTTAGCATTGCTGCTTCATCAGTCCTGGGTTCAAGTCCTGAGGTGGATTTTGTACGCTCTGCTTGAGTTTGTGTGAGTTTCTTCCAGGTTCTCCTGTTTCCTCCCCCAGTCCAAAGACATACTGGTGAGTTAATTGATTTATGTAAAATTAGCCTTGGTGTGTGTTTGTGTCTGTGTATGCCCTGCGATGGACTGGCCTTCCATCTAGTGTGTATCCTGTCTTGAGCCCATTAGGATGGGCTTTGGCTCCCAGTACTGAATAAGGAGGTTTAGAAAAAGGATGTATTGTGCAACATGCGGGTACAGCTTATGTTGAGCAACAACAACAGAACTATCACACACCGAAATCCGAGTTGATGGAATTGCCTGCTGCCTAGCTTTGCCAAACTCTTCTTGGCCAAGTCTTCGAGGTTATTGGAACCCTCATCGTTGACCACCATAGCCAAAATCATGCCATCTTCTACCAAGTCCACATACTGGGCCAGGCGTCGGCTTTCATCCTTGCTCTTGTAAGTATCAAACCTGAAATAGCAGGAGTTGAAAAGAAGAAGTGTGTAATGGTAGAAAAGAAAACAAAACAAACAGTTGATGACAATGTTCCAAAACTAAAACATGTGTTATATATTTGACTCTAAATCCAATAATATAAATGTGCGGCTACAGAACTTTGCCAGTTTGGATGAGCTATTTCTACTTTCTTACTGAAGTTCAGATTGAAATGTTTTTTTATGGTCTCCCAAGCACTGCACCAAAACATCCCACATGAAAATAGCAGAGAAAAACACCATCTTGCAAAAACATCCTGCACAAACGTCAAGAGAGAAGAACATGGAGCAGGGTTCACCTGTCAGAGTGCAACACCTCCCCAGTCTGAGGGTCGATGACATGTACAATAATGCCTCGGTTCCCCCAGCTCTTTTCAAATTGATAGCTGTCCTCATTCGTCTCTCCTGGGTGAAGGGTTTTGTTTAAAAATGTCCAAGCTATTTTCTTTTCCCCGTGAATCTCCAGCGTGCCTCCTGTGCCAACACCGATATACTTGCGACCGAAATAGCTGTGTTCAGCATCTACATCATCAGACCTGTGGAACACAGACAAGACAGCAGAGGGATGAATTAGATTATTCAATTTTGTCCCTTTGGCATTATACATACAGTTCTTCCTTTTCTTAACCGCATTTTGATATGCTTTTGCCAGATGTGGCATTTTGATACTCATCAGCTTGCAGATGTTGATGTCAATTTTAGCAGAAAGCACGCAATGAAAATATACCTTCCGTATAGGACTATGGTGAAGTTGCCTTTGTAGGGGCAGTCTGCACTGCCAATGTGAAGCTCCCCTTCATTTGCAATGAGAATATGTTTGGTTCGCAGAACGATTGGCTGCTTGGTGTCAGCCACCACAAGCTTTCCTGTAAAGCAAACAAACTCAGCCAATTAATATGCAAACACAAGTGATCAAACAGAGGAGCTCCATTTCTGAACAGCATTACAACAATACAGCTTCTGTGCAGTCGTGTCGTGCAGTACCTCCATCAGAGATCCGTATGGAGTGGACAGTGGCAGAGGAGCTGAGAAGAAGCTGCCTGCCATTTCCAATGAAGACACGGTGGGCTTCATTATGACCAGGATTCCACATCTGAAGTTCTGTATCTTCATGTGGACAAGCTGCAAGGCAATTTACTATAATTAACCACAGCATTTTATGAAAATCAATGGTATGTAGCACTATTAGACAAATAGACAGCTATAAAGCTACAAGTTGCAAAAAGCCTAATAAATGGACATTGTTGACAGAGCCTTAGTGGAGTTATAATTGTTCTTTTGGGTGGACAATTTGCTAATGACATGCAGTGAATTAAAGTGGCCACTGTACTTCATGACAGCCCTGCAGCCAGTCAGCATAATAACTATAATAACTGGGTGGATTCAGCACATGTGCCAGCACTTGAAAAACACACCCACGCACACAGACACAGTACAAAGTGTATATCGGACAGCCTTCCAGGCCCAACAGGACTTAATATTCTTATAAAAAACAGGTCAGAATACTAGATGGTTTTGCAGAAGAGGTATACAGGTAATTTAACTCTTTATGTCATTCTGAATGTTTCATCTTTCACACTTGGGACTTGAAGTTCACCATATCCCCAAGAGCCGCACTGTTCTGATTCCACAATAAAAAAAGGAAATGATGGACTTGGAAAAATATGCAAGCTACAGGCAAACTGAGGAGCTTGTTAACTTTTTCCTTAGCATCTGATGAAGGCTGGATGAAGTTCACAACATAAGTCATAAAGTCTGACTGATGGGTAACCCCTGAATGCTGTTTCTTATAAATAAATGAATTTTTCTGAATTTTTCAGAGGGATAAGAAAAGAAGGCTCAGACCGACATCATTAACAGCATTTTCACCAAGCCTTTTAGAATACACATGCAGATACTTTGTCGCCAAGTGACACAGAACACTCAAATTGATTTGCTCTGATATTGCAGATACAGTAGCCATTCAAATCGAATTCCAGTTTACATTTCAGTTCACATGCTAACATGTCATACATACTTAAAGTCTATTACAAACTTACACAAGCTGTAATATGAGATAGTTTGCACGGCTTCAGGATAAAAACTGATCCTGAAACCTTTGGGAATCAGCTTAATAGCAGTTGAAAAACACACCGATGCACACAGACACTTACATAATGTATATCTGAAAATATATTCAAAAAAGGAAGTCAGCATATCCATAGCATAAACCAGCTGGGAGACTCTGAGACAAATGTCAGGCAGGATGAGTCTCTTCACCAACAATGGCCTTTTTGGTGTACAGCATGGCAAAACATGGTAAATCACAGTTTAAGACACTGTCTTAATGTATTGAGACAACTTTTCAACCCACACTATGATGGAAAAAGGCAAGCACACGGTCAGTAATTGCCCAGTAGGGATCAAAATAGCCTGACTCATACCAACTAAAGAAATCCTCTGCCACAGAGATGCCTGTGCTAAAAAGAAACAAAACCAAAAGCCTTTCACATTTTTAAACTCCTTAAACCCTCCTCATTTTCCAAAATGTATTTCCAAGACCAGTAAATATTGAGGTTACCCCCAACGTAAAAGCAACTGACAATACTGTATTTAAAACATCAGAGAAATGCACACTGCCTAGCACCAACACATATCATAAGAATATCAGCGATTAAATGCTTGAGTTTCAATCCAGTGTGCGTGTTCATGGTTTTGAAAGTTGGATAATAGCAATGTTTGGAATTATGTGGAACAACCTTATGTTTTATGTTATTTCTGTTTGCAATTACTATAAAATGTATTCAGCAGAAAAGAAACAAACAAAACATAGATTGAGAAATACTGTATATAACTTTCATCTCTTAGTTCATCGGTGTCCAAGATCTGATTTTATTTACCAATGAAAACAATAAGAATAAGAAAAAAATATGCTAGACTATATTGCTGGAGCTCGCAGTCTGCCCAGTAACTCATACATTCAGAGTGTCTCTTCCCCCCTTTTCATTTCCTACGTGGCAACACAGTGACTTGTTTCAGTGCGGTGCACTTCTAAATGTTGTTGTTGCCTCTGCCTGAATGCTTTTTTGCAGAGCAGCTATGGTAGTTCTTTTCCAGATTGCAGGTATTTGCTTCATATATTCCTCTTAAATTGTTACAGCTTACTACAAAGGAGGAAACCAAATTAAAATGACTCTTAACGTAGACTGAGCTCAAACCAACGTTTGAGCCCACACTTTCTTTCTCAAGTGCACATGTGCTAAACATAGTTCTACTGTGTCTCATTCTGAAGATTAAAGGAATCAGAAGAAAAACAACTATTTCTTCTCCCTCACAGTCTTTAAGGTAACAGAGAGAATAACATTAAAATAAAAACATATTCTAATTTATACTATATTAGGCTGTATACAGGAAGAAAATTGTAAGTAAATGAAAAACAAATATAAATTACAGTTTGCGATAAAACAATTAAAAGCCGGTTAACTTTCTGAAAATCACAAAAACTGCATATTGTCATGCACTTACCAGCTTTATAACTGGGGATAAGTACTGCAAGAAGTATTGCGATGCACAGCCTCATTTTCACGCCGCCGAGTGTGATCTTGCACAGAAATGGAATTCAAGCTCTTGCATGTGTTTCAAGGCACCTGAAAGGGAAACAGTTTTGCTAAATGCAGATTGTGTTGTCTCTGGGAATTGTGTTAGATCATTAGGGAACAGTCAACATCCAGGTGTGCAACTCGACAGATTCTAATCGATGGACCAAAATAATCATCTGTTCATGGATCTTTTTGTGCTCATAATTATTTTACTCAGATTTTACACACACTCAACCATTCCAGTCATTCAATTCAAAGGCAACACTAAACATGTTTTTCTCATGTGAAGTTATGATTTAAACATTTACATTTTTAGGGAGAAATCTTCAAAGAGCTGAAGCAAAAGCATATTCTCCATATTTATTCTACGATCAAAGAATATCTCAGAGGAGAAAAAAAAGACATTTTAATAACACAAATACACATTTTCTGCTATGGTTAAATAAACCGTTATGTAACTGCTGAAGAAACTTGTTAATGTGTCAATGACATGGAGTAAAAATTGAATTGAAAAAGGAATTAGTAACAGGTTTATTCCTTGCTGAATAGAGAAGAAAGAAAACACAACGTTTCGGGTGTGGTGCCTTCTTCGGGTATGAGAAAGAATGATACTCTCACACCCGAAGAAGGCTCCACGGCTGAAACCTTGCGTTTTCTTTCTTCTCTTTTCAGCATGGAATAAACCTATTACTTATTCCTTTGCAGCCTATGCATGCTGACACAGATAACCACCTGAGCTACAAAAAGAAATTAAGTTAGTTTAACTAGAAAAATATTGATGTCTTTTAGGTTACAGACTCTAGAAAACCATCTACTTAATATTACAAATGTATAAACTGCAGCACAGCTGAATACTTGAGCTCTTATACGTAGTTACACGTGTATCCACCCAAAACAATTAAGGAAACCATGTTCTTTACACATATGATATTTGGCACTACAGTTTGAATCCTCTGGAGTGAAAGGCAGGAGATTCTGGGTTGTGATATTATGAGAGCCTATGATAGGGGGCAGCAGTGAGCAGGAGTGATCAGGGCTCTTGACTGGAGGATAATGGGATCAGATCTCAGGTAGGACAGTGCCTGGATTTGTGAGTTAAGCACTTAATCCAGACTTGTTCCTGTAAATACTCAGCTGTAAAATGGGTATTGTATTACAGTTCACTGCAAATAAGAATTTGTTTTCAACTGACTTATCTCATTAAAAGAAGGACTAAATAAAAAATGCTGACATGGCCCATTGAATCAATTAATCAAAACTCAAGTGGCTTCCAGAGATGTGATGGAGTTATGCTTTGCCCAAAATTAAATCCAGCCCAGCATCCACAGAGCTAAATCATTGACCCCAATACACTAATAAAGACTATACTTGTCAACCCCTTCACAGTCTCAAGACTAATACCAGCCGAATGAGCCCCAGGGCTATTCTAATATAACACTGATACACAAAAAGCTTAATTAGCTTGTGCTTTAAATAAAACCAGGCATGAACAGAATACCACGTGCTCCTTAGAGTGACATTCAATTTTTTAATATTAAAACAAGATCAGACATACTTACTACTGTACTTGCTACTTTAAAAATAGAATTAGTTTATACACTTACAGTAGGTGCAAGTAATCAGAAAATTACTTTTCACAAATAAAACTGAAAGAAGCAGACACAAATAAAATGAAACACAGTACATCACATCAGTTTAGAAAGAATATATTTATTTTTTTTTCAATACATACAGTTGTAATGATATAAGTGACGAAAAGAAAAGATGGAATGCCATTATCCACACAGGGGTGCCCCGGTGAGGCATTGCTGCAGTAATCCTTTCAGGAGTTTTTCATCTTTCCGGTACTCTCTGCCCTGGCCAGGGCACTTGTACTCCTTCAGCCTGAGAGGAACATAGTGCTGAATGGAGGCAGCTTCTTTTCCATTTGATCGATTTACTATTTTAATCCAAGATGGTTTAGATTGGCCTCTATAGCCCAACAAAGCAAAGCTTCCTGTAAAAGAAAAAGAAAAAGAAAAAAGAGATTTGAGTAGAGTTATACAGTAGCAGTTAATACTCAGTGACTGGCTGAGTAGTTAACCAGCTGCACTTCTCTTCCTCTGGACTAGGCCTGTGAATGGGTATCCTAGCTCTTAAGTCTAGCTGAACCATTTTGGAATACACTAAACAGAGGAAATTAACGGTGACGTTTTTCGTTAACACCAAATGATTGGGGCTAATTCAAATTCTGTTGGCTCACGGAAGGCAAAACCTCTTTGTATTTTAAATCCAGGTTTTCTAATTCTTCACTTCCTTTTCCTCCAGCATTTAATTAAGACGACAACTCAAGTGCACGTAAAACACTTGCTTGACCTGTTTCATTATTGCCGGATTTATTTTTCCTTCGGCTCAATGAGAAATGAATAGCCCAATCCTTTTTTACTAAACTGTATTCCTGAAACCAAGCTGAACACAGGCCTATTGGCACACAATTCTGCACAGTATTGTCTTTTAGCCAAAACTAAAAGAGCATATGAGAGGTAAGGCCAAAGTCTGTAGTGAAGATAGACAACTGTAAATGTCATTGTTTAATATTTTAAATTAGAATATCTAAATGAAAGAGGTTTTGCCTCTTTTAGGTCTGTGAAATCTGAATGACATGCGCCTTGATTCAGGCTGGACTCCACATACAGTACAATTTGAAAGGGTCTAATATACAGCTGGTTGAATCAATATTAAAAACCCATTAACTCCACTACTTGGTAGCACACAGAACAGTGCTCCAGCCTAGGTGACACCATCACATTCAAACAAGGAAAGTGAGCATGAAAGTGCTCTTACAACAGAAACACAATGGATTTCCAAAACTCTATTTTAAAGCTACAGTAGTTCCCCCTTAGTTCATTCATTCGGGCATTCATTCAGGAAGACCAAAGGCTCAACAGAAGGAGTTGGACTGAAGAGGGGTAATAAATCATTAATGAACAATGCTTGCACACTTGCATTTTCAAGCTCTTTTTCTTGTGGCCTTTTATTACAAAAAAGGCAGACATTTAAACACAGTAGCTGTTTCTCACAATATGCAGAGGAGCGTTTGCTCTTTTTTGCAAGCTGGTTTGTAAAAAAAACAAAGCATTTATTCACTTGCTGAGACCGAGTTGTGCCACTCCTATTTCAGAGAGAGTGCCGGTGGTTGCTCAGATCACAGTCAGGATATTCAGCCATAGACCTGCCTGAAAAAGATAGACCTTTCCTTTAACCATTACATCACCTTTCCTGTAGAGGCCGATAGGCTTTGAAGAGCCTAGCTTGATAAAGGCAGGAATCCCAGAGTCTCTGGGCAGATCCTTGATATCTCTGGAGCACACCAGAACTATTGACCTAACACAGGAAGACAAGCACAAAGTTACAAAAGACAATCTATATCAAACTCTCTAATATGCTGTCCCTCTGCGTTCTGCACCAAGTCAATTCAAAACACTGAATCAAGAGAATCAGTGGTACAGCAATAGATGCAAATCCATTGGGGAAAATTTAAATATTATTTCATGCAGATGTAGTTCTGTGAAATACATTAAGAACTATCAGAAGTCTTAAATCAAGAGCAAATACTATGCATGAAAGTCAAATTTGAGTTTGGAAGAAAAGCATTATATTTTTGGAAGGACAGAGATTTTTGAGCATGAAAAATTGAAAAGAAAGTTTCTATCTCAAGTTTTTTTGCTGCACTCTTAACAGTCCCAGTTGCACAAAAAGTAAGCTTTATGATCTCTGTGGGCCTGTTAGGCTTTAAGTGCTGCTGCTGCAACCTAATGCACCATTAAAACAGATGGCCATGGATAACAATAAAATAGAGTATCTCATTATTGCAATACACTGCGTGTTGTCTGACCTGTCTTTGACAGCAGAGATGATGTAAGAGTTAATAGCACTGGAAGCTTGAGATACAGTCAGAATTTCAAAGTGGCGCCTGCTTTTAATTTCTCCAGTGCATGCATCCACCACCACAAAAAGCAATCCTTGCTTTCTAAATAGGAAGACTTCATCATTCACCTAAAAGATAAAAAAGTAACTTGTTTACAGCTATAACATGGAATTTTGAATTAAGTAACTTACTTCAGAGACTTGAATATATGTTTTTTAATCTATTCCATGTCACACACTGAATGTAACCCAGAAACAATAGTTGTTGTTAACAGTGATGCCGTTTTGATTTTTTAGTTTAATCCTTTATTTAGCCAGATAAATCGACAGAGAACAAATTTTGATTTACAATGACGACCTGGTCAAGATTCAATTCTTCACGTCAGTTCAGGAAATTAATAGCAATAATTGTTGACGTGGCATCCTTAGACATCCACACAAACAACATGCTCAGGTCCCATAAAACCCATGTAATGAAATCTAATTGACTGCTATGGCACTGTAATATAACTAGGTCAAATTATTCATGTGCAATGCATTCTACCACATTAATGCACAGAATTCACTGGTCTTCCCTTGCTGCGCACCTCTCCTCTGTACTATAAAGAAGAATATGATTATTTTAGTGGCTGAGAGTTCAGAAATGTTTTAGAATGTTTAAAACTAGTTTTAGAACACATTTTGAAATTTGACATCAATGACTTGACAAGCTCTATATTGAAACACTGTCATCTTTTTGTTTCCACAATGAGCATTCTAATCCTTCTTAACATGTTTTCTACCAAGTACACATTTGCTCTGATAATGTCAATTAACTAACTCATCTAATGTACAGAAGGATTTTGAAATATTACCAAGAACTTTTCCACAGACAGTTCCAAATCTAGATCCTGTCCAAGTCTGGAGGCTTGTCTGGGTTAAAGCAGGGGATCTGAAGTGTAGACAGTGCACATGTCAGATTTGCTAGTCTAGCCTGTGTTGGAAAAACTCTTCTGTAAGCAGTGATGGTGTAACAAGAACTCTAAGCCAGGCAGATCATGTTACTTTCAGCTCTGTGTGTAGATTATTTTCCAGCTTCCGAGGAACGTAAGGTTCTACCCTCATTAAGCCCCCTTCAAGTAATGATATATTAAAAATTAATTAGAATAAGCAGATTATTATCTCCTGGTCTCATGGTCAGATACTTCATATAGCAGCAGATCATTAAACAGCTCTTTGCTCATATAAAAGGCATCCATAATGAACCTTGATCACTTACCTTAATGAAAGCAGACTTTAGCCCATTTACTATATTGGCTCTGCTGAGTGAGAGAACCTGCACCCTCACATATTCTCTGAAAGGCTCACTGGAGATGGCAACCTATGATCACACAGTTAAAACCAGGGAAATCAATGAAACAGAAGTGGAAACATAAAGAAGCTTCACTTGTCATCACAGGATACATTAGTTAGAAGAACAGACTATGAGTCCTTTCAGAATTCTGTGACTTTTTTTAAAAAAAGTAAAACTTTTCAAACCCCACTTTTTTTAACCATTCAGCTGAGATTTTCAATTATTCTGTGGCAAACTGTACAACTCATTTTTATTATTTCTACTAAAGTGGATGCTCTTAATACATTTACAACAGAAGTGGCTGAGATGTAGAGTTTTGCTCCATTTTGAAAAATGTATAAGCTCAAAATATTTTTAAAGATAAATAAAATGTCCCCAATGTAGAAAAAGGGATATGTTTCTTTAAAAATATCATTTTTAAATTTATTTCCCACACAGGCATGTACTTATTGAAGAACCCATTGTAAGTGCTATAACAATATAGGTCACAAAGGTTTCTAAACCTGGTTAATGATTACAAATATCTGAACCGAACACAAAAAACAGAGGCAGAAGATACTTTTCTTTCAAGTGTAAGAACTAAGTATGTATGTATCGTATCACATTAAAATTAAATACAACATTACCGAATGCTACCAGGCTCAATGTAACTATGATTGGTCTAAGACCGAAAAAAGAATAAAGTCAGTTTAATCATTTCTTGCCAGAAAAAACACTCTATTTCTGTTCACATAAAACATCAACAAATAAACAAACAAATAAAAATATCCAGCAATGTAATATACACAACATAGTGCTTGGAACACTAATAATCCTGAAAGTCTGTTTTGTATTGTATAATTCTGCAGAATTGCTCACTTTTTGAAGGTCTAAAATATAATGGCATTAGAGCAGTAGTAGTTTATTAAGTACTGTCATTGCAGTTAAGGAGTGAACCCACCGTCCTGCCTAAACCTGATTGAAAACTCCCAAAGATTAACGAACTGCTGCTGCCTGCTTCCCCATAGCTCCCTGCCTCCGGCAGGAGGGCACGAAGGAGGATAGGATAAAGGAGACTGAGACAGATCAATCCCATTGCCAAACAGATAATACATACCTCTCAGACTTCCATAAGCAAATGGAAAATGAAAAACACTGTCGTTTTTAACACTGCTAAAAGCTCAAGATAAATTCAGCAATGTAACCTGTGCCAAGCTCGGAACATGCTTTGTAGGATTCCATCGGAGCTGGGGAGAAGATGGGGAGACGACACCGCTAAACCTTTCAGCAACAAACAGACCCGACGGGCTGACAGCCTGGCAGGATGCCATTGCAGGACCAGCCTCCATACCTGCTGGGCGCCGCACAGGCTGCAGGGTGTCCCCACTCGCTGAGAAACCCAGAGGCGCTTGGCAGGGATCCCGCGGCTCTTCACCGGGAAGGGATTGGGCGGGCAGGCCTGGGGAGTTGTGGAAACGGAGCGTGCCAGAATCTTGACTCTCTCGCAGCCAAGCTTGGAGCAGTAGCTGTGGCCCTTGCGTGGGTGACTGGCTTGCAAGTGCAGGAAGAGGTACCTGGCCATCAGGAGAAGGTGGTGAATCATATTAATTAGGCTGAACTAACCCTGCAAATCTGGGAAACTCGTGTTCAGTACCTCCTTTGCTTGTGCACCCTCATGACTGAACTGCTCTGTTCTTTATTCCCTGTGGTGGCTATATGTCTTTTTAATTGAAAGCTGGAAAGAAAAAAAATGTTCTCTATGAGTCATTAGGTTGCTCTCTCTGCTCTTTACTTATTGAGGAGCAACAGGATAGTGATGAACACAGTCACCATCAGCCACTGTAATTAAACACTTTCCTCACACATTAATGAAGGATTAAAATAACTGACCCTGTCCCAATTTACCAAAGAGCAGACTACCCTCTGCCCTTGGTGTGGGAAAGGGCAGAAATGATGTAAGGTTTCTCATTTAAAATCCACATACCACTGCATCAAACAAAACCACTATGTTGCACAAGGACACAGAACAAAAAGTGACCGTCCCGGTACTGAAATAATTCTTATAGTTGTAAGACTGGAATGCTGCTGATGAAACAAAAATGCAGGAGATGGTGAAATAGAAATTTAGCTTGGCAAATCCCTCAAGAATATTCCAACACATAGCAGCACAGCATGTTGAGGTCTATTACTGTAATCTGTGTCTGCTCAATCAGAACTTAAGGGCAGCATAGACCGATAGAATACCACTTTAATGGAACATCTTCAAATAGGTGAATTTCTTCATTTAGTGCAATAATATAGTGCATGTACATGCTTGTCCTTATATCCAAGGTGCACCAAATTCATGCATCCAATCCAGGATCCTGAGATTAAAACCACGAAATTCTGGAATATCAGTGAATGAGAAACAATTGACTGCAGTATACAGTACCTTGTTTGGGATCTCCTGAATTTTGCACTGATATGGTCTATAAGTAGATGAAATACAATTTGATTGATCTATTTCTGTTATTTAAGCAGATTGATTCTGGTGGCAATAAGTACTTTTTCCCTACAGTTTGCTTTGTTAACCAATGAGACGGGCTTGCTGATGTTTGATGATATCTCAGATCCACTCACCCTGACTGGCTGTCAAAGTAGAAAAGCCTCTTGCTGGGATTCTCCAGAACTGCTTCTATTGAGGAGGCAGGAGTGTAGTGCTCCACACTGTGCACTTTCCCACTCTGGCGCTGGTTTATGTCTGATACAATCCTAAACGTTGTGCCTTGAGGATAACATAGGGCCACTTGAATCCAGTTTCCCCTGCAAAGCAAAACACTAAGTCAAGGGAGCCCAAATTGCTCAGCATTGATGACAACTGATGCAGCAGATGGGAAGATTTATCTAGTTTTTAAGCCTCTATGCAAGTAAACCTGTTTCAAAAACAATTGAGTATGTACAGTACCTTGTAAATATTTCCAGCGTAATTTTCAATCTATACCATCAATGACAAGTCATCTTACAGAAATTAAAGGTTTGCCAGCTGCTACATCTGTTTTTTTTCCAGTTTAGTTGTTTAAATAAACACAGTTTCCAGAAGACCATTTTTCAGCAGATTAAAATCCTATCAACATGTATGAGTTCTGTCACGCAGATTGTCTGACAGTGCACAAGCAGTGTGATAAGGTAGAACAGATAATTGTGGAGGTTTAATGTCATTTGACTGACATCCAAAGAGCCTTACTCAACAAGTGATGAAAGAGGTACTTACTCCCCAGGGTAAGCTTAACTTGTGCTGTAACCCGTCTATATGTTCTGACACAATGGCGTGCAAATTATCCACACGAAAGTGATTAAGCATTGAAATGCAAACAAATCAGGTTTACAATCGGGGTGGTTGAATTTGAATGCTTAACCTCCAGCACTGCTACATATTTGTCACATAGGTGACAGGAGACTTTCTGAACCCTCAAAAGTGAACAGGCAGCCATGGACCCCACCCCAGGAACAGCTTTTTTGTCTACTACATTAAAATAAAATGATCAAGGAATTAGTTTTTTAATCTATCAATATGTAAACAGTAGGATGTCTTTCCTTTCCATTATTAAAAAAGTGGCTGCAAATCAATACTAACAGGACTGAGCTAAATTCTAAGAAATAACCTAGACTTCTTCACAGAATACAAACTGGTGTTAATTCTACATTCTGAGTACTGATACTGAACTGTAAAGCCAGGGAGAGCTCTACAACTTGAATAAACAATGGTAAAATGTAATATTGTTTACAAGTTTTGAATAAGGTGTAAAGACAATGAAGTTACTGATGTGTGGTTGAATACATCTTTCATTAGTCTGTCTGAAGCAGGTATAGATGTGTCCTGTTACAATATACTGTATATGCATAAGTCTTTAACATGGACACAATTTTCCAATGGACCATAACTGATGAGTAATACTTTAAGAACTTTTCCAGGATACTACACAAATGGATTACATTTGAGTGATGCCCTTTCTAGCCCTTCAAAACTGCCGCATTTCATGTAAGAATTAAATGGTTGGTTAGTTTTCTATCCTTGAGCCATGTCTTAGACAAGGCAAAACTGGATGCTTCTATTAATCTTATTAATTTTCCATGTGGGTGATAAGTCTTCAATGTACTACCCTTCAAAAAGCTTAGATTGAGGACCAAACACATCTCTGAAAATGTAATTTGTACATCAATTTCAGCAGTTGCTTAGCGCAAACAACTAATTAGCATGGCTCTCTGTTGCAGGTGATACATTGGTTTTTGCGTGGACATTTCTTTCTTTAACATAAATAAAACTTTTTCATATTACAATGCAAAGACATGGTATTCTTGTGTAGACATTATATCTTGTACTGTATATACAGTAGAACACGATTCCTCTAAAGAGAGATTTTTAGTATCCTATTTTGGGGGTAGAGTGTTTAAATTTAAATAAAAATGTTTAGCATACTCTTTACTGACAGACCACCATCTGAAACAGTTGCATTTTGCATTGATTAGGAATAAAGCAATGCCTAATCTAAAATAGTTGCAAAGTTATACCAAAAATTAAGACAGCTTTGTAAGTTGCTCTGAAGGCAGTATCAATGAGGACAGCCACATTGTGGATTACAGTAACATCAGCAGAACATGGAACATTTTTTATAAAGCTCATTTCCGTAAATTCTGCAATATTTCATGGCTCATTCCAACAACATGCTCCAAAGAGTGGGCAGAAAGGCTTCCATGATGATTGAAATCCTTGACAACAAATCTACACCTCCACTAAACACCTATAGATTTTCCTCAAGGTGCCACGGAAATTGTTAACTATTTTACACCATTCTGAAATGAAAAAAAAACACTTTTTATCAACATGTTACTGCAGAAACCCATGATCTTAAAATTGCACGCTCTGCAAGCTGCCCAAAAACCCCAAGGAAATCATTTCAGCAAAACATTTCAATAACATAAAAAGAATCTGGATGTCCAGCTACATAAAAAAATCTGAACTTAATTTCAAATCTAGAATGACAACTTTACACCAATATCAAGATTTAAAACAAATCACAATCCTCCTATTCAAAAACAAAAGTAGTGTCTGTCCTGCTAAGATTTATCCACAGATTACATCAAATTGTAATAGGGAAAAGGGAGAAAGAAATTAGTAATCAGAGATAAACATCTCTCTTTTATTTCTCCAAGCTTCAGATTCCAAGGCTGCCCAAATACCCTAGAGAACTGATTCTACCAACCTTGTAATAGTGAACTGCAATCCAACACAGAAGAAACAGATGTTAAACGTTATGTAATAATAAAACAATATATGCCCGGGGCTTTCTTTGCATGCTGCTTAGGAAAGCAGCAAAAGTATGTAGAATAATATACTGTATAAGCACAAAATAAGTCAATTTAGATGTAATAGGCAAGTCTTAGGCCTATGGAATAAACCCTCCCACCATGATTATATAAAGCAATTTGGCCTACACACCAGTTTAATCATTTGAGACACTCACTTTTCAGATCTTCATAAAATGTTTGCATTTCTGAAAGCAGAACTGCTCTCTACCCCTAACTCCAAGGAAAATGGGAGCTGAGACTGTTCTTTTGACAAATCAAGAACATTTTTCTGCAAAGGAGAGCTAAAGGGAAAAGAAGTCCTGTCATTACTTGCTCATTAAAAACATTTAAAACATTTGAAGCCTGAATTCTTGTCTTTAGCGATTTCACAGACGCATATTGCAATAACAGGAGAAACTGTAAAAATATATTTACATAAACCTAGTTTTCTTCAATCCTTATTCCCTTTTATAAAAAAAGACAATGTTTACTTCTTTGTTTTTTTTAACATGAACAAAGATGAGACATAATTCCTCTAGTCTTATTGAATAGCCATACTGTAACTGAAGAATACAAGTCGTCACATTATGGAAAGAAAATGTGAAAAGACAAATAAACACTGTCTAACAGATACTGTAGCAGATGTGTGACACCCCACTAACAGACAGACAAATGAAAGGAGATATGGAGTACCCTCACTGGCAAAAGAGCAGGCACTGCCTGTCAAACAAACTCTTGAGAAAAGACTCTCTCAGTGATGAGCAATATGTGTTAGCCTCCAGTGAAGTTGGCTTAAGGAACATGACAAACACTTAAATTCCCTCTTATGGCCACAACAATCTCCAGATTCCAAAACCCATTGAAAACTGGTAAAACGTGCAGAACATGCAGTTCTCTCAAACACTAAAAGCCTCATTACAACCTCAGCTGAAGATGATCCCACAAGGAGAATGAGAATAAGATCAGGCAGCAGACGCTCCAAAAGTGTATACAAAACAAAGCATTCTTGCTGCTCCCTAAGGGCCACACATTCTCTTATATTATGAATGTGTTTTGCTAGTAAGAGTACACAGTATTATAGTCTTGCAGCTTGATTTAATAAACAAAGATAAAAATGCATATTTGCATACTCTAATACTGTTTAGAATCAAGTTCAACTCTACATCTCTAGTACCAATTGATTATTTCATTGATCTGTTAGTTTTTCATAGACTTATTAACAAACATTATTCTACTTTTTTTTTCAGTTAGCGTAAAAAATATCCCACTTCACGGTTACTGTTTCCAATACCTTCAGCACCCACAGCACACATGGGAATTCAATACAGACTCTCCTCAACTTGCTTACTGTTACATCAGACTAAACGGCTCCTACAAGTTGATCAATTTATGATGGACCCACACAGGCAGAAATGACTCTGATGGACATTCCCATACCGAGTACTTGCTTTGTCTTTCTGCACATCCAATTGGTTAGATTTCAGGTAGCACATCTGAATGAGGGAGGTACTGAAACTCAAAAATTGGTCCAGGGTTGATACCAATTCCAAAACCAATTTAAACTTTTAAGAGCTGGAATCAAATTTACACATAGAAAACTGAAATCCATTAGCCTGTGGTTATGAATTTGTATGGAACAGGATATAGAGACACTGTTCCTCTAGGACCAGGGCTGGGAACCACTGCTATAGTCCATTATTCTATAATGACAATCGGGTTTTACATGTGAGTACGTTTGGCAAAGTATTTACTGCAGAAACTCCTGGTTTATGATATTACTGAAACTTCAGACCTCAGCTTTCAGTACGGAGTGTGGTAACACAGCCAGGAGGGCGATTTGCTTTCAGTGTGGCTACAAAAACTTTGCATTCACAAAATGATAGATACCAGCAGGATGCCAGATGAAAACTGGAATTTGCTGTTCTTGTCTTTAGGAAAAACAATTTGCTCTGAAACATTTTTCAGCAATTATCATGTCAAACTTTGACCAAATAACAACATACAGTACAGGGTTCAATTTAAAGATTCCCTCCTGCTCTCTCTCACCCACTCTCTCAGTGGCATAATGGGAAAAAAGTGTATACAGACAGAATTCTTTAGAAGTGGTTATCTGACCCCCTGGGCAAAGGTTTCAGTTCCCCACAATTCTAATTTCACTTTTCTCTATTGCTTCAGTGCCACAGAGAGTCATCTGGCATCTGACACTGCATCACAAAGGGTCCAACATTTACAATGTTTGTTTCCAATTCAATTCCCAATTATCTGGCGGAGATTGGATGTCAACAAAAAGTTTATGGAACTATCATATCAGAAACACCAATCGTGCTGGGCAAACCACATGGAAAAGCCTTCACCACACAGAAAGAAATGTTTATTTTGCTGGCAACCCAGGGAATTAAATCAATTTCTGTCCCAGACTGGAAAGACCTACAGTATGTGAGTTAAGATGGAGTTATGAATTTGACTTTGTCTGTAATGTCTTTTGCAGTCTTTGTCAAAATGTAACTATCCATTTGTAAGCCAAAAAAACATTCCGGTCTAAAACGTGCAGTCACAAGGTACTTTGTGAGGGCCAAGTAATGCATTCTTTTAAAATAGGAGTACAATATCAGTACCATTTACCTCCGGTAATCAAAATAACAGGAAGGATTTTTTTACAACAACCCAAACTTTACTGTCTCATCACAAAGAAAGGGTTATTTTACAGGGACAAAATGTACACCGAGTCATTTTGAATATGGAGGGTTTTTTTTCTTGGATTATTTTTTATAGTGACAGCCCTATTTTTTTTTTTTGGTCTGTGCAGAACAAAAACTAGAAAGCCATGCTACAGTCACAGTGGTGTGAGATGGGTGAGCTACCTGTCGAAGTTGATCGGATAGAGAATAACCTCTTCAGGAGACACGCCCTTCCACTGCATGACGTAGGCCTGCTGCAGCATCACCACAGGCTGGTACTGTTGGTATGGTGCACCACGGTTCACGCCCCGCAGTGCCAGCGGACGACTGGAGTATGTCTCCCTGGCAATGAGGAGAGTCAGATTCTCGGGGCGCCGGGCTTGGATATACAGCTGTAGACAGAGAAAATATTTCCTTTTCATATACAGTACGTGTGTGTGTTGTACTCCAGCTTCCTGCCTCCTTGTTTTTCTCAGTGGTGGCAACAGTTAAAGGGACCTGAGAGGGTGTATCAGATCATTAATATAAAAAAATAATTGCAAACGAATTCCCCCAGAAGACTGCCTCTCCCAACAAGCCAAATCTCCATTTCTGCCTCCCCTTTCAGGAGCCATCAGCCTCAGTGGAGACAGCATTAGCATGACACTGTGTTGGAAAAAAGGTGAAAAAAAGATAAAACTCTGAAACCGAAACTGGCAGCTTTTAGGTCAGTACAGGTTCATTCATGAAAGCTCCACAGCTAGGAGCTTTTACAAAATCTTAAATCTGGACAGGACAAATACTTCAAATCTGTGGGACACGGGTAAATTACAGTTTCAGGTTCTCAAAACTGAACTAGAAGAATATATCCTAACAACAGGGGGAAAAGAAGACATTGTCCTCATAAAAAAGAGGTTGTTCCTTTATTCATGATGATTTGCAGGTCTGTGAATATGTAAAATGATCCCAGGATCGCAACCATTTTCTGAAGGAACTCAGGGTATCAGGTTAAGAAGCATGGCTGAATTAAGTGCTCCAGACTCCTACAGAAGTACAGTTATCGATAAGAAAAGGTCATTTGTCCTGCAACTCATAAATCTCATCATTAAACAATTCCCCTGATTCAAATAACCAAGAAATTATGTGATTAGTTATAAAAACTATTTCTTATTTAGAGTTTTTATGCTTTAATATCCATGTTATGAAGCAACTATGCATTGATAAACCCAATATATATTTGTTAAGACTTGAACATTTCTCTGTGGACATTTAAAAACATAACCATCCCCTTTTGATGCAGTAACACTAGAGTCTCCTATCCAGAAATGCATGACTGCAGAAAAAGCTAATAAAATTCCTGCCACATCAGCATCTTGTACAAGTCTTTCTACACGTCGGTCAAATGTAGTCATGCAACAACACATTTGGAATGCTAAAAATGGCATGGAAGGAAAGACATGTACCATTTGCACGCATAGCCTGTTGAGACAAAAGCCCTGCTGATTCCTAGAGCACGTCAAAATAAAGTTGTTTAAAATGCATGTGATGGTTGTAAAAAGGTGCTACAAAGGTAGCCAAAAAATAACTGGGCAAAAAGCTGATTTTGGTAAACTAATATCCTCTCAAAACAAAATCATTTTAAATGGAAAATTAGTATCTCAGGGTTTCCCTTTGCAATATTTTTAAAGGCTATAAAAATAGTAAAAGTCATACTCTCTATTTAGATTTGTAAGACTTGTATTGCTGCCAGAATACCAAAAAGCCTCTGCTTGATGAAATAAGCCTTTAACATTGAAAAGGAACTGCTGTGACTGGATCTCGCTCAGGAAAGTGTAGCCGAATCAGACACATCTAAAATGGAACATTTAACTTTTTTAGAGAAATTGTAATTTGGGCCTTTTGTTTTATTTTAATCGTAATGGCACTTTACAATCTGCAGTGCTGTGTTTTAAACAACATGTATTTATGCTGCTCTCTAGCATGCATGTCCAACACACCCGCATAAGCAGAATAACTTTGTGTTGGGCTGACCTTAATCTTCTCAAAAAAGAAATTCTCAGAAAGCAAAGGCCATCCGCTGAAGACTGGCCATTGTTACCCCATTATTTTTCCTACATTGTTTTATTCCTTCAAAAGCACTCAGAGTTCCAAGTGTTCTTTCTTTACACTAAGTACACATCAGTGCTGAAAGTATCTATGTACCAGCTTCATTACGTCCTATGAAAACAGTACAGACAGCAGACAATCCTCCTTAAATACCCAGATATTATATATGAATCATACTGACAAATGGCATATATTTAGTTCTGACAGTTGTGTAGAAAAGTTTTTATGACCCCGCCAAATAGTAAGCATGCAACAGCAATGTAAAATTCCATTAAGTACAAATAAGATAAGCACTGCACAAACACCAGATAAGTACTGGAACGTTCCATTTTTTTTTTAAAAGGGCATTGTTTTCATTTTTACAGTCCACCTTGTTTTCAAAGCTTGTTGCCACTTGTCCTAAGACCTCAGCAATTGCAATGTTCAAGAATCCCTGTGTTTAAACAATTAAAGATCATTTTTAATGCTAAATATATCTTCTGATTAAACAGACTTAAATTCAAACTCGGAATTTGGCAACAGAAAACAGTTCAGCAAATCCATTTGACATGATGGTTGTCATAACAAGGCTGCAAGCTAATGGATCATTCCACCCACACTGCAGCAAGGGCTTCAGAACCATATTTTGATGAGGTGTTTAAATTTAGGAATTTCAAAACAAGAAGAATGTGACCGTCTGGATAAGTATGCTGTGTCTATAAATTAAGACAAATCATATTTACATAGGACATTTTATACAGCACCAAATGGAGAGGAGAGCTTTGCAACAGGTTACAGTTCACATAATTCTGGATTCTTCATATAAACCCACCACACCTGGCTCTATAAGAAAGCCAAACTTGAACACAGAGAATGAACAGAAGAATACAGAAAATACATTTTGCTTCCTCTACTTTTGTCCCATACCTTATTAATGGATATATTATGTAATTTCCTTTGATAAAGTACCACTTTAAAATGTATAATAAACAGGACATACAAGTCTATAGGCTGATTCCTGCTTATAATTAACCTCATCTGTGATATTGATAGTATATACTATATGTAGTACAGCACCAAGTAGAAATGGTGCAAACACAAACACAGCAGTAGTTTGGCTGGGCTATTTAATAGCAACGCCTGGTAGCTTGGCTTGGTGAATCAAGAAGCACCAGATGCTCATATGGAAGGGAACAAGTAATAGGTTTATTGCATGCTGAAAGGAGAGGAGAGAAAACACAATGTTTCGGCTGTGAAGCCTTCTTCAGGTGTGAAGAAGGCTGAAGAAGAAGGCTTCACAGCCGAAACGTTGCGTTTTCTCTCTTCTCTTTTTAGCATGGAATAAACCTATTACTTGTTCCTTTGCAGACTACGCATGCTGACGCAGCTACCCACTTGAACTGCTCATATGGAAGGCTGATACTACAGTTGTGGAAGAACTTGGAAACTCCAATGTTCAGCAAATTATTTGAATATGTTAAATAACTTATAAATACACATGATTTTACATGTATTGATCTATCTTCAATGGACAAGTGCCATTCTCAGCAGCTGTCTTTCTCAGAAGCAGGATGCTGTGTGCCTGTCTGGTCAAGATCATCGCATACTCACAGAGTAGACACCCAGCTGAATGCCACCCTGTACATTATCACTGGAAATCTAAGCTCCACCCCACTCCCTGGGCTACCTGTCCTAGCAAACATCATTCCTACACACATCCAATGACTCACAATGACCCACAAAATGCTCAAAAAGGTTCAAAATGCTCCTCACCTGCAACTGCACGAGGACATACTTAACCCTCCCGGGCTCAAGAATGGTAATCACTGGACTTAACAAACACACACCTCATCAAATGCCCTATCCATCAACCTCCTGGCTTTCACTTTCCAACAAAAGAGTGGTCCAAAGTGTTTTAGGAATGGTCATGGTCCATGTGTTACCAACCTCTATAGATGGGGAATAAGTGACAATGATCTACAGTAGGTTATGGTATGGGCTGTAAACCAGCCAGATTCATATATCATACCAAAAGGAGAATTTGCAAACATTAAAGCCTGGGCAAACATCTGACACATATTGTAACATTTAATATATGCAAATGCAGTGTATTAGAAACAGGTACTGTAAAGAAAAAAAAACCTTTACATATACGTAAGTAAAGCACTACGATCAAAGAATATAGTTATGAAAAAGATTTAGGTCTTTAAATGGTACTTATACGGTCACATTATTTACATCTTAGACACTATAGAGAGGTAATCTGAATCTGAAATTATGCAAACCCTCCCTATGCCATCACATGCCATTTTTAATTGTCAAATTAAACAAATTATGCATCTATGTTTTTTCAAACTTAATATATCAATCAAAACCTGAATGCTGAAACTGAAGACTATGGACAGGCTATATTACAGTAAATACCAAAACTAATGCATCCCTGAACTCAATATTTGGTGAAGGAAGAGCCTTTGGTAGCAATTACAACCACAAGTGGTTTAGGGGCAAGTGTTTTCTTGGCAGATTGGCTCAAGCTCTCTCCTGTTGCTTGGGGCTCATTTATGGACAGTAGGTTTCAAGTCATTCCACGTATTCTCAACAGGACTTTGACTTTGCCAGTCCACTCATAGAATTTTTGGCGTTTTTTTCTATAATGGTTTCCTTCTTTCCACATGGCTATACAGTCCAGGTTTGATTTATGGAATTTTGAAGGGACACCCTGATCTATGCTGGGTGTCTGGGTAGTATTTTATACTTTCCATTTCCTTTCCATTACCTTCTTGATCGGCTTCACCATGTCCAAAGTGTGATTGTCTTTGAATTTTTGTGTATCCTTCTCTTTCTAGAACATTATCCCAGAGCTGTTTTGAAAGCTCCTTGGCTTTCATGGTTGAATCTTTACTTGAATTTCACTACTTGACTGAAGCTCCTTAAAGAGACATATTTATGTAAAAAGACATATTTATTCTGAACTCATATGAACTTTATTGTATTGTATTACTGTACGTGTACATGGATGGTGGCTCATTAATGTTATTTTGTTTATCTAAATTAATTTAGGTTTGCTACAGCAAAGGTTTGAAAACTTATGAAATAATGATTTTCCATTTTCTTCCATATTAACTATACCTGTTTCTTTTCTGTTTTTTTTTGCTTTGAATGTGTGTTGCAGATTGTGTATAGAACAAATATTAATTTCTACTACAAAGTGTCATAACTGCAAGCCTTAAAACAACAAAACTGTGAAAACTATGCACTGTGAACCGGGTCTGGTTGCATTTGCAAGGCACTGTATTGTTCAAAGAAGGATTTACTAAAACCTCATTTAGAATGCTGTGTACAATTTTGTGACCACATTACAAAAAATATTGCTGCTCTGGATTAAGTTCAGAGAGGAGCAATCTGATACAGTCCTAGACTGAAAGGAAATTTCTACACTGACAGGCTAAAAGCATTTAACCTTAATAGTCTCGCAGAGAGAAGAATATGAGGGGAACTGATTCAAGTATTCAAAATCCTCAATGGAAATGATAAAGTCAACCCAGTGGATTTCTTCAGAATGAACAGTGAAACATGAACCAGAGCACTCAAGTGCAGACTTCTTGGATGTGCATTTAAAAACTAAGAAAAGAAGTCACTTCTTTATACATATTGTGGAACAAACAATTCAGCCATATTGACATAGAGGATAACCTGGCTGCTTTTAGAAAAATGGCTGGATAAGATCCTCAGATTAATTAGCTTCTAATAACCAAACGAGCTAGATGGTCCTAATGGCTTCTTCTCATTTGCATATATTTAATTTATTGGAAAGTATTTTTCTATCTGGAGTCAACCCTAAGTATCTGACTTGAAACAGATAAACTAGTACAGTATGTACCAACATAAGTAACAAAATTCATGTATTCTAAAATAAGTACTGACAGGCAATAGATAATGCAGATGTGCAAAACATCTGGCACAGAACATAAATTTGATCAAGATCTTGATATTAATTGAATGATTGCAAAACTGGAAAGGTTTGGGATATACTACATCTAAATGTAAAAATGCATGCTGAAACTACTAGGCTTAAGGCTTTGGAATCACTACAATACACTTCAGGTCAAATGAAAATCCCTATTGATTTCTAAAGATCCTATCCCAATGGGGAGATAATTTGGAGCTTTTAATCCATAGCATTTTTTCCCCAGTCATACTTACAATCCTGTGGTGTAGCCAATGTCTTGTATGACAGCAAAAAGCAGGTTTCAAAATTCAATAAGGTATCTGTCTTCCTAAATAAGTTTCCTAAAACAGAATTACAGTTGCTAACCCACATCCAATTGAAAGAAATATAGATGTATTGAAAATGATGCTTGCTCCTACTTTCCTTAACCCATAGCTTTGTAAACGTCAATTCAAACCCCAACACAAGATACACTTGTCAGTTTATTCAAAATGAGCATGCACTGCAGCATCTCACCATCAATGGAATTACACCTCACCATCAATGAAAAATGAACATTGCTCTTTTAGAAAACTCTTATATAAGCATAGTATAACATTCCATTGTTCCAGCAAAGGGCAATAGAGCAGAAAGCCATGGCGATCAAAGAAGGGTAAAATATACAGAGGGCTGGCAAGGCATAATAGGAACAATGGTAAACCCATAAACACTATGAGAATAATTTCTCCAGAAAACAAGTGCATTACCTGTGCATACTGTCCACTGCATATAACACCATTCCACCTGGGTACAGTGAGGCAGCCAGGGTGATGGATGAGGTAGTTGTCCACTCTGGCAATGTAGGAATCTGGGTATCCGGTTACTGATCCATCCAGGTCATGAAAGATGGAGGTTTTGTCCCCGTCTAGGTCATTAGCACCAAACCACTGGCCTGGCTTGCCAAAGAATACATTCAGGCCCACCTAATCGTAAAGCAAAGATACCAGATAAAAAACAGATCTATCTCTACAGTAAATATGTGCAAGATTCAGCTGTTCAGTCTGTCACGAAGTGCCCAAAACTGGTCAACAAATATTTGGAGAAAGTTTACTTTCTCAAACAGGTGGCAAAAAAGACAGACTATTTGGCACACTGTTACACAGCTAGAAGAGTCTTGTTACCTTTAAAACCCAATCCAAAAGTGTAAATGCAGTTATTTGATCCTTTCATTAGAGCCTTCTCTTGGTGTTAGCTAAAAGCCTTTTCTTAAATAGATCATTTTGCAACAATAGCAGAAAGCTGGCAATAATAGACATGAAATCCAGCTTCTGAGAAAATGGGAAATAACATTCAAACCTCAAAAGTGTCCAACAAATTCACAATCAACTTGGGCATGACACTGGCCTGGGAATTCATACAAAGCAACTGCTTGAGCTTTTATAATCTGAGCAAGCCTGGCATACGTTTAATACAGACTATAGTACAGAGTGAAATTAATTAGCGCCAGTCATTCTCTGCCAAGAAAACAGAACTGCTATTGTTGCACCTAAAGACTTTTAGTCTAAGCAAAGGGGATAGTTTAAATGGAAAATACAGAATGATGAAGTAGGAGAGTCCAGGATCCGCAAGGAGAGCAAGCCTCTTCCTCTACAAAGTAATTACTTTGAACAATTAGAACAATGGGTTTTGTTCAGGCGCTGTTAGACAGGAGCATTGAATGCCAGAGGCAATGAAATGAAGACGTCCCTATTAATATCCACAAAGAACTAAATAAAAGCTTACTAATTATGTTACATGTGTTGTGCTTTCACTTTTAGAAGGGATGGGTTTTCTCCTGCATATCAAATGCTTGTTCAGTGACCTATTTTTCTTAATATAGTGCAGACACACTGTAATCCAGCCTTGTTCTATAGAAACTGATAGAAGTATTAGAAATGTACTGATACATTCTTTGACTTACATCTCTGATTACTAACACTTAATGAGGTGAACTATACAAGGCTCCCCATATCAGACATTCTTACACTACAATACATTTTTCTGTGCAAAAGGATAGGACATTGAAGTTCTATTTTGTGATTGGTTTGTCATGAAAAACAGGCTTTAAGAAGTCTATGCATCTGTTTTAATTTGTGCCTTAAGCAATTCTACAAGAATGCAGTCAACAGTTCCATGAAAGGGGACACTGACCTTAAATTGGCTCTACAAAAAAGTAGGAAATGCAATTGCAGATCATTATGACCTCTATACTTTCTGCAGCGCCATAAATAAAAACATCCATGTCATTCTTTAAATATTTTCTTAGTCCATGGAGGATATTTTGGCTGTCTTAACAGCTGCTGTAAGAACTCAAGATCTACATGAACAATGTACAAATATTTTAGGATTGTCCAAACCATACTGGAATGAAACCTAGAGCAAACAATTATCATAAAATAGGGACAGAGAGAAAATCATTTCAAAACCTCTATAGCTGATATATCTGTGTTGCTGTGATATATTTTAATACTCTCTTTGCAATGTGTTAAGGGTTTAAGAAATGGAATAGGACAGGTAAAGTCCTTACACTTCTTTCCATCTTGACAGAGGACACGTTGTTCTGAGGGCTGACCTGCCAGGCGTTCTTCATGAAGAATCCCAAGGCACTGGAATACCTGTCTGCGGTTGGGGTGAACTTCTTGAAGGAACATTCGGTCAATCTGACAGGGCCATCATAGATCTGGAATCCACGAATTGGAAAAGTCCTTCACAGTACAAAAAAAAACAAAAACAATTGTCATTTTCTCAAAGCACAAAGAGTCACAGCCATCACCAAGATTTAAACCATCCTTCTGTTTATTTCTCAGGGACCAAAATCAGGGGTCTCCTACCCAGGTGTTAGAGGGCCCCAGTGAAAATATTCTTATAGGTTATCCTAAATCACTTGGTATTTAAGGACTTGGAACACTTCCTTGAGCAATTAGTCAACCAAGCAAATAATGTTTCAATGAAGGTGACATTAATTCTTGAGGGATGAGGGCTATTCTGATTTCTGTTTTAATTCATCCATTCATTTATTTTTTAAACACATTATCCAGTACAGAGTCTTGGGGGAGCCAGAGCCTAACCTGGCAAGCAAATGTGGGGTTCCATTGCAGGGCACTCACAGATACACACACACTAACACCAGTTCTTTCCCAGAAGCCAATTAACCTACCAGTTTGTCTTTGGAAACCACCGAGAGGAAACCCAAATGAACAGGGGGAGAACATAAAACTCCACATAGATAGCACTCCAGGAATTAAGCCCAGGGTTCCTACGCTGTGAGGCAGCAAGGTTAACCACCGTGCCCAATTTTGTTGCAAATGCTCTCTACTTCTCTACTTTATCGAACACTGCACCTACTTAATTGGTTCCATAGTTAAAGTGTTCCAGGCCCTTCAAGATGGATGGTTTAAAGGTTCCATCTACTACCTGCAGGAATGTGGCTCTCCAAGACCGCGGTCGAATGACCCTGCTTTGGAACACACTTGCAGGAGAACACAAAAGGCATAGGACATGGGATCTGTGATCTTTAAGGCTGAATTTCACCCAAAGCCTGAAGGTAAATTGTTAAAAATACATTAAAAAACTCACTTGTTCCTGGGGAGGGTTCTGTATTCTCCATTGGCTCCCTCACCCCAGTAGCTGTTCTGGCCTCCATGGCTGCCCACATTACTGCTCTCGCCGACAAATATAGACTTGGTCACCTCCAGGCTGGAGCCCTCATCAGTTGGGAAAGTTCCATCACTATTCACAGAATGATAACAAAGTGCTGAATGAATTGCAGGCTAAATTAAGTACAAATATTCTGGAACGCTAACATCTGATACATTTTAAATACTAGGAAATGAAATATGTAAGATATGTTAGAGCATTCGTCATAATGTACACTGTCTTATGATTCAATGAAAGCAAATGTCAGGGTGTACTCTTAGCAACCACTGTCCTGGAGGGCAAAAAGGAACACTCAGTCATTCAGCCACCTAATGTGTCTAGAAAATATCACATATTACTGAATAATTCTGCATACAGAAAGTTTACAATAAAGCAACTAGCAGTGATTGTACTAAGAATGTTCTGCATGTAGAACTGGCTAATTCAATATCCTGCTCAGCATTGCCTGGCTCCAGGACTCCTATAAATTCTCCATAGGAGAATACATAGATAACAGCTTATCACATTCTGCAACTGCTCCAATGGCGTTGTTAAAAAAAAAGCAGAGCAGAACATTTATTTTCTTTAAAAAAAGGTATCTTGCAAATTCCTATAGATATGCCTCTCTTAAATCTAATCATACTAGTGGCTGATAAAACACTGCAAACTCCAGCTGTTCCCCAGACTGAAAGCTGAGAGGCCTTTGAATGGTGCCCATTTAACCAGTGGAGGTGCTCCTTTCATGATAAAAGTAAGCAGACCCTGTACAGTACATGGCAACTGAAATTGTGCTACAGTGTAACAAAAACCCATTCATCAGTCCATACTTTTTTAAAACATGTATAGCCTTGTAGTGTATAACCTTATCTGTAAAATGTGTAAATTTTAGTGTTTGGACGGCATTAGTATTTTTAATACTTACATGCTAAGCTCATTTTAACTTGCAGATTTTTGCAATTTTCTGTGTTTCTCACAAAAATGATCAAGCCTTTTAAAAGATCACTTTTAGAGTAAATATTGCAGTGGATAACAATAAATATGCTGAGCATCACAAGAAACGTGTCAATCCACAGTATGAAAGTATGCATTTAAAAAAATAAAGCATGTAGATTTTGAATACGCAGGTGATGTAACATGTTCAATGTTAAGCATGGTGAAAAACTGAGAAATACACAGAAAGGAACCAATATACTAATCAAGAGATCAATGCCTTCAGAGCATTGGTATGCTGGATGCTTGACTAAGTAGGACCACTGCTGTTTACCAAATGAGGTCAATGAATGACTGCAATCTGGGAGACCATGAGTCATGACACCTCACCAAGTTTGGCATCGAGATGCATGGTCCATTTTTAAGATCATTTTCATACTGCCATTTCCCCTGCACTTCCTGCAGGCTCATTCTGCCATTACAGCATCCTAGCACAATTACGACTTTCACATGAGATGGGAGACACAAATCTGCTATAGCGATCCAACTCTCCAGACATGAGCCCCAATGAGATGGGCATCGTGGACCCGGAAACCAGTGAACAGCACTGAGAAAATAGGAATCTGAACCTGCTGCAAAGTAGGTGTTGCACATGTACAGCTTGTATTGATTCTAGTAGTGCCCACACAAGCTACTAGCCTAGTGACCTTCACTATAAATCCTGTTGATGACAAATGTGATGTAATGAATTTACCCACAGTATGTCATGTCTGTTCAATAAACTGTCAGTGCATCTGCTATAAAAAAAAAAATCCAAGATAACTTTGTGAATCTGTTGCAAATTAAGAGTGATAAGTTTGTTTTGTTGGGCAGTATGTATCAAACCTTTCCAGGGGAGTCATTTTGTATTTTTCTTATGCAGGAATGGGGGGAAAGAATACTGCCGATGCACCTGCACTGCTAATTAGTTTCAGAATTCCTTAATTCCTTATATTATGTCAAAAACAATACCTGGCAAGAGTGAGGCCAATGCCATTATCAGCAAATCTGAAATGAAGGCAGAATCAGAGCATTAAAGTTTAATTTCTAAAATCAGCAGAATCACACAACACGTGATAATATTTCAAAGTTTTAACCAATATGTTCAACTGGAAAAAAGACCAATGATACATTGCAATATTTCATTCATATGAATTGCAGGTTTTTAAAAAATAAATAAAGTACTATAATAAGCCTGAATTTCTTAAAGATTCAGCCTCATGTTGTACATGTCTATAATCATCATTTTTGAGTGCCCTTCTTCCCCATGTTCCTGTTCTGAACTGAATCACACACAGCTGGGCTTTTATATTTCCATAGGCGCTCAAAAACGAAACCTTAAACCTTAAACCCTAATCTGCTGCTTAAGTAGCTGTTTATGGAAACCACTGATAGATAGGAGGCGCTGTGGATGAAAAGGGAAAGGAAAAAGGGAAACGTACCCACAGTTTTGGAAAGTGATGTCCCCACCTCGTGCCCAGGCTCCATGGTCATTATTTTTGAAGGCTACCAGCCCGTCAATGACAGCAGGGACTCTTGGCTTTGCTGGATCTGCATCTTGGTGAGGACGGTACCTGGGACATCACCCACATGAGACACCTATAACTCTGTTGTCACTGTATGATATATTTGCCTTGCTAACCACTTCTACTGTCAATTACCAGAGCATAGCGCACCTTTTTGGCTCCAACCAACAAACATCTAACAACTTACATCTTTTACAAAATTACTTACATCTTATCAAAGTGCTCTCATTTAAATGTACGAGGGCAAAAGGGATCTTAGACACAGAAATTATTGAAAGATCTAAGGTTTATGTTGCTTTAGAACCTGGAGATAAAGCAATCGAATTTTAAAACACAGAGGCACAGCTATCATCATAATACAGATTTATACACAACAAATGATTTTGTTACTCACCATGGGGTTTTCAGTAATACAATGAGAATGGGTAAGAAAATAAAACCAAGCCTTCATGCGAAACGCAAAAACATTTTAAATGAGTTTATTTTGCCTTAATGAGAAGAAAACCCTTGCCTCCGCCAAAACAATTATTTTTCTAAACAGCATGTGAGCTCTTTAAAAGCCATTTCATGGAGACAGAGAGAAACATTTTTTTAAACACTGGAAGTGGTAAATTATTGCTATAAGCAGATGATTAAAAACTCTCATATGTGCTTTTACATTTGCATAATGCATTTGTGTCTAGTATTTCATTCAATGTTTTTTTCCGAATGAATAATTTGATTGCACTGGGGAATGCAATCAATCTGACTGTTACGCCTTCAAATACCACAGAGGGGGTAGTACTAACGGTATAGAAACAAGACTGACCAGAATTAATAAAAAGGTGAATAAATGGAAACATTTCACCGCTGGCTAGGTGAGTGCCATGTGTGGGATGGAAGGGAATGATAATGGATAATGCCCTGGGATCTGTTTTTAACTGGCATGCAACTCAAATACAACGTCAAAATGCTTCCATCTCAGAATGAGTTAAACATTCGTGCGGAGATGTACAGTATAAAGAGCATAATGGTTTCACTAAAGCTACAGGTGGTATCTGCTTTAATTAAATGATCATTATGACAATGAATCTATAAAAAAGTGTATATTTTTTTCTTTTGTGAGCTAATGCATGTCAGGGCACCTAAAGCACAGCTGTTGTAATGCTTCAGGAATAATGCATAGGCGTGAGTTATTTAAGAACAGATACAAAAGACGGCTATTCAGCCCATCTACAGTGACTATCAGAAGTATTCACTCAAACTTACATTTTATTGCAGATTACATAATGTGGAATCATAATGTATTTAAGAGGATTTTTTTGCTATTGATCAACACAAAAAAACTCTATACTGTGAAAGAGAACACAAAATCTACAGATCACGCTAAATTAATTCTAAACAGAAAACAGAAAATAGCTGATTGCAGAACTATTCACCCGCCTTAAGTCAATATTTGGTAGAGACACCTTTAGAGAAATCATGGTCATGAGTCTTCTTGGATAAGTCTTTACCAAGTCCAGCTTTGCAAATCTGGACACTGCAATTTGTGTCCATTCTTCTTTGCAAAGACTCCCTCAAATTGGACAGAGACCAATGGTGAACAGATTCTCAACTGGATTGAGGTCCGGGTTCTAGGCTTTTTGTTTCTAAGACACTGCATTGTGGCTTAAGTTGTACATTTTGGATCCTTGATCTGCTGGAAACTTAACCTTCTCCCAAATCCCAGGTCTCCTGCAGACTTCAATCTTCCCAAGTCTTTCACATCTTGATGTAGTGAACTATCCCCATATCATGCTTTACGGTAGGGATGGTGTTCCCAGGACAATGTGCAACATTACTCTTGCAACAAACACAGTGCTTAGTGTTGAAGCCAAATAGGTCAACCACAGACCTGTCATCTTCCACTTCGTCTCAGAGTCTCCTGCATGCCTTCTGGCACACAGTAATTGAGATCAGATGTGAGTTTTATTCAACAATGGCTTTTGTTTTGCCATTTTCCCATGAAGCCCAGATTTGCAAAGCACCCGGGCAATCATTGTCATACTGTACGCAGTTTCTACCATCTCGGCCAAGGAAACCTGTAATTCCTTTGGAGCTGTCTTGGTGGCCTCCCTGACTAGTGCCCTTCTCGCTTAGATACTCAGGACACACTGTTCTGCAGAGATTCACAGTTGTGCCATATTTCCTACATTTCTTTATAATAGACTTTACTGTGCTTTGGGGATATTTAATGCTTTGGAAATTTTCTTTCCCCTGACTGCTGCTTTTCAATAATCCTATCCCCAATTAGTTTTAAATGTTCCTTTGTCTTCATGATGTCGTTTTTGTTGGGAGTTGTACTAATCAACTGTGGGACCTCCCTGAGATACAGTAGGTGTATTCAACCTGAACTCCTTAATTTCAAACGTTGACTCCATTCAACTAATTACTGCATGTGACTTCTAAAACAACTGATTGCACCACAGACTAAGTGTGTCAAAGCAAAGGGATTGAATACTTATGCAATCTCTTATTTTCTGTTATATATATTCTAATTAAATAAGGAGGATCAGTACATTTTTTTAATTTTAACATTATAGTGTTTTGGGTCAAAACCCAAAGGGGACTTTTGATAGCCACTTTAGCCCATTTGTAAATTACCAGCTAATGATTCCAAGAATTTCATCCAGCCTTTTCTTTAAGGAAGCCAGGATACTGACTTCAACAATGGTTGGGTAGCTTGTTCCATACTTCTACAAGCCTTTGCGTAAAGAAGTTTTAAATACATTTTCATTTAGTTCCAACGTCTCTAGTTCTTATTTCTCTGTTGATTCTGAAATCTGCTGGGTTGACTTTGACTTCATTTCCTTTGAGGATTTTGAATACTTCTGTTTTGGTATGGTCTGCAAACTTAGTAATAGTTTATGAACTGGCTCTAGATCACTGATATAAACTAGGAAGAGCAGTGGTCCTGGTATAGATTCCTGTGGTACTCAGCTAATTGCATCACCACCATATATGAGCATTCTCCCCTGTTCTGTTTTCTCCTTTTTCTGTCCGTTAATCCTTTTTTCTATCCAAAAACACACAATTCACTGAATGCCGACCTCCCGTAATTTGAAAAATAATCTTTTAAGAGGAACTATACAAATAACCTTCTTATGTGCTTAATATAACATATTGCAGTCTCTGTACAAGTCCATTACAGTAATGGACATTAATGGCTCAGGAATAAAACAAATAATTAAGAAAAGCAAAACAAGTATTTTGATACAAGTCCAGATAATACTAAGTGACACACTCAGGAAATGGTACCTTGCATTATCAATGGTGAGATACTCTCTAGGATTTGCAGCACTGGCATTGGATGTCTTCACTCCTTTCCCAATGAAGAGTCCAGCCTGCAGACAGTCAGACACACAGGGACTCACAGCTACTGACAGCGGAAAACAAAGAACTCCTTGTTAAGGACACAAGCTTCACAGCCCAGAAAACTTTCCTTCTCCAGTCATAGACATGATAGACCGTGAAGGATGGAACTACTGCTCTGAACCTAGAAGGAAGAAGCTGAATAACAACAACCTTATTAAAACTTTAACTTAAAGGACTCTAGACACCAAATGTAAAACATTTATTATTCCACAGATGTGCTCTTTAATTTACTAAAGGAAACTTGGACTTCATAATGTTACCTTTCTGTACACTAAAAACCACCTACCCTACCACAGCTATAAAGATCGCCACATTCTGTGAAAAATATATACTTCACTATCATTTGATCATCCTAACAATGTGTCTACCTTTCTCTATTACCCCATTGTCAGACGAATTCCTTCCATTTTAACAGTTTTGGCAAGCATGATCACTGCAATTTAGAGATAAACAGATGAAAACCTGACATTACACCTTGCCTTTGAAAGCTTTGTAAAAAGAAGCAACATCACTGGGACGAACTATAGGACTTCAATGTTGCATCACTAGTTTCTTTCTTAATTTCTTTTATACATCAAAACTGCAATTTTGGAGTGAAAAAGTAAGTTTTGCAAAAACTCATGAGTATGAGTTTTGTGTATCACCACTTTCTGAGTTAGAAGTTTGAAATTACAGGATGTAGAATTATAGCTTGAAGCACAAAGCATTATAAGTTAAAATCTATCAAGTTAAAAATATTTACTAAGCTCATGTTTAGAAAACAACATATTTTTTATCTACTTTCTGGAAATATGGTACCCTTTTAAGCACATAATTAAAATAATTCAAAAGAGGTAGTCTACAGTCAGATTTGAATTGGAAATGTCGCAATATGATACATACTTTGAAATTAGAGTGTACTCTGTTGTTGTAAAATATTCCCAAAGGTGTCAGTTCTGTCTTCCCCTCTGGGTATAAGCCTTCAGATAGTCCAGTGGGAACACGATGAAAAATGTACCAGATTCCAACATCCTTCACAGAAAACACATAAAGGAAGTTAGTGCTTTGCCTGTATACATTACATAAAAACACAGGTTAACTAACCCCAGAATTTTAATAATCAGAAATAAAATTATATCATGTACTGTTTTTTTTATTGCAGCATTGGTTCACTAAATTATTTTAAATCTTCATTAAATTAAGTCTTGTTACTGGACAGGTTTTGATAAATGAGGAAATGCGCCCGTATGAATGTTAAAAACCAAAATATTTTTTGTTCTGATTTTTAAACTTAAATTAATATAGCATACCTGTGCCCCCGCAGCTGCATTGTTAATTAAATTATTATTAGGATTTGCAATCCAAAATGTGCTGACAGCCCTAGAGAGGAAATGAAAAAACGCTATGATAAAAGCAGTAATAACTAAACACACACACAACGAAACCACGCCACTTTACTTTTTATGAAGATTGCTCTGGGGCTGGCTGTCATTTGTTTCTGTAAACTGAAGCTCAGCAAGTTGTCTCTTTACATCCTGTTCTGCCTGACTACTCAATATCTGTAAACTAGTACCCCACGACTAATTTACTAACTGCTGTAGCAGCACAGCACAGACTCACATGCAGTCGGTGCTCGGCACAGGCCTGTAGTTTCCAAAAACATTTTTGCGAATCCTTAGGCACATGGGCTCATCTCTGTCGGTAGGCAGGATAGTCCCTGGCTTTGTCAGGAGTCCCAGGTTATGATAGAACGTGTTTCTCTCTTCCACGCCGTCTTCAAGAAAGAAACAGTGGCCTAAGGTGTCATATGCGACAACATCTTTTACCTGTGGAAAAAAAAGCCATGAAAAACAGGACTCTAAAGGAAGCATATTTTAACTGTAGCAAAAATGTACAATCACACATGATCTTTAATAAAGTACTGATTAATAATCACACTAAAAACAAAAAGTATGGAATTGGCAGAACTATTAGTATGAATGCTAGGAGCTTATTAGACCTCTTTTCAGAGAACAGTTTTAAAAATCGGGTAATTTCAAACAGTTATATAGGATGTTTTGTCACTGTCAACCAAGATAAAATGTGGTTCTAGGCACCATATTCTCTAATCTACAATCCCTGTGACAGAATGTGTATGGAGTGCCTCAAAAACAAAGCATCAAGCCCACAAGAGCTCAAGATCAAATAGTGAAACACCAAGAGTCACAGTGGGCAATGGTTGGCAGCAAAAATGCAAAACTTCAAAAGAAGACTGGTAATTGCTTTCAAAACAGACAAAGCAGACCTATCGAAAAAGTTTTAACTTGTAGTAAAAAAGCCCATTTTATAGCATTCGAAACATTCATGTAGAACCTAATTCAGGAGTCTCAAACTCAGATCCTGGAGACCTTAGTGTCTTCTGGTTTTTCTTTCAGCCACATTCTCAGTACCATAGTTGGTCTAAATATTTAATATCTGCATACCTGTAATACTTCTAACAAGGTTCTAAGGGGATTTATAGGTAATTGTAAGTGAATGCAATATGTAAAATACCTTAAGTAAAAAACAATATAGGACTAATTTATGGAAAGACAGATTATTGGTTTAATTGACTACTCAGGCTGGAAGGGAAACCAGAGAATACCAGGCCCTCCAGGAAATTTGTAGCCCGCTGATCTAAAATATTGCTAGCGAAAGTTACAAATATAATCACCATCCCTTTCCTGAATGCCTTGTGCATCATTAAGCAATAAGCAAGTTAGGAACCCACAAGCAAGCCATGAGTGGCATGCACAGTCACACATCGGGAGAAGCCATGGTGGATCGACAGGTTCTCCAGGGAAGTTGGGGGATGGTAACCCCCTCTTTGATCGACATCTCCAGCCAGGTGGAAGTGCACAGGATAGCTTCCCAGGTTCTGCTGACCCATGGCGGTGAGCTCCACTCCTGACAGGTGAAAAGACCTGAAGCCCTTCTGGATCTACTGAGACAAAATTGAGTGAATACAGTTTTTCTTTTGTGCAATTGGTTTAAACCACTCTCTAGGTCCCTAAGTATGAAGCTCTTGTTTCTGTTGACAAGGAATAACAAAGGCTTTTCAATTTGAGAAATAACCAGACTTATTAAAAGTTCCCAGGATTTACTTAGTAAACCAAAGATGCTTTCCCTTATGTTTGCATCCTTTGTCTCTTACTAACACAGGTTGCAGCTGAGATGTGCAGTGACTTTGACAGCTGATGAATTACACCGTCTGTGATGGTTATCTAGACAACTCAATCTGTTCTTATTTCTTAAAAGGAAAAACAGCTTCATCTTCAGGGAATTTTAGAGATTTGCATTAAGAGTTTTTAGGCAAGAAAAATTACAGAATCAGGAACTTATCTTGTTCCATTTTGCTTACTGATATTTTCATTTGTGAAACTTTGCAAATAATTAATTTCTGAAGGTGTGAAACAACAATTGCCAATTGCATACCAAGTACAACACTTATGAGCTTCTTGAAAATGCAGGTTTGTGATTAGATGTGGCCTTGAGACATATCAATACATATTTAAGTAATAACTTGCTTCTTTTTTAATGTAGTGTAAATTACTTTTAATAGGAAACATGGTTGTTTTATTGACAGCTATTCATTATTCACAGTAGACTTACCTTAATATGTCCTCCAAACGTATCATAGTTAAAAATATCACAGTGATTTTCACCATAGCAGGAGCTTTCCATTTCACTTTTAACAATAATATTTCTGCTCAAGAGCCCAACTTCTGCCCTCATATCAATCCCATCTACGATTTCTCCCATGTGAAGATAACGAGGTTTCCCTGTCAAAAAACATAGCATGTCACATTAGAGGCAACTCTCATGAAATGGGCATAATTTCTAACTGAACGGCATTCTCCATTGCTAAGGGATCTCCAGTACCTGATGCAAGCATACATCCTAGAAAAAGCATCTGTGAGAGGTTGTAGGGCTTATATTTGGTGAAAGAGATCCATTAAATACTTATCCAGTTCAGGGTCACAACCCAAAGCCTATCCTGGGAAGCACTGGGCACAAAGGTATCCTACCCTGGATGGGATGCTAGTCCATTGCATGGGACACAAACTTTGCACTCATGCTAGGGTCAATTTGACGAAAGCCAATTGACCTACCAGTATGTCTTGGACTGTGGGAGGAACTCGGAGTACCCAGTGGAAACCAATGCAAACACATGTAGAACATACAAACACCGCAGATAGCACTCCGGGAAATGAGCCCAGAGCCCCAGCGCTGCGAGGCAGCAAAGGTAACCACTGTGCCACAGTGCTGCCTGGTGAAAGAGATATGCAAGTTACTGAAAACAAAACCATAAGGACTGAGCAAAAGCTCTTCATCTTTAGTGATCAGATCCATTTACAGTAGTTTCTCCCACTGAATGGCTTTGGCTGAGGGGGCACAGCTGGAACACATGATGGAGGTAAGAGAGACCTGCAGGACACTGTATTAGACAGCTGTGCCCAGGCAGTGATAAATGACAACGAGGGATGTACAGAAAGCAATAAAGAAAGAGACAAAACACTTGAATATTTGACAGTTTTGACATGTTCAGCTGCCAAACTGGGTTACATCTGAGGTTCCCAGATCAATAATCCAGTTCTAGCAAAGATATGGACTATCATTAATAATAATCTATCAATTAGATCAGATGTTTTCAACCCAGTTCTCAGAATTGTCACAATCGTCAGTGACTTAATCAGAATTTTAACTGGAACAATAATGTGTTCAAGCACACCATCTTAATCATTTTGTTTTCAGCTGAAACAGTTATAAAAAGGCTTGGATGAGTCAGACTGTCAGCTTAATCACCCATAGCTGAGCCAGAAATAAGACACAGAAGACCAGGGTCAAACCTAAGAATTTACACCTTACATACTGTAAAGCTTTTTGACTTAAATACTGGAAGATAATAGGTTAGAGACTTCAGAAGGGAGGAATTTATGCATTAGAGGCTTTTCAAAAAATGAAATGGTGAACCTCAGTGTGCTGCAATCAGATTTAAAAGTAGTGAAAAGCAGGTAAATGCATACCATCAATTTTCACCTGGTTGGTTTTGCACTCTGGACAGGGAAGAAGACTGAACTCTTCTGCCTGGTGCATGGAATAATCTGTACTGGCAATCACTATTCTGTCCCCAGGTACCCAGCTTGTGACATCATCCACCAAGTCTACAACAATACCTTTCAGAGCTTCCACTTTAAACCCTATGTGAGGTGAACCTGAATAAAAGAAGTATAAATATAAAAGTGTTATTTAACACAAAGTCTCTCAGAAGTTTGTACAACTGGCTCTAACCTCTGCCAATTTAGCAGTACTGCCATAATGCTGCTTCCTTGAAGGCAGATAACTGTAACTCAGTGTCAGGGTTGTTGAAAATGACTCCATTTGTCATTGTCCCTTTCTCTTGCACAACTGATTCTTAGCTGTTTATCATCTGCACTGCTGGTTTTCAGAGCAAATTAACTATTAAGATAAAACAACAAAGATCTTTATCTAATATAGCATGAAAAAAATATATAGCTTGATCTGATAAGTTTTCTGACAATTGCAGGCAAGCAAACATAAAATGTCATATTCCAATAGAACAGGGACACTAAACCTTTTACCCATTCACTATAGGCAGTGACTGTGAAGCGAGTCCCATCATATGTCTGAAATTCTCTCCTAGCTATAGCAGCACCAGTGGTTCCACTCATTGTATAGGGCCTCCGGTTCTCTGTCGTTGAGAAAGGCCCCCCTCGAAGTGTACCTACTAGTGCCCAGGGCTGCCTAAGGGAAAGAAATGACATTCAGCACTCTCTGCGTCTTTACTTCCCATGAAACACAAATGTACAGGCTGGACAAAGACATGGTCACCTCACTGATGAATGGCCTCTGCAAATATTGGATCAAGGCAGGCTGACCAGAAGGCTAGTGGGTTATTATTTCACCACGATCCCATCCAGCTCACTGACAGGCAGGCTCACAGGAGAACAGTAAACCCTGTGATTTGCATTGTTAAATATATGTATGGCTTCCTGACTTCAGCTATACAGTACATCCTGGCAAACGAGATTGTCATTGTTTTTATAAGGGAGAAGTCTGGAACACTGCTGGCACAGGGCCCTGTTCTTGCACAAAAGAAACGTACCATTATTTGCGGAATCTGAAGGCAGGTGCATAATACAGTGCCAGCAAAGAAATGCACCAGCTCACAGAAGAGATCAAGAAAACAACCAGAAGGGAAGTATTTATTTTAGATCAGCCTGGAAGGTATTTGCAAAAATGTAGAAAACACACAAAATTACTTGAATTAATCAGGTTTTTACTCAGTAGGAGATAGGAAACCTCTCTTGTTTTTACATGATAAAATCTTCTTGTTAACTGTTTTCAATTTAAAAAGCCCTTGCACAGGTTTCTGTCTTATAAAGCCCTTGTCTATTATTCATTTTCGTGAGATAGTTTTTTTCTGCTTAAACAGCCAGGGATCCCTTCGCTTATTTCAGCTTTATAGCACACGGTGGGAAATGAAGCATGCATTTGAAGAAACCATTTTACTAACATGGAGCTGTCCATGGTAAAGTGAAAACAAGCCACATGAGTACACAAGACATAGAGACTACTTTTCTTATTCACTAATGATTAGTTTTTTCCAATAATCCAAATCTGATTTGAACTCAGACAAAAAAAAAAATGCATCAGTAAATGCATCTGGTTACTGAAGAGGGCAAATCACCAAGGAACAAAAGAGAAATTTTCAGCCTTACCTGTACCCGAGGTGCTTAATGAATTTACTTCCCAAAACTTCAAGGATGTATTCCCTGGCCTCAAGGGACAAGCTCTTGGCAGCAGAGTCTCCTACTGCCATTGCCAGAATCACTCCCGCAGGCTGGTTACTGAGGAACTCCTTCAGTCTTCTGCTTTCGTTCGCCATCATGTGAGTGTCGAAGCGCTCGGAAGACAAGACTTGACCCGTTCCATCATCCACCACCCTGACATTTATACCCCTGCTTCCCCAGTACCTCTCAAATTGATACGGGCCGTGTTGCAGACCCATCGGGTGCAGTGTTCTTGCCAATAAAGTCCATGAAAGAGGTTTTTTCCCATGCATCTCCAGTGTTCCACCCTTGTCAACTCCGATGAACTTCCCACCGAAGTTCTCAACAGTCAAGCCTTCTGTAGACATCCCGTACAGGGAAATAGTGGCAGAACCATTGTAGGGACACTTTTCTGAACCAATGTGCAACACGCCACCATCCCTAATGAGAATGTACCTTGTTCTCAGAATGATACTGTCTTCTGGGTTGTCAGCAAACACCAGTACCCCTTAAATAAATAAACAAATGACCTGGTGTTTGAATTGATACCAGGAAATACATAAGCTGTATTGTTTCAGTGTAATATACTGTATTCATACCTAGCCCCTGATGGCATGCAGACAGAACATTAAACGTGATTCAGATCTTTGCTTCATTTTTAAGAATAAGAAAGCACAAACAAAACTGCCCAGACTTACCTCCACCCTCTATCACAATAGAGTGGACAGTGGCAGAAGATTCCAATTTAAGGAATAAACCAGCTCCAATCACAACTTTCCTGCTTCCGTCATGTCCAGGGCGCCAACTCAGCAGATAAGGGTTCTTATCGGGGCATCTGTCTGAAACAAACTCCTCAATTAATACTATACTGTGCTGTTCGGTGCTTGCATTGAATCAAATAGCAAAAAATATAAGGTAACATACAAACCTTCGGACATGCACTCTGAAGTTTTTCGCTCCACGTTGCTGGCTGGGCTTGCTGGCTGCTCTAGAGCCCTGCACTTGATGCCCCCGTAGCTTGGGGGCAATCAGGCGCGCGCCTGTACTGTACCGGTTCAGCGGCGCAAGAAAATGCCCCCCGGAGAACTGGAGGCAGGACTACATACGTGTTGAGTCACGATCGGACAAAATATTGCGTTTAAACGAAGTAGGAGGGGAACCTCAAAACTGTCCAAAACAATCACGCGAAACGTCAGTATTGAACAGTATTTTCAAAGCACAGTTGCGACCACAGAGCATTTCCTATTTGGAACTTGTCCCCGACACACAACGTAAGATGTTGCCACGAAACCCCGAGCGAAACCTTAACCTCAAATTACCCTTCCACAGAAAAGTAACATTCTTTTTTTTATCATTCATTCATAATACTTGCAAACCTTAACCCATTCGACGGCGTATATGCATTTTGTTTGATGTAACAGTGATCATGACAAGGCAGCGTTACTGCATCTATCAGTGTTTTACACGACTATACAGTAACAATACCATCAGTGACAGAACAGCCTGGATAGAAAGAGAGCAGTTTAGATAACCACGTTCACGTTAAGGCACACCTGGTAAATGAACCATTCTGCACTTAAACACAAACACTTGCACCTCTCCCGCTTTCTTACCGAGACAGCGGAGCCTCCCTCCTGTACTGTCCAGGGCACCGACAAAATGTCACAATTCTTCTCTTCTTGTAAATACTGTACACCTGTGGCTCTGAGACCAAGAGCGCACCGCTTGCCGGGGCGATGCGAAAAGATAGATGTTACTTGAGTTGCTTCAAATCCAAAAAAAAAAAAGGGACAAGGACTCCAACCAAACCTACGTCGACTTTTCAAAATACGGGTTGTCTTGTTCCGTTCTAGTTGCAATATAAAGAGACTGAGACTGGGAAGCTCTTTTTGTAAGGACCGAGCGCAGGTCCTCTTATTTATACTGATCTCCCCGCTCCAGGTTGGCACAGGGACAGACTCTGTTTACAACAGCCGGGAGAGAACCTCCTCCCCGCCGCGCGCCGATTGGCCAGCGGGGTGTTCCTCATACTGAGCATATTTCTGTCTTTACCCCTAATTTAGTGTAATAAGCACTTTGTCTTTACAAGGCTACAAAGACCGAATGCACAGAAAGGTGTAGAACGGTTGTCATGCAGAAGAGCACAAAGTTGTTCATGAAGTGTAACCAGCTATCCACGAAATAACAAATACATCAAGACGGTGCCTTCTAACAACAAATAGCTGAATACCTATGAACTAACGGCGAATTCCTACATGGACTTCAGTGCTGTTTATCACTTTGCAATTTACCGACATCTCTACGACGGCTACGTACAGTATCTTCACGGTTTAGTACAAATCTGCTAACATGAAATTTATACAATTAATGTCAGAATTGTGTTCATCTTCACAACCACCAAAATCGCTGATTACCAAGTTTTTCTTTTAGTTTGAAAAACACAGGGGTTTTTTAATCGCAAAGAATATATTACGGGTTCAGTATTCAAGTGTTTGCCTGATCACTGAAGACGCGGGGAACATTACGCTATAGTTACTTATCAACAGAGTACAGAGCTATCCCAATTGATTCAAGTTCATTATTGCTCTGAATCTAAGGTTGAAATTTACCACAGTACTGAATACAGCTGTATATCGGACCTTGATACGCTACTGATCCATGATTTTAATAATTATATGTTACCCCTCGTGTAAAAATACCTATGATCTTTTTATGTTTCGCGAATCCTGATAATAAATCACATACTGTTAAAAGTCCAAACGTACAACAATTGACAGGAAAATCCTGAAATGCGTTTTTATTCGTTCGGATTCGGTATATTGGCTCTGTGTGTTTTGAAAACAGAATTGCAGTGTTTGAAAGTTCAAACGTTCATAAAATATCAAAGACAGCTTTTATGATTGTCGTTATTCTAAATTCTTTCTTTGAACTTCAATGTGCTAATCTCATATTACTCACTTAGTTCTTTCGGTTCTGACAAATTAGGATTCTTGTTATTGTTAATTTGCTGAGAAGGTAACACGCATGTTAGTTCATTTCTCAGTCCAGGTAATTTTCCTTCAATTAATCAAGGAAAGAAACGTAGTCTTTCCAGTTCTGAGTCAGCACCTGTTTCTAATGAACAGGCTGGAATACAGAAGTCTTACAGGTTATGACATTTTATTCGGTGATTAAAATGGTCGCTATGGAATAAGACTGCAGCTCATATCAGATTAGCTGTTAATTTCCACATGAAATAGTACAATAGATTTTTTTATCATTGTTTTTAATATAGTGAAACATATAGTGACGTTCTCTGAATCCGCTCTAGTGCATCTGAGTCAATCTTCTGAAAATGATTTAAAAAGAAATACTTGTAATAATATCCTTAAGTAAGTTTTGTTTCAAATATTATATAGAAGATAGTTTTACGACATGGTACAACTGTATGTACTGTACAGTAATTTAAAATACAAATAGGGATAAAATTCCAGTTATGACCCATAGAGGCCGCCCTTATCATAAATGTAGATCCGACTAGGACCTTGAGCGTGTTGTCTTATTTAAACAGGAGAGGGTGAGGGAGCCGGTAAGAAGTAATCATGGTGGTTTAAATTGGTAGATTATTTAGTGACGCAATGGCATTCCATAGCACAGTGATACTGCCTTACATTCTAGACAGATGTACACAGATTGCATTATAAGTGAGATGTTCCGAATGTTTTATTGTTTATTTGAAACTTCAAACTGCATTTGAAGGTCATCATGCAATGCTTTTAGCTCTGATTCTGTAGAGGGTACAATATTCATATTTGTGCTGGTGGCGAAAATGTGTGGTAAGGAGGTGACTTTTTTGGGGATAGCTAACTGAATCCAGTGAGCCTTGTGGGCAAAGGTTGTAGTCATTGTTTACCACAACAATGCAGTAAGTGCATTATAACATTGTCAAAACAAAAGGAAGGACAGCACTATACTGTACTGTATATCAAAAAGAGGTTTCATGCACTGTAACATAGCCTAGAGCAGTCAAAGGTTTTCAAATTCATGTGTGTCAGACACACAAAAAAAACCTTCACGGGGCACAGTGTGAGGAGTATGTTATAGACCACCACATTCAGTTTCTTTTTATGCAGTCCTATATAATGAAATCAGAAATGTGTGTGTAAAGGAAAATGTTGTTATAATGGGAGATTTTCATTTTTCTTGAATTATATTGAAGATATATTGGGGGAGTAATTATTAAGGATGTCACAAAACGAAGCTGTGCTAGCAGACGTGACTACTGTCTTACTCAGCTTGTCAGAGCAGTTCCTAGAGGGATTGCTTCTATTGAGAGGGGATTTTCCAATAAGCAATACAGAGTGAGGACAACAGGACAGAGAACCACTCGGGAAAGTGACCATAATGTGGGATGCTTTACTACTGTTTACAATTTCATTGTATGACTCTAAAGGAATCAAACTGTTTAAATCAAACTGTTTAAAAGAATTTAAAAGTCACAGGATAGCTGTGGAATCAGTGGAGAATGGATAGCAACACTTTAAAGGTATTCAATGTCAAATACACAACAGTTTTGTTCCAAGAGTAAGAAAATCAAAGGCTAGAATGCAGTGGCCCAAATGGTTTAATAAATTAATCAGGAAAATAATATACAGAAGAGAGGGAAAAGAGAAACAAGGAAAAGGGGAAAACTCATGGCATTATTTTAAAAGTTAAAGAACTGGAGGACAAGAAATAGTAAAAACAGGTCAAAAGGATAAGGTGAAGGCCAAGAACAGACAGTATAATGAAGTTGTTTCAGTATTAGAAAACATTTGTAAAGGAGATCTGTAAAAGAGATAATAATGGGTAACCTCTACATGATGAAAAGATGAAGGCTAATGTGTTAAATAAATGTTTCACTCAAATATATGCCAGTGAAGACAATATGGCCCAGACTGAACAAAGATAAAGTCCTGTATTAGACTGCATTAGCAAAAAAGTGGAAGACACACAGGTACTAGGAACACTTGAGATTAACCAGTCCTGATGGCCTGATGGTATTCTAGAAATTGTATTTAAGGAAAAAAGAGATGTTATTCATAAGGAACAAGTAAAAGGTTTATTCCATGCTGAAAAGATAAGAAAGAAAACAACGTTTCGTTCTTCAGGTGTGAGCTGATGTTATTCATATACCATTAACAGAATTCAGGCGACAGTCAATGAAGACAAGATTAATTGACCAGAAAATCTAGATTCGTGTACAGCAAGTAAACCAGTTGTGCTTTCAGATGATAAGAAAATAGAGGATTAACAAACACAAGAAAAGTAAATGGCTAATGGAGCAAAGCCTTCTCCACGTAGCCCCATGAGTCCATTCTGATCAGAATTCAGTACAGCTGCAAGACATGTATCTTTTGAGTGTAATCTTAGCTCAAGGATAAAAACTGTGCTTCTTAAATAAAAAAAATAATGACAGCACAAATTAGAATCGATTCTGCTTCACTAGGCACATCACCTGGAATAGATGATCACCTAAGAGAAGCTTTGTAATCTGAGTTTGTCTATGATAAAATATATCAGTAGCTGGAAAATTAATATATCACATGGAATACACATATATTTCCACTAATCAACTGTAACCTAGAGCTGAGGTCTACACATTCTATGTATTACTGAAATGCAGATTTTTCTGCAACATAAACCATAGCATAATTTGTTTAATCATAGAAAAAAATTAGGCTATTAACAGTTGTTTCTGCATGTGCCTGAAAGGGCAAGAGATGATGTTGTACTTAAATTGAATCTGATACATTCATAAAACTGTCCACTATTCCTTCAGAGAAGCAATTCCTTCAGCAATTCCTACAATTCCTTCAGTTGGCTGACGTGTTCTCAAGCAGTAGCCTGAGGTAGTTTGTGTGATTGGTAATTATGTGGTTGAAAAACCCAACAGTGATGAGGTAATTCTTTCAGCTTATCATCTTGGCCGTGGGAGTCAACCCCTTAAGTTCTGTATTAATTTCTGATTTTATTAAATCCCATAGCTTTATAACCTAACATAACTAATTAATTGGGTACGATATAAAGTCATGTCTGAATCAGGTGCTAATTGAAAGGTGCCTGCAGGGACCCAACAAAATAAGGATTTGAGCCTCCTCCACTTTTTGATGAGATAAGGGGGTGGTCAGCAGTTGAGTCTGAGCTGAACTTCTAGCTGCCCTAAGAGCTGAAACTTTGAGGTCACCAGAAGTAATACATTCCTGTAGTCATCTTGTCCACTTGCTGTATATCCCCAGAGCTTTTCCTGAGACTTTACTATCAGGTGTTTAAATAACAAGGTAGATCTTGGGGGCTGAGGCTGGAAGACCCCACCCTACATAAAGATCAGAAACATGAGTTTGGTCTTCACCATACAGGTGTGTGGAAACAAGTCATTCCACGATCTAAGGAAATATGTGAGGACCTCAGAAAAAGAGATATTGATGCTCATCAGCCTGGAAAATGTCACAAAAACATTTCTAGGAATTTGGAAATTCACCATTCTACTGTGCAACAGATAGACTACAAATGGAGAAAGTTCAAGACCACAGGGCTCTACCTAGGAGCGGTTGTCCTACCAAAATCTCTCTACGAACAAACCAGAAAATCATCAAGGAAGTTAGAAAAAACCACAGGGTAACATCCAGGGAACTGCAGGCCACTCTCGTATTATGTGACTGTTCGGGACTCACATATCAAAAAAAGACTGAAACAGAATGATGTTTATGGAAGGATAACAAGGAGAAAGTCACTGTTATCCAGAAAGAACATTGCTATCTGTCTAACATTTGCAAAAGAGCACGCAGGTGATCCACAATGCTTTTTTATGGACAGAGTCAAAAGCAGAACTCTTTGGTTTCAATGAGAAACACGATGTTTCACAATAACAAAACACTGCTTTCAGACTGAAGAACGTATCCCTACCCTCAAGCATAGTAGTACAAGTGTGCTGGTTTGGGGCTGCTTAGCTGGAAGCCTTGATATCATTGATACAGCCATGAGTCTGTATTGTATCAAAAGATTCTAGAAGAGAATCTCAGGTCATCCATCTGTGACCTGAAGCTGAAATGAAAGAGGGACTTGCAGTAAGACAATGATCCTAAATATACAGGCAGATCTACAAAAGAATGGCTGCAGAAGAAGAAAATCCCCATTTCTTAACAGCCTAGTCAAAATCTGGACCTAACCCCCATCGAAATGCTGTGGCAGGCCCTGAAGACAGCTGTCCATGCAAAGTGGTACTCAAATGTAACAGAGCTGAAGGAGTTCTGTAAGCAGGAAAGGGCTGAAATTCCTCAAAAATGATATCAGAGACTGATCAACAGCTACAGGAATGTTTCAGTTACAGTCAATGCTGCTCAACAGGGTGCCACCAGATACTGAATCGAAAGGTTTACAAACATTGGCACACATAGATATTGAATGTTCCATCATTTGAAGATATATATAAATGTTGAAATTGTGTCATGGTTTGTGTCATTTGTTTCATCAGGTTAAATTTATTTATTATTAAGATTTAGATAAGATCTCATAACATTTCAGGTTTCAAATGTGAAAATCCTAAGTGATTCAGAAACCTTTTCTCGACACCGTAACCTAAAGAATACCTCAAGTATTAAAAACAATGAATGGCACAAACGTGTCCTATTTCTGGATCTGGATGCAGATCTAGATCCTAAAGTAACAATTCTGGTGTACTTCAAGGCGTTTCACTAAAGTACTGCAATGGCTAAGCTAAACTCCCCTTTGTGTTTTAAGAGGATTTGCCCATTATAATTCTGTACAGAATAAAATACAGTCACCCATGAGAGGAGACCATTTGGCACATGTAGCCTGTGTGGTAGTTAGTATCTTATTGATCTGAGGATCTCAGCCATTTCAGTCATCTACCCATTTCTTAATGAAAGCCAGGGTTTTGGTTTCAACAATATGACTGGGTAGCTTGTTTCACACTCCCACAACTGTTTGCATAAAGATGTGCCAAGTGCAGCTCTTAGTTAGAAATGCACTTCCATGTAGTTTCATCTGTGTTTGTATTAAAATCCATGTATTAAAAATGGATACAGTAGCTTGTGTTTCAAAGAATGCAGGTGTCTTAAGCTTTGTTCGTCTCTGTCTAGCCCGTGCAAATTTGTATGCGACCTACCTGCTATAATTTCATTTATTATCTACTTGTTGTGTCTGGTCACTTGGTCTGCTGGGACATATGCCAGGTTTTAGACAATCCCTGACAGTCCTGATTAGTTTCTTTGCACCAGGAGCACTGCTGGTGTGTTTATTGGCATCCTATTTCATCTCACCTGCCAGACTGTCGTTTTACATGCCTGGCAGTTTCAGGCTAAGACAGCCTCTTAATCAATTCACTCTGTAGAACTGGAACTCAGTTAAAGGCAAGTAGAAGTGTTTTCTCTTCTCATTATGGAAACGTATTTTAATGTAGTTCCTTATTTTTAAGCTCCTAAATAGGACACATCGTGTGTTGGAATTTTTCTGCACTGCATTATAGTTTTCTTTTAGAGTTTCACATTCACTCAAAAGACAACGCTGCCTCTAAACCTGATTGTACCCAAAACCCGCAGGTGAACAAAAGCCTCCAGCCCCAAACATAAAACACAGTTAATGTTCACAGCCTGCTGAAGCCGCAGGCTGTGCCTGTATGCCACAGTAGCCTGGGCTGCCTGTGTGTAATTTAACAAGTAATCGAGCGAGGTAACCAAGGATAGCAAGGTAACCTAACAGCACAAAGCTCAGAGGCAATCTGGCATGATACACTACCTTAGTCATGGATCTTCTTAAAAATGTGTAAAGTGAAGCCAATGCAGGTTGTAGCTAATATGCATTTAACAACAATAACAGCAAACAATAATGTATTTATGAAAATCAGAAATGAAACAGATAGAAAATGACAGTGAACTGATCTGAGGACTATGAGATTATTTACCAAAGTGCTTACATCTGGAATTAGCATTGTTTTTCCTGGAACTGGACTGCCCCAGCAGAAATGCTGGCCTTTGCTTCTATTGGCTGGGACAGACAGGTAAACATCTTCCTTTCTGCATTCTCAAAGAAAGTATATTTATATTCCCTTTGCTTATTTATCCAAATTCCAGTTCTATTTGTACAAATGGTATGAATTTGTGCCAGTGTGAGAAAGACTTTTACAAAAATGTGCTTTAGTTGTTATGTAATTGGGTCCAAACATTTCTATATTGAAAAAATAAAAAGTTAAATAATTTGAATTAAAAAAGTGCTAATTATGTGAATTTCGTGGGCAAATTTCAGTCATTTTAATTCAGTTGCACTTGCTGTTTAGAATGCCAGAGAAGTTTCCAAATCCAAATTCATTCATCCCCTTTATGAACTGTGCCTAAAAGTTCATTTGTCAAGGCAAACTAGGTAGAATCAATATTATTTCATAGAAAAACACATCTAAATATGAAGATTTGAATGATTTTCAATATGGTTTGTAAAAAGAAATAATTTGTCAAAACTAGTTCTATTTCTAAAATCATGATCAACTTTATGAATACTCCAGCAATCAGTATTTGCAAACTCTCCCGTAGCTCTGATAACCTTGAAGAGGAGCTTCCTGTTGCTGTCTAATGGGTTCTTCAACTAATCATGAGGAACAATCAATCATGTCTCCTTACAGAACATGTCTACCTTCATCAAGTTGCAAAGTTTGCACGTTATCTATAATCTTTAATCTGTATTCTGCTTTCTTCACATCAGACCATAAATGTTCTGTGCTAGACAGTCTAGATCATTAACTTTCAAGTACCTTCAACTTTTGTGTCACTGAGCTTGATGCATGCTGTAGAAAAGGTATCAGTTCGTGGCAAAAATATTCTGGTAAACTGTTCCTCAATTCTAACAAAAACACCAATACCATGAAAGGGATAACATTCATTTTTTTGGTCCGGCTGAGAGCTAGTTATTCGCTCAAACCAATTTTTGTCCACTCAATTGGGTATAACTTTCTTATATCCCCTTCTTGGTGGGTTAACAAACATTTCTTTAGCCTATAACATCTAGATGATGGAAACCTTAGTCAAAACTGGGATGTCATATGGATTTCTTTAGCCAACACCAGAGTTATTGAGGTGAATAATATTTTACCTTAGATCTTCAGACAGATTAGTTCTCTGACAATTCCCCCAACATGACACAGTTGTGAAGTATTTTGATTCACAATGAAATGTGTTCATCCTCCTTTTAATACCCAGTGGCAATATAGATAAATTCCAGAAGCTTCTATACATTTTCTGAGGCTTTGTGAAACTATCAGAAGACTAAAAACATTAGAGGATTAGTTTTACAGCATTTATTTTGAACACTTACAGTGTACAAATAAAACTGAACACTGAAATACAGTGCCTTGCAGAAATATTTAGACTGCTTCTGTGGTATCCTATTTTGTGAGATAACAGAATGATCCATACATTTTTGTAAAGTTAAAATATTCAAAACCTGAATGCTCAAACTAAAGACATCCAAGCGTAAAAAAATATCCTTACTTATCACTTCAGTAAAGTGTCAGCAAAACCTAAGAGAAAAAGCTGAAATGTGTTGATAGTATAAGTATGCAGACCTACTGTATTAACTTAACATTTATTAGGAGCATCTCTGGCAGCAATAACAGCTGAAAAGTCTTTATGGGTAAGTACCAACTTTGCACACTGACTTGGTTCAATTTTTTACCAATTACTGGTGGTAAAAATGTGCTCAAGCTCCTTCAGGTTGTTTCAGGATCTCTTATAGACAGCAGGTTTAAAGTGTTTCCATAGAATATAATTCAAGTCACGATTTTGAGCCACTCATGGACATTGTCCTCAGTGTTGCTTTGGCCAAGTGTTTTGGGTCATTCTCCAGCCGAAAAGGCTCAAGGCTTTCCTCTAAAATTTGCCTATTTTGCTCCATTTCCCCTCATCCCCATTCCCTGCTGGTGAGAAGCCACCCCATAACATAATGCTGTTTTATGAACCACCTTGGTATTCATGGTTGACTCTGAAATGGGGTACCTGACACTGGTCCTTACAAATCATGTGAACCACTATTAGTGCACACAGACAGGTTGCACTCAAGTAATTGTGTGACACATTAAGGATATTTTGTGCACCTTAATGCATTTAACCAATCCACAGGCATTTTTTTTCATATTAATTATTTACTTCTTTTTTCTTTGAATGTGTGGAGTATGTTGTATATATAAAATATTAATTTCTACCTCAAAGTGTCATGACAGCGACAAAGGTGACAAAGGTGTTGCAATGGTTAGCATTGCTGCCTCACACCTTTAATTCCTGCAGAGCTTTCTATGTGGAACTCGTACAGTATGTTCTCCCCATGGTCCCGTGGGTTTCCTCTGGGTGCTCTGGTTTCCCTCCACAGTCCAAAGACACCGTGGTAGGTTAATTGGCTTCTGCACAAACTGGCCCTAGTTTGAACATGTTTGTGTCTGTGTGTGCCCTGCGCTGGACAGGCATCATAATCAGGGAGTACCCCACCATGTGCCCGTTAGTTGGCTAGAAAACTCTTGCTGCCCTTCAACCCTGAAAATGGATGGATGGAAACTGGTCATGACTGCCAGTTTTAAAGCAACAAAAAGTGAAAAATGAGCAAGTGTCTGAATACCTTAGCGAGGCACTGGGTGTGCAATTATTTTCGAACTATTCATTTTCTTACATTTTTACAACAAATATTTGATTCATAACAATTGGAATATCTTGATGCATACCTGCGGTGTCTTTGCTTATTCTATTAGAACAGTTTATGAAGGGTGTGTATAAATGTGTAACGTTCCTCAGACAGATAGGTACCTACCATCGTTTTTGAAGATCGGCCTCAAGGAGGGCTTGTATGGACTTTGAATGAGTTGTTTCTGCAGAGCAGGAAACACTTCAGCCTGTTGGGCTGAAGTCCGCCTGCCTCCTTCCCTCAGGAAGAGCAAGGCCTGCTGAAAAAGCCACGGCTTGTCAGCCAGTGGAGCGCGTTTCAGAGGGTTAACCGGGTTGTGGTGTGCAGAGAGCCACTCCTCACAGCTCAATGGGGGCAGCAGATCCAGAGCCAGAGTTTTTCTGAAAGCTTTGGCCAGCATGTATTGTTGTGACAGGCGCAAGAGGGACTCACAGGACGCGTTTGTTTTCTTTTCCCTTTCCATGCCTCTGTTAGCACCGAAGATAGTTCCTTCCTTGCCCTGGCGGAGGTTGTTGTTCTGCTCCGTCTCTCTCCTTTGGAGCTCATGGCCGGCTGACCTCTGGCTGTGCCTCAACACTGAGCCACTGGATTCAATATCCCAGTCGCCTTCCCCTGCAACTAGAATTACAAGACCCACCTCAACAGAGGAAACACACGCTGGTGTTATAAGGAAGAGTGTGCCATTTTTTTAAATCATACTTGCAGTTAAAATCTTTTTGACAATATATTAATATTATGAAGGGCACAAAGAAGGGGGAAAAAAACTGTCATTCAAAACTCTACAGTTATTTAAAATCAGGTTTAACTTTTGACTGATATTGGTCAAGACTTCCATGGTACCGCTACAGCACAGGACAAAAGCTGTACTACCAGCAATGCTCATATTAGGATTGCAGAGTCATCACCACTGACTCACTGACTTACTAAGAACCCAATGAATGACCAATTCATTTCTAAAATTATTATTGACACTTCAAATCCAGAAATGGGCTATAGGCTTTCAAATAAAAAACTGAATACCTTTTAAGTCCAATACTCATAATATCTCTATAGTTTCAAATTGTACAACACATGTAGCACACTTCACCACTAACTGTGTTTTTCAAAAATACATATTACGTTTTTGTAATGAATGTTGTTTATGAAGCACTGCATGGATTGGAGCTTAGTGAAACAGCCAGGGAGCTCTTGGGTCCTGGGTTCAATTTGGGGCTGGGACACCTTATGTGTGGAATTTGCGTGTTCTTACTCAATGGGCTGTCCTTCCATGCAACATATATGTAACCTAGCATATGGCTGGGTGAAGTGGTGTCTTGAAATTGTCTTTGTGTACTGTCTCGTCCAGGGTGTAGACCTCTGGGATGAGCTCTGGGCTTCCACAGCTCTTATCAGGCATAAGTACCTTTCTGGAAATGGACGTCTATTAAACTACATTTATTAGTCGCGTGTTATTCGATACGAGCTTTGCAAGAATTATGAGTTCATTGAAAACTCATTCATCCTAACACACTAGTTTAGAGAATTAACCTAAATTCAGACAAAAGGGTGCCAGTACGTTTGTCTATATATACAGATAGTATAATAGGAAGAATTAACATTCAAGAATCTATAAGATGATGTTAATAAACACATAGTGAACAGCATTTTGTTCAAAATAGGATGTCTGTACTTCAGACTTTGACTATATTTATTTTTTTGCTTTGGAATAATAAGCTACTAATCATACAGTACAAAGAAAGAATAACTTAATTCATGCAGAAAGTGTGACCACAACAGGATTACTACACTCATAGCTTCTCTTGAAGTTCATGTTTCACTTCGGATTCTACGTTTTCAGGTTAAAAACAAACCCTTAGTCATTTTTCTGTGAATCTCGTGTTGGTGTTATTGCCGAAAGAGTCTTACCAACCTGCAGGAATTTCAGCCTGGGATCCCTGCCAGCTCACTGAGCAGAGAATGAGAACTGTGCAGATCAGAGCTCTGGGAGCACCTGGGGTTTTACACACAAGGGTCTTCTTATTCTTCTGAGAGCGCTCTGACTTCCACAGGCCGCACGGAGAGCAGAGGTCGCTGTGGGGAGAAGCGACTGGATCCAGAACTCCCATCTTTTTTGGCTTCAGGGACGCATCACAAGAACTCCTTCAGCAAGGCAGAACGGCAAACCTGCTGGTCAAGGGGAGGAAATGGAAGATTACTCTAAATGTGTCTCTGATTCTAAAATTTGAAAAAAAAAACAATGAGAGTTTTTATAAAAGAACACAAGTTACACATATATTCAAAGCACATCGAAAAATGCAATGTTTTACATGTGAGAAATACACCACTGAGTTATTCACATTTGCAGAATATAATTTTCCACTTTTTTATGCTTTATTTATTTTGGAACTGCTCAGAGAGGGAACAGACTGTTCTACACAGTATATGGTAACATTTTAGATTAACTTGTATGAATAAGAGCTGAATTGATATTCCATTAAAGATCAATTTACTATAAACTGAGGTTCTTTAGAATATTTATTAAGCATCCATAGATACACATACTAATCTTAACAGAACCTCCACTACTGTGGATCTTTATTAATATTCTACAGAACCTTAATATAAATTGACCATTAATAGTACATTTATTCAACCTTTATTTATATAACTTGATCAAAACTGAGGCACATCATTTTGCATGGTATAAAATATAATCTTAAAATGACAGAAAACAGGGCCAACAGGAAAAACTCCTCAGATACACAGAGCCTGTTTCATCTTTAAAATATATATATATAAAAAAAAGATTTGCAGCATTCAAGTGATGTAGCATTGCTGTTTACTCACTGTAAGTAAAGGCAAGAAAATCCCAGACTCTGGGCTAGGCAATTAGTCAAGGTTTCCAAGGAATTACTGTTATAGCACAGCATAAAGTTGTATTAGCTGTACGAACTAATACTAGCATTGCAGAATCATTACCACTGACTTACTGTGAACCCAATGAATATATATACTGTGCATCAAAAAACCTCCGTCAACTTAATTCCTGAAAGGGGGATATAAAACTCAAAAACATTTGATAACCTTTTAGCTCTAATACAAATCATGATTTAAATTGGTGACCTGTGTATTTTTGTCATGTAGTTTCCTTTTATATTAAAATAGAAGAGCAGCACTAACTGTGCATTAATAGTTCCTGTCAATACAGAATGATCTACCAGAAATCCACAGCTTTTACAACTGTGTAAAACACTGTGCCTGTGGTGTGATTCAAGGCCTGTACTAATTCACTGGGTCACAGGGTGGAAGGGTCACTCAGGTGCTTGAGGACAAGCCATGCTGAGCAGTTCTAGGCAGGCGAGGATGATGCACATTCACGATTCAGGATTCTTTCCTCCCTATGAAACGGCATGAGGAGTGTGGAAAGAGTTTTGAGTATTCAGACTCAGAATGCAGTGAAAGAGGCTTCTCAGTGTCCTGCACATGGGAGAAAGAAGGAAAATGAGATGGTCCTTTATACACTCTGGGGGCTGAATGACTCAGGTATATTATTATAATTTCAGCATTTCCTTGTAGTTTCCCAGGATCCTTGGCCTCCAGAGCAAAGGCACCTAAAAAATCCAGCTGTTGCTGTTGAAAACTCTGTGTGTGAAGATGAATCCATCACGGATTATCAGAATAGGCTTCCATAATCTTTGCAAAGAATTCAAATTCTGTGTCTCAAACCTGATGCAAGTGAAAAAGGAAAAAGAGTACCAGCGAGCATTTTAACACAAAGTCAAAAAGTCAAGAGGAAGTTTTGTGAATACATTTAGTAAAACAAACTGCAGTGTTTACTTTTATGAATTATTCTGTGGGAATTTATAAAACTATAAACTATCAATTTCTTTTTTTCATTTCATCGAAGACAAAGATACAGTGATGTACAACTACTAGTAGAAAGTAGAAAATAAAGAGTAAGTGCTGAGGTGTGTGTGCAAAAAAAAAACAAGTGTTTATCTCTAACTGATTTAAAGTAATTAAATGTTTTAAACAAAGTTCTACATTTCCAGTAAAGCTATGTGTTTAGTTCAAGTTACAATAAATAAATTAATAATTTCACGTTTTATCCTTTTTAATCTGTTTATTTCTTTTTTTTTACACGATAACGGCTACAAGAAAGTGGCTGTGCTTTCATGATTTGATTATGCAAAGAAGCCATTTTAAACCTCACACGTAACCCAGCACTTCCGCTTGTGTGAATGGCTGGGGGCATAAAAAGTGCACTCCACACATCATTACAACATACCAAAGCTTTAAAGTAGTTGCTGGAAAAAAAGATTAAATAAAACAAAGTGCCGAAACAATAATTTTACACTTTCCTCCAACCTGAGCTGAAAGAAACCAATTCCAGTTGAAATCTGAATATGCATGCATGTCACCTCTCATCAGCATTCACAGCAGTTTTAAAAAGAGAACAGGATTAATTTATCCATGACACAGGAGTGGTCATACTCACCTTTTGCCTCTGTAAAATGTGCAGAAGGTGCAACAATTGAATTGCATATTTATCAAGCGTGTTCCTCCTCTTGCTCAAAACCTAGGCTGTACCCTTGGTAACATTTCAATTTTTTTTTTCCATTAAAACTCGTGACATCTCATGCAGTGCCTGCCAAATCAAATCGCACTGAGTTTAATGAACTCCCAAACCACTGGTAAACCTTAGAGTGAAGCACACAGGAGCTCACTCCTGTTTTCCCTGCATCCCTAATTTTTCTCCTATGGGTCCTGTAACTAGACAGAGCCAGAGAAAGGTCTGAGTTCCCCTGGCATTCTTCAAGCGAGGTATGTCCCTCCTCCTGAAAGGCAATTCCTGTCTGGGATAATGACTGTATTTAAATCCATGTGGAACATATTCTAAGAGCAGAAGGAATTTGTGGTTTGCAGTAAAGTCTTTTTTCACCTCTTGCATTAATACATTATTATTTCAACCAGAAAAGCATTAGATTGAACAAAACACATAAACTGCAGCATTCAATAGTCTCCAATAGCCAACCAATTGTTTTGCCAGGAAAAACTCTTTAAGACATTAAGTCTACATATATGAAAAATGCAAGTTCTTGCACAGCCAAATCACTTTTTAAAGCCATTTACATTCAGCAGCAGGTTACTTACCCAATGCCAGCTCTTTCAGATGCAGAGCAGGAAATCACAGTGGCTCTATTTATAAAACTGGCTCTAACAGTTGAGCTTTTCAGCTTCAAGATCCTGATGATCATGTAGCCTTGGTTATCCAATGGGCCCTGAAAACCCAAACCCAAATACTATACTAAGAGCTCTAAATATAGATTTAAAGAAAGCAGAGAAGCTTTAATTCAGCTCTGCAGGCACACATTCCCTAACTTGCACAGAGAAATGCACTCCAGAAACACTAATCTACTGCAATCCGTCATCTCCATAAGACAAATGCATGGGCAAAGATTACATTACTAGCATTAATCTGCAACTAATCTAAGGACCTCCATAGTTTAAAAAAAAATGCTGTACATTATCTCAATCATCTCACTTACCGATGTTGATGGGATAGTTTCTTATCTGATTTGTTCGTTTCAGGTTTCTATAGTGGGTTCACCAGAAATTAAATAATGAATGTTTACTATGAGCAGATTTATATTTAAAAAAAATACCATTTAAAAATAATCTATTTGAAACATTAACCCAAATATTTTTCTTCAAAATATCACTTCAGAAAGCCAGGTTTTATTTCCATATACTCACATACACGCAAGTATGCTTAGATCTTTGCTGAACATCTTTAAGATATCCTCTATCTGGATTTAGGTGTAAAGATCTAAAATATTTAAAAGACCAATTCAATAAAATGGAATTATAAAATAAAAGGGGGTTAAATTTAACTGTATTAAGTGTTTTTCCACAACAATAAGACAACTTCAGATTTTTTCATTTTTCTTTGAGAGCAGAAAACAATAAGCATACAGTATGATGAAAAACACAAAATAGCAGCAGGAACACCTGAGGTCTGCATATGCAGTAAATATGTGAAATAAGCAAATATTTCAATCTTGAGACATTCTCTTTAATAGAGCTGGGAAAAGCATTTGAAATGAAACAGAGATGGAGAAATTCAAACTGGTGATGATCATTTTTTAAAAATGTCACCAAGAAATAGTTTTGGTAAAGCGCTATTTGTTTTTGAGACAAGAGCCAAACAGAACCTACTCAAAGTACCACAACTACCAGCTATCCATTAGGTATTTTTAAAGTTCCTGAAGGAGAGAAAGGTTAACAGTTGCTTAACATTAAGAAGCTTAACAAAGACATAGTCAAACACTAGCGTAGAACTTATAGAAGCGTTCTAAAAATGACGATTCCTGCTGGTTGACAAGGATTTCCAGAGGCTATGTCATCTCAAGCCTGCCTGTGTCCGTATTGATTCATTGTGAAATCTTGTTTGAATTGTGCATAGTCTTGCTCCAAAATAATCAGTTATAGATAAAAAGATAGAGAACATATAGCACCTTTAAACATAGCTTCTCAAAGGAGAGGAGATAACAGAATTAGAACAATAAAAAACAATCGTTTAGAAAGCAGTATACTGTACATAGGAGCATGCACGGACATCAATTACATGAAGGTTTTCAGTCTGGATTTGAAAGTGCTCAGGGAGGGTGATTCTCTGATATCTTTGAAGGCCCCGTCACCCGTAGTACTGTATGCGGAGGAGCTTGGGAGACAAACAGTAGACCAGAGCCAGACGAACGAAGGTTGTAAGGTAGCGAGCAGGATGAAAGTAAATCAGAAAGGTACTGAGGTGCCAGGCCATGTAGAGCCTTGTAGAGCCCTGTAAGTGAGCATGAGGATATTTAAGGCAACTTTAAACCTCATAGGAAGCCAGCGCAAGGAGTCCAGGACAGAAGTAATGTGATCACTTGCACTTGACCAAACTGGGATTTTGGCTTCCGAAATCTGGTCATACTGAAGTTTGTTTAGAGTGGATTTAGATACCCCAGCTACTTGGGCACTTCAGTAATCAATTCTAGAGAACAGCAAGTGAAAGTGTGTTAAACTGAAAATTCACAGAATGTAATCCGTTTTGTCTCATTTTCAACAAGTCCTTCTGGCCAGTTTATGATTGCCATCACTGTTAGAACCTAATAATTCTTAACGTAGTAAACTATGCACCTTTATTACCCATGAAAAGACAAATTCCTTAAAAAACAAGAAGAAGGTAACTTTTTATAATTCCATGCATCCTTTATTCCATTACAACCATTATGTTGCCAGAAAGCAACTGAACACAGACTTTTTTTACGCAATCAGTTTTTAACAATCTCAATCTTACAGTACATTTAAGGCTTTTTGATTTCAGTAAAATCTACTAGTAGTGTGTGTACCTTTTAAGTATTTTGCATTATTTATGCTTACTGTGATTCCAGTGTCAAAATCAAGTTAAATACCTTTAATTCAGTTTCTTTTCTACAGATATCAAAAGAAAAAAGATCTGCATAACACAAATGTGTGAATTTATTAATAGTTACTGAAAAACACTGTAAAACTTTTCAGTATGAAAGGAATGAGGAGGCTAAAAATACATCAACAAAATCCTGTTTTGTTTGAGAATAATAAAGTTTCTACAGCAATAAACACATCTATATGTAAGAGTGCTGTTCTCCAAGCTGGGGTTCACAGTCCAGGACATGAGAACAATTCAGAGTCACATCTTGCCAAAAAAAAAAGTCAGGGGAAAAAAAGAGGCCACATTTCAATGGCAAAATGAATGCCCTATACGGAAAAAGCCACTACCAATAAAGGAAATCCTGCAAAAATGATTCTGCAATTTGACTTTAACCATCTAGGTGTTTATAACTAAAAGTATATTTTTGAATTTCATAAAGAGGAGCTTCACAGTGAGGACAGGACAGTAGGACTACAGGTCTCAGACATTAGACCAGAGCATCTAGAAAAGGCCCCTCATGCTTTTTAGTTTTGTTTCAAAAGGTCAGCCATTTTCACCAAAACCTTCTAATTTAATTAAGACTAAAAGATAAATATGATCTTTCTCCACGCACACAGGGCTTCACAGTGATCGAACCGTGAAATATAACTGGTCATTTCTAATTTAAAGATCTTCCCTGCTAGCTTGCTTTCTGTACGTAAGGCCTGTCTTTCAGCTGTCTAGAAGCTGTTGAATCACAAGCAGCACGTGAAGTGATAAGTAGAAATGGAAGAAAATGAGAGCTGTTAATTCTCACATTTTCAAAATCTCAGTAACGTCTGAGGAAATATTGAAAATACCAAAATTACCTTGTGGAAAAATTAAGGAGTATTTTTCATGCAGCAGTTAAGCCTAAACAGTAATGTTAAATTGCAGATGGGCTAATTGTGAACCATTGCTTTCTCTGTAACTGAACCAGGGTCTATTAAACCTGGATACTGTCAGCCAAGAAGGAAACTACTGCCATAGAATTAAAAGGAATGTTGGAGTAAAATTCAAAAAACGTAAAACACCTTTTTACCATTTCAAACCTTATTTTAGAGTGGTTAGATTTACACAGTTTATGTCCCAGTTATTACTGAATAAGAAAATGACAGCTGAACACTGAATTTCTGCAGCAATTATGCTGTCATTAACTTCTGAAATCCCAAGCACCATGCTTCAGAGTTTGCTTTGAAGGAAACGCCAAACCTGTTCAGCAGCAAGAAGAAAAATCTGGTTACATATCCAGGGGCCTGTTCTCTTCTTAAACAAAAGTATGAATAATTAGATAAAACCTCACCACCACAAATTGTTCCAGTTACAATACCACAGCTATAAACATCACACAGGTGAATTAAATCCCTTGGCCTGAAACCTGACTAAAGTAAAGACCAGAGAAAACACAAGCCACACCAAGGGCAGCTGTTTTAGGATTCGGAATCCGAGTTTGTTTCCCCCTAACTACGATATAAAAAATAAATCAGGAATGCAAAAAAACATACAAATTATAACCACTGTGTGGAAAGGAATTTGTTACAAATACTTGCACCTGAAAAGTGCCCCCGTTACTCGGTACACTTTATGGGAATTTAAAACCAGCACAAAAAGAAAATAAAAAAAAAATCAAAATAAATTCAGCAATTGAATATTTGAGGTGCAATAGATTTTTTCAGGTATAAAAGAATACAAAGTTATCACATTTAAATTCACCCAGAACTGAGAAAGGGCGTTCTTCTGAGTCAGGAACCATGAGAGGAACTGAGAGGAGGCGTGTGCAGACACTGATCGGGTCAGCCCTCCGGGGAGGATCGGGAGCCTGTCGCCACTCCCAGCGGGGCTGGATGCTCCTCCTTCGTCTTCTGCTCCTGGTTCTTGGCCGGCTTCAGGAGTTGGGAAGCTCGAAGGATATGAACTGTTTTAGTCTTTCCAGGTACTGAGCGTACAGCTCTATGTCATTGTGTCCCGCGCCCTCCACCCACAGAGGCTCCACAGCCCTGGGGCAGCGCTCGTAGATGGCCAGGCCGTGGGAGAAATCGATCACCTCGTCCTCGGTGCCGTGGATCACCAGCACTGGGGAGGCCACCTTCGAGACTTTATCGATGCTGAAACACAAAGAAGATGCATCTCAGCACACACAGAGGCTGGCACTGAAGGGTCAGGACTGGCACCGAAAAACAGGAGAAAGAGCCCAGCGGCTGATGACGCATCTATTACTGCAAACAACTGAAGAAGCAGGAATTGTTAGACATCTTTAAAACTTGAAACCAGGTGTCTTCATCTATCAAGGATGAAAAAAGTGTGCACTTAATTTGAATTTTGTACACTAAATAGTAGATTATGAATTATGCAATACAGACTGGTCTTCCAATAAAAAGAATCCCTTGCATTTATGTGATCTTTTTAATCCTGAAGGATTAAAAGAGGGGACCCAGCTTTTCCAACACAGACGTGCAGCCCCCACCTGGAGGGGGAAGGAGTCCCCCCAGGAGCCCACAAGAACTCAGTTAGCACCTCTACTCTTACAAATAGTACAATGGAAACTTTTTTCCTAAATTTATAAATGCAAACTATAAATGCAAATTTTGTAATAGCCAGCAGTATGTTTTTTCATGTCTCAGCTTGCAGGTACAAGTTGCGCCACACTGGAATCTTTAATAACAATAATAACCAAGAACCTTGGTTTAATTACTCATCCAGAAAACAGCCCCGCCTACAGCAAAGTGTCACCATACTGGGAACAGTTTTGGAAATTCTGGTCCAGAGGGAAGGGTGCCACTTACTGGCCCACCAGAACCACTTACAGCCAGGCCCAGACTTGCTCAATTTCTGAGAACTAACAAGGCGATAACACTCCTGCATCTCATGTTCTATATATCAGAACTGGGATCAATTGATGATTCATACACAAAAACATGACAGACATACAGGATGAAAACTACATCTCCACTATAATATCCCATTTAATTACTATAATATGTCACTGAAAAATGAAATGGCAATTAAAATAGAAAAATGGGATGTTGGAACAGATTTAATTTTATACTCTTGGTCCTTGTAGCTTTAGAGAGGTGTCCATACACAGGAAATAAATGTTTTTAGTCCTACAGTCTACATTAACTACAAACGCACCAGCAGTGAGGAGATGGCAAACATCTGAATGTGTTCACAGTGCAAGCAGATGGTGGCATGTGGGGTAGCCAGCAGCTGTCCTGTGGAGGCTAGCAGCAGTGGGATACCCACTCTCATTCATAGTGTTTGAACAAGAATAAAACACGTCCTCAGGAAATCAATCCATTCTCTTCTTCTCAAGCACTTGGCCCAGAAGACAGATCCTCCCTGGCCAAGCTCTCTCCTTTTTGCCTAGTGATCCCACTGCACTACCTCCTTGAGATAGCATTTATTAGTCAATAAAATTTAGTTCAAATGCTCATAACACTTTCACCAGGGGTTGCTGGAGGGCCTGGTATCTTCCAATTTCTGTTCCACCCATGTTCTCAGTTACACTGCTGTTCTAATTATTTAATTACCTGAATGACTAGTATACTTTCTGGCCATGCTGGTTTATAGGTAACTGTACCTTTAATGAAGTGAATGTCTTCTATAATCAATTGTAAAAGACTATTATTTATAGCTAATTTAATGTTGAACTTTTTTCACGGGTTGAAACAAAAATCAGAAGACAAGAATGAAGCTGGAGACTCCTGCTTTACATTAGAACAATTTGTTAATGGCATCAATATAAACCTGGGCAGATTATATGAGGAAATAATCTATAAATGTATAATTATAAATGGGAAAAAGAAAGTTCTGACGTGGACACTCTTTCAGCGATTCAACATTTTCATGTTGCTTTTAGGATGTTTGAATTTAGCAGCAACCAGCCACTTCCTTCTGCAAGGCAGGCTTTAATGTAGACTGCGACAGGAAGTCCTGTGCTAGTGCTTCATTCCTGCTGCCCACCAGACAACAGCAACTTCGTTAATATTCAAGCCCACACCACACTGCAGCCTGTGAATCCACCGAGATGGAAACCTCATTAAATTTTCATACAGCCTCACTGTAAATGCCTCAGCAGCCTGCTCTCAAACGTCCTGCAGGGGTACCAGGTTCTACCCTCTTAAACTCCTGTGATTGCTTTGATGTGAATGCAAAAATAAAACACTGTAATAAAGGACTACAGCCAGGTTTGATAAAAAAATAATTAGAGTTCACAGCCACTCCATTATTCTTCCTGCCAGTAGGCCAGTGTCAGAAAGGTCTTTGCTAAAACTCCAGTTCCAATAAAGGAGACAGCAGATTCCTGAGAAGACTTTATTAAGATATCTGATCGGCCCACAGGTCTCTCACTTTCAGGATGTTGACACAGATGATAATGGGGCAGAGCAGCTGTGGGTTAAAGGCACCAGGGACCTGTGGCACAAAGCCTCAGTGTTAATGTGCACTCGTTCTAGGATATACAATACTGGGTTCCTCAAGTTAGTGTTTAATTTTGGATCAACGATGACACAAAAGCTTTGTTACAGAAAACATTGGGGGCAAATTCCCCCTTTCATACCAATGCCCGTTTCACATTCTGTGAACTGGAATTGGGAAGTGGTTTGAATGAAGGAATTTGAAGTGAAAAGCTGGAAATAAGAGCAACCCAGTCTAAACAGATTTTGAAGTTATAGACTTATCTTAGACAATGCATACAGTTTTGCCATGGTGACCACTTTTCACTGAGCACTACGGTTTAACAGTCACGCAGACCTGGCAGTAGCTATCCCAAATCTGTTTTTTTAACACATCCACTCAAAACCAAAGGAAAGTTGTAAAAGAATGATCTCTTTGTGGCAAATTTTACCCTAATTATTCCCACATTTAAAGCATCCTGTTGCATCCTGTGATAAAAATAGAATAATTTAATTCAATATTTCCCGGCCTTCTTGCCTTTGTTGTTTTCAGCTTACACTCAATCACATTCAATCATTCCCATTATCTCCTTTCATGCAGTTTTAAAGGACAAAGCTTATTCTTTTCAAATTTTGAATTTCGTATAACTGGATCTGGAAATATCTCACTTGTCCCCACTGTCCTGCATGAATAACAAGTCATTGCTATTTCACAAATGGCAGTTCATAATATATTAAAAGCTTACAAAGAACACTTATGTTTCAAATCATGGCTCAAAGTATCATCTGAGTTTTAGGATAAAGATGAAATGATAAAATTCTGTTCAAACACCCCTAATCAGGTTGACATCTATGTGGGATTTATTGTCTTTAATCTTTAAACCATAAGTAATTACAGGCTCTGGGAATTGTAAATTCTACACAAAAAAGGCACACACTCATGTCATCTGATTTTTCATTTGAAAAAAGCAAGCAAGTAGTACAGTTTATTAGATCTGGGGTTGAACTGCATGACTCTCTTATTCTGACCTAGAGTATTTCCAGGGCAGGAAGGCTAATACATATTGTAATATTACATTATGTTTCATTTTATTAAAAAAAAACAAATGGTGTTTGTCAGTGATTACATCCAAAAGTGCAGCATCACCTTACTCTTAACCTTGCAACCTTTTCCTATTTGCATGAGGTGGCTGGTAACTGCGCACTTGTTTCATTAAAGTCTAGTGCAAATGACTCCATCCCACGCCTCCAACAGAAGGGAAAAAAAAATCTCAGAAAAGGATCTGTGTTGGTTTGCAAATTAGTGCAAACCAGAGGGAGAACCATATATTTGAAGCATCACCTCCTCTATCCATGTATGTACTGCATGTGCTACAGAGGGGTAATCTGCTTACTGGATTTATTTCTAGCTGCTGGAATTAGGAGTGCTCTTCTGATTTTACTCTCTACAGTCTATCAGCAGACAAAAATAACAACACACTTGTTTTTGTGACATGTCAAAATGTCAAAGTTGTTAATCACAACTGTCGAAGGCCAAGAGAAACTTTATGATTCTGTGGAATAATCCCTCTGCAGTTTAATATTCAGGAACAGCTGGCCAGCTGTTCATACATGGTGGAGTTGCCCAGATTCACAAGAAAATAACTCCATCAACTTGAAATGGTTGTTCCTGGAAATAAAATCTACAAAATTAACTAATTAAATCCATTTTATAGTAATCCAAATACTAGGTTAGAATTTAGAATGTCAAAAAGGATAGGCAAAAAGTTTTGACAGAATATATTTCTTATAAAGTCAGAGATCTAAACGAGTACAAAACTCTATTCAATGGCAGAAGAATATAATGATGTTAAAGTAAGAATGAAATGATAGAAACAAAAAGACACACTAATCCACAAAGTAAAAAAGATTTTAAAACAGAGAAAGATTGAACTGATGTGACCAGATCAATGTTTGATCCAGCAGATTGTCCTGTAAATGCCTGGAGTTATGCCTGTCCAGATCAACAGAAATCAATACAGTAAGCTCAGCATTGGTATACATTATTTTTTCCCCACCTCCAACACAAAAATAAATTATACTGTTGGGCTAAACTTGTGACAGTACAGTACTCGGGGGTATTCTATGTTCCAACATAACCCTTAACATCAGACAGTGACCTGTGAGACAGTGTAGTCACTAAAATTATATAAAGAAAAAATGAAGCACTTCAAAGTGGATATCAGTGCCACAAGAATTATTAACTTTTTAATTTGCATCTGTTTGATTTCTAACTTTTTATTCTGTTTTTCTCTTACTCTTTCTCTTACTTTTTTAGAAACTGCTGCACTCAGCTGCTACATTTACTGCCCACACACCTGCTGTCTGAAGTCTGCTCCTGCCGATGTCTTGTATGAGGGGAACAGACTTCAACTTAACTAAGAATTGAAAAGACCTTTAAAGGCGTAATAATTATGCTGTTCCTCCCCAAGATGTTCTGTAAGCACAAAACTAAATGGAGGCTTCAAAAGAAAAAAAATATTTTCTGAAAACTTTACAGGCAGAGCTGAGGGTGAGAAACACCACGCAGCTTTAGAAAAACACATTAAAGAATGAGAAAACCACAAAGCTATAGCTAGAGGCAACAAAACCTATTTCCTCTCTTATTTCACATACAGTCTCCTGTATAGCACACAACCAGTCAGTATAATAAAGAAAATGGTGGTAAAAAGGAGATGATTAGGAAAGGAGCAATCATAAATCTAGGCCTTTTTCAATTACCGGGTCTCCTGCTAGACACAGTTTCACTACAACACAAGGTGGCAAGTGAAGAGACCACTGTTGCACACACAGTGGAGATCTGAGAGCCTGTGTTGTGCTGTATTCCATCCATTCGGCCAAGTGTTTAAAAAGAAAAGATATTCAGACCCACCTCGGAAATGCATCAAAGCAGTACGTCTTCCTGGTGTCAGGGAAGGCCACCCGCAGCCCGGACATGAGGGGGGAGTGGAGGATGACGGCTGCACACTCGTAGCGGGCAGCCAGGTCCACCGTGGGCACCGTGCCGATGCTCTGCCCGTACAGGATGATGTTCTCCGGTGTCACTCCGTACCTGGGCAACGCAGGGAGTTTCAGGTGGTTAAACAGCTGGTTAATACATTTCAGCACCTTTTCCTGAGATCTGGCCTTTCCTGTTTCTCCGTCTTAAAAATGTCTTTAAAACTAGAAATGTCATGGAAGCTAGAAAATAATTGTTATTCCCTCTCGTAACTTATATAAATTAAATAAAAGACCTGGAATTCTAAGACATATATTGTAGCTGCCTTGTCTAAAAAAGCCTGTTTAATTAAATGGGATTATAACCAGTTCTATATGGGATTATAACAAAAGTTCTTTCTATTTCTAGCAAAGCCAGTAAGCTTCTGTTGTTCTAAATTCAATCTTGTTAGAGCTATACAGCAGTGACTGTACTGTTACACCAGACTGTACTGCACAGTAATACCCCACTTACTGGCAGTCAGGTTTGCTTTTAGTGAAAGACTGCTGTCAGATTTGATCTTAGCTCTCTTCAGTGATGCACAGATAATCGAGTCCTGAATTTGTTTTTTCTTGTTGACAGAGGAATGTACATGCTACAATATACAAGTTAAAAGAGCAGATGCTTCCTTCAGTCAAGAAAGTCTGAAGCTGTGCTACTGAAATTTCCCCCTTGAAAGTCTGCGTTTTTATTTTTAATAAAGCAACAACTTCTTATAGTGATGAAAGTTCTAGGATTATGTCAATGCAGGAAAGGAAATGTGTAGCAGTCTTAAAGCAAATATGCAGCACTAATGGTGCAATTTTTGTAGTTATTAACAGAAAGTATCTGGAGCCCATGGTTTAGGTAAGGAGAATACAAATCTACAAATGAGCAGATTTATGACTGGACATACACAACTAATGTCATTAACACTGCAAATGTCAGTTGTGAAAAATAATAAACAACTGTAAGCTGTGGGTGCCATTACTGAAACAAGATTCTATGACAATTCAATCTTTGCAGAAGCACCCTTAATGAAAGATAACAACATTATTAGAGTGCCCTTCTGAGACTGGCAACACTTCCTGGTAGTGTAATTTGTTTCCCAAACAGTTTCTATTGTTTTTGGTACATTTCTTAGTGCCCGAGTTATATACACACAAAAGCAGGCAGCAGCAGACACCCAGACAGCAATGTTACCATCAAATAGCCTGATCTGAATTGGTTGTAGTAGCTAAGAAAAGCTGGACCTGGTCACCATTTGGAAGACAGATGTTCAAGGGGGTTCAGTGGACCAGCAGGTGATGCTCTTCCCTATGGACCACAATTTCCAAACCACTTCCCCAGTATGGTAACCGTGGATACTGTGCTGCAGGAAGAACAGCTTTTCAGATAAGTCATCTGAGATCCTGCTCATTAGATTTGTGGTGTTAACCCTGGCTTCCAGGGTAATTTCCCCACTCTGGGCTTCTAAAGTCTGGCTTCCCTAAAGTTCCCTCTCAATTCACTGGTGAAGTGGTTTCTCATCCCTCCATCTAGTGGGGCTGATGGAGAATAACTGCTGCAGTGCATCATCAATGTGAGAGTTATGGGATCCTTTGAGAAGAAAATGTTAAATTTATATACAGTAGATACTATCATCTAGAGACCAAATAAGGGTCCATAAAAAGAGTACACCCACTCCACCTTATTCATGGGGGATATGTCCCTGAACTATCTACAGTTACTGAAAACCATATATAATGGGAAAAAGGTGTACTATACCAAATACTGTAAATACCATGGATACACCTAATACACTGTGAAAATCAACATCAATGTACCAAATAACAAAAGAACATGACAGAAAATAATCTTAGTCCTGCACCATTTGTATTATATAAAGGAATGTTAAAAAATTAAAGTAAAGCACTTTTTTGATGGTCAAAGTGCAGTAATCTAAGGGGAGATGTGATGAGCCTGCAACAGTGTATGTGAACATGCATGATGTGTTGATGGTGGCGATAGGGGAATTGATGATTGTGAAGCTGATGATGAAATGACTGTACAGTAATCACTGCTGCTCATCTTCCTTAGTTTGTGTTTTGTGGGTTAAAGGATTTGAGCACAACAAAAGGCAACAAAGGACTGAATCCAAGCGAATGAAGAACTGGGAAGAGGTGAGGGATATTGGGAAGCACGAGAGCATGCGAGAAGTTTGAATTGAGCCTCAGAGAAAATCTGAGTAGATTTATGTCTCCAAGAGAGTAACAGAAGCTTCGAGAAGGTCTCTCAGGCCAGGCCGGACATGACCTCGCCAGTATACAAAATCACAGATGAGAAGGAAGGGGTGTATGCTGTATCAACACAACACATTGAGGAGCTGTTGCTAACAGCTGTGAAGTCATGGAAAATATGGAAAATTATATTAAGTAATAAGTAATGGAAACTTTTTATAAAGAGCAACATTTTAGGTCTTTAACAGATGGAAGGGCTGGTAAGCTATGGATATGATTTTTTAAACAAACAGTCATAATAATAATAATAATAATAATAATAATATTTGAGAAATCCCATAATCAACCAGTTTTTGGATGCTTGAAAGTAATGCTACAACCTAGGCTTGCAGGTCAGCTCATGAGTCTGTGCTTAAGTGAGGTGCCAAAAAACCACAGCATAACCACAAATACCATATGACCTGGCTTCACATGAAGCCCAGGGAAGTAATAAAAAGATATTTAGAATCTCTCAGATTTAAAAGGAAATCTGATCTCAGTGTAACTGAAAGTTTCTCTTTTGTTTACTTACATGTACAAAAAATGTGTTTATCTGGAAAAAAAGGGCTGCAGCACAAATGTTCCTATATCGTCACAGTCAACATTTCAATTACACAATATACCTGTAAATAAAGAGAAAGAAACTGATACTTTGTAGTATGTTTTTTTAAATTAAAGACATCTGTGTTAAAATATTAAACACAGGTTCTTTCGAGAAATGAGTGGATGAAACCCTTGGATCAAATAAAGATAATAAACACACATCCTCTTTCTGGTTCCTAGCTTTCTGTTTATCGGTACAAATTACACACTGCCAGTGGAGAACCTCACGTTTCTCTTAAACAAAAGGGGCTACATTACATGTCTCATGTCTACTGTAGCTGCTTTTAGAGGAACAAAAATGCTACTGTTAATGCAGGCCTCTCTGTATCCAATAATTAAATAAAATCTAAAATCACCAAAGGTTCTAATACAGGAGAAAAAACGCAGCAAAACATGTAATCTGAACCAGTCCCTCTTTTCCGATTTGGACTTACAATTTTAAAATCTTTCCAAGTAGCCGCATGCTTCATGGAAACATAAGATAGCAGCTGATACAAATTAACAAAACTGCATTCACAATGCCAGCAAACAAAAACTATTTTATAACACCCTGGTAATGACAGAGGAAAGCCAAAACCACCATTTGGAAGGCTGGCATTATTTGAGAAAATAACTTCATTTATGGAATTCTCTTGTCCAAACAGGAATTAAGGATGGAAAGGTACAGCAAGTTCACCAGCGAAGCAGCTGCCACGTTTCCATGTGGTGAACTTTATGTTAAACAAAACGAGAAAGCTGCCTGTCTAAACAGCCTCCAGACTTGTAAAGAAATCGATCGAAACAAGCACTGCATCTTAGTACTGGACCACTGCCAGCTTCCCCTTGGCTTCTGGACAGACAAGGGGAAAAAACAGTGGCAATTACTAAATATCTTTTACAAGAATTAACATTGTTTCACCACTTTTAATCCCTAATTCACATTCATTCAAGGAAGTTACACACTGTGACCTGTGCCACTAGTAACTGCATTGTTTCAAAATGATATTAAAATGATGGGACAAAATGAGAACTGAAATTAGGTTGAGACACATGATTTATCAATTAAATATTTTGTGGTTTTCTTTAGAAGCTTTAATACCTGGTGCTGGCTGGAAGACTGTCCCACAACCTTAATTTAAATTATCTTTTGCTGATGCAAACCTTTGTCGATGAGGTTTTTTAGAGTGAACTCAACGAGCAACCATCATGATAAACTCGGGGAAAAAATGCTGCCACTCTCTCACAGGTGCATTTCAAATTCTACACAGAGGCTGTCCGGGAGTCTCTTCATGGCTGTGCACTGTCACAGTGACAGAAACGGCTCTGTTCCTTCCAATTCATGTCTTCCGTCACAAACAAACGAATGGAAGAGAACTGAAAACAAGCAAACAAATCCTAAGTCCTCTATGTAATTAACTAGGAAACACTGACTACACCAACATTAGGGAGACAGTGTAATTAGTCATTTCTTATTTGGAGATGTGAACAGCATGATGTTGCCACTTTCCCTGGTTTTTCCATGGTCTTCATGATCAACTCAAGACAGCAAGATAAATTCCCTGTTCCCAGACAGCTTCCTGTAAGAAATTAATAATGTGGCACTTTCTGTATTTTAGAATGCTGTGATAAATGAACCATATGCCACTGAGTATTTCCAAAAGTATTCCTTTTACAGAAAACAAGACCAAGTCCTTTTGTCATCCCCTTCACTGTTGACAGCTTTTAATTGCTTTGCTGTGAGTGAATGTTTGACGGTCCTCATCAGAAGACGCATAACGATGCAGTGCTGTGATGTTCTCAAAGAACAGCAGAGCAAGACAAGACTTTTGGACTCTAGCAAGAGCACTCCAGGATGTGATGATGGTGGATTACCACTTCTAAATCTTATTCTTAGAAACAAATTTGCATAACTTGGTGTTTATTTTTATTTGAAAGATGGGACTGACTGTATCACTAAACACAGTATAATCAATGAGCTGAAATCAGTCAACACTTCTTGCTTTATGCGAGACAGCATCATTCTTGCAGCCTTTATTTGTAAACAGGAAACACAGCACAAAGATCCGAAAGGAAATCAAAGAAAACAAAATTAACATCTGCATGTGTTTAGGGAGTTCACATACCAAGACCAGGAGGTGAACATGCATAAAGTACTGTGCAGTGCCACTTCTATTGGTTCATATCTAAGACGTCTTTTTTTAAAACAGCGCTCATTATCAATCAGATGAACTCATATTTATGTAAGCCTACTGTTGACAGCAGACCCCCCAAAATAATTACACATCCCATGTCACTGATCATATGAGTAGGAGTGTCAACCCCAGTGTCCTAGTTAAAATGTTCAATATGCTCAATCTCATCTTCCCACAGTTGGCTAAATAGCTGCTACAAGTCATCCTGGGTTTTTCACTTAAGTGGAAAATGCAGTGCGTTTACTACGTAAAGTGTTTTGGGATCCTATTGGAATTAAATGTACAAGAAACTTCGTAATTCATTTTACTAATAAAGGGGAGCATGGGTCCTGGGTTTGATTCCAGCCTAGGGCATATTCTGTGTGAAATGTGCATGCTGTCCTCATGTTTGTATTTTCTTATTATTCCAGTTTCTTCCTTAAAAAGCTAGGCTAGTTGGTGCCTTTAAATTGACCCCATGCTCTTGGGTGTGTGTCCTGCTCTGGACTGGCATCCTGGACAGAATGTGGTCCTGCCCCGGGTCCTGTGATGAACTAGTGTCCTGTTCAGGCTGCAGTCCTGTCTTGCACTCTATGCCTGCGAGATGGGCTCCAGGTTGCTGGGACCCTCACTAGGAGAAGATGACTTTCTGGCAACAGATAGATGGATCCGGGAGACCAAGAATATTGTTGAGTAAGACTGAGGATTGAGTTCCTCATAATTCCTAGCATCCCTCAAATTTCACGAATGTTGTACATGTTAAAACACTCATTTCAAAATGAAAAGAGAAACGCAGATTTCTGGATCCAAGAAATTACACAAAAATTAAGTTTAATCTCTCGTGTTTCTGAATCAATCTCAGATCACATTGTGTGTTCATGGTTGACTTAAAATTTACAGTTCTGGACACCTAACCTGAGAGCTTAACGAAAAGCTTAAGGAGACTGTCAATTTTTACACAAAGAAAGCATGGTGTCGCATTCTGAATGGAAAGACAGAAGGAAAATAAGAAGTTATTTAATTTTTTTTTTAGAAAATGTAAAAATATAGATAAATAAAAATTAAACCCATTCACGTGAAAAGGAACTGAACTTGAAGTCATTTGGTGTTGTAGCACCAGATTAAAAATGTGCACAATTCACATTACAGGGTCCTTATTTCTGATACACTTCAGTGCTCAGAGGTTGTTTGCGGCTTCAGTCCTGGTAAGTGGTTTCCAGCCAGGGGTGGCAAAGACCCCTTGGAGCTCTGGACAAGGGATCACCAGAAACACGGATCAAAACACTATTAACCCCCAAGTCTCATGATTTGCACATTCAACATTTCTTCAATGTGTATACACTATATTCTAAACATCTGACACATCTGCTGATCTGTAGTTATGCTTTAACAATTTATAATTTAATGTTGCTTTATCTTTATGATTATATATTCATGAAACATAGCTGAAACTTAGCTGCTTCACTGTGAACAGGTAAAAGGGCTGTGTTAATTGATGTTATAGAAGGGCAAAGACAATTCTGTTCTTCTAACAGGACTCACAGCTGTGTTATTACATCAAGTCAGGGAAACATGAACTGAAGCCTGACAGATGCAGGCACTTAATTACACTCAATGACAGAAACACAGCTGATTTCAGCAGCCGGCATTGTTAAAGCAGAGGACAGCGCACTTGTATTTCAGTACGGCTGGATGCAATTCTGTGTTTCTCTTAACAGCTGTTTCATCAGTTCTGGCATGAAACTGGCTACAGTGCTGAGTCTTGGCTGGCCGTGGAGGGTGGCATTTGTAATCCATCGCTGACCTTGGATATCTAAAAAACAGCATCATCAAGGTTGCAAATGCTTATTGTACCTCAAACACCAGTGACGCCTCCATAACTAACGGTTTAAATCATTCCATGAAATCAACTGCTCTGATTCCCAGAACAGAACTGGCATTAATTGCCGGATCAACTTGAACAGTCAGGGCAACCATGTTCATACCTGACAGTAAAGAAAAGCATTCTCTTAAACATAGAACACAGACCTAAAAGACAGATTAGTACTTACTATAGAATAATGGGAGTGTGCCTTACTATATCTGCATTTTATTCATGTTTCCATAGTTTGCCCCCTTCAGTACTTTTATTTCCAACAGCAGTGTCACAATTCAAAGACTTGCACCCACCTATCTCATACATAGTTCCCAGAGAGCCAAGCCAACCATGGTGTGATGTACCTAGAATACCTAGAACGTGATGTGTTTCTAGCCACTTGGCCCCTTACGGACAAGAGATATTAGCTGCCCTGTCCACAGAGCTGAAGGGCTGCAACTAGGCTAACCAATACTTGTCACGCCTCTGGAAACAGTCGAGCTCCCTTTTCTCCAAGTCTTCAAGTTCTGACTCAATAAGGATTTCTAGCATCTCACAAGAAGTTATATGAACCCTTCGTTAACCCCACTTTGTTTAGAAGATTTTAATTCCACTTCTTTCACCTGTAAAAGCTCTGTCCTTGATAAGAAAGGACCTGCTGGAAAATCAGGGTCATCTACACACAGCCCCTAACTTACAGGAACACCTTGGTCTTGTGCTGACTTTCAGTCTTCTGTGGGCTCCAGCCACCAGCTCAGTTTTCCCCAGTGGTAGTTTGGAGTGGTATAATCCCCATTTACTGGTATTTAAACCAAGGACTTTGCTGCTATTACACCACAGTAATGTGTACTCTGGTGACTGGGATACTTCAGGTAATGAACTCAGAACACAGACCACAGTTTCTTTTGGCAAAAAGATAATGTCACTGCAATCTCTCTTTCCCATTTCATTAGCTATCATGCTACTGTAAGTCCAATAACTCAGTTTGGGGAAGAAAATGTTTTTTTCCACTTTTCTTTTATTTTTGTGTTTTTTCAGGAGGGAGCATCCAAATGTTAGCAGATGTGCGATATGAAACGTGTTCCTTTCAGGCTTCCTCTGTTCCGTACACACCACCTGGAAGGCCCTGCAGACGAAACATCCTGCAACAAACCTCTAAAGGAAACAAAAGCTGTCGCTTGTTACCGGCCAGGCTCTCACTGCCAGGAACACTGTCTCGTCCAAGAGAACAGCATGGGGAACAGCAAAGCAGTCTACTCCATGATCTGAATAACTACCACGATGACTTACACTATTAAGAAAATGATATGCTTAAAACTATTTTAAAGTAGAGACTGACAGATTCATATAAATCCCTTTTTGGAAAGATTCATACATACACTTGACTTCTACTGGTCTAAATTAGGTCACGAGGTGCCATCAGGTGTAAAACGTCTGACACTGCAAACACAAACTACAAATGTAAAGCATGTTTGCGTCACTTTTCCACAAATGCTTACTATCAGTTTAAGGAGTGCCAATTAAAAATACAAACCTGATTAAAACCGGATTATAAATATCAGATAAGTTCTAAAAATAACAGCATATTGCTAAATACATTTTTAGACCACATAGACAGGGAGCAAACAGAATACAAAGTCTGTAATCATTACACTTGGCTGCTTTGGCAACACACAGTTTCTCCATCTCATCTAATTTACATTATATGCCAGACATTAGAAGTACAATAATATTTGTTAATTTGTTAATTAACAAACGTGTTAATTAACGTTTCCCTTGTTAATTCTGAAAGAACATTTTGAGAAATAACTTCATAATTTATACCACAGTATTCAATCCTAGCACATACTGTAGGTTAGCCCATTACAGGAGTATTCAGGAAAGGCTGCACAATTCTTTAAGCATAAGACTAAACAAATAACAAAATCTCTGTCTCTCATGCCAGATTTCTGTTTTTTAAGATTTTAAGACTTCTTTTTTCATTAAAAGCTGAAGGCATGCTACTTTATGATAGATACATAATATTGAATGACAGCACAACTATTACAGTACTTTTCCATTAGAAGCTCTGCAACAACTAAATGTAATTTAGAAATTTCCACAAAGAATATACACATCAGATATTTCAGTAAAAGTGCAAAACATAAAAATTCAATTTTCAATTGAATTGGAAGAAAATGAGATTTAAAGAGTCATAAGTGATTTGTGGGATCAGTGAACTGAACTTAGCTGAGCTCAGTTCACTGAAGGAAAGACAGGCATAGTTTTACAGAAACTACAGAACCAAATATTAACATTCAGGGGAAGGCTCAAGGTCTTTATGAGACTGAATGCATACCAAGAAGAACACAAACAGAAAGTACAGCTTTAATAAAACTCCCTGACCAGCATCCTGTTACTTGAAACTTCTGTGTAATAATTAACATAGCTCAATGCTAGAGTACACAATACGTTTGCCACAGCCCATTACTTCTCACCATACAGTGTGCAAAGCTCAGTGTACTGTGCAACATGGAGGCACCTGTGCTTTGAGCACAGATTAAGAGCTGGAAAATATACATGACCCTCACAAATAAAATGAAGCAAAGCAACAGTGAAAATATAACAGATGTGTAAGTTGCCTCAATTTGCTAACATGGAACTGTGATCAGTACTAAACCAGTTTAGTTATGCGATCTTCATAATTCCTAAGGCTCCTATAACCAGAGATCAAACAAAGATCAAACAAGAAACATACAGGGACACCTGTAGTTACAGCACAGGATACAAGGGAATACTGAGCTATTTCTTGTCAGAGATGGGAGTGGAGAGCAGTTTTATCCAAAGGTAGTGGCTGTAATTCCATATCAATTCAGAAGTACTGGGAACACCACCTGAACCTCGGGCACATTTACGAGGTGGCCTCACAAAAGGCGTCCCATCCCCTGTGCACAAATGGGTCCCTTCCAAACAGAACCCCAGCCCATAGCAGGGGATATCTGCAACCACCAGCTCTCGCTGCACTTCCAGAAACGCCACAAAAGCTATAGGACTGGGCTACAAATGGTCCGCTCTTAGGACTGCTGCTCGTCTCTCTAGGATGAGGATCGCTTGCTTACAGCAGGATAAGAGGAAACCCTGCGGGGGTTTCCAAAAATATTTACAGTTGTAAGAAAAGAATCCAACTGACACAAGTGTGTAATGGGGTGAGTCATTCATGATTATTTGGAATTAAGAGTGTGAAGATATGAGACATGAATTGAGGCATGCTGTGGTTTCTGTTATATGTGAGCAGCAGAGAAATCAATATATTATTACTCAAAGATGCGAATGTTTGTGTGAAATTGAAGCTCCCTGTGAAAAACATTTAACACTAAAAATATATACTTTGTGTGTCTAAAAGTTACCTAAAAGTTATTGGTTACAAAACCGACTGTAAAATAAATACCTGATCTAATTATCTTCCCTAGAAATACACAGAACGTCCACTGTACCCATCCCCATTCCCTAAACCTGGGCATTAGCCAAACTCTGCTCCTAGGCAGTTGTCTGCCTGTCTAGGACTAACAGAGTCAGACTGACAGAGATTTCTCCCTTTAGAGGCTAATAACAGTTGTACCCTGCCAAAAACTGAGAGCTCTGTGAAAAATATAAAAGTCTACAAATGAGAGGCCATTAGGCCCATCTAGCTCATTCTGCTACATATAGTAACAATGTGTGGACAATCCCAGATACACACCATCAAAACACCAGGGTCTGCAGGGTCATCTCATACTGTATATAATGTTTACAACAGTGTTCCGGGAAGATTTGCTGTGCAAAGACAAGGAATATTTCTATCAACATGGCCGGTCTAGCATACGTAGCAAAGGGCATGCATAAACCTTCTTTAGAGAATGTTCATCTGTAGAGGGAAGAGGGGTCCTTTGAAAAACGGATATCATCAGTGACTGGCACCCACGAGTCAATTCAGGCTCTACTGGGGGGGAAAGTGGTCATGCTCTGCACATTATGAGAGCTATAAAGTAGAAACTATTTCAGAATGTGGGATACAGGTGAGGAAGCAGCAAGTGAATATTTGTAGATAGACCAGGGAGCCTGGAGAGAGATTATTGGACCATGTGAATCACTATTCTACAATGACTATGTAATTTGGGGGCTTGGTTGACTCTAGAACTCCTGGAGCCCTTGTTATGATCAGAAAACATTTCTGTGGAGAAGCTTAAGATTGGCTGAAAATTGACATTCAACCATGACAATGATTCAAAGCATAAAACAAAATAGTCTATATGGATGTAAGGAAAGATCTGATGTTATTTTTTTCTTTATCTAAGTGTTCGCGACTGGCCATCTCAATCTACAGACTTCATAAATATTATACATATTAATTAAATCTTTGATTCTAACATTAGATGAATGTTCACTAAAAAACAAAGACTTTCAGCAATTCTTCATGCAAGAAAATGTTCCTTTGCAGTTCCAGAACCTTACAGTACACTACACTACAGGAGCCATGTAGACAGTGTAATCCCTGCCTGAAGAGGGTTTGAAAACTACCAATTACAGAGATGTTTTAAATATGATGTTTTTTGGTCTTCAATTATTTCTGACAAATGTATCTTTGCTCTGTTCAATGCTATAAATTATCAGATATTTAGTGCTCCTATTTCACCAGGGATGTGAATTAATTTGGAGGGCACCGTATCTAGAGTCAAGAGGTATTCTGGTGCAAATATCTCTCCTCTCCTCCCACAGGGGGCAGCATCCTGAGGTTACCGGGAAAACAAGGAGTTCTTCCATCTGGAACATGCCCATATCTCCCGTCTGGAAACGACAGGGCATTCTGGTTGTGGAGTAGGTCACTCCAGCCCCACGAGCTATCAGCTAGACTCTCTGCAAGGAACCATGGAACTACGTACTGATTAACACCACTATCACAGAAAAACTTGCTAATGGCATGGGAATGCTTGCATGAAATTAAAGCCCAATCTAACAGAATGCAGAGAATGGCTCTCTATGGTTGAATTATCAGCCAACAGAACAAGGTTAAAATGATTATTAGTGAATTTCACTTACAGAAACAATTTCATGGTGTCCCCTGTCCACTGCATGTGCTTTAATGAGAACTGCAAAATGTGTGCCATGAAGCTTTTCATGCAATCTGACTGTGGATTATAAATGCAGAAACTGTATTTAATCATTGCAGTGCAGGCAACCAGATCAAATCAATAGTCCCTTTGATTAAATCATCTACAGGCATCGCCAGAATCATATCCCACTGTTGACAATAGATGGTCAGCATTGGGAACAGACACCATAGAGCATAGGCTGTCTCTACTGCTACTGGCACTTTTTCTAAGAATGTTAATAACCTTAAAAACTGTACAGCAATTGTCAGGAAAAAACAGTGAATGTGTTAAATGCCTGTCATGCCTTTCCAGCTTTTAATTTAGAACCCAACAGTTTATTGGGTTTTAATGATTTTAAAGTCTTTTTAAAGGATTTTGCTTTCTTCCCTGTTGGGTCGAGTACTTAATTTGAGTCTAAAGCAGTTTTTCTGTCTGAAACCTGAACAGTTCACTGCACACGAAACTGATGAGATGCAATTAACCGTTCTAACAACATAACAATGGACTGATCTTTTTTTTTCTTTTCTCTTAAGCCACTGCAACTGCCTGTAAATTCAAAGTGAAGCTTATATTCTGATAACACCCAAGCAGCCTACGCCAAAATAAATAATTAATAATAATAATTGCTTATAGCCCTTTTCTGGACCCTCCACTCAAAGCACTTTACAGGTAACGGGGACCCCCCTCCACCACCTCCAATGTACAGCCCCACCTGGATGATGCGACGGCAGCCATAGTGCGCCAGAACGCTCACCACACATCAGCTATCAGTGGGGAGGAGAGCAGAGTAATGAAGCCAATTCATAGATGGGGATTATTAGGAGGCCATGATTGGTAAAGCCAGGGTTATACCCCTACTCTTTTCGAGAAACGCCCCGGGATTTTTAATGACCACAGAGAGTCAGGACCTCAGTTTTACGTCTCATCCGAAGGACGGCGCCTGTTTACAGGATAGTGTCCCCGTCACTATACTGGGGCATTAGGACCCACAACATCACAGTGTGAGCCCCTGTGCCCCCTGCTTGCCCCACTTACACCTCTTCCAGCAGCAACCTTAGTTTCTCCCAGGAGGTCTCCCATCCATGTACTGACCAGGCTCACACCTGCTTAGCTTCAGTGGGCTGCCAGTTGTGAGTTGCAGTGATATGGCTGCTGGCCATAAATGGCATAAATGGCAACCCTGGAGAGGAATACAAACATAAAGAGAATGCCTACAGTACTGTACCAGCTATTCTAGTTCATTTTGTGTGTGAACAATAGAAAACCTGTTCTGAAATCGTTTCCATTCTTATTTTTATTTGCATAGCAAACCTGTTTTAAAATACTTCAATGGTTTAATGGCCTTTACGTCAATGAAGATAAGGAACTAGAGCTTTGAAATGTGGGTGTGAGAAAGATCAACCGGCTGCAGAGACAACAGAAGAAACAGTATGTTAAATCTAATGCAGGACGATCCTTTCTAGTCATAGCTACTGAATTATCTGCTTACTTGACAACACTATCTGTATCATTGGTAACATTTTCCCAGTCCTTCCATTTTCCAAAAACAGAAACAAGAAACACAGTATTTTGGCTGTTGAGCTTTCTCAGTGAGAGAGAGGAATTATTAGGTTTACTAAAAAAAATTCAAAGCAGAAATAAAGGAATGAAAAAACAGTTCTGCTGCCTATTAACACGGGCCACACCCCAGACAATCCATTGAAGTCTCCTAATCTTGGCTTCAAAGGTACCTCAAAGCAAGTACAGAAAAGGTTTGTTCTCTTTTGTACATTTAAGAACTCTGATCCCAGCCCCTTCAGAACCTTTGAGAAGGACAGGGTTTGTCCTAAAAACATGCATGCAAGCTGAAAGACAAGGTCTAAGTATGAACAACACTGCCTGGTTTATAGTATCCACACCTTGCATATTGCCTACATGGGTGACAGAATAGTCTTGTACCAATGCACAGCGATCCCTCCTCGCACAGCTTGCTTGATTTGTTGTGCCATCAGTGGAAGGAGAACTTTAATCTAGAATTTGTGATCCAGAGTGTAACCACATCCAGTCCTGAACTATAAAACCCACACATTAATCGGGAGGTAAATATTCCTGGTAAGGGTCACAGCAACCCAGAACGTTTTCTAGAAGCAAAGGGCACAAAGCAGGACTCTCCTTGGATGGGATGCATGGACACACAAGCACATTTTAGAGGCACTTACCCCATACAGAAGGAACCTCAATGTGGAATCAAACTAAGGACCTGTGAGGGAGTTGTGCTAACCACCATGACAAAACCTGACCTATAACAACAAAGCCAAAACATATCTCCTCAAACTCTTTAAAATGTTAGCACACATGTAAATAGGATCATGAACAGGGTGGCACACAAAATGTATTTCCCCCACCCCTAAGTACATACAGACCAGCAGTGTTGATATAACCCTGTGTAATCAATCTGAGGAAGGAAATAACTCGAAACAATTCACTTGCATTGCTGTGCACCTGATGTCATTCAAAGTAACAAAGTACAAAGCAATTAACTGAAATGAATAAATCAAAAGCACAGGGCTGAGCAGGCCTGGATATTCACAAGATAAAGGGTAGACATTATATTTGTAATTTTAGCACCAACGATGAAATCACGGTGCATATTTAAGGGCACAATCCAGGATTAGCACTACCGCATACCAACAGAGGCACAAACTACTTGCTGCAGTCTCTCCAATGTAAATTTCATAGTATGAATCAGCACGTCTACAATCTCCTCCCAAATCAGTACTCCCAACAGGAATCATATCTGGGGCTCCTTGTGACCTTACTTTTCATCCTCCTCACATCGAAAGCGCACACAACTGGTAGCCATTCTAAAACTAAATCCTTGAACAATAAGGTTTCAAATAGTGCTGGAATCTGGCAAGGGGGAAGGATATACTGTAGCCCACAGTGTGGCTTCTGGGAATACTCTACTTCCTTGTATTAACATATTGATAAGCAGTGTACCTTACAGTAGTACTAACAGCACAATCCTTCACCATAACTATTAATAAATACAGAGGTAAACCACAGGCATTGCCTGCATTCTACCACTGCCATTAACAACACATAACCACAATAGAGGTGTATACTGAGTTTAACTACTCTTTTGGCATACAGAATATACGATTGTATTGACAATTCAAACGTAAAGAAAAATGAGGGCTACCATGTCAGTTACTAAATGCTAGCATCAATGAGATACATATATTGCAAATACGGGATTATTTGGGATGACCCGTGGATGGAGGAATTTCGTGTCGAAGTAGTGCTTACTTCAGTAAGAATTGAAGGACTTTAGATAAAGCTACCGCCTGTGGAAACTGGTGATGATGCTCAGTCCACTGAAAGGGGTCTGAACGAGAAAGGCATATGGCGACGGCATTGCTAATCTTGTCATTGTGTACCGAGGGCTGTACAACCGCCCTGTGTGCAAGTAAAGCGAGTTGACGATGGTAACCATGGAAATTGGTGGATGGGGGAGGGGCGGAGGCTCACATAGGGATCTTGATCGTAACCTTGTCGATTTCTTGAATGCAACAAACCCACCCTTTAAATCTGCGCGGCCGGACTGAATTCATAAGTACTGTACTCACTTGGTCCGAAGAGCTTGCCATGCAGCATCGATATCAGCGTACAGGTTCTTCTCCGACGGCTTTCCAGAGCTGACCCCGTATCCCGAATAATCGTAGGAGAAGATGTTGCAGTTGATCCTGGAGCCCAAACCGATATAGAAGCTGCACATCTGGCCGAGGTCCACCGCGTTGCCGTGGGAGAAAAGCAAGGTGTAGCGGCTGTTCGGGGCGCACCGGACAAACATGCAGCCGACCCGGTTCCCGCGGCTGGTCCTGGTGTAGAAGACCTCCACGGCGTCCAGCTCCCGCTGGGAGTACTGCCAGTCGGCCCGCTCGTTCAGATGGAGGCTGCATGTTCCGCTCGCCTCGTCGGTCTGGACCGAGTACGTGGGCTCCGGGGGCAGGAAGGCGAGCTTGGCGGCGATGCGACTCGGGCAGGGCGGGCAGCAGAAGAGCCAGCACAGCTCGCCAAGAGAGAAACCGTTCATCCTAGGGCCTTGCTCGGGCATTGAGACTTGATTGTAAACAAACTAATCCCCGTTCCTAATAAAACAAAAGAATGCGACTATAAAGCCAAGCGCTAACATACAATTGCGGTGGTTTTTTTTAAATGATTAAAACACCGCTGTCAACATAGTTGAAGAATAGTTCTCATACAGCGCCGTCTTATAAAAGAGCCCTTGTGTATCAAGCGAATTATTTTTTTTAAAAAACGAAGCATTTACAACCTGTACTGTAAGACAATCACAAAGCAGGCAGCCATGGTTCAAGCTCGACAGTAGCCAACCATTCAGCACAACTTCCGGGTTAGACAGCGGATATCCTAGTGGTGCTGTCAAGTCAACACAGCGTTCCTGCATTTGTAATTTATTCATTACTTATCGAACCAAGCGCTTCGGACTTCCTGCGCACTGCTTGAAGCGAAGTGCGTGTCATGCACACAGCCCCGTTGTCATACGCCTATTAGTTTTTGTGCCATTGTGCAGATTGATATCTGTATATGCAATGTATTTAGCATTCGTGTGGAGTTCATTCAAATACCATTTTTGAAACTAATGACATGCAAAAATTAAAAATATCATAGTACATGCTTTTGATTTTGTGTTAGTCTAACAATCACAAATCCAGACCCCAGAACACTTCAAAAACACGATTTCCACAGCACTGCATTAAACGTTAAATCCTCAGACGAATATACGTTATTATACCGAACACAAAAGTGGTTTAAGACAAAAGTGCTCTGTACGGTAAAATTAACTATGAATTCAGACTTTTCTCATTTCTCATAGATTTTATGATGGTGACCATCCAAAATGACACTTGTTAAATGGACAGTTACTGTTTTTTTTTTGTGGGGGGGGGGGAGTCTGGCACAGGTAGTGTTACCACCTGTTAAGCTTTTGACAGGATTGTTCTTTTTCTGAGGCAGCAGTCCTGGAAAATCTGAAAGTCATCCTGAGACATTAAAATGTCTCATATTTATTTTGTCAGATCTGTGATACTGAGGTTAGCATTCACAATAATATTTTATTCATTTTGTTCTCCTCACTTCATAATTCTGAGCTATTCTTCGATGCTAAACATGAGGTTTTGCAAGTTCATTTGCTAGCTTAAGTCCATCTTCATTACCATGCAAAGTTACTTCTTGTATTATTGGCTACATACAGCAACAACAATTAACAGCTGTGAACAGCCAATAAATTACAAGAACTAACAGGCATGTTACCTCTGATACCCAAAAACTGAGTAATATTTGGGTAAAGGCTTGGTGTAGAGTGGTTTAGATTTTGAGAATGGAGCAATAGATGTGAAACAGACAATAATGCAATGCTCATCTCCAACCACAAAACATATCGATCTGTTACAGCAATAAGGTAATTTAAAAGTCAGTTTTCATGGGTCAGACTTTATTTTATGAAAGTGAACAATCCGAAGCAACAATGAAACATTCAAGGGAATCTGCTTTCAGAAACCCACAGCTCTTTATGTAAATAGCTGTCTCCTGTTCCCTTTTACATCTTCAGTTTACAGTATGTTCTTGTTTCACTGTTGACCTTGACGTTACACACTTTTGTTTTGTACATTGCATATGGAACTGCTCCTTATCATCTGAAAGGAAACATTGGCATCACAATTATGTAACCAGTGATTCACAGAGGTATCTGTAAACATGGACTATTCAATCAATACTGTAAAATCAAATTCAAATTCTTGAGATCTGAAACTTCAGTCTTGTCATGATACAAGACAGATGTACAAAGGTCAGCTTTTGCTGACATCTGAGTCACTGCAAAATAAAGTACATTTCGCTTAAATTGTTTTATGTAACATTTTGATCTGGTTTTGTTGTTTGTTTGTTTTTTTGGTCTCTGGCTGTAAGGGTTTATTTTTGAAAGGGTCTACTTCATGTACAAGATGTCCAGGAGATTACATGAAATTACCCTCCTTTATGTGCCTACCTCAGGTGGAAATGCCACAGCAGTTCATAGAATAGAGACCTCAGGAAATCAGGCCTGATGAAATCCTGCAGCTGTTTCATTTAGTGGGGAGAAAAAGTGTTCATCTTCCTTGTTTTTCCAGAAAGATGGAAGTCCTAAAGGGAAGAACATGAGCATGGGTGGAGCAAGATACTTTTATCTTAACTATATGTCACTTTGAAACTTGAAAAAATATACAATGCAAGTGAAAAAAATCAGTACTGTACAAAAAATACAGAATAGCTTTAATATTTACAGACCTTGCCCAGACTGTTTTTTTCAGCAATAAAGGAGAAAAAAAACGGGTAGAATAGTATTACTTTTTCTATTTTACCAGTAAGCATTAAATCTATGTAACTACTGTACAAACAGGAATAAAAATATGCTACTGTATTTTGAGAATTTCTGATTGCATTGTATAATTAGATACATTTATCACTAAAGTCAGTGTTACACGGAACATGATCTGAAGAGGGAATAATGTTATTTTCTTTATCTATGAGATACTCTTGTTCAATTTCCAATGTTATTTCTTCCTCAAAAGGAAAAAAAAATGGACTGAGCAGTGATGGTGAAAAAAATAAACATATGTTTCTCATTAGGTGTACCCAGACGTATTTAAAGACGAATTTGGACACCTGTTTGTAATGGAATTGTTTGGAACGAGACAGAATTCATAGTGATCTTTGATTCTGTCATACAGTTTACTAAAAAACATAATCACACATAGGAGACTTTACCCAATTTTGTCTGCAAAACATACAGTCAAGTTTTTATAGTTTACACCTGACTGTAGATGTAATTTTTTTGACATTCCTATACACAGCATATTTTTCACTTTCTAAGCGGATGTCTCATCTCATTAGTTATCACAAGGGTTTTGCTAAAGCCACAATGAGCTTATATAAGGTTTAATGTTTTGGTTTTCTTTACTTTTTCATAGATACATTTGAAATGAACACCATTCAAGTATAAATAGTATAGTCTAATAAATAATATAGTCCACGAGCAGGCAATTATCTATTTTTTTGATTAACTCTATAATTTTCCATTGAGTATTTAACAGCATTGTTTGTTTGCATATTTCAAATCAATGTCCTATTTATTCATTAAACTGCCCAATGTGTTTTTCCAAAAAAATAAATTCTGCTGAATTCATTATTTAAAAACAAAATGCATGGTAAGGAAAATGCTCTTACTTGAAAGAGATATTTCCTCTGTTTATTTTTGTCAAGGGTATGATTCATTTCTGCCCTTTGGAAATAACTCTACTCAGCTGAAAAAAGAGCATTTGGAAGCAAGTGGCTTATAGTTTTAAGAGGAAGTTTTTCTTTCTCCATATCAAAACTATAATTATATTTTTATAATTAAAATTATTTCTTAATGATGACACTGCTGTGGGTGAGGCTGAAATAAATATTCTTATCTTATCTTATCTGTTTTCTTAAACAGCCAAACCTCAATAAAATAGTTACATTAGGTAGCTGCATCAGCATGCGTATGCTGCAAAGGAACACGTAAAGGTTTATTCCATTCTGAAAAGAGAAGATAGGAAACACAACGTTGTGGCTCACAACTGAAGAAGACTCCACAGCCGAAACGTTGTGTTTTCTTTCTTTTCTTTTTGGTATGGAATAAACCTTTACTTGTTCCTTTGAAACCCTAATAAATACATGTTCAATTCTTTTGTGTCTACAACACAATAGGCATGAGAAAATCACGTTTTGGAAAACGTTCTGCGCTTTTCCAGCTGTTGGTAATAGAGCTTTTGTGTTGGTCAGCACCCGTTGTTTGCTGACTTCACTATGTAGATCTAAAATGGAACATCAGTATCATAGTATTATGTTTGTCAGCTTTACAGCACCAGTGTTTAATAACAAAAAGCTTTGTTTTAATAATTAATCGATGTATCTTCTTCCAATGTCACCATTCTGCTTTAGTCGGGCTGTTGGCACACTGTTGCCTTGAGGATCAAATATCATAACCAGTACAGTTCAGCACTACAGTTCCTTGAACACTGTACTAGTTTATTGCCATGATATGAGCTACTGTGAATAACGGACAAGAGATTCTACCAACCCTTATTGCTTTTGGATGAATGTCAGTCTGAATTGTTCAAATGTTGCATGGGATCAGCACGTTTTGTACTTCGTTATCTGATGTGGAAAGTTTAGTAGTCATCCAGAGGTCATTTCTTATTTTTACTCATCTGTTTCAGAAGTTGCTTCAGTCCCAGTTAGTGAAAGCTCCCAGGGAATACAGTATATATACCACTGGCTGGAAGAGCTGAGTTGTTTCAATAGGAAGTATTTTCTAATCTGCCAGTGTCATTCTTTGCACCCTACAACACCTTAGTTCCTAAATGCAATGTGGAACATACCATCAGCCCTAGGATATCTGAACTTGTTAAACAACACTTCTCGCTAAATCTGTTGAAGTCTTAATATGTTGCTCTCATGAGGTACTGTCAGTTTTGGCAGGAAAAAGTGTTACATACTATTTATCCGATTTACAAAGAGCTCAAGGTTTTTAAAGATGAATGTGTAACAACTGCTTACAGGGGAGGTTTTCTAATCAGTGTATGCAAGCTTTTCACAACTATTAATAAACAGTTGCTGATAATATGTGATACCCTAAAGGAGACAATGAAGAGAGTAATACAATGTTTGAAACTCTGGAGTGTGGGTTTAAAAAAATATATTTTAATTTAAAAAAAGAGAAATGGTCTGAATACAGAGAATTCAACTTCAGGCTCACAAGTCAGAGAATAGAACTTTAAGTGTAGAAGTGTTTCCTTGATGCTGGTAACTTGGTTCATAAACAATAGTACTTCTCAATAGTCACCCACCAAACCTGGCAGACTTTTTGTTAAAGGTGTGTGTGCTTCAGCTTGGCTGACAGCCCCAGGCACTTCACTGCAACATGCTGAGCCTGTTAGGAAGAGCTTCACACATCAATCGATGGCTCATGGTCTGTAATTACACTTCTGGCTCTGTCTCCCTATTCCTTATAGAGCTGCAGACTTATTTGGAAAACAGACAGCAGCCTTAGGAATGTACTGTACAAAGTGAGCCTATCCCATCACTTCCAACATCAACAGCAAAGTATTTTTAATAAATGCATTGTATCTTCATTGAACTGGAACGTGTTAACCTTTTCTAAGCATGGTGTTGATGCTTAAGTTAATGTCTTAAAATATCATCAATTTATTTCCTTGTAAATGAAAACTATCAGTACTAAGTGTTGCTATTAAGATAAATCAGGAAGTTATGTAAAACCTCATTATGAATCAGTTTTGAGTGAGAAAATTGAGTGTTATTATTGATTGCTATTTTAATAATCAAATTTTCTACACAGTAACTCACAATATTCCCAGTCACAGACTAAACTTTACAAACTTTACAATTACAATTCTTACCAAGGTTAAGTTTTTTAAAAATGACAGTTTAACAATCTTTTATTTAAGGCCAATGTTTCATACATATATACAGATGTCAAAACTTGCGATGGTTATCACTGCAACTACCGGTTAGCTACTGGGATCAGTTCCAGCTTGGGTACCTTCTGTGTGGAGTTGGCACGTTCCTTATTCTAGACAAGTTAGTCTACTTGAATTGTTCCTTTCCCAGTGGTGGGGGGATTTAACTCGATGTGCTTTTTCACAGGACGATCGGCAGTAATTATGAGTCTATAGAATATCGAACCAAATGAAGACAGACTTCCATCTTGTTGTTTTGTTTAAAATAACACATTGCAATCATCCTAATCATTGTAATGTTTTATTATGAATGGCTGCAGTGGCATTTATTTTAGGATGTAAGAAAGTGTAATGGGTGACAAAGTTACAGTGATTATCATTGCTGCCTCACAGCACTTGGGCCCTGGGTTCAATTCCTGGGGTGCATGAAGTTTGTGTGTACTCCCCGTGTTCATAAGGGTTTCCACCAGATCTTCGGGTTCCTCCCACCGTCCAAAGACATACTGCTTGGTTAATTGGTTTCTGGGAAAATTGGACCCGGTGTGATGTGTTTGTTCCCTTCCAGGGTGTATCCTGCCTTGTCCGTTGCTTGCTGGGATAGGTTGCAGCTCCCCCTCGACCCTGTATTGAATAAAATGGTTAAAAAAATGGATAGATGGAAGTGTTACTGAAAGCATGTTCCCTCTAAAAATGGCTGGTCTTCAAGTAGATCTTGGAAGATATTTTTCTTAAGGGAATATTTCATAGGGTTAGATGTGCCAGGTTTGATAGGGTTAGATCTTGGCGCATGACTAAGAACCATTGTCGATATCTCGCCAAAACAATGCGGCGTTGCGCAGCTGGAACCTCAGGCACCTTCCCGATCAATCTTGGCGTCCACCAAGGCTCAGCCTTGTCTCCTCTGCTCTTCATACTTTGCACGGATACAGTGACCAAAGATATCCAAACGAGGCATCCATGGATGCTATTGTATGCCAACGATGTTATAATAGCAAGTGAAACGAAACACGGCCTCGAACAGCAAGTACAGGAGTGGAAGACGCGCCTTGAACGATTCGGGATGAAATTGAACATCAAGAGGACGGAGTACCTGGAATGCAGTGATCAAACTGATGGCACAATTGCAGCTGGTGGGGTCCAACTGAACACAGTGACCCAGTTAAAGTACCTAGGCTCATGTGTCAACTCCGACTGCACTACCCTAGACGCCAAGATGCAAGTCAGAGCCGCTTGGATGAAATGGCGGCAGGCCACTGGAGTACTGTGCGACAAGAAGATCCCTTTACGCCTAAAATCCAAAGTCTACCGCTCCGTGGTCAGACCCGTGGCCCTATTCGGAACTGAATGCTGGCCAACGACAAAGAAACATGAAAGGGCACTCCATACGATGGAAATGAAGATGCTGCGATGGACCCTCGGCTTGACAAGACTATACCATGTCATGAATGAAGAGGTGCAGAAATCACTCAAAGTCCCCCCAATCACTTAGAAAATGAGGGAATCGCGCCTGTGATGGTATGGACACGTGCTCCGCAGCAATGAAACATCAATGGCAAAGACCGCCCTCGAATTGAATGTGGAAGGCCGCCGGCCCCGTGGACGACCATTTACCCGCTGGCTGGATCGGCTGAAAGACGACAGGCGCCTCGCAAAAGTCACCTGCCGAGAAGCCGCAGACTGTACGAAGTGGAAAAATCGGTGCAAACAAGCAGACCCCACATAAGTGGGAAAATACGAAGAAGAAGAAGATGTGCCAGGTTTAGTTATTGAGGTGCAGAAGTTGAGAACAGCATGAGGACATTGAAACCACAAACGAAAATATATATGTTTTTATGCAAAGAGTAATAATAAACACAGAATAAAGTATGGCAGGGAATCATTACTCCACAGATGATGGATATGTATCCCAGAAAATGTGACATGTTTGCAGGGAATGTGAGGCTTGTGGAGAAGGCAGGAGACTGGCTGGGGAAATCATGTGGAGCTGTCATTCTCTTGTAGGTTCAGTTTCATATTTCTATCAAAAGATAGAAAAGGCTAGTGAGAGTACATGGGTATGTCTAAGCAGACAACACACATATACTGTAGCCTCCTGTTTGGTTACTTTACACAAAACATCTACTTTCACTTTTACTTTAATCATTTCATCTATGAATTATATTAACAGATGTCATAAACTGACTCAAGGTTAAAGAAGTCTTTGCAATGTCTTTTACATATGTACTGTAGTTCAAGTAGGTAGCTATGTCAGCATGTGTAAGCTGCAAAGGAACAAGTAAAGGTTTATTCCATGCTAAAAGGTGAAGAAAAGAGACATAACGTTTTGGCTTTGGATGTACAGTATATGACACATAATACTTTATAAAGTCTCTTATACATATGTAGTTTTTACACATATTAGGAGTGGTCAGATTACTTTTAGAGACTAGATTTCTCAGGTTCCTAGTTCATTGTCCTGTATAATGTATATAACATGGATATTTCTTATTCTTGCATGTTACTCTTGCAAAATTAGGACTCTATTCCCAGCCTCTCTTCAGTGGCAGAAATGGATGTGGATCGCCGGCATCCACATATAGTAGCCTGAAGATATTGAAGATGTATCCCATCTAGATGTGTCTTTCGGAGACAAGCCACACACTAACAGCCCACTCAGTATTGATGGAATGGAAGTGGAAACAGTCAACAGCTTTAGGTTTTGGGGAATTCACATTTCTAATGATCTAACCTGGACTGTGAACACTGACTCTATCTTGAAGAAGGCTCAGCAGCGCCTTTATTTCTTGAGGTGCCTAAAACAATGGGGGATGCCAGTACCTGTGTTGGTGAACTTCTACCGCTGCACCATCAAGGGATCACCGTGTGGTACGGCAACACCTCTTCTCGAGAAAGAAAGGCACTGCAGAGAATGGTGAATGTGGCCGAGATCATCGGCTGTGGTCTCACCGAGATTAAACAGCTCTATGAGGACCGCTGCTGTGGTAGAATTCTGGCCATCACAGAGGACAGTCTACACCCCGGGCATGAGCTCTTCACCCCACTGCCCTCAGGCAAGAGATACAAAAGCATACTGACACTTACCACTAGATTCTTCAATAGCTTCTATCCACAAGCAGTGCGATTGGAGAACACATTTAGCTATGCCCCTCGGTCCACACCTACACCATCTACCTCATTATGATTTATTTATTGCACATCTCCAGTCATTGTTTAAATCTGTATTGCTTACATTCAACCTGTTTACTTGATTGCTTGTACATTGTCCAGTGTTTGTATATTGTCTTGATGTACTGTCTGCACTTTTAGTTCTTAATCCACGTTTAGTTCAAGTTCAGATGTGTAGGGAGGCTCTACATTTCTCCTGGCATCATTGGATCCTGTCCTAACTTGACTAATTGTGTGGCACTCTCTCCTGTTCGGATCCCTGGTACCAGAAAGGGGTGGAGCTGTTTGACTGCCGTTTTTGTGTTGAAAAATTGATTGTATGGTACTTCTTTCACAGTTGTTTGATTACATTTTAGGGTCGTTGGGCAGAAACATGGAAGAGGATAAAACTAATGGTGTTATGTAACAGAATTCTGGGAGGAGAAATTCTTATCCTATATATAAATAGCTGGTGGCTGCCCACAACTCTGCATTAAGTATGCTATTTTTTTACATTAAACATCTTGTTCTATCATTATTAGAATTTGACAGAACTGCTGAAATAGAAGGGGTGGAGAATTGCCTTGTTTTGTTCTGTTTTTGGAAAAATTCAAATAACAATAAACTAGTTCACAAAAAACAAGGATAGCTGTCAGGACAGAGATTTGAACATTCCCTTCCCTGGAGGTAGGGAAAAGCAGGAAAATCAGAATGAATAAATGATTGTTAGCTGAAATAAATACATACACAATCATCTGGTTATGTATTAGACATTTTCATGTGTTTAAAAATATAGTGTCTATTTGAAAGGAGGTGATTTTTTTATTCTGTGGTAGGAAATCATTTTTTTTTAAATAATGAAAAGTTTTAAAGGAGAAAACATACTGTTTAGCTAATGCTTAAATAAGATGGTGTACAGAATGAATGTATTTATTTTCAAGGCAAAAACTGTTAAAATCCAGGGTCATGGCACTACTGATACAGTGCTGGTTCAGTTCATTGTTCAACACATGGTATTGTTATACCTTTGCGAAGTATGTGATTTCATCATGTAAATGTAGCAAATTTTAATTATATTTCTCATGAAATAATATGCACTTATAAACCTTGAAATAATGGTTTTAAATATGTCTTTATATGGTTACAGTTGCAGTTTTATGAATTTATTTATGTTACACGGTTTCTTAGAAGTTCTTTATATAGCACCTCAGTACTTAAATTAAACATAAAACAATTGCTATTTGGAAAAATAAATAAATACACATCTTATAACATTGTTACAATTTAGGAGTAAGGTAAATAGTGAGCTGGAAAAAAATAATTAAAATAAACCTAAATATCAAAGATATACCCAACCAGTAGGTATAATTTGTGGCACTAATATCTTTAACCTCTGGAATAGCTTTGGCGAGGAGTAATAATTTAAGAGTACATAGTCCAGACTTGATAGATAAATATCTATTAACAATGACAACTGTTAATGTAACAATCACATATCTTGAGAACGCACAACATTAACTATTTGTTCTGCAGACCTTGAAAAACCCAGAATTCTAGACCTGTAGGTTGAAATTCTATAACATATCTTGACAGGCCAACAAGAAAATAAATAATAAAATCAAGCACTAAATCTGCCTTCCAACAACATGGAAAACAGAATGATTTTAGCCTAAAGACCCCACAATAAAGAAAATCAGAATCTCCTCAAATAAAACAAGGATGACAAGCTCTCACAAATAAGGCTCAGATTACTTAGCCAGAACCTGTACTCCAAGACTGATCAGAACAAGGTCACCTGGCACCAGCTTGGAGCAAATACTGGGTGATGTGTCTATCTATGAATTGGCTTCATCACTCTGCTCTCCTCCCCACTGATAGCTGATGTGTAGTGAGCGTTCTGGCGCACTATGGCTGCCGTTGCATCATCCAGGTGGGACTGCACATTGGTGGTGGTGGACGGGAGTCCCCATTACCTGTAAAGCTCTTTTAGTGGAGTGTCCAGAAAAGTGCTATATAAGTGTAAGCAATTATTATTATAATTATTATTTTGTCTGTCTCTCCATATTCCTTTCATTTCTCCACCTACTCCCTGTGCTTTTCATGCTGTGTTCCAGGACCGATAAAGACTGCAACGATTTACCGAGAAGTTAATTAGCTGTAGTGAACCCGCGTTGTTATGCTGCAGCCAGATGACAAATAGCTGGCAGCTGGGAAAAACAGCCACAGCTGGAGCCGTGCTGGTAGGTGACTGGAGACTGAAGCGGAATGGAACACGACTGCCAGCAGCAGGACAAGACGGGAAGCAGGACTGGAAACAGAATCTCAGGTCAGGATACAGCATGGCAGAGAGCAGCTCAACGACCCAGCCCCAGACATGGGTGCTGCTTGTCTGAGGTACACCACTAATCAAGGTTAACGAGCAGGCGGTTGGGACAGCCTGCTCAATCTGGTGCATGTACTGTAGCACCTGGGAAGTGTCAAACTCCTTGTGCTAATGTGACCAGTCCCCGAGGAGACTGAGGACTGAGATCTCACACCCACCTGGGCTTGACAAGAATATTCCTTTTGATCCTCTGCTTACCTGTCCCGTAACAAGAGCTTTCTTGCAAGATGAAAATACGTTATTCCAGAGATGCCCTACTTCCCAGTCTTGATGCTCTTTGAACATTTATGGGATGGACTGGGGCAATGTGTGGCTTCTAGGGCTCATAGACCAGGGAACAGGGACACGTTTGTCAAGACTCTCAGAGGATTGGGATAGAATTTCATAGAACAACATCTGCAAGCTGGTGCAAAGCATTTAGTCTGACATAGAGCTTGTATTGCTTTTAATGCTGACCATACATTCCACTAGCCTGTGACTTTCACAGCAGATCATCCTTTTGATAAGCCCTCTTGATGACCAATATTAACTATCACAATTAGTTTCACTACATCATGTCTGTACAATAAAATGTCAGCATACCTACTAGCTACTGTACAGTGTACCTACCATAAAAAGTATAATTTATTTTTCTCTGAATGTGTGACAGTTACATGCAATAGGTTAGTTTTGATATTCAACATAGTTTCCTTGTACTTGCTCTTCTTAAATTAAGACAAAACTTTTTAAGCTGGCTGAACTGGTAAATTGCTTTTGTAAATGTGTATTGAAATTTCATCTTACAACTGGAAGTATGATTGCATACTGGTGGATACATCTGTGTTTGATCTCCTGGATTCATACGTTTGAAACTTTACTTTAGATTTAAGAACTTACTAAAATAAGAAAAGTTACAAAGGAGAGAGACCATTAGGCCTGTCTAGCAGCTACTATTCTATTGACTGAAGTGTTTCTTCTGTTTCCTGAAAGAAGCCAGGTGTGACAGGCCTACCTCTCTTCAGGCATGGGCACTCCAATAACATACTGTAACTGTAACTGTAACTTTGACTCCCTTTATCGGCCATATCTACCATACTATTCTAAGTCCAGCCCAGGTAAGAAAGTGACTCTCAGCCTTCACCAATTATCTCACTAATGAAGAAGTGCACCACCAGTGAACCTATTTATGTGCAATAGAAGTCTGAACAGCCTTTAATGCCACATCAGCTGAAACTACCATCCTTATTAATGCTTGCCTGCCAAACCAGGGTATTGGTTTCAACAACATAGCCAGGTAGGGTGTTCCATACTCCCACAACCCTATATATCCTAGAGTAAAAGGAAGTGCCTTATGCTCTCTGTTTGAAAGATAGCTACACAGATTCCACTTGTGTTCTTCAAAAAGAAAAAAAGAGTCATCTGGGATTCGAACCTCATATGTCTTCTACCCTAAACAAGAATAATCCCCCCAAGACCAATCCATACAGTTTCCTGAAATGACAGAATAGGCTCACTAAACTATGAACCCTGTTACTATGCTAAGACTAAGAATGTTTATGAAATTAAAGTAATAAATATTTCTACAGGAATAACTAAATTTGTCATTAATGTATGGTTTCCTGCTGCAGTCCATCATCCATCATGCTGAAGCAAGCAACAATTCTCCTAAGCCTGCTGTGTTTCACTCCAGTTTCCTTAGCCCTTCAGCGGGATACTTCATTTTGAAAACAGACAGTTTCAAGTTGCCTTTTATTTTCACCATGGCTCATAGTTTATCCTCTACAGGAATGTTGAAAAGTGAGACTTAAGAAAACCTGCTGTCTATCCCTAACATTCCTGTCATTTTCCCTCCTCAGTTTTGGCTCAGTTCCTGTTTTTAATGGAAGGTGATCTGGAATACACATTGAGTTTTATAAAATACCACAAAAATACCCCTTTGCAGTTATTCATGATACATATGTCCAAGTATCACAATAACGTATATGTCAATCAATTATGATGTATGTACAATCATTAACATTTTGAATTATGGATACATGTTTGATTGGCATCTAAACTAGCTGTCCAATTTTCAGATCACAGTCAAATATTCAGAATCTGTTCAATAAAAAAAGAATAAAAGAAATGTATAAATGAAGTTACAACATGCCATGCAAACTCTTCTCCCACGAGATAGCCTCTTCAGGGCCAGAAAAAGCACTTGCACTACATTCAGGTACATGCTTGATTCTATCACTTCAAATGCTCAGATCACTTCTTTGAACTGATCAAGAAGAAATTCCATTCCATTTTGCTTTCCCTAGGGCTAACCTGGAAAATACAGACATTTCAAATATCTGACCTTCTTCTGAGTCCGCCTTTTTATCTTCACCTACAATGGGCCCTCAGACAGTGCAGGGCAGAAGAAATGCCTTCAGACAACGTGATTACTGAACAATTGCAAGTTGAACCTTTCTGTCTGATGGGTGAAGTGCTGACAATCTGACACCAGAAGATCTTTAATCCGTGACAGAAATCTTTTGTCTGGAGTTTATTACAAGTTTTCTGATATTTTTTTACTTCTTAGGTCTTCCTCACATCAGTCTGATGAGTCCCAGGATTGATATCTGGAGATCATGATATTATGAACAGTATAAGAATGTTATAATACTAAAATGAAAAAAGTCAAACTTTGTTGTAAACTGAAACATGCCTTAATGAAAAGAATGAAGTACATTCAACCAGGCCTCTGCTATGGTTATCCTCATTTCATAACTCTTTGTGAGGCAATGTGAATGTCACACCAAAGAACCAATCCTGCAACACCATCATGAAAACATGATAACCTATGAACTTTAATGACAGCACACCACTGAAACAGAGGATGCCATTCACAGTTACAGAACACTTCGTACTCTTCAGACTCTCTGAAACCATTTAAAAAGGAAACAGAAACTGGAATTTTCTCATGCCATTAGCAAAAACAGCTTAAAAGAAAAACAAAAACCAAAGTGCTGTTAAGAGACACTGCTTCAGCTCATTACATTCCGCCTCTTTGAAAAATTCAGTCATTATACAATTAACAAACAGGTCCATACATTTTCAATATGGGAACGATGCGTCTCCCACACATTAACACTAACGTAAAATAAAAAGAATGAGGAAATATATAATGGCGACTGCTTTAAATGAAGAATCCCAGTGGGAACAATTGGCTCATTGTCACACTCCTGCTTCTCAATGGTGGTGTAGAAGGGCGATTTGTACAGAATGTTCCTTCTACTAAGTAAAGTGCTTTGTGATCCTTCGGGATGGAAAGCATTATATAAATGCAAGGAATTACTATGGAATGTCTTGATCTAAAAGGTAAGGTTATTATCTGGTGATCTATCCAAGTAAACAACGAGAAGAGCCAGCTGCTGGGCAGTTCCCAAATTCAACCAATCCAGACAAAAGAACTTTTCATTATAAATGCGGTTGTGAACAATTCTACTTGAGGGAGCCCTGAGCCTCCAGGAGCTCTTCACAGCTGGGAAACCCTCAGCATTAAACTGGCTTTGCTGAACAGTTTTTTGGGATGACTGATGACTTTTTAACAGTACCCAAACCAAGGCTGTTGAGAAACAAGTTTTACCCCCCTAGCAGAGGGCTTCTGGAAATGTGCCTTGTCCGTGAGGGAACCCTGCAGCAGAACCCAGAGGCGTGCCGTCCGGTTTGAGCTGAGCTGTTTAATCTGTGTTTATATAAGTGCTTTGCTTAAACTGTGGCAGCTCTCTTTCTGGATGATCAAGGACGTCCTCTCCTATCAAGGAGGGGTTTGGTCTTCTCCAGGGGAAAGGCCTCCACCCGCGTTGTTTTAAGTTCTGGATACCGCCCTGTTGGGAGTGTTAGCTTAGCTTAAATCACTGACAAGGAATCTAAAACAATTACAACTGCATTGTCTTAAATTTCTGCTACAAAGGTCTTTTTCTGCCAACATCTCTGCAGTCTTCCTAAACTGAATTACGCTGCAATTTTGCCACCTGGACAGCACTGGCTGTATGTTAAATCACAGATTTGTAATGTCCATTAAAAATCAGTTCTTGAACAAATCTGACCTTGTTGTGGCTAGTAGTAATAATGTTTAACAAATACAGTGAAGCTTGTGCTCAACACTCTCGTTCCTACACCAGATCAACATTCAAGATCTTTCCATCTCTCAGCTCAAACGTGCAAAAACCTATAGAATATCACAATGCAGCTTCCCAGACACTATCGAGTAGCTCATTCAGAAGGAACAATTAACATGTTCAAAGAAATGAAACAATTTGGTTGTGTAAGATGGGAAACTGACATTGTACATACTGTGATGAAATATACTACTTAAAGTGCTTCTGGTTTATTGTTATGTGGTTGTGAGCAATTTGCAGATGACCCTAGCAATGCAGATAGTTAAGGAAATAAAAAAATCTTGGCCACAGCTTTACTCTTTGAAGTAATCTACAGACGTACAAGAAGATTAACCTTGTTTTTGCACACTAGCATGGTCCCATAACTCAGGTGAAAAGTTTATTTGACATCTATGAAATGGCACTGTAAAGAGGATATGACAAAAGGATGTAGAATCACTACCAGCACAAAGTGCTTACGTTTCAGATTTTGCAAGTCAGTGCATCACCTCTTACATCAAATGAGACATTTCCCTCACCTCTTCTAATACTCCACAGGATATCAGCACTAAAGCCTATAAATACAATTTCCGGCTCACTCACTCGATCTGAGACTCAGGCCTTATGTCGTACAGCCTGTCATTGACATTTTTTCAGGTCTTTGCATTAGCATAATAGAACAATTCCCTGGCCCTCTAACTGGAGTAATAAAGCTGGCATTTGCGTAAATGTGGAAAAAAATAACATCCTCATTGCCTAGGAGCTAATGGTTACAAATGCTGGAATTCACTGAGCTTTCAAGTTTACAAGAAAGCATTAAGCAAGTAAAGTTTAACAGCAGTGCAAGAACAGAGCTGTACGCCTCCTGTACTCCGCTGATATTTAATTAAGATGAAGAACTTGACTCATTGTTTTCTGGGAACAGAAGTAGCAGTAGTACGATAATGAGATTAAAGTTAAAGTGTTTATTACTTTCATGTTTAGAAAAAGATATCGTACTTTGCAAATCCTAAAAGTTGTATTTATTTAATACCACTGTGTATCTACTGAATAAAAAAAACTGTAATCTACGTTAATATAAACATAGCTATTGAAGAAGTGGAAGGAAGAATTTCTTCGTTCAGAAATAGAAAAGTTCTGTTTCCATGGAGAAACTTAATCTGCTGTTCTCCAGTGCTGCACAGTAGAGCCAGAAATACAAAAATATATCTAAAGGCAAATGCATACAACAGAACAAAACATTTAACTTAACTATGTAAACTGCATCCAGTTCATTTTATATGAATTAAAAATGGTAAGCTAATTACAACTCAAATTCTGATAGAAAAAATTGAAACTTTAAAACGGTCAATAACTAGTTACTAATAAAATAGCTTGTTTAGAGACTAAAGCGAGGCTCCATACTGCAGCATACAGAGGCAGCACAGAAACACACCACAAAGTTTGTTCACTGTGTGCAGCAGCTATCATTACAAACCTTATACTGAGCAGCACACCACTTTTTCAAGGCAGGACAGACTGGAACCCTGGACACTCTCTGTGAGTGTTACACATATAAAACAACTTTAAAACCTCTCCCATCAGGAACACCTTTAATAGATTTACAATAGCTTTTTAGATGTTAAAAAATAGTGATTGAATATACATCTTTCTTTTGATCCATAAGATGAAATTCAATAAGACATCCCTCAGACAAGGCAAAGCGCACCAAATGCACAGTGGTCTCACTGCCCAGGGGACCACCACCAGCAACTGGGGCTCACTCAATAAGTAGGTCACTCTAGAGTGCTATGTAACATTCTTCATTGAATGCTCTTGCTGTACGAGACCAACTGTGTACCAGGAGTTCTGTTGACCAGTTTGAGGAACTACTGTACTTCCTTGGGCAGGGGAAAGAAGCAGCAGGTCTGTGACTTTCATCATGTTGACTGCACAGTCCTGTCACTAGCATTAACAATACTGTATGTCCTCATGTCTTAAATGTACAAATTCTTAAATGATATAATGCTGCTAATGATATCTAGAAATTAATTCTAGATGGTTCTTCATTAACTGTCCATGTTCTTTTTTTTTTGCACAAGTGAAGTGCTGTGCATACTGAATATAACCCCAGTTGCCCGTGTTCTAGCCTCTATTATGCCAGGTCGCTCACTTTATGCCCTTTGCTGTTTACTCTTTTACATTCAACATTCATGTGTTGTGAGTTATGCAGAGCTACAGTATGAAAGTAACATCATGATTTTTATTAAATACATACACATACAACAGATCTTGACTGCAAAGTTACAGGTTACCAGAGGTCTGACTTGAATTATTTTTTAACCATTTTGACACAGGAAGCAAATGTCTAAAATAAGACTCAGGGAGAAATTATCATCTCTGGAACTTGTGTGTGGTAATTCAATAACAACTAACTTACAAAAACCACCTTTGTTAATTTACTGACAGTTTCTGATTCTATACCACTTATTATGCTTCTCCTTTTGGATTTAAGTTAAGTTTTTTATAATGTTAATCAAACCATCCAATTAGATCACACTGGAACATTATCGAGGGATCACTGGGACTTCCCTTTGTTGGTTTGTCGTTTATTTTCCTATTTGAATACCAGAAGTCCATTCAGAAATCTTGGCTGTTTTGAATTGGGTATTGTATCCCTCTTAAACCAGGTGTTCCACAGGGGTCTGTGCTGGGACCTTTACTATTTAGCATTTACATGTTGCCTCTAGACCTAGGTTTCACTGTTATGCTAATGGCACTTGGATTTACATAGAGACCAAATCAAAATCCAATATTAACGTTGGATGCAACAGAATTTTTAAAACTGTGAGTTTTGAAGTCATGCTCACAGGCTTCCAACATCAGCTTTGCAATTCAGTGCTGTTGTTGACAGTACCAAAAATCAAACCTTTGAAGGAAAAAATATTGTAGTACCACATGTACTGTATTTTACCTGCATAGCGGTGCTCAGTGACTCTTGCTTTGAAGGTCCAGCTGAAATATTGATCTCTTTATTTCAACACAAGTGTACTACTGCAAAATGTAGTTTATTGGGATATTATCCAAGGTACTTAATAGGCTTTAATGTCCAGAGTTCAGCACCCTGTCCTCTAAATACAATTGCCTTGCGCCAACATATAACTCCCATCCTCAATAAATTGCACTGAAATTAAGAGTTTAAGGTTCCCCTGCTCCTTTTAAGACAGTAAATGCTTCAGGTCCAGTTTATTTTATAGATCTGAGATCTGTCAATACAGAGTTTGACCCAGCTAAAGACCTCACTCAACACAAAGGGTGCTAATGGTTCTTTACCACGCCTATTGAACTCACTCCTTATATCCAATAGTGACTCTGTGATAGGTTGACAACTTCAAGTCTACCTTAATGACCTTGATCTTTCATAATCACTTTTAAGTATAGTTCTGCTCTTGGTTTTACAGTGTCAAATTGCAGTACCTGTGTGCAAACAATGTGCTCTCTTGTAGCACTGTTTCTTCAAAGTCACTCAAAAACAAAATTATATCACAGGAGTTTTAAATTCACCTCTCCCCCAACTACACAGTTAGCAGTTGAGATAAAACTCAATTTTAATATTTCAAAAGATTTTTATATACTTTTTTTTTTAAAAGTGCAAAAGCTAGATAACATCAAAATTATGTTTTTTAAAAAAATCCACCTGTATTTCTTCACAGCTGGAAAAGATAAACAGTCACAGGCAATTTTCATCAACTGTAACATAAATAAAAACTCTGGCAGATTATACTGGGAAGAAGATACACAGTGCAGTTGCAAAATTACTCTTACATATGGCTAAGCCAGATCTTTCTGGTTTTTACTTTTTGAAGACATTCCTTTAAATCACTTCTAAATACAGCCTGAGGTATTCTTGGTGAAAATTCAGGTTTTTCAAGACTGCCTCGTCAGTCTAATGAATCATAAACCACAGGTCTTTTCACTGCCATGTGCTTCGAATCCCCAGTGCGTGACAGCCGTATACATCAACAGAACTCCCTGCTGCTGCTGCACCTCAGCTGTAGGGTCTTTAACTGGAGTGTGCTCATCAGAGGGAAAGGTAACCTGCTGTATCAGCACACCCAGTAAAATGAGGAGAGACTTCTGTATCAACACGTGTTTTATGTTTAGACCAAAAAGTAGGAGATAAATTTACAGCCCGGAAGAAAAAAAGAACAGAACTACTTATGACAGCAAATAAGATTCAGAATGCTGTCAGGAAGGTTCTGTAATCATCCTGCAACTCACAACTAACAACCCACTGAAGCTAAGCAGGTGTGAACCTGGTCAGTACCTGCATGGGAGACCTCCTGGGAAAAACTAAGGTTGCTGCTGGAAGAAGTGTTAGTGTGGCCAGTAGGGGGCGCTCACCCTGCGTTCTGTGTGGGTCCTATGCCCCAGTATAGTGATAAGATCAGATCACTTTATTGGCCATATACAATTTCTTGCATTAGGAATTTGTCTTTTCACATACCCCAGCTTGCTCTCCATGAGACGAGGAGACACACAGACAGGGAGAGAAGCTTGGGGTCAGAGCGCAGGGTCAGCCATTTATACAGAGCTCCTGGGGTCAAGGGCCTTGTTCAGAGACCCAACAGAGTTAGATTCCTCTGCCAGCCGTGGGATTTGAACTGGCAGCCTTCCAGCCACAGGCGCAGATCTTTAGCCACAGTGCCACCAGGACTAGGACTAGTGACGGGGACACACTGTAAAAAGGCACCATCGTTCAGATGAGATGTAAAACTGAGGTCCTGACTCTCTGTAGTCATTAAAAATCCCAGGGTGTTTTTAGAAAATAGTAGGGGTATTACCCCGGCATCCTGGCCAAATTTCCTATTGGCCTTTACCAACCGTTATGGCCTCCTAATAATCTCCATCTATGAATTGACTGCATCACTCTGTTCTCCTCCACAATGATAGCTGGTGTGTGGTGAGTGTACTGGTGCACTATGGCTGCATCCAGGTGGGGCTGCACATTGGTGGTGATAGAGGGGAGGCGCCATTACCTGTAAAGCGCTTTAAATGGAATGTCCAGAAAAGCCCATAAAAATTTGTATGTCAGAACTAACCCCATAAAGAAAAAAATCACGTTTTATGTTTCTACCCAGATTTCTGTCTGCATTTTGTTTCTGAATATTAATAAATCTGACCCTTCTCTGTGCTAAAAAAGTAATAAAAGGAAAAAGTGACTCCTGGAACATGTTGCTTTTATACATTTAACTTGAGTCATACTTCCTAACCATTTCCATTTAGCCATATGTCAGTTATGTCTTTATTTAACACAAAAACATTTTGCTAAACTAGCTCAATACTCCAGAGGACAATCTTGACACAGATAAAAGGAGTACACTCACAATATCCAGCTCTACAGCATACAGATCATATCTAAGATAATGTTCCTGCATAGTGAACTAACAAGAAGACAAACAATAATTTTTTAACTTACAAACATGTATCCTGGGTAGATGTGAACAAATGCCACATGTAACAATTGCCAAGAAACTCAATGATAATAACCTATGCTCCTGGGAAAATCCTGGAACATTTTGGAGGCTCATTCCCTGATAGGAAAGATTTAAACAAGTCTCAGGCACTGCAGTATCAAAGTGCTAGAGGTAATAACTTAAGTGTAACAGTAAAACAAGAGTTTTTGAACATCTTACAAAAGATCAAACAAAGAGAAACAATTTTGGTTTGGCAGATAAAGAAAAAAAGGACTTTTTTAGATTTCCTAACACTGCCAACAGAATGATTCTTCATTTTATGGGTTTTACTTTAATATTGCAAATGCAGTCCTGGCCGTGATCATTATCTCGTCTCTCATTCAGCAGAGAGCCCTTGGACAAAAACCAGTGTTTTTCGGTTGTAAATACTGTGCATTGTGAACAATGAAATAAGCACCAGAAATTCAGTTTACTGAGAATACCTCTTATGGCATTAAAATTTAAAGGTTTTTGAAGTTAATGCTTTACCCAGGAGATATGTTGTGGAAAATCGTACCTAATTCAATAACAAAAACAAACATCACAGACAAAAAAGCAGCTACTACAAGGAAAGGCCTTTTATTCTTTCATACTGTAACTAACCTTGAGGCAAAGCAAAATGAAAGCCAAGGATCTTTCAAAAAACAAGGTTTGATTTTACCAGTACTGAGAGAAGCTTAGCAAGCCAACTATTACAGTCCAGAGTGAATCTCCCCAAAAATGCAACAAACAGTATACCATTCGTACAAGGATTGCAGAAAAAAACCTCTTGCCTATAGCTATTCATCTCTAATGATAAACATGGTTTCTGTTGCTTCAACCTTTCAAGTTGGCTTGTCTAATACTGTTAATGCAAGAAAAAGCAATGAGAATTTTACAAATGAGTGCACAATCACGCATGTATGCTAAGTGTAACAAACTAAAGTTTTTGGCTGTATTAACAATGACTGGTCTCTTATTAACTTCAGATGTCTCAGATCCTGAGAGAACAGCAGATCTAAGCTGAATTACTGTTTTGAGAATCCTAGGATACAGCAAAAGGGAATTCTACAAAAGAGAGAGACGTATGGTTTGGGAATTAAAAAAGCACACTAAGCTGTTATTTATAGTACCTGGGATTTCACGGAATGTATATTTATACCTTATCAGGGTCAGCTATTACATTCTTTCTTTGTAGTTTTGTTTGAAGTACACAAACAGGAAAAAGAACCTCTGAAACTGGAAAATATATAACTAAAACCCATCTTCCAACCTAGTTCAGAATTTGCTGTTTCTGCACTAAAAACACTTTGCTTGTTGTTGACAATACTGTATGTCTGACTTCCAACACCGTCCCATTGCAGATCCTTAACCTACTAGTTGGGTGGTCACTTGTTCATTAAACAGAAACAGAAACATTAAACAGAAACTAATCAGACTGAGATGGTTCTGAGAACAAACAAGAAGAGGACCACTTGTTGAGAAGATTTACTTCTTTGTGCGAGTTGCTGGGGCGAGTTCAAGAAACAACTTGCTGAGATCCTTGTATCAAATAGCCACTAACTGCTGGACGTCCGGTTTCATTTGGAACAGTACTTATACACTTACTTGTGGTCCATTAGCATAGACTGGGAAAACAGCTTTCAGACAAGCAGAGAGCTATGAACCTAATACCTGGCCAGACATGATTTGGCCCAGATGCAATGTTATTAAAAGCAATGACCGCTAATCTGGCTTCCCATCTTATAGAAGCAATAAATTTGCTTGGTTACAAAACAAATCATAAAAGAGTGTCAAATTCTCTTTCTTTGCCCATTTTTGTCTTGCTTTTTGGTGGGAAAGTTACTGGATTAGACTTTATTCATATGTATTCCTCCATTCTTTACCTCCCAGGGTAAATAACCCTCTCATCAGGCTTATGTATGGCAGCTCATCAAAGAAACAGAATTTAAAGAGATTCTGCAGAATAATTTAAGCTCAGCACTAACACCTAGTTTTATTTGGTCTATGATTTTACCCAAAGGAACTGACATTTGTACCTACTGTATTTATACATTTTACCAGAACACTTCAGGTGAAGTACCTTGCTTAAGGGTACAAGAGCAGTATCTCACCTGGCATTTGAACCCATGATCTTCCAGTTATAAGGCCTGAACCCTGACACTGCAACACACTGCTGCCAAAATACAGAAAAAAATAAATAAAATAAATAAAAAATATGACCTGGAATTATAAGAATGTGCTTCGGATTCAAACTTGCACACTTAAGCAAAACATTCCACTTAAATTGTGCTGGTGTCTATGACAAGACCGAGAAAAGCACACATCTCAGCTCATCTCCAACATCTGCTGTCAGAGAGAAGCCCTTCAGGTATACAATACTCATCAATGAGAGAAAAAAATGTAACAGTATATTGAAGGCTGATTTATTTTCTTGTATATTTGTTACTAGTCTGGAAGTGTGGTTTTCTGATTCAACTGAAGTAACATGATTTTACAGAGATCATCAATGCCAGTATCAGACAGAATAAATCAAATTGACTTTTGGTAGAAAAGTCTACCTGCAAGACCTCACCTGAACTTGAACACAATAGACAGGTTGCAGATTTGTTTTAAACTATGTAACTATGGCACTTTAAAATGACAGCAGTAGAAACACTAGAATAGATATCACAGACTGTCAATATTCACAAGCACCAGTGATATATTGTAAGTTGCAATTGAGATTTTAATGTCATCAGAAGTGTTCTCAATGCTAGATGGCATTCTGTTTTGGATGGAATTTTATTTGCTGTATCAAGATTAAACAACACTGTGAATAATCCCAGTAAGAAAGCATTTCAGTTTTATAACCCATTTGCACTTGGGAAAAAGCACATTTGGGACAGAAAGAATGACATACGTTCCTAATCTCTCAGAGGAAGTGAAGCCATCCACTTTCTGCACAGTCCTGTGGGAAGAACACTGCCCGCTCAGCAAGTCGGCCTCCACCCTCCATTTCCTCCTGGGAGAGCACTGTAGCGGACTGCTATAAAATATGGTCACGCAAATATGATTGACTGGCACATGTAACACTTTTCTTCAACAAAAAAAATCCCTAATATTTCAAACTTACCACCTTTTAAAGTTTAATTTGAAAGACAAAATAATGCAAAAAATATTCACATAAGAAATACATTCTTCAGTCCACATTCTGGTTCTTTTGTGCTTTTTTCTTTCAAAATTCAAAATTATTTTTTCCTTTTTATTTTTGATACTTTGCAACTGCCAGTGCTTCATGGATTTGGGTCACAGCAGCAACTTTCATGGAGGCACACACGTACAGCTACGGAGCAAGATTTATTCCATGCTGAAAAGAAATTGAAAGAAATGTTTCGGCTGTGGAGCCTTCTCCGGGCGCTATGTACAGTACAGCAATTGTCTGAAGCGTGCGCTTTTCAGGATATCTGCTTCACTTTCATGCTGTGGCACCATAGCACCAGTGACTGTACTGGGACTTCAGGGAGGACAGAGGTAGTTGTTTCATCCCATTTTTCCCTTACAGCTGCTTCACACACATGCAAGAGAGATACAGGTCATACAAAGATGCACTCTCAATGCCTGACCCCCAAAGGATCCCCAATCACCATTAGTGATAGTCTCCACTTGCCCTCACTGGTTGCCTAAAAGAAACAGGAGGGCACAAAGCCACAATCAAATGAATCATTAAGCATCCTACCTGGCATCTTTCAATGTTCCTATTTGGACCATGTCACTGTACAAACAGCAGTGTGTTGAATTTAACAAACTGAAAGGCATTTGTAACAGTAAGAATTTATTGGCACAAGCACATCATGTTTATAAAGTTAAACAAAAATAATGACTCACATTTGCACAATTTTTACAAGACTAAACTAAATTTACAATAAACAGACTACGCTAATAGTTAAATATTTACTCACATTGTACACTCTCATGAATATTAATCCTTCACAAATGTAGTGTGCGAATGACAAAATCACATTTTCTCAAGTCACATTATTTACAAAAGAAAAAAACACCTACTTGATTTAGTGTTAAGCACTGAAGTATAAAAGACATCGCTGTTACACATTATATAATCTTTCAATGTAAAATATGGCAACTACAAATTACTATACAAGTCAAACAGCTGAAAAGATGCAACAATAGCAAGGTCCATTTTAGAGCCAGCTTTCCAACAGCCCTTCACTGCAGGAAACTAGACTGCACTGTTGAAAGGCTGTGGCTGGTGCTGTTAGCAGTATGAAGTGCACTTTCAGCTTCTGTTTGCATGTGACTACAGTCCTTCATCTTTCAAAATGTTTTAGCAAAACTTAAATTTGAGACATTATACTTTTAAAACATGGAGGGGGGCAATATTCAAAACACTGAGGTGCTTAAATTTCCATAGCTTCCTAAGAGGAAGACAAAGCACTTAAATGTAGGGCCCAGAATCTTTAGATTCAAATTATTCATTAATTCATTATAGATATTTAGAGCTACAATACCTGTACACAGATGATTTGAATGTAAAGCTGGTTAGCAGCAATGTGTATCTGCATATTCTAAATGCCCTTTACAGTTTGGCACAGTTGTGAAACAGAGGAGTGCATGAAAAATACGACTGAAGACACCCCAAGTGTCAATAATACTGTATAATAAATATTTACTTTAAAGACCACATTAAAGACCGTACAGACTGCACACTACTGGAAGTTGTACAATGAAAATGTCCTGGTTAACAATGCAATCAGAGTATGATTTGTGGTGAGGAGATTATTACTATTCAGTCAAAGGAAACAATGTGATGAAAAAACATCTCCTGTTAAAATGTCCGGAAGTTCATGCTCATGTACAATGAACACTTCTGCGCACTGTAGGCCTCAGTTGGACTTAAAAGCTAAAACAAATGAAAATCAAAATATGTTCAAGAGTTTATTTTCTTGCATCCTCTTTTGTTTTCACTCCATTACTCAGAAAAAGGAGGGAACATGCCCAGGTCAGCAAAATCTTCAATATTGTAATTGGCTGTGCCCTGGGTTGGATCCCCGGCCATTGGCAACATGTCCTGCAACACAGGAAAGACAAATCTCTTAATGCCGGTGGAAACTACCTATTGAAGTTTACATAAGAGATGTTCCTGTTGCGCTTGTATTAACATCCTCTTAGTTTGGCAGTTCCAGTACTGGAAGCCTTTCTGGTCTATTTTGCATGAAATTTGCCAGACTAGATTTTCCACAATGTCTTCATCTAACAGGGGTGCACATTACTCAATATCAGTCATTTTCACAACCCTCCACACTTTCTTAAAAATGTGATAAAATCATGCACCCAACACATCCGCAATGAGGGATTTCTGCTGGCTCTGGCTTTCACAGCCAGAGCCGTACCACGCACTGTACCTCAGGTCTGAGGATTAAATAACCATCAAAATCACTGCAATGACTCCTAACACTTTCAGATTTAAACCAAATCCACATCCAACTTTCACATTTGTTTTTTTTTTGCTTGTGCATCTTAAACATTAAACGATTAAGGAGAATTGCCTGTATGATGGATTATGAGAATACAGTTCTTTTCCAAAGAAATCACTGAACACCCAACCAGTTTGGTATTGGAGACTTCGGCACCAGTCTGAGTGCAGTTCATCCAAATTATGTTTGTACATATTAGGCTCACACTAACTACAAGGCTGGGGAACAAAGCTCAGCTGCACATTAAGCTCTGGTGACTGAACAGAACACTCTCTCACCTGGAACACTTCAGTCTGGCTGGGCTGAGGGTGTGAGTGCTGCTCGCTGCCCTGCTGGCTGTGGTGCTGACTTTGCCACTGGGACCACACCTCTGAGGGTCTGCCCTGGAACTGCCCTCCACTCTGTGTCCCCTCAGCTGCAACATCAGTATAAGAATTTGGAGATATAAGTACATGCTTGCCATAGGAAAAACGCACTTTACTAATCTTGTTCAGAATAAATAAGACTGATACAGACAAGCACTATACAGCTTTTTTAAAGGATAATATTTAATATACTTCCTTAAATACCTGAAATAAATTAAAAACATTCATTATGCTGTATTAAAATATGTCCGCTCGGTAGGATGTCTTCAACAATATTACAGAAGTGTTTTTTATTTTTTTGTGTGCACTACAGGGTACATTCTCTTGGAAGGTGAAAAAAATGGTGTCGACAGACGTGAGAAACTATGGAGAACAATCTTCACTTCCTGGAAATTTTCTGTGAGGACGTACAGTAGGAAAAGATCTTGGCCATGGACTCATAACGATGTTCCCCTGGGTGGAACGCTGTGAGGTCATTCATTACGAAACTCCATTTCCTGGCCTTGTCATTATGAGAAGAGGGCACTTCCTGAAAAGGGAATGTTGCCAGCTTGAGCTGGAATTGCATGTTCACACTGTAGTAAACTATGATATAGCTCCATCACATTTAGAATAAATTGGTGTATTTGCAAGCATGTAAGATCATCTCCAAGGCCTACGCAGCTCTAAATTAAAACCAAAAACAAAGAACACATTTGGAAGGATTGTTATTCTAAGATGTCAGATCTGTAAATGACTCTTCGTAATTATTTTATTTAAGGCTAATGAGGTTTTGCACAAGCGCTTTTAATTGATTATGACCCTTTCAATTCACATGATTGGGACAGCAGGAGGCCAATTTATTTCTTTTTTATGCTTCATGAAGAATTGTCACATTCATGAAATATTCATCAGCGTATGCTCCTTCTCATCCTACGCAAATATGTGAAAGAGAACATCATACTCACAAATAAACAAATCTGAATGATGGGGTCTTCAGAGATACACCTACACAAATCAACAGTTATTCCAAAATCCTAATTACACCAAACAGTGGGTATTCCAACATCTCCAGAACATAATGACCTAACCAAATCCAGCTTCCAACAACAGCAAAATCACTGAACCCTATAGCAGAGGTGGCTAAATGTGCACATACCACAATATTGCTGACAAGAAGATGTATTACTTGGGCAGAAGTGGGCTGTTAACCTTAAAAGCACACTGTACACTGATTAATGTGCTATGACCAATTTACCCAACAGATTCAAATATATGCTTCAGAATGTCTTAATTTGATACAAATATGAATTCTGAATATTTGTGCAAGTGTGTACCTCAAGTGCAGAGGGGACTGATGTGCATCACGCAGGTAGTAAGGGTGAGATGGTTCGGAATTCAGATCATTTAACAGACACCCTCTATTTGCCTTCACATTGTTTTCCAAATGTATCAGAGAGAAAAGCAAACCAGACACAACTGTATATTGAAATCTCCTTGTAAGGCTTTCTAAGAGCAGTTAAAGTGTGTAAAGTTTTGAGGATGATTACAGCTGGTACAAAATTACCTTCCTATCACTCTTTAAAGAACAGGCAGTATTTAACATAAAAGGGTTCTGTGTGACCCTGCAATAAAGATGTCAGATGTCTTGTAGATCCATTGCGTGTTTGCAGAATCACTTTGTCACGCCACACATACACCATACTGAAAGCTTTAGGCTCTCCTCTATAATACAATGCAGAATTCATGGTTGTGTCAACGATGGCAATACATCCAGCTCCTGAGTCAGCAAAGCAGCCCCAAACTACCATATTCTCAACATCATGCTTGATTACCGAGACCAGGTTCTTCTGTTCAAAAGCAATATTTGTTTTTTGCCAAATGTAAGGATTCTCACTGAGGCCAAAAAAAGTTCTACCCTTGACTCATCTGTCCAGAGAACAATGTTCCAAAAGCCTTGTGAATTATCTATGTACTTTTCAGCAAACCTCAGATGGGAAGTAATGTTCTTTCTGGACACCAGTTTTTTTCTATGCTATCCTTAAACAAAACCCAATAATGAGATCATCATTAAATCATTATACATCAAAAGTTACTAGACCATGTCGCAGTCAGCCATGATCAACTAATCAAATTGATACCAAAAACAAAGTTCTAAAAATATATACTTTATTTTATAAAACAAATATGCATACGCATAAAATAATGCTCTGTATATCCAATTTCTCAGAAAAATAATAAAATGGAGTCTCTGTAGAGGAATGTTTTTAATAGAGGAGTAAAAATGGTTTAGTAACCCCATGCCTACCCTTTCAGTTCTCTAGTCGTGGTTCACATGATATAAGCCCAATGCAATTTTTCTGAAACTGACATTGGGATTTATTAAAATCAAGAAAAGAACTTCAATTCAAAGAGTACATATGTATGTACATATTAATTGGATTTGTCTTGCATTTCACTTCATACACTTTAAAACCAAAAGAGGTTATTTGTCGCTCAAAACAAACATTGAACCTGTGGGAAAAAGGAGAACAGGATGTAACAGGTTCAGGATTATGATATCATCTTCAACAGTCTTGCTTTCCCAAGACCCTTCTGTAGTCTTCGGATCTTTGCCCATTTTCATTTTGCTTTGCTAAACATTCTCCTCTCACGTCACCGAAGCAACATCTTCAAGATTTCAATCCCTCCCAGTCCAGTTCTACTTTTTGGTATAATTTACACAAACTTACTGTTTTTTTTCCCCGTAGACTGAAGATGTCTTGATCTATCCTTCTTTATCACAAAGGTAAAAATGTCAGAAAAAATAGAATTCCAGTAAACCATAATGACCTAGATCAGAGGTCACTTTTTTAATCCTCTATGTTATATGTACAGTATATAAAACTTGGCGGACTATTTAAAATGCTTGAACTACACCTTAATGTCCAAATGTCCAAACTATGTATATGTACAGTATATAGGTTTAACAGCATGTTAGCTTATTTTCTGATTGACTGGTGGATTGCTATTTAAAAGTAGAGAGAACTTTCTCAAAGCTGTAACAATTTGTAGCAACCACATTCCTTCTTCTTTTCAGTAAGCTAAGTGGACGAAACAAGAGCCAATACTAATTTTCTTGCTCATTTTACATGGAATGCTTGCTTTTTTCCCCAAGCAAAAGTAAAAATTATATGATCTGTCATCTGCTTAACCAAGCTAGACATTGATATAGATAAATAGATGACCTTTTCTGAATTTTATCTTCTTAAAATTGAGTTACAGTTTAGGCTTTACACTTTTCTTGCAGATGAAGTCTACGATTTGGGACATTTCCAGGAGAAACACTAAAGAAACAGTTGTGGTCAGTAATTTTTTCCACCGGACAAACTCAAAGAAACAGCAGTATTTAAATCTGCTATAAATGAATGCTAAAAAAGGTTTTTGACAACTTAAGACAATTTTGGGGGAAAACATCCTGGCAAAGACTCACTAGAAAATAATGATTGTTACAAATTTCTTTTAATCAAGCACTAAATGATTGACAATTGATGACAAGAATGAATTATTTTATTATAGGGTATTTTTAATAAGAAAACTGACCATAGAAATGTATATTTAAATTTCCTCACCAGCTGGTAATATTCTTCTGGGTTTAAAAAGTCACATTAGTTCTTATGTTTGGTGTTGTCCTAATAAGAATGGAATCTTGTTACTGTAATCTTTTTGGAAAATAAATAAATCATAGTTCCAGTAAAGCTGAACACAAATCCATTCTGTTCTCAAAATGGCTTGGTACTGATACTACATTCACAGCACAATTCAAATATTTCTGCAAGAAAGAATCCTTTTCATCTTGCAACAAAACGTTCCACCATGAAAAATAAATATTTGTTTGTTTCATAGTTACTTTCTAAGATTAATTACATGCTGCTTTCAGTTTCAGGTCTGTATCAACCACAAAACAAACATTTAGGAAGCATTTTGAAAATTAAACTAGCATTTTTAAATCTACTTTTTTACTAGTCACATCCACCTCAAAGGGCAATGCTTTACCTTAAGCTTTACTAAAATGCTATAAAGACTAGATTTTTTAATTAGTAAGTGTGATCTACCGAAAATAATTATAGCCCATCACTGGTCGATGACTCAGACAGTGCAGGACAAAAATACTCCAGAAATTAATTTCAAAACTATGATCTGTTGAACTGTCAAGTGGCATAATTGCCAGTCTGTGTGATCTATCATCACTGGATACAAAGACAATATGAAACTGAAGGCAGGTGATCAAGGATGTCAACCATATATTCTCTGGCATGCAAATCTAACAAAGCAGTTATTGTGCACATTTCTTAAATATTGATTAGGTTCATTTCATCTTAGGTTCAACAAATTTCTTAAAACAACCAAACACACTTCCCAAAACCCCACCTTGCTTAACCCTGATGCATCTTACCAAAAGCTGTGCTGCGGTTGGCCAGTCCGGAGTAGGCATTTCCACTAGGAGAGGACGTGGCAGGGCTGGAGAGGGGGCTGTAAGAAGACGGGTCAGCTGGGTAGTTGTGGCCTGAGCCAATCCCGAAAGGAGAAGACTGCGCCTTCCCGGACTGGGCTGGAATTTGCTACAATGACACAAGAAGATAGCTGGTAAAACCCCACAGAGTATGTAGAACTCTTTGAATATACAAAACATTCACAGGCAAGTGTCAGGCTCACCTCAATTGCAAACCTGTGAAGCGAGCTAGCGTTGGCCATAGTGGAGTTATGTGGAGTTGTGGAGTTGGCCATAGTACCCGACCACACATCCACTCACCTGTCACTCAGTGCCGATTACTGTGGCATTACAGGAAATCTGTATCACCTGTTGGCAATTTTGCATTCAAGCCTGCATCAGGTAGTGCAGAGTATTTAAAGTCTGCTCTGACACTGCTCAGGACTGTTATTAAGGAAGCTCAGAGTCCGAACTAAGTCTTGAGCTTTGTTTCCTAGTTATGCCTGTTTGGATGTTCAACCTTTCTACCATGTCTGCCGGATCACCCCCTCTGCTGGTGTTTATCTTGGCTTGGGCCCTGGCTTGTTTGGATCATCTTCTGCACATTCCCTTTATGCTACACTACAAGTCTCCCTGATTTGATCCTTACTAGTTTCTGACCACAAACTCTGGACTGTTTTCCTGCTCTTCACTCTGCCTATTTCTCCAGCATACTACAGGACCACACTGCTGCCTGCTTAGCCTGTCTATGGGCACGCTGTCTACTCAGCTTCCCTCTCTGCAGGCTGCTTGCTCTTCCCCTGGTTCTCTCAGCTGTCTCACCCAGCATGTGGGGTCATTTTATGAAAACAGACTGCTGCTTACACCACAGCAAGCAGCAAGATCTGACAGAAAAGAATCAGAAAAAAGGGACCTATATAGATAATCTATAAGGTGCATTTTATAATCTGTAGGAAAGGTTAGACTAACTTGTATCAGTGTTTTTAAAAGCAGCACATCAATATCTCTTGCAATTACAGAAAAACTAAAAAACATCCTTGACGTGAGAAAGGTGCTTATGATCATAGCCAGTAACAAAGGTTCATTTGATTGTACCAAGTAAAAAAATATTGAAGCAATTTACAATGGAAAAAAGGAGAACAATGTTATCCAGAGTCACATAAAAAAAACATAATTGAAGCATGAATTTTGCTGGAATTGGAGAAATTAAGAACAGAAGCTCTGGGGAGCTGGTAAAACAGCAGAGAGTGACTGTAGCCAGAAAGCATAGGCATTTACCTGACCAGAAAATGGAGGGCGACTGCCTGTCCAGGCAACCTGCCCAGGGTTTATCTGCCGAGAAATCTGGGCCAGGTTCTGTCCTGCAGAGGATGAGGGCTGAATGTCATTGACTCCCGGAACATGGATCACAGAGGAGCTGAAACAGCAAAGTAGAAGTCACTGACAGGACACAAGAACCTGGCAGTTATCCGAGTTAAAACAAGCATGCTATGCTTTCAGCTTATTCAGTTCATTCAGTTCAAGGATACATCCAACAGTTTCCCATCTTGACTGATGAAATAACCTAATAACCCAATTATATACTTTAGGATATCTTCATATAATAAAAAAAGTATTAATAGGGGCCTAGAATACAATTCTGCTCATTCAGTGGGGAAACTATAATTTTACGCAAGAACATAAGGGCATCAAAGTGTGTTGTTTTACAGTTGAGCTGCCATACCTGAAACTTTTCCCAGAGTGCCCTGGCTGAAATGGGCTTCCCTGAGAGTAGAGCTGCTGGCCGCTCACCGCCGAGGAAGAAGCCATCATTTTTTTGTCAGCTATTAAAAAAACCGTTTCAATTCAACACCCAACTGAACAGACAACGTTATTTTTTCAACAATCTAGCTGATGTTCGATCTTTTTCACAATTTCTGAAAAATTATCTTAAAAGAAAATAATGCTTAAAACTGCAGGAAAAGTAAATAAAATAGATTTGACTTTCAATGCACTACGAAAGTGGGACTAATTTTCCCCAAAAAAGGCATGACAAACATGTATAAAGTGAGATAAAAGAACCAGTCTGTTTCACCTCCCTGCAAGCACTGTGGCAAAAAGATAAAGCATTGAACGCTACCTGAAATGCCTGCATACATATCAGCAAAACGCGGATCTCTGTCCTGGGAGAACATGGTATCCGTCTTGTCAATTGCTTTTCCTGTTTCGTGAACTCCACTGGAGACATTTGGAACAGGCACCTGCTGAAGGACATTGGAAAGGATGAAGTACTTTAAAAACCTACACAGCTTTTCTTCTCAAGGGCTTCTTGTATCGTTTCTCTGCTCAGTTTTTACCTGGGACAAGTCATAGGAGGGAAGACCATCCCTCTGGTGAACTTCCAACTCGGCCTGCTGCTGCTGGAGCTGCCTGCAAGCACAGAGCAGGCAGACGGCAGGTTTAGAGCGGACAGGAGTGACTGGAGACACACAGTCGGTAAAAACACTTCAGTAGCTGACCTCCGGCTACCTGTAACCTTAATAATGCCTGGTTTCTATTCACGTTATGCACATAATAATAAAAGTGTAAACATTCTTATTTAATTCAAAGAAAGACCAGAGTGTTCCAAAAATATCATAATAAAAGCATGTTAGAGATAATGTTCTGCTAAAAATTAGTTTCACAAAACTTCTAATCACTCCCTATTTACATGACCTCAAAAAAGGCATGCGGTGACTTCATTTAAAGTTCATTTTATCTCTAGTTCAAATTTCCAGTTTGGCATAAACAGGAAGGGTTCTAGATTCAGAAAGATGTAGTGTTTGCTGGAAGGCTGGGCAGCCCTTTAGATGTCATTCCTGTCCTGTAGAGCTAGGATCCTGACCCCTGCGTGCCTGAGAGGCATCCCAAACAGCACCTACTCTCACCATCCCCTGCAGGAGCTGGCTTCTTCCGTAAACTAGCGTGAAAACACAGGGATTCCCTGGCTGCGTTTCTTCCGCAAATGGAACGGGTAAAAGATGTTTACATCTTAAAAAAAAAATTAAAAATCTCTAATAAATTCACAACAAGAAACAGATGATGATGGGAACTTTCATGGCTGAAGAACATATCGACATTCTATGGCAGCATGACCTCTAGTTGGCTCTTTAAAGCACTGGATAAAAAAAGGCAGTCAAATAAATAATGCTACAAGGGCCACTTCAAAGAAAACTGTCACATAAAATAAAATGCTTCAAACAGCAGAAACTATTCTAAAACCCCATTATGTCAAATGCTTGCTAAAAAGGTTCAAAACCTACACAGGCACACCATGAATTTATCGCTGTGCTTAGTGACTCTGCCAGAGGACAGCTGGAATGAGTGCAGACAGGTCATCGGGATTAGAACCAGGAATGATATGAATAACAAATGTCTCCCAAGCCTTTCAGAAAAAGATGGATTATTATTTGGTATTCAAAATAAGGACATCAAATTTGAAACAAATCTAAGTTTCTGTACTTACCAGGCTAAAAAATTCCTAAAATATAAACCGACATGAGAGCTACAAAAGAAAGTCTCCTGTCCTAAAATACATGTTCTAAAGAGACAAAAACTGATCGTGCAAATGGGATAAATTATTCTTATTCCCACCTGTTCTCTACAGAACAATGTATATCTTTAATGTAATAATTAAAGATCAGTGAGAATGTAACAAACAAAATACCATAAAGGACTGCTTTACCTCAATATAATCATCAAAGTAAATAAGGAACAAAGAAGGGGCTGCTGTACATATAAAGAATCCAGAGTCAATGCTGGTAAGTGTGAAAATGAGACCCAGATGTTCGAGGCTGAGGCAATGTGTTAACAACTCAGATTTTGTTTACTAGGCTCTATAGGAATGTTTTTGAGTCAGTTGTATAACTGGGCCAAGACAGACGTTTTGCTTTTAATAGCTTGGTTCAAGATTGCAATTTAAAACAAGCCAAGGCTAAATAATAGCTGTCATGCACAAATGACTATTTTTAGCTGTGCACTGAATGAACTTGACTTTAAGGACAATTCTTAAATTACATGCTTTCATTTTCAAAATCCATTGGCTCAACAACATTGCAACAAGCCAGTTTAAGGAAAACAGGATTAAGATTATACTGTAAAAACAGAGATTAATGTCACACTGAAAAGTAGAAAACAAATTCAGCTATGACGACTTCAGGTAAGTGAAGAGGTATGATGTGCCAGAGGAGGTGAAATGTTTTTTCATTTTTATTGTTACTTTTCAGCTTGGAATCATTTGCTTTTTCCTTAGTAGCTCACACAGCTGCTGATACAGCTCTGATTTACATTTCCTCAAATATGAGGGTGACAGATTCACAAATCATACAACAATGCTGCAAAAAAATAACTAACTTAAAACTTTTGTTAAAGTGAGATCAATGAAAGACAACTCACACATTGTATATAGATTTTTTAAAGTGATGCTGAAATCACATACGATAGCTATAGAAATGCACAACATATTTTAAATGAGGGAAGAGGTTTATATGCATATTTCTTCAAAGGTCCACAAATCCATTGGGTCTGGAATTTGCATGATATGCTGAAAAGCTCCCTATTTAAGTTAATTTCTGAAAAGTGAAAACGGCAAATCAGTTTGTCATACACAGCTGAGCACACTTTGTGAGTAGCACTTCAGTATTCATCTCATCAAGCCTTGAACAGAAAGGTGGAAGGTTTATGTGCATTTTCCTAGAGGCAATGCCAAAAAAATAAGGATGTTTCAAATCCACAAATACACTTTGCTGTCCTGAAAATTGTACATTTTAGAGTTGGACACTAAAAGATCAGAAAAGTCGTTAAATGAAAACAGTAGTAGGAAACTACTCTTACATGGCTAAAAAAAAAACACATCTATTTTTCCTTGGTGAAATACTTGATACTATTGCAAAATGTGGTAAAATAAATATTTGAGAAATGATTTACTTACTTAGTCCATTTATGGGAATCGACTGGGTATACTGTAATGTGAGAATAATTTTTTGGTAATAATTTCACTCAACATCCCCTCCTTTCTGTTCAGATACTACATTAGCAAATCCAGGACAAAGATGAACAACCTTTTCTATCCTATGATGGATCTATTGGGCAGCAAATATGGAATTTACACTCCTTTTAGCAAATTACTCTGAGAAGCTTTTTTTCCTTCAAGGTCACAAATGTCAAAATTCTTTCTGCAAGGCTGGGAACTCATCACACTGATTAAAAATCCACATGCAGCCCTCTCTCCCACTCTGTCCAGCTGTGAATTACATTCCTCAAAGGCTGAAGACTTAACACCCAGCTTCATCTCAACAAGAAGAAATGTGGCAGAATCAACTTTCTGCAAGGCAGCACCACACATTTAACCAGATAGTGGCTCCCTAAATGTGTGGTTCCAAGTTAGAAATGAAAGGAAATGTACAATAACAAAACTTAAGTGAATGTGCCAAACACAGAGTACAGCTTGACCAAGGAAATAGTGAAATGGAATGAATGGGACAGAAAGGGGAAAAAATCCACTCGTAAGATATTCTGTAGAATGCCAAGCGGGAATTAAGTCTGCAGGAACAAGGTGGGAGAGAGTAGCCAAAGACCGTAGAAGAGCCTTAGAGAAGCCCAGCAGTGTGTAAAGAAGATGATGAATTTACATCGTATTGCAAGTGACTGTAAATTGTCATTAGCACTGACAGATACCAGTACATGTTTATGCACTCTATCTCCAGGTCAATTAGTAAAAACCTGTAGTGTTACACTGTTACACCGTCTTCCAATGAGCATGTTTTTCCTTATGTTTTCTGAATTAACAAGATTTACCACTGCATACTCTGTGCACCAAGCATTTTAGCCATACGCCCAAATAAAGTGGACATGTTTGACATAAACCAGGTTTCAGGAGTTTCATATTTTCATGGAATGTCAGATCACTTCCATATAGAAAGGTATTCTCAACTGCCCTAATAAAATAACACTGAAAACAGCGAACCTCAGAAAGAGAAAGAATGTAAAGCCCAAGTCCTGACTATTTAAATACTGTTGTAGAATACAGATTTTTTTTTAATGAAGACTGCAAATTAGAAATATCAGGACATTTCCTTTGGAGGAAAACACACCATTTGGAAAGGCCCACTATTTCTTGGAACAGAACTTTGTGTAATTTTGAGCATGAGCCTCCCTAAAGATTACTTCCCTGTAATCTCACAAAGTCAGATCAGAGCACTAAGAGCAATTAAATCACTGTTGCCCCCTACTGGCAGAAAATCTCCAATCTCCAGCTCAGGAATGCCACAATTGAAAGAACACCTGTGTTGAAGTATTTCTTCTAAGCAGGTCATTTAAAAAATAAGTAAAGTTTTACCATTAGTTTTCTGATACCAGGAGGACCTAAGAAAAAGTGAATAACCCCTAAGCAAGAACTGATCTGTTAAAAGAAAAGAATTCCAGCCAAACATTTCTACGACTTAATACCCAAAACTTACCAACATGCAAATCACAAGTTTGCATATATTAATATTTCTTAAACTGTTACAAGAAAAGGAATGTGCTTGCATTTTAAAAGCAATGCTTTACAAATCGTTTAAAAGGTTTACAGTATTACCTGTACACTGGATGGATACTACACAGAAATAGCTTAAGAACTCACTGTCAGTGTATGTTTTAGCACAGCATATTTTTGTCAATGTATTCATTTTCTCAACATTTCTAACTGCAGAACAAGATTTTTGGTTTTATAATGTAAAAGTTTATGGGTGTCATTACCAGACTGCAAGTTAGAGTGTACAAGGGAATGCATGTCAATGGTGTCTGATGTTTTTCTCCTGCCAAATGGTACAAAAGGAAATTATGGGTTCAGGAAGCAGGATATGGGCAGAAAATGGAAAACGTACTTGACATTAGTATTGGTGCAGATGATGTATTCAATTTCGTCCGAGTAAGGGTTCTGAAATGTGAAGCTGCTGGTTCTGATCAGCATCCATTCCCTGTTCTTGGTGCGAAAGCGGTACATCACAGAGAGGACCTGGCCTTTCAGTTTCACCACCTGAAAGAGAGAGAGATGGATGAAAACACCACAATGGGACAGCTGTTCAGCAGTGACATACGGAAGGTTAGATCAGCAACACTGAAACACTTCAGGCTTGCCCTGAGTTACAAATGTACATATAAAATCAGCAGTCAGCAGCAATAATTAATTAAAAATGAATAACAAACCATTTTAGGCTGGAAAATTACAATGCAGGCAATTAAGCACATTTGGTTTTAAAAAAGGGTGACAAAATGACTTTAAGGTGGAATTAAAAAGAGAACAGAAACATGTTAAGTGTCTGTTCTGTAATACACACATTGCAAAATGTCTATATTATACATCTCAAAGTTCTTTAGTAAATATACTGTACTTTAATACAAAACTTAAAAATTGAATTTCTTCTCGTCTTCTACAGTTATTTAATCATTAAATGGACAGGGTGAACTCTCGGGAGACAAGGCAGGGGTGGAAGACTTGGAAAGGCAGGGTAATTTAATGGGGCCCCTAATGTTCGTGCCGACCAGGGAAGCAGCAGCAGTCTGGCACACCTTATCTTAATTACTAGACATTTTTTACATGGACATTCTTTCCACAGCATTCCTTCTACAGTTAATCAAATGCAGATTCCCCCCTCTTCTAAATTTAACTTGAAATGTTTGACCAAGTAAAAAACAGACTCACTCAAGAGATATGAAAAAAAACACTAATAATAAAAAGAATTCTGTCAAACGTGCAGCAAAATCCAACAAGCACAACTATGAGAACATCTCGTGCAGAACTCACTGCATCATTTATCTTGTCACCCTATTTTTGAAGTTCCAAGGGTTCAATGCTGTACTGAATCATGAAAAATCACAGATCTCCATTTGAAAGAGACACATCCTTTTGTCAACAGTGTTGACCACCACACCCTCGCGTTAAACTTAAAACAAAAACATGATATATAGACAAGTGTTCAAATATGAGCTTCCTATTGAGCAGAAGATAATCTTTTCTCTGGGATTGCAGATAGGACTAACATTGTTATTCTTGGCAAACTCTGTGGATCTGTGTCATTCAGCTCTCCCCTCCTATCAACTAAATACATTGTCCCCAGGAAGCAAAGCCCTTGAGAGGATGGGCAATTTCAATAAAACAGACCAATTATTTCAATGCTTCTCCCTTCCTTTAAGCATCAAACTGGAAATGATAACCTAAACAGATGGGGAGGTTAACAACTGTCTCAGCAAATCCAACCGGAGGTCATCAGCCACCTTACGTAATATCGTTAGAGGGGAAACTTCATTGAAACCCCCCAACCTAAGGAAAAGAAATACCACTGAAGGTCTGCATAAAAAAAACAGGTGTAATAATAAAGTAAAGCACGTCTTGGGTCCTGGGTTCGATTCCAGCAGGGGAGCCTGTGGACACATTTCCACCATGTGGGTTTTCTCCTAGTGTGCAAGTTTTCTTCCACTTCCATCCCGGTTTCTTAATGACCCGTTTTACATATGTGTGCCAATGCCCTGCGATGGCCTAGCACCCTGCCCACAGTGCAGCCCTGCCTTGCCTCATTTTCCTGCTGCTTTGGCCTGTGGTTCACCAAGACATGCAAGTTTTGGAGGGTTTGACAATAACAATAACTATTAGAAAGAGGTTACAGTGATCATGTAAGTCTCTGTTCCGATAACTGACAAGTTATGTGGTATCAAATCCCTGGTGCAGACACTACTGTTATGCCTTGAGTGAGGTGCCATACCCCAGCTGCTCCAGTTCACTCCAGTGGGTACCAGCATCACTAGGGTTAAAGTTCAGCCAGTGAAAACTTGCACACGTAAACACACTAATCCCAGTTTAGTTTAATCTCTGTTATATGAATACTGCAGTCTTCACTGACAGGCTTGCATGGAGTAATGTAATGCCTTGCTTTTGTCAATTTACACTTATCCCAGGTAGAGGAGACTGGTTTTAACTGGCTCTTTCTTAGAAACAGACGTACTAGCATGTTTTTAGTTGTACAGTCCAGCCCTGAAGTGCATTAGCTTGTGTGTCACATTTCAAAAGAATGGCAGATTTTAGATTACATGCATTGTCAGTGCATTCCTGTGGCCATCAATAAGCAGAAACGTGCAAGGATAAAGCAGTAACCAGGAATTTATCTCCAGGAGAATGCTTTCTAGGTATGTTAAGTGTTAGTAATCTGAAAGTGTGTGATCAGAAATAATCACATTCCCAGGAGGGTAGGCTAGATTGAGTTCAACATGCTTTAAATGAAAAGGGCCGATAAACCAAAGTAGACAGTAAACAACCTGTGTAAACTGCATATTAGTAAAATGATATTTTGATCCTTCTATAGATATAAAACAGAATGTTTTGTACTCCTGCATATGAACTGGGCTGTAATCAGATTCAAAAGCATTCACAAAGCATGGAAAAAACAATGCTGTTTTACACACAAAAAAAACTATTCTAAAATAAAAATAATTAATTTAATAAAATATAGAAAAGGTCAAAATTGTTCTGTGACCCAGGGGTTCTCATGAATCAAATGTGCACCTCTGTGAAACACATTTTACACAGAAATCAGTACAAAAGGGTGTTATCTCATATGAAAGGAAATAATGAGTCAAACACAGGGCTTTGCAATTGGGCAAAAAATGACTGAGCACAATGAAACCAGTCAGGACCTCAGTCACCTCAATACTCAAGAGTCCTATTAGGAGCTCTAAACAACCGGTCGGGCTGTGTCTCCGTGTTCACGAAGAGTGGAAATGACTGCAACAGTCTTTCCCCAGGTGTCACAAAAAAGGAAAAAGGGCAAGAGCTCTGACGGCAGACTGAAGAGGCGGCAATGTCGTCTTCAAGGGATGTTATTCCCTTTTTATTTTACAATATAGTGGCTCAACACAGAACAGAGTCTTAGGTGAGAACTGATCTTGCAGTTCCTGACAAAACTAAAAAAGTTAAAATTTGATTACTAGGACAAACCATAAAGAAACAAAACAACTGATTTTTAAAGATGCTGAAGGGTCACAGTTGTCAATGTTTTATAACACTTTTAAAAGAGCTGCACATGATCAATTGGAAATATGCCTGGTTGATTAGGATCACAATGGTGTTAAGACTATAGTGGACAACACGTCTGTATTGTTTACATTCAAACTGTTTACTTGTACATTGTCTACTGTTTGTTTGTATATTGTCTTGATGCACTGTCTGCACTTTGTGTTTTCACACTTCTTTTAACAATCGAGAGACTATCTGTAAGTAAGAATTCCATTGTACCAGTACATGTACCGGTTACATATGGCAATAAAGTTCAAATTCAAGTTTTATTGCAGACTGGGACTGACAGAATAATTATAGTCATGAACTAGTATTCTGACCTTCTTTACTGCTTTAACATGTACTATGTAGAGGGAAATAAATATACCTGTTGAAAACTCTCCCTCAGGTGGCTCTGATCCTCTGGATGGCAAAACTCCAAGATATCTTTTCCCAGAAGATCCTAGTAAAAACCACAGAAATGTATTAATAAGGGAAATAAATTTAAAATCCCTCGAAGTAATATTCGGAGGACATAGTATGCCAGAGGCAGTTTTACCACCCCAAGTTGCAATACCTGGACAGCTTCCAAGGAATAAAACTGCAAGCTCAAAAACACACAACATGTTCTAAGGATACACACAATTCATAAATGTACAGGCAGTTAACAGAAACAGGATCTAAAGTATCAAACGTCTGACAGATGCTAAGACTGTAAGCTTAGAAATTAAGTCCAGTCTCCAGCAGAGCTGGATGCACTTACAGATGTGGAAGCAGTTGTGGCTGTTACTGAATGAAGTGCAGTTTTTCCCAAATCTAAAGCCTGAAAAACTGAAACGTTGGGAAAAATAACCTGCAAATTTTAAGTGCCATTAAAAGAAATTGTGCTTTAAGAATGAAAATATATTATATGACCATTTATAATCTCTTAAATATTGCCTTACAAAAGTATTCAGGCCCTTCAAATGATGTTTATACTGTTTATTAAAATGAACATTTCAATCAAAGCTTGAACATTTAAACTGAATACTCTTACAGGTGAAAGAAAAATGTCAGAATATAAAGGATAATCAATAATTAAAATACAGCATCAACAGGTTGGTCATATCAGTGTTCAAGTAACTACTTGGTGGAAGCAGCTTTGACAGAATTAAAGCTCTTTTGAATAAGATTGAGCATTCAAGCTTTGATCAAACATATTCATATCTTTTGTAATTCAACAAAACAGATCACTACTGAGTGGCCGTGAATCTTTCACAAGGCAATGTATAATAAAATACACAATAATGTATGACTTATTTTATTATTCAGCACAAGTAGACTCATTTTGATGTATGTTAATAATTAAATCTCTGAATGAGTGTAAATTATCTGGTACCAGGCTCATCTACAGCTAACTGATTTGCCACAAGAGTAAATACAGTACCCTATAAAACATAGCATTATTCATTTTAAAAAAATCACTGCACTTCTGCAGTTGCCTTTGCATCCATTGCAAATATTCATAAAAACAGACGAAGAACACTGTACATATCCAAAGTAAGCACTGCAAATTTTGTTAGTTGTCTGAAAGACTTTGCACGTCAGCAAGTTAGCAACAAGTTTCCTGTTTTGATAGCTGATTCCATGAGGTTTAGTTTTAAAACTGCAGAACAGAATAGAAGTACACACAGAAGTCAAAACCATCCCAATGCCCTTTTTAATTCACCTGTATACAATAATAATGAATTAAAAAATGTAGTGACTGGAACTAGCTTTAACCAGCATGGTAACAAAAAACACATACTAACTGCTGGTACCACCATATACATTTATCAATGGAAAAAGCTTAGTGTTTTATTCCATTTTTCTGTTATTGATCAAATATTTCGTATTGGTTTTGTTGGCATATACCTTTCATTTTTCATTTCTACTTGGGATTCAAGGCAAAGGCTTTGCTCCACAGACAAAACAATAAAACAAGGCCCTATGGAATTAAAGCAGTTCCCGTGTGAACTTCTAGAAGCTTCTACTTTTCTGAAGCATCCAGTGATGTGCTTGCCATGACAGTCTAGCCATCTGTTATTAATTATCTGTCCCTTTGCCATTTTATTGATAATTTACATAAGACTTGAGAAGACACTTTTACATGCATTTTTATTTGTTTTCACAACAATTATGTTACTTTTTTTGTACAGTCTGTTAGCCATTTGGTGCCTAACATCTAGTGAAGCTTCTATTTTGATGTCAGAGATGGTCCTGCAGACTCATGGGTGAACTATTCCCACTCTTTCTTTCCCTCCCGTCAGTTGTGGCTCTTTTATAGTGTGGATAGGCTTCCCAACACAACAGAGTCACATATTTATGCATCACTTGTAAGTTCATATTATTCTAACCGTATGTGCTAAAAAAAATATTTTAAAACTTTCTGTTCTACAACACCACTTTTGTTTTTAGACAGAGGGTTGTGGGAGTTTGAAACAGGCCATTCAGCCATGTTTTTGAAGCTGATAACTAGGCTTCTTACAAGAAGCAGCTGGATGAGATCCCTGAAACAATTGGCCACTAATTACCAAACAAGTAAGCCGGACAGAAGAGTCTCCACTCCTTTGTAACCTCTATGTTCTAATTGAAATAATGAATATTTGGAGAAAATCCCCATTGCTATTCCCATTTTCCAATGAAATTTCCATTCAAAAATCAGTAGAAACTCGAGTCTCTTGTTCAAATATACAACAGTTTTTTTGAAACAACAACACAACCCTCAAAACTGAAAAGCAGCTTTGCTTCTACAATACTATATCCCCTTATGTATTCAAAACACATACATGTAAAAAGGTCCATTTGTGACCATCTTAGCATTGATAATGCCAAATGTTTTTGAGCAGCCTTGAGTATAGAAGACTAGCTCCTTGTATCTTGGTCACATTAACTTGTATTCAACAAGCCATTACTACACACACCTTCATTTGCACACTGAACTATATTGTCTATTTTGACTCTTGCCACTAATTGTTCTCCACTTTTAAGGTGCTAGTATTACATGACCATCACTTTATTTATCCTGATGTTGGTTTCACAAATAAGGTAAAAACCCATCATGGTGTTTTAAAGGGAAATTGCAGTCCCAATTTCTGAGACCAGTCATTAAATCCTGGTAACAAAATACATTTTTTGATGTTATTTTTTTTTACAAATTTCAAGTTAAGCACAAAACTGTGATGTTGGTGAAAGTACTGTAAGTTGCATGTTGTCGCAATTCCCTTGTCTTGCCACCAGCAAGAGCAACAGTTCACATGAACTGTGACATGAAGCGCCCATTCCTATTCACTAGTCACTGTAATAACTGATTAATGTGATGTACGAGTGAATACGTACAGGTTGGGCAGAAGACGTTTCACTGCAGAAATGTTAACAAGTATGTCGTATTTGTTGGCAAAACCGAACTCTCAAAGTCGACAGCAATATTTCTATTAGATTAAAAGAGACATATTCACAAGCCTGCTTCTTTACAATGTAACAGGGCTGCTTGACATCATCAGAAGTTTTGTTCTAATGGAAATTTAATCTATTTTGTGATGTAAATGGGAGGTTTTTACAAGTTAGTGTACATTTTACTTGTTGTGTTTTGAAATGCACTCATCAATGCTGATTCTTTTCAACCCCAAAATATAAAAATAGCATTGCAGTTCCCCTTTAACAAGACATGGATATACAGTCTAATTTATGAATAAGCACTGATGTGTCCAGATAAGATTTATGTTTCACATCCCAGAGAATTAAACAGGATAAATTAAACCATAACTCAACTGTGTGTCTGACTCAGATAGCTTTTGTTGAGCTCCAGAGGGTAAAGGACAAACAGATTTAGAAATCATGAGACTTCCTGTTATACACCCCACACTTTTAAACATTGTTTTGAAGAAATACACAAACAAAACACCACACTTCCTGATCCTCTGGAAACAAAATGCAAAAAAACACAACAGTTCTAAGCAGCCAAGTGAGCTGCCTACCAAGCAGGACAGGAGCTAACCTGGGGTTGATATCCAATGACGTTGATGCAGCGTGGGTCCACAAAGGTGATGATACCATCAGAACTGTGACGAGACAGGAACTCTGTGGGCACCGAGAGCCCATTCATGTCCATTGATACCGGAGAGCTGGTAACCTGGGACCAGAGGAGTCACAGAATAAGTTTATAGTTTCAAAAATGTTTTAGATGGCCATGCACTTGTATACATGTCCTTGCGTCTTCCAAGCCAGGTAAGTTGTTAGTGCAGCTTTGTTTTACAACTTACAAGACAAGGAAAGTATTAAAGGAATCGTAGTCAATAGTTCTGTTTTCCCTGACTTTAACATAAATGTAAGAACAAATCTAACAGTACTTGAACCTGAACCATGAGAATTTAAGATTGTTTTTCTCATAGACCACATATGATTGTTACAGTAATACGTATTTTCTCAGCACAGTGATCTGGCTTGTGACACAGATAAGGTACTGTTTTCAATTTAAAAAAGCTGATTATTTGAAAGTTAACAAAATAACCTGAGATAACTGTGAAAGTGTAAAGATTATTTTTAATATATAATCTTTACTTCTACCACGTAAGATACTGTAGCACACCAAAAACTCAAAGTATTAAAACCATCTGAAATGAAAATAAGTCCATTATACTTTGCCAATGTAAAACTGGCTTGAATACACTTTGCAAGGAATGATGCATATTTCCACTACTTCTTCAAAGGACATATAGCCTTATTATATGAGATATTACTGTCATTGGGTATTCTACAAATGATTTTGTTGTGGCAATGGAATACCCTCATACCTGGAGCCTTCCAATCGCCACAAGGCAGTATTTACTGGTTTGTCCAGCTTCTGTATCCTCATCGGGAATAGTCATCCCTAAAAATCAGAAAGCATGTTAATTTGATCCCGCCCTCGTCTTCACTGTAATTATTGTTTTACATGAAATTGGAATCTGAATGGTTGTAAAAAAGCATTTGGGGAAAAATAATCTGATAATGACCGATATAGAATTGGATAGACTTTATGAAGAAATTAAGTGAATTATTATTGCATCACCTTCATGATAAAACAAATTTAAATATGTTAGATAACACTGATAATTTGGTGCTCTAGTAAGTTCAAAATATCATGTTGTTGGGAAGCACGATTGTGCTCTGTGTACCCTATGGCGTCACTCAGTTCAGATACTACCAGCCTTCTTTCTGAAAACTAGTCATAGGATTACAATTACTTCACTGTTTCTGAAAAGACTTCCAATTACATTAGCAGTTAATACTCAAGATTAAACAATTCATTATTGGACAATACAAGCTAAACACATTTAAGAGAAACATTTTACACAACTTGGAAGAATCCACAATATTTTCTTTCGATGTACTAAATTACCAGAAAGCACCTTCCTGTTATTTTCATACAAAGAATCAAAGAAATTCAGATTATGGTAGTGAATAATAAAAATCAAACTCTGTAAAAAATGTTTTATACCAAGATTGCAAGCACACAGTAATCCCACCAGGAAAAATAGCTGAAAATGACTTTGTGGAAATGATCAATAAACTATGTTCTGCACATAAGCACGTGCTTTTATAGGAAGAAATCCAAAGTATTGTTTTGCTAAGTGATGCACTGTACTCTTTAAAACACAGAAACACACCAGAGGTACAAATATTTATACTTCGTCAATTGCTCCAAAGTCAGCTCAGTTCAGCTGACTGAGTTGAAGAAGTTCAAGTGTGTAGCTGCGGCACCATACATAGGCTGCAAAGGAACAAGTAAAGGTTTATTCCATGCTGAAAAAGACTAAAATCTTCCACTTGAAGAAGGCTCCACAGCCAAAACATTGTGTCCCTTTTCTTTTCAGCATGGAATAAACCTTTACTTGTTCCCTGACTGTTGGTTAACTCTGTGGAGCTCTCTGTTCCCTTCAACAATCACAGCACTTACACAAGACACCATAATAAATCCATCCTGACACATTATATGTTTAAAAGATAGAAACCACCTGAAAAGCCTTTTAGAACATGTCATCACATGCAGCTAACAATTTCAGAGTTCTGGATGTACAAGAAAAAAAGACTCCTTTGACTATGACTGATTGAGAGCGTGAGACTTCAAGTATACTTGCATAACTGGTGAGTCAAATTCCAAAAGAAGCACATATTCCAGATTAAACTGCAGTGTGTAAACAAAGAAAAAAGTCTTTATACCAGACACATTTACATAGTTTTGCTTTTACAGAACAACACATTTATCAGAGTACACTCCTCAGAATGTCCACTTTTAATTAAACCAATGACTTAAAAGCTTAGTTTGTTTAATGTGATGCCTAAGACAGCATTACGTAAACACTGCCAAATGCTGCAAAAGATGTTTTTCTGTACCAAACATACAGTAAAAGGCAGGTCTAAAAAATGTAATAATAAACAAGCCATATGTACTCAACAGTCTGCAAAAACATGTGAGAAATGGCTAAACGTGATTAAAAAAAAACAGTGATAAAGAATTCTAGTGTCGTCCAAAAATACTGGGACAGCAAAATCAATTATTTCTATTATTTTTGCTTTGCAGTCAAGCAATTTGGATTTGTAATCACATTACTGACATGAATAGCAAATACAGTCTTTTCTGATATAACACATTTCCTTAAATGAGAATTGGCCATAAACCAAGTGATTTATTAGGGAAAGCCTTTTTGATAATGGGAGTGGATGCTGGCTATAAGATGACTCAAGTATTCAGGAACTAGTCACATGGGTAGAGTCCTCAGTGCAGCAACACACACGTGGGATGCTGGCATATTCGCTCAAACAGTGGCATCAGTCTTTGTCAAGAAGGTAGCATATCAGTGCTCAGCTATTATATATTTTCATTCTTTGGAAACTGATAGAAATATTGCAGTTACATTGAGTGACAAAGGTATGACTAATTCTGCCAGTGTGTGTAGTACAAGTGAAAAGAAAACGAAAGCTATTACTCCAGAAGAAAAGCTTGAGGTTATAAAGCGATACAAGAAAAATGAACATGTGATGTACACTAAGTGTACAAAATATTTGGGACGCCTGCTCTTTCCTTGAAATAGACTGACCAGGTGAATCCGGGTAAAAGCTATAATACCTAAAGGATTTCACCTCTTAACTCCACTTAAATCAGCACAGATGAACGAGAGGAGACAAATGAAAGAAGCATTTTTAAGGCTTGAGACAATTGAGACATGGATTTTGTATGTGAGGGAGAATGGGCAAGAAATAAAGATGTAAGTGTCTTCAAACAGGTGCGCTGGTTTGAGTGTGTCAAGAACTGCAATGCTGCTGAGTTTTTCAAGCTCAACAGCGAGCCATGTGTATCTGGAATGGTCCTGGAATCTGGAATAATCCACCACCCAAAAGACTTCCAGCCAATGGTGAGCCAGCCATAAAATATGGCACATTGATGAAAGAGGATGACATGAATTGTGCATATCAACAGATGGTCCACAGTTAGTCAACTGACAGCTCATTACAATGTTGGTGCCAAAAGACCCATAAAAGATTGCACAATTATTTCAGCAAAAAAACTGTTGTTGCAGTGGGCTAAGGAACGAAAACATTGGACACCGGCGAATTGGAAAAACAGTGCCTGGTCTGATGAATCCCAGTTCCTACTATTTTATGCTGATGGAAGGACAAGGCTATAGAGAAAACCACATGACAATACTATTCTAAAATTGCCACGGTGTACAAAACATTTTTTTTTTTAAATAATGTTGAAGTTGTTTACCAACTAATGCATTCTTTCCTTGTATTATAGCCTCTTTGTACAGTATGTTTATTTTCATGTACTGTTTTACGTTGTTTAAACTAATGTCATCTTGCACCACTTCCATTAAATTTCATTGAAGACTACAACAAGGCACTCTTTAAGTTCATCAAATGAAAATGAAATTCAAAATGAAAGAATCTTAATGTACTATTTCCTGTACATACTTTTAAGGATCTGGTTTAGATGGATTACAGCTATGGGTGACTGCCTGTCCCTGGGTAAAAGATTTTGATCAGCAACAATGATTTTGAACTCTGAACAGGATCCATGTCTGCATTTCAGGTCAATAGCACATAGGCATTCAAAACTGTTTCCTGGGATGAAGTTTACAAATAAGTGTTATGCATCTCCCATTGTAATTTATCTGGGCTCAGGAACCTCTGACCGGGTTGTGGGTAAAAATGTTGGTTTGTTACACAGGGTCAAGTACCTTGTTCAGAACAGAAGCAGACTGCTCCAGCAATCTCCACTGTGTTAACTTAGTATGTAAAAAATAGGCAACAGTAACCTCTATAATATTGCTTTGGATAAAAGTGTCAAAATCCACTCATTGCTGGCATGACAGAGGGGACATTAAATTGCTTCTGTGGAAAATTACATAGAGCTCTTCTCTAAACAAAATGTCAGCAATAGTAAAATGTCAAAAGTTTCCATAGGATCTGTTTAGATGCACATGAAATTGTTACTTCCTTGAACGAATGCCCAAGACACCCACACAAAGCTATTTCTTTTTTGTTATTCATGCTCTAAAGCAAAAAGAAATGTTGCACAAGTCTAAACAAAGCTTGTAACACTTTCTAATGGAGATGCATTCATTAGCTGGAGATCGCATACCTGGAAACTGACCCAGCATTTGTCATCACATATGTAATGTATCCTAGGAGCCCTTGTACTCTCTTCCCCTTCCATCTGTATTCCTCCTGACTACCACTCTCTTCCTTTCCTGTTCTGCCAAGATCCTGTGCGTCATTCCTGACCATTCTCTCCTTTTCCCTTCAGTTTGCCTTCTTCCCTGCCTTTGTTTTAACCTCTCTGTCCCAGTATATTTCCAGTCCTACCCTATACACTCTCATGAACTCTCCTCTCCTTCTTCGCCAGACTGCTCTCCTCCAGGTCCCATTCATTCTTTTCTCGGTCTCAAAGGTTTATTTGTATTCTTACCCCTTTTTCAATCATATTTCTATATTACTGTATATTCTGTAGGTAATAAGGATGTCTGTTGAGCAAATAGTTTACTGCTGGTAAAAATGGACAAGAAAGATTTGTTTTAATTAAGGTAAAACAATCATCACTGGCCAATGGCAGAGATTAACAGCAGTGAAAAGTGCTGGAAATACCTGCAGGTGGCCAGGCTTTGATATAGCCGGTACAGTGCACCACAGAATACTGTGCTTCTCCTTCTTTTGAAGGTCCCAGGCCATTTCTACAAATAAAACAGATAAAACATTTTATTATCCAATTAGACAAACCTCATAAGAGGAAAAATACAAAACTTCCTGACTGGCAGTCTCCCCAAACTCAAACAAATGCCTTATAATGTCAGTAATTCAAACAAAAACACAAACAAATCTGTTTTCTGTTTAAAAGGCCTGATTTCAGTCCAGTGACTAACCGAAAAGGTTGAATTGTGTAAGAATGGGATGACAGCTAGAACAGACTGGTATAAAGGTGAGGATTTCAGGCTAATTCCTCTTTCCTTGCAAACAGAACACACTTGGACTTAGCTTACTGCCCACTGTGATGTTGTTCAGATTTTAACAAAAGTAGTTTTGTAACAGTTTGCATTTGTATAGCTGCCAGACAACAACAGAATGATTTCTATGAGTCTTACCTATATCTCTTCCTCATGTTAGACAGCCGGTTTAATGATATGTGGTCTAACGGAGCACTGCCGCACCTATAGTGAAAGGGGGAAAACAAACAAAAAGAATGTTTTTATTGCTGGTACTGCATTTCTGAAATCGTGGGACTGCCCTGAGCCTGCAGGGATAAGAGACACAATAATTATCCAAAAAGGCTTTGTTAGCGAGTTTGTTCTGGAATTAGCTTCTCCCCTGATGCTCTCAGACTACTCCAGTTGCTGTGCTCCATTTGGATTTCCTTCCCAAATTACAAGGAAATGATGTATCTGCGGACTTACTGCTTGGAATCATGGGGCACTCCCTGTGTTTAAAGAAAAACTCTGAAATCTCTCATGAAAGCAATATCATCTTCCAGGTAAATTCTATAGAAGAGGCTTAAACACATTTCGTTATCATTTTGTATTTTTCTAAACCAATTTTACCAGAAGCATCTATAGGGCTTAAAAACTTTAAAAGATAAAAGTTTTAAACATCCAGCTAAAATCTTAATACCCAGATAATTCTCCCCATCTACACAGTTGTACATTCAGAACTATAATAAGAACATTAGATCCTGTAAAAACATACTTTCCATGTAGATGTTTACAGTCATGTGTATTTTAGCACTCCACTTATGGGACAGCAAGCAGGTGACAGCTTTGCTGCATCAGTCACATTTTACATATTTATTTCATTTAAAATAATGTCACATGGAATACTTAAAGAGTTCAGATTCTGGGACAAACTACAATCTTCATTGCTTAGTAGGGCTGTTGAACGGATGTAGAAAAATATTTTCAATTGACAAACAATTTGATTCATTGATAACATAACTATCACCTTTCAATGATAATGATAATGTTGCTTTATTAGCCCTATACAATTTCTTAGGAATTCATCTTTTCACATACCCCAGCTTGCTCTCCATGAGACACAGTCACACAGACAGGGAGAGAAGCTTTGGGGTCAGAGCGCAGGGTCAGCCATTGTACAGCGCCCCTGGGGGTTAGTACCATGGGGTTAAGGGCCTTGCTCAGGGGCCCAACGGAGTAGGATTATTCTGCCAGCTACGGGATTTAAACCGGCAACCTTCCAGTCACAGGCACAGATCCTTAACCACAGAGCCACCGCTCTGCTCCGCTTTCATTGTTAAATATATGAGAAACTATATTACATTATTCTCTATTAAACCTCTATTCTCTAAATCAGTTCATTCAAAACTCATTAAAAACATTGAACAAACCTCTTAACCTAATATTTTGTTTTTAAATTTGAAAGTGCCAAATGTGTTTTGTCACCCCACAACCGCACAAAAGGGGCGAATGAGGAAGTGCAGGCAGACTCCTCCGACCGACCCACCTTCAACTCACTTGCCTTTTACACGTCACAGGCCTCATGGTCCCATGCTGCAGCTTCAGCTCTGATTGGAGGAGAGGCACGTTGCTCACCGATAGCATCTCAAGCCTCCGTGTGCCACTAAGGCCGCAGGGGGCACTCTGCCACAGAGAGCCAAGAGAGCTTTGGTCCACGATTACCACCCTACCCTCAGCGGACCTCAGTCAGTGTGCCATTGGGGAATCCTGGTCACGAGTCGGCTAGTGCCATGGCCCAGGCCTGAGACTGTGGTCATAGGGCTCAGCCTATGCTTGGACAACTGGTTAAGCTACTCTGGAGATCCAGCATCAACAGTGTAAGAAGTGAAAAAAACACTACTGGGGTTTTAGAAGTGGGATTCTTTTTGTATTCTAACCACGTTCAAAGCAATCAGCTGAAATTGTGACAAATGTGAACAGCCAGCTCATACAGGTAAAGAACTGTTATAGAGCAGTTCAGCCTGGTTACCCCAGAGGAGGAATGAGCTGCTTTCAAATCAAGAAGTGATGTTTCCATCCAAACGTCTTCACCTTTTGTGTATTTGTGTTTTTAAGACAGGTTTTCGGTCTAATCAATAGACTAAAATAGAATAAAAATAGTTTTCTTAACAGTTAAATTCTAGCTGCTAAAGGTGAGCTCTGCGAATTATGTTTCTTAACACTCGGCCTTTCCATTTAACAACTGGGAGGAAAGCCATACCCTGTATTACTTGTGCCTCCTAAATAGAAAAGAGGGAATTTCCACTTCCCATGTCTCACTATATAGAGTACATCAGCAGTATGGAGATGCATGTATAAAGCAGTAGCCCTTGAGCATGTACAGTATGCGCGCACTCGTATTTATACCTCATTCTGCAAATAAAAGACCTTCTGGATCCCATGCACATCCTCATGGAGGACTGCTGACCTTCCTTCTTCACAGTACCAGTCTTCAGATCCAGGATTCGCCCTGTGTGGGAAGAGAAAGAAAACTTGTGGTTCTTTCTTTCTGTTCAAGTTGTTATTGTTCTTTTTAGTCCCTGTTTCACAGAAAACCCTTGAAGTAATGTTGCTCAGGACACAGCAGCAGCAGGAAATCCACAAATTCCACTGAGACACACCACAGATTTTAAGACTTCATGAATTACCTTAACTTCACCACCCTCCCCAATGACGATCTTTCCTAGTCCATGCACACTTGCACCCATGTTCTTCCCAAATCCAACTGCACATCATCTTGAATAATTTATATTAAACATCCTGAAGCAATCCAAGTGAAATACCTAGCTCATAAGTACAGAAACATCAGTGCATGTCTTTATCCCACTGGCAGGCTCAATTACATAGCTCTAAAAGAGCCACAGCCAGCACAATTATTATTAATAACTAAATCAGTCAAAAATCATTAATAACAGCACATCCTTAACGTCATGGTATTTTGTAAATGTTATAGAATAAATTTTGCCACAATGAAAAATGCATCCCTATAAGTTAATGCAGAAGAGCCTATTTTTAACATTTTTCATATCTGCAACTGATAGAATAAACTAAAAACATTAGAAAATAAAATTATGATTAAAACAACTTTGTTATAATCAAATCAGTAAAGAAGTCACAAGCCTTCCAAATCTAATTCCACTAAATATGTTTCAATGACAATGGAATTTCCTTGGAATTTGTTACCTCCTGGGGGAATTCCAGATTATATGAAGTAGCGTCAGGATCCTTCAAAATGTACTTCTACATTCAACTCACAACAAATGGAATTTGTTCTTCTCCATAACATTTTAATTGTCTTCAAACATAAACTTGTTTACAAGGGATTAGACGGGGTCGGAAAACAAATGCCAAATGTTTCACGTTAAATACTGTAGCAAAGACTGAGAAGTAGTGAGGGCTGAGAATTTCAAAAGGAAAACACATCTAAAATGAGCCAAACCAGCGAAGCATAACAAAAAAAGATTATTTTCAACTGCTGGGAAAAATGTTTTCTATGACTAGGGCGACTGGAAAAAATCAGTTCACTTGTTCACTCATTTTCATACACTACAATATAGTCTTAGAGCATCATTCAGCTGCTTTCAACAAAAATTGAAAAATGTTGTTGAAAAAGTTTCTGAAACACTGTATATATACCCATAATGTACCCCAAATGTGAGAAAAACATGGTTTTAACGTGACTCTTATAAACAGCATCTTTTTGGGGAAATTAAACTCCCAGTGTGAAAGGATTTGAGTTGATTGAAATAATGGCTCCTGTACATATAGATTCTACAGCTCAAAATAGCTTCAAATGCTGTGCAACGGGAGTTGAACTGTCATGTCTAAATTTTTATGTTTAAAAGCCTGAATCATCTGCCCATTATCTCCTGAACTGCGTCACCTGTGTGCTGTAAATCAGAAGAAAATCTGGGATGAAAATGCAGGATATAATAGTAGCTGAAACAACATGGGTCTACTGTGTCCTGATGAAGTAATTAAGGAAGATATACATTACTCTACATTAGGCTGTATGAAAGTATCATAATAAACACATTCAGTTAGTTAACCAGACAGAGATGGAAGCTAAACGTTGTCAGATATTCCAAGCCCACTGCCAAATACTAGTTTGACAACAGACTCACCTGGCAGCATGAACCGTATAACAGTCTTTATGTAGAATGAAAAGCAGTGAAGGCTTAGAAAGAAAAGAGTAAACTGCCACATACTGTAGCTGAGGCAAAAGGTATAAAACATCACTATGCCACAAATTCATCAAGTCATTTCTTCATGAGCTTCCTCACAAACACATGCTCAGACTAAACCTTCAGTTTCATCTATACAATATTGTTGCCCCTGAAGACACAGTAATGAAGTTCCATTGTGACCCTACAGCACGCGTAAGGCGTCATGATGCCCAGTCTGTTAGACAAAGAGTTAAGTACCCTGAATACACTATTTGTTCTGAAACTTGTGTATTGTGTATCACCATCCCTGCCAAAAAGACATGTTCGGTAACAAGAGTACAAGAGTCTAAAGAACACTAATAAAATACACAAAGCTGTTCCATGATCACAAATTTACTGAAACATCTGAGTTTAAGTAATTAATCCTACCAAATGATTTAATAATGAGCAGATCTAAGCAAAACATGGATATATGCCAGTACATTGCAGGGCACACACAAGTATGCAGGGACAGATCAGAAATACCAATTACGCTTTAGCATGACTTGGGAAGGTAGGAGGGAACTTCAGCACTATGAGTGTTAAGTCCATATAAACAGACATAACAGGTAAACTCTACACAGAAAGTAGCCCTGTCCAGAATCAATCAGAGCTAGTAGTGCTAAAAGTCATGTCAATGTGCTGCTCAAAAAACAGCATTTTAATGCAGTCTATTTACATATAAGCAACATTCCGTAAGTTAAACCCAACATTCAGATTTGATAAGGCATTTGAAAACACCTATGACTATCCCAGAGGAAAATAAAGCCTGAACTGAAATTGGATTGAAATCGAAATGTTCAAGCAAACCACTTAAACGGGAAATCTTAAAGCACATATTAAGTAATACTGAGTGTATTCCAAATTTCCAAAGTTCCAAATGGTTTTAGGTTTACTTGTTCCTAGGCTATAGCATGTTGACTGCCAACACTTCCTCACATGAGAATGCAAGCAGCCTCAGGTGACCTCAAACAGTCCCAAGCTCCACATCCACAGATTACAGCAGCTTGAAAGCACTCTCTGTGATGGAAGCTTTAACCTCAAAGACCCCCCCCCACCCCCTCCACACAAAAGGAACAATCTTTTCCCGGACATTTGTTGCGCAACTCCAGCGATGTTTTTAAATGCATCAGTAGGGTGACTAACACTCGCACCAAATGGCACGTTTCAGAAACAAAAACAACCCCCCCCCAGAAAAAATATTTTCTTTAAAACCGCAAAGAAAAAGAATGTCCTGTAGGTGAGGTATGTATGCCATCACCAGTTAAGAGAAATGCTTTCCATGATTTGTTTGCACGATTTAATGAAACCCAGTAGGAGGATAATCTAAACTAAAGTGAATTTAATTTGTCCTTATACCACAGAAATTAGTCCCTATAAACATGCACACGAGAACATTGGACAGCAATGATGCTGGCTACCTCTATATCCTTGTTAAAGGGTCTAATCCCATATTTGATTCATGTCAGATGAGTAATGTTGTATTTTGAGCACACCAGCGTTTGGCCTCACTGGGTTCGTGCCTGGAGTGCCCAGACATATTCCTGAACTGCCCTGAAAAAGGCGGACACACCGCAGGACAGGATTACTTTGGAAGCAGTTCTACCGGGCTCCTACAGGTCCCAGCAGGAAGGAGGAGGGAAACACAAATACCCAGCGCTGGTGCTTCTCCTACTGACAGAGCAATCAGGAAAACCCTAGCGAGATTATTTTTCAATCAAAAATGGAAACGCAGATAAAGGTTTTTTTTTGGAAAAACAAAAGGAAATGAGCAAGGTTTGAAGAACAAGGAGGTCAAGACAATGACCGCATCAGACATAGTGTCCAAGTTAAATTCAGGCTGATGGTGGGTAATACCCTGAAGAATTAAGATTTTCTACTTGGCAAACAAGGTATCAGATAGCGGTTTTCCACATGTATTTTATAAAACCTGAACAAACATCTTCAGAAAATTGAAAGTCTGCAAATACACAGGGTCATAAAAGAGGGAAAAGGTGAAAAGGGCAAGATGAAGATGGATAAAAATAATTGTAATTTTAACGGTGTGAAGGCAGGTTACACATACCATACATACCACTGTCCTCAGAACAACCCCAGCTGCAAGTCTGCTGTTCTAGCATAAAGCCTGGGGCCACACAACAGACTTGCTGCTTGACCTACTACAGTCCAGCTTCCACTCATCATGCCCGACAGAAACTGCTCTCCTCTTCATTACCAATTCTCTTCACTCAGCTTGTGCTGCCTTCTTCTTTGCTGAATTTATCTCTCTGCTTCCTCTTACACTGATGGATACTTTATTCTCCTGTCAACAATGACCTGGAAATGTCTGGCACTTCTCACACCCAATTCCCCTCCTATTGCACTGATCACACACCACATCTGGTAAAGCTGGCTTAACTGTGCAGTACTGTGCCCCAAGGCTCTGTTTTGGGTCCTGTGCTGCTTTCTGCCATGCCATCTTTCCCAATTTCTCCTCTCTTTCTCTCACTGATTTTCATATCACCTTCTGTATCTGATTTTCTCATGGTCATCTTCTCCTAGATGCACTCCATGAATCTTAAATTCAACCTCTATATTCTGACTTTCTTCATCCTTTCTTCCTCCTCTTTTCACCCTATTTAATTTCTTTTTGACTCTACCAACCACCCCCTCCTCTTCTGCCAAGACCCTTGGTGTGTCGCTTGACCTCTCCCTCTCCTAATATAAACACCTTTTCTTCTCTGCCATATTCTTGTCATTTCTTCACAGGAATCACTTTGCCACCTACTCTCTTGGCTACCCTTCCTGCCAACACTAATTCACTCTACTCGCCTGGAATGCTGCAGCTCAATTTGTGTTTTCTTTGCTAAGTTTTAAACCTTATCCAGAAGATTTTTAATTTTTAATATGGTAATATAGTTTTTTAGTACAGTTTAAATGTTAATTATAAACACTAAAGGAAATACAGATGTGTTTACTCTATTGCACTGTAGCCAAAATGTCTGCATAGCTTTCATTTTTATTCTTTCGTTGTTTGCACCTGTTGCTCTTCCAGCTAGTGTCTTATTAATGGAATAAAATTATATCATCTTATTGTCGCTGACTAATTGTACAATTGGTCATTGTACTTGTACATAATGTAAAAATCATATATGCTGTAAGATGCACCTGGATAATGATATTTAGTAAGATTTAGTAATTCAGCACTCAATCCACTAAGTGGGAATGAAAAAACATATCAGCATGCATTTCATCATTACATGTTTGATACAGTTATTCGCCTCATTATAGCCCAATCAAGAAAATCAGAAATGCTACTTAGAAATAAAAGTCATGTTTAAGTAGCATGAAATAATGTATAGAAAGACAAGCAGCCCCTTGTATACACATTGCTATTCTACCATCACAAATATGTTCACGTTTGCTGCTTAATCAGATTATTGCAGCAAAAGAGGTTTAATGCAATGTGTGCACCACTTTAAAACGGATTAAGAAGCATTCCTAACGTCTGGAATTCTCACAGAAAGGTGTTGTATTTAGCCAGCCTATTAAGATGCTGCATAATCCTATTTTCCAGCACTTACAACACATCACTGTAGTTTTCATATGAACAATATTAATCTTGGTAAATGCAAACATATCTTCTTTACAACACCCTCATCATGAAACATAGGAGAAGACCTACAGACACCTTCCAGATTCAATAAAAAAAAATCACTACCATACAGTAATCTCCAAAATTACTGGCACCATTGATAAAGATGAGCTACATAAAAATACAACAGAGTTGAGCTTTATTTTATGCTCAAAAATATAGAAAAACTATATTATTGTATTTTCATATAATTGCTCATAGAAAAAAGCTTTTGGGGAAGCACAGTGGTTCAGTGTTGAGCACTGCTGCCTTGTAGCACTAGGGTCTTGAGTTCCTGGGGTGCCAACTGTGTGGAGTTTGTATAATCCATCCACATTCAAGTGTGCTTCCTCCCACAGATCCAAAGATATACTGTTAGGTTAATTGGCTCCTGCAAATTGGCACTGGTGTGAATATGCGTGTGGATATGTTTGTATGTGCCCTGTGATGAACTGGAATCTCATCCAGGGTATATTCTGCTTTGTACATGTTGCTTGTTGGGCTAGGCTCCAGAGTCCCCAGTGACCCTGTCGTGGATCAAGAGGTTAGATCATGGATGGATGGAAACAGGTGTATGTTAAAAATTCAGTTTATCGGTTGTGAGTTGCAGCTATATTACTAGGGCATTTACCGAAAGGAGTAGGGATGCTAACCCAGTGCCCTGGCCAAATTTTCCCCTGGCCTTTATTAATCGTGCCCTCCTAATAATCTATGAATTGGCTTCATTACTCTGTTCCCCTCCCCACTGATGTGTGGTGAAGGTACTGGTGCATTTTGGCTGCCATTGCATCATCCAGGTGGGTGCTACACATTGGTGGTGGTGGAGAGGGGAGGCCCTATAATCTGTAAAGCACTTTGAGTGGAGTAGCCAGAAAAGTGCTATATGTGAGAAACTATTATTATTTCTCTGAATGATAGAGGTGTCAAAATCATAAGCACCCCTGATATTATAAATAACATTTATATTACAAATTACAAATACAAACACACAAATTTAAATCTACATTAACACAACTTTTTATGTTCCTCTTAGTTTTAAGGAAGAATATTGTGGCTTTCCACGGCTTCTTGTTTCATTCGGGCATGCAATCCCTTTCTCATCCACCACCATCCATAGGGAAAGGCAAAGAACTCACAAATGAAGAGACAAATGGTTGCTGACCTTCATAAATAAGCCAAAGGACACAAAAAAAACTCAACTTGACATTTAAAAGCACTGGAACAGTGGTAAACCTGCTTGGTAGACGACACAAGTGTATCTTGCCCCCATGCACAGTGAGGAGGTTGGTTTGGGAGGCAGAGAAAAATCAGAGGACCAGAGGTAGAGAATTTTAGAACTTGGTTTCATCTTAGGGTCAGCAGGTCTCTAAATCTATAAATAAGCACCACCAATTGGAAGGGCTACTAGAAAAAAAAACTTTACAGACAGCAACCAACAAATAAGCACCTGGCTCTTGCTAAACAGTACCTGGATTTGAACCAGGTGCTATGGCCAAAGGGAAAAAAATAAAGCCATGAAAAGCAGTAGTGGGTTTGACATCAAAAGAAGGGTGCATATACAGAAAAGAACACCATACATATTGTAAAATATATTGGCAGATCTTTGATGTGATTGGGCTGTTTTGCTTCCATTAGTTAGCCAAAGGCCTGGGTGAGTCTCCCAGGAGGCTTAAATTTGGCTGCAAGTGGATCTTCCAGCAAGATAATGACCACAACACATCATCCACAAAATTACCGGATTTTGTGGATGATCCATTCACAAAGAAATGATTACACGACCACACAATTATCGTTTTTCAATGATCATCTCAGTCTATGGACTCAAATCTAATTTAAACAAGCCTGTGGTTTGATTTGAAACGGGAAGGCCATAAATGCAGAATGAAGGATATCAAGGATCTGGAAAGATTCTGTAGGGAGTAATGGTAGAAGATCCTTCCCAAATTTCTTTTCTATCAATCCTAAAACTTTATAGAAAAAGGCTCAGTGCAGTTATTCTTGCAAGGGGAGGATACATAGAGTATTCGAAAAAATGGGGCCAATAATTCAGACACAGTTTTTATGAAAGTTTTACAAGTCAGGAAATTTTGATTAATTACATTGTATATTTAATATTTCCAAAAATGATAAATGACAGTATAACTAATTCCATGCTGCATATTTTCTCTTTATCAAGGGTTCCTATAGTATAAACTACTGTATAATCAGTAGTGCACAAATTAAGTAGGCCACCAAATATAGATTAATTTTCTAAAGCTAAATGTCTTTGAGATACTTGAAAACCATTTGTGAACCAATGCAGTTAACTAATTTTCCTAAAGCAATACAATTTTGTGTCTGTGCTTCAGCTTAATGCAGAGCTATTTTATATTTATGTATACATAATTTTATGAATGAAGTCATTTATCAAGCCTGTCTACAGGATCAGTGACTAAGCAAGTATAATCAAGGATGACTAACATTTGGAATGGATGCAAATTCAAAATATGATTAGATAAGATAAGATAGACAATAATATTTTATTGATGATTAAGACTACACTGAACGGATTTCTTATTATATCTGTGAAATGCTGTAATTATTTGAGGGAGAACACATGAATAAAAAAAGACAACACAGATGTCTCCAGTACAACAGATCGAAGCCTTTTGTGTGTCTGCTACATAAAAAGCAGAAACAATCAAGGGAAGGAGGCTATTATTGCCAAGCAGAAATCTTCCCGAAATTGAATGTTTTTATCACTGAACTGTGCTCTAGCAGTTTTACAGGATCCCAATCACACCTTCAATCTCAGTTAGATGAAGAGCGATATGTTGCAAAATTTACAAATTATGGTTGCAGGCTACAAAAGAAACTGAAATTATCTTGTATGTTATTAATAAAAAAAAACACTTAAATTAAAACTAGGATTGCACTCAACTTGTTCAGAGACATAAAAAGACTTAACGAAAACAGATAAGTTGTTTTGCTTTGCAGCAAACATCTTCAGAAACATGTAACGCATAGAAAAGCTATGCGGCTATAACTGCCCTGGAGGAATGGGAGGAATCTGAGGCAAAGAGAAAAACAGCAGTCACTAACAGGAATGACGTGACAGAAAAGAAAATGAGACGGGGGGAACATAAAGAAAGGGCTGGTTTAATCTGGATTGTAAAAAAAAAAAGTCAGTAGGTTTTTGAAAAACCTGATCATTAAAGCCACGCACGTATCAATATTTTATCTGGACATTCCTCAAGCATGGATATTGAAAGATGATGAAGTCATGCCATTTTTTGTTTGTGCTGATTTTCTGATGTATCAAATTTAATTACCTAAAGTTTATCCTTAGCAATGCCAGACATTATATTGAAATGTTCCATGTAATAAAGCAGAAAGTCAAGAACGTACATTCCTGTAAAGTCAACAGATGACTAAATGAGGGAGATGAGCACAATAGCCTCTTCTTGTTTATTATCCTTCGCATGCTCTTATGATGTAACCCTATTTCTGGAACAAAAAGCAAACATATATACTCCTTTCCAAAGGCACTGGTAAAATTTATAAACACAAATATCTGGTCAACTGCTGAAAGGTGACTCACAGAAAGTCAGTGACGCAACAGGACCAGAATTAGAAAACTATTATCACGGCCTTTACCTTAATAGCAGGCCTATGAAACATGTACTATAGCATGTAGCATGTAACATATCAATGCGGCTTGAAATTAAATAATACGGGTACACAAAACGTGCCTTCTCATTTCCTTGATAGTCATGTGTATTTGTCCTAGTTGGGTGAATAATTTCTCAACAAAATGCATCTGTCAGTTTTATAATTTTTTCCTTCACAGACATGCATTTCATGTAATTAAAATGTCAAACATCAGAAAATCCTAGGCAGGGAAATTGGGTTACCAGAGAAACTAAGTCACGAAGTATTCCCAGGGAATCCAGACCTGATCCAAGTACAGGTTTACCTTGCTTACCGCAGTGCTTATGTCCATTGAAACCCCTGCAGTTGGCAAAACAGTGGTTGGCACCTAGCAAGTACAATAATCACTTGCCAACCACGAGTTAACCAATCTCACATTTGAGTACCCACAATTGTATTTCTGTATTACTGACCCATTATACTTAAGTATGTAAGTATGAACCGTTTTACTTTTAGATATCCTCATTACCCCACATGTGTATATTTCCTTTAAGTGTTGCATGTTGCATATATGCAGATGCAGCCATTCAAAGTGCAGCGCACGTAGGGGAGGTAATTGGGTACGGCCTCGCGCATCGTGACTCGCGTTGACGCAAAATATCGCGGTACGTGATTGGTTGACCGACAGGGGCTCTCGTGGTGCTTGGTCGGTCGTAGAAAGATTTAAATGTCTTTGACCGCTTTGAGCTGTCGCCGTCAAAGTCTTTAAAGAAGATATTACTAATAGTCAATACTTTACTAAATATTAAATACTAAAACAGGCACAGTAAAGACATTAAATATACATATACATACTGTATACAATTTGCATACAGCAATATGTTTATGTTCCTAAATCAATCTCTTTTATGAGCATGTGAAAGGCATGGTGAATCTGAGATTCTCAAAAATTAATGTACTTTGCATGATTGGAAACAAATGCGTGATTGTGAAACGCTGTGGTGCTACTTTTACAAAGACGGTCAATGAAAAAAACAATGTGGACCAGGGCAATACTTTGAGTTTACAGCTTGTCCAAGGTCTTTCATTATTAGTACTATTAGTAATAACTTCGTTAAAGACTTTGATGGCGACAGCTCAAACATGAGAGGTTGAGCTTTATTAGCTCCACCTTGCAGAAATTCAGGATTCTATTATTTTACTTGCGGTAATATACGAGAATTTATGGTAACTTGCGGTAGACTACGTAAAGCGCACCGCAAAATAATATGGTATCGCCCACTTGTTTTGAATGGCTGCATCTGTAGTAGAGTACTACATTTCACACTGACAGCTCCTTGTACCATGCAGTGATTGTGACTAAAATCTAGTTATACTATTTTTCTCTATATATACACACACACAATAATAATAATTCCTTCCACTTATATAGCGCTTTTCTCGACACTCCACTAAAAGCACTTTACAGGTAATGGGGACTCCACTCCATCACTACCAATGTACAGCATCCAACTGGTACACTCACTACATATCAGTGGGGAGGAGAACATAGCAATGAAGCCAATTAAGAGATGAGGATTATTAGGTTGCCATGATTGGTAAAGGCCAATGGGAAATTTGGCCAGGATACCGGGGGTTACATCCCTACTCTTTTCGAGAAACACCCTGGGATTTTTAATCGGAACAGAGAGTCAGGATCTCGTTTTACGTCTCATCCTAAGGACGGTGTCTATTTTACAGTATAGTATCCCCATCACTATACGATCGGGATTATGACCCACAGAGACCGTAGGGTGAGCTCCCCCTACTGACCCCCCAAACACCTCAGCAACCTTAGTTTTTCCCAGGAGGTCTCCCATCCAGGTACTGTCCAGCTTCAGTGGGTTGCCAGTTGTGTGTTGCAGGGTGATATGACTCCTAGCTTTAAACACTAGTTAAATAAGCAATTTAACTTATGCCATGGGTATAAGCATTTGAGAAAGGGTGAAGAATCTGGTTTTGTAAGAGTGAAGGATCAGTGATGTCTTTAGATAATAAAATAAAAGTTCTTCATAAGTTGAGAAGGTCAAAACAATAGTGCTCTTGCTAAATTACTCTGTGTTAATGAATCAACAACTTGCATGATAAAGAACAATAAAGCTGTTATCAGAGTGTTGCCAGTAGTGCGTCTTTACTTAAAGTTTCAAAAACTGTACTGTATAGTATGACATGACCCAAACACTGATAAACATGCATACAATATATACTAAAGCTAAGAGAATTTACAAGCATCATTTGAAAGATCAGGAGTGCTTTGTTAACTTTAAAAATTGCTATTCCACATAAAGTTTCCTGCCGAACTGTCTAAAAAGGCTATTTGCCTGATAACTGATACCTCAAAACTGGGCTATTTTTTAGCATATGGAATTAGGATTTGTTATGATCTATTATATTTCAGTTTACTCTGGGATTTTTGTGTTAAATATCTGGAGGTGAAAAGAACTTAAGACATTTCATAGGTTCACTTGTGACTTCAGTTCCTCAAAACCTATTTTCCCACCAAGTCTTAAGTTCACAAACTAAGAATTTACCTACTGGGAGAATGTTCAGGAATGACTGGCAAGAGATTGCTATGAATGGAAAATAGGGGGTAAGGATTCCATGGTCCATGTTACAGTCATCAATGTCTAACTTGAGGATTTCTCCCTTAAACATAACAAATGGAGTACTATCAATTATAAACTAAATCCATAAATAGTTGTAATATTTTGCACCATAGATCAAAAATAGTAAAATCATTGAATGTACTTAAAAGAGCACCAAAATCACGTGAAGAAGCTAATGTGAAAAGCACACAACTGAACACCCCAGCTGGGTGGAGAGACGGTGGTGTGTGATGTCATCTTGTCTCCAACACCGAGTCACAAGCAGAACCATAGCCGAGCAAGGTTTTCTTGCAGTTGGGAAGACTGGTTTTCCATACAGAAATCATGTCCAAGTGAGGGTATTTCCTTACAAAGAACCAGCTACCATCTACCATCTGAGCTCGACAGGCCGAATAACCTCCTCCTTTTTGTAACCTCTCCGATGTTCTTACTGTATAAATCACTTACTTAAAAGTCTTAATAAAGGCAACATTAAGCCATGCACCAACTTGCTCTTAATTAAATTCACTGCCATTAAATCTGTTCCACATACTATACAGTACAGTTTTTGAAATTCAGAAAAGGAAAATTAGGTTTGCAAGATTTCATAATTTTGTGTTGCATTTTAACTTGTATCACAAACAGATGATGAAATATTAAATATATATCGATTTACTTGTGTGAAAAGTAGAATAGCCTTCAGGGGACTGCGGCTATATAAATAAAACAGCGTAATGCCCAGACATGGTTTGTTGTTTAATACCTGGAAGATGTCATAGCAATCTGATAAATCAGAGCTATCTAAGGCAGTCTTTAGTTGCATTTCGTTCTCATTAATTGAAGCTTCAAGATAACATGGATAAAAGTATGTGTTTAAGGCACCATCTGGTGGCGACAGCAGTAATCTCCCAAACATGCATTTTTTAAACCACTTCCTCTAGTACAGAGTTGGGGAGATGGAGACTCACCCAGCAAGGCGCAATACACCCTGAATGGGACACAAGCCAATTAACCTACCAGCAAGTCTTTAAAATGTGGGACAAAAATGCAGCACCCAGGGGAGATCTATGCACACACATAAACTCCACACAGATGGCACCCCAGAAGTTGAACCCAGATCTAATAGTCAGGTCTACAGTTCAAAAAGAAAAAAAAATCAGATAAAGCTTAAACACAAAGCTTTAATACCTTTTACAGGTTTAACAGTCATATCAATAATCTAACATAAGCAGGGGAGTACACAAACCATTGGTCAGTAGGGAGAATGCTACTGAGTGGTTTTTAAACAGGTGTTCAAATACTCCAGACACCAGGGGATGTGAGCCTTTGTCGAGAAGAAAATGTGAGACTGTCATATGCTGGTGAAAAAAAACTAGTGTACAGCATTAACATTCTGCTCAAATTGCTATATTGTTAAATGCTTATCTACATCTTCATATCTTCAAAGGTCAAAAAAGATATTTCAGTAGAAAATCACTTAGGCAACCGCCAAAATAGTAGGTTCAAAAATAGAAAATGTTGGTTTCTTTCACCTTACGCACACAAGGTAAAACAACGCACCTGTAACACAGAAATCACTGACAAGTGTGCGCGTCGCTTCCTACCTGTCATCGAGTTCTCAGAGGTGCTGAGCTGCTCCCTCAGCTTCTCCACGTCATCGGGGTGCACCTGCTCAAACAGTGTGCTTCCAAACCACTCCGACTGTGGGTGATTGAGGACCGGAGTCACAGAGTCCGAAACGTAGATCACTCTGCCTGTCTCCGCAGCAACCACGAACAGAAAGCCGTCTGCTGCCTCCAGGATCAGGTGTTTCAGCTCCTTTGAGGAAAAGGTTCGACAGAAGGTCAGTGTTGGAAAATAAAGAATATTTTGCAGAAGCCTGGGAAAATAAGACACAAGGGACGAGATCATGGGTTCCTCTTGAAAAGTAAAAAAAAAACAATTCAAGCTCCGCGCTCTTCAGCTCTGAGCTCCCTGTGGATAACAAAGCAGCACAAAGACACTGCAAACACTGTTGCTACAGTAATGGATATTGCAAGGGAGCTAGAACGTGGAGCAGGGTTAGGTGCTCTGGGTGGTTGTGGGTTGAAATCCCAGGTAAGACACTGCTGTTGTAGCCTTAGAAAAGGTACTTCATGCAAACTGCTCCAATAAACAGCCTCCTGTATAAATGAGTATTCTCTTGGTCATCACTGTAGATGAGAATTTGCTTCCAACAGTAATTATATGCACTTTTGTAGCACTTTTCATCCAAAAGGATGAAAGGACCCACTTTCACACACAACTGAAGTGCAGCATCAGTTGCACCACTATAAAGCAGATCACCTGAAGTTTACAGGGCTAAATATGTTTGACATTCCTTCATATATTTTCCATCTCACTGCTGCCACTAAGAATAAGGGAGAAAGGAGGAAACTAGATTTTAGGATAATGGAAGGTCTACTGGAGACCACATAGTCCACTCATTTTAAACTAAGCACATACACAGAAACATAAGATGTGAATCAAAGAGAATTTCTCTTTCCTAATTCCTTATCTATACTCCATTACAACAAACCTGTCTGTCACTATCAGTCACTGGCATTCCTGCCACATTATCTGCAGACACCGTGGCAGCTTATCTTCCCTCCAAGGACACTGCATTAGCCCCACACATCTGCCCACCTGCTCTGTTAGGAAGGAGGGCTTGTATGCGCCATCAGTGGAGGTGTTCCCCGTGCCCCTCATAGACTTCATGTGCGACACGGCCATGCGCAGAATGGTCAGCTTGTCCGGCTTGCGTGCCAGGGCACTGCAGGTGGGCACCATGTCCGACAGCTCCGTGATGTACTGAGTCATCTTATTCCGCCGGCGCCTTTCAATTTCGCTGTGGTTCTCTCTGGGCGTGCAACATGAAATTAAAAAATTAGCCTACAGACGAGGCACTGCATCACCATGGCATGACAGCCTCCAAAACGCAAAGAGAAACAGAATCCGCAAAACAAACAAAAAAACTAAGAAAGCAGCTGCATTTCATAAATCATTATCCGGGACTTACATTCAGGTTTAAAACAAAAAAAATTGCATTAATACCAGCGTTCGTAATCTAAGTTTGACATTAGTTAATCCCTACAGTGTTTCAGTGGCTCTCCAAGGTATAACTGTGGGTCATAAAACATTGTATCCCAGTGCTTGTCTCACTGACATCCCTCACCATCCCCCACAACACCACCAGTGCAGCAGCCCCTGGGTTTACCGTAAGGGGGGGCTGAATACCTCATCCATATGGCCAGGCTGTTCCTCAAACCTAGTGGGTTAAAGCCAGACATTATCAATAACTGCCTTAATTGCAATCACACTGTTGGGGTTGGTCTCTTAATCCTAATGATATCATTAAAGAGTGGCATATTCATTGTGCGGTGTCTCCAGAGTCACTCTGGCTCAATAACAATGACCTGCACAGAATACCTTCAGCAATGAAACAAAAAAATAATAGAAAGCAAAACTCGATTGCTAACTATACCTGTAACCACTCAACTTAAGCTATGCAGCTGGCTAGCTTATGAATTTATTCTGAAGAAGCAATGCAGGAGGAGTGAGGTCTGTGTTTACTGCTGGTGATGTTCCTTGGCTAGCCAGCACAGCTTTCAGCTTCGTATAAAACTACCACACGGGAGGAAAGTTTTAAAATAATTAGATTTATCCTGAATAACCCACCTGGACAGAGGATAAGAAAAAGATTCTGTTATTGATACTGTTCAAGGGTGGTGCAAAACAGAAGTAATGCAGTTGATATTGGGAGTCAGTTTATTTTTAAGCAACTCATTCCATAAAATCAAGGACTTCAAAATTACAGGGGGTAGCAAAATCGAGGAATCAGCAGTAGAAAATAATTCTCTAAACCTAGCAGCTTTTGTTCTGTCAGGAGTTGTGCAATTCACAATCGAAAGGTTACACACTGCTCACTATCTGGGCACAGTTACAGTGAACTGAATTAAGAGAACAGCATTATTACATGCCTGTGGACACACAATCACATTTATTTATCAGTGTGCCAATTCGGACAGCGTTGCAAAGCGTAATTACCAAACATCACATAAGAATGGTTTATGAACTGCCTTTACAAGTTGGTTATTTTTAAAAATGAAGTTATTATTATTTCAAAATCTGTATTTTATTCATGTGATAAACTTTGCAGCTGCATTAGTTTTCCATCAGAGTCTATGAGAAATTTGTTTTAATTAACTTCTGTGGAAGAAGGTAATAAAACCTTTAAGAAAAATACATTCCTTAAAAATGTATTGTTCTTTTAAAAATTATCTTCCATTTAAAAACATTAAAAAGCATTAAGCAGCACAGATAAAAAGAGATCAAATCCTCTGCAATCTGAGCAGATCAGTCCTACCTCGCAAACCTTTCCTTATCACCAGGAATCTGATCATCATCATACCTAGAAACAGAGCACAGCAGTGAGCACACAGAGAGTCTGGGATGACCAGTAACATTCAGAGCAAGCACTTCTGCAGTCATGGAATGAAAGCACACTGGACCAATGCATATAGAAAAGACAAGCAGGGATTTAATCACAACTGGTGACTCACTTTTTAACCAACATAAATCAATTTAAGTAAAGTATTTCTACTAGCATTTAGAATTTTAGAAGCATGCAGCTTTTAACATCCAGTATAAAACGTGGCTTTTTAAGAGAAATTACTCTTTATACTACAAAGGCCCTTTTCTATTGTACCTAGACACAAACAGTCATGAAACTACTCCACTGCCCCTCAGTTTTTAGCACATAGAAAAAGTCCTCAGCCCTTTTTACTCAGATGCAGTGGTCTAAACATACTGTCAGACAAAATTATATCCTCCTACATAAGTTGAGCTGGGACCATTTTATCTTTCCTACAAGACTATGAATTTCAGGAGAACCATTTATTTGCCTTAAACGGGTGCATGTGACTACAAAAGTAAATGATAAACAGAAAATTACAAACATCATTTAAAGTGGCTGTATCCTCCTTTGGGGTAATGGTGAAACACAGGTTTAGCTCTGATCATTGGACAGGAATCCAAATTTAACCCCAGGATGTACCTCTCAAAGCCCTAAAACCTCTCAAGGATAGACAGGGGACCTGTCAGCATTTACTATGTACTTTTGACCTCAGAGGAGAGCAACACTATGATAATACCAAAGATCCTACACTGATCAGATCACAACTGGGAACTGCCAGCAACAGGTAGCCTCCACAAGCAGAACAACAGGCAATACTCGTTTCAGACTGTGGACACACTGCAACTTAATGCAGAAACAAGGGGAAAAGTTACATTTGACGTAAATGTTATTTAACTGTTTTATTTTATAAAATATTTTAGATTGTTGGTTAAAAAACCTTAGCTTTTTATTTACAGGAATACGTCTACTTCTCTCTGTCCAGAAGAGGGCGCTGCATCCTCTTGAATATGCAACCCACAAAGGGGGAAACGCATATTTTTGTACAGACCAGAGTTATTTAAAAAAAATAATAAAAACAAGGGGATACAGATCCTTTAAAGACAAGAATGGATTTTAAAAAAAAATCCAAACATAAATCAGGACATGGAGAGATCGGCTTGGCATGCTGCAGGTAAATCACCCACTGTTTGCAGCTGATAAAACAAAAAATCATAAGAAATGGCAAACATGCATAAACAATATGACGGAAAATAAAGACAGGAATGCTTAGATGGTCTTGTTGGACGTTTCTCTGCATGAATTGTTTTCCTCTACAGAAAGTAGATACAGTGGAGCTACAAACAAAAATGATGAAGTGAAAATAATCACAGATCTAAGATCACGATCCTAGACTACAATTAGAAGCCACTTGAAACTATTAAATATCCATTTAAGTCTGTTTAATAATGCCTATTATCTTAACCACTTTTATTTATACTCACCTTGAAAATTTGCTTGGTCCCTCTCCATCCTCATCATCAAAGTCCATGCTATAAAGAAAGCACCATTAGCCACAATTCAAAACCTCAGGAGAGCGGCATCAGGTTAATGCTAATGCTGTAATCTCCAGTGAGTTATGCTAACATGTGCAGAATGTCCCTCATGCTGGTGGGAGAAGATCAAGATGAAAAACATCAAACCAAATTAAACAATGACTGTTTGCACAATACAGGCTTATGTTTTATTTGCACTGGAAATAGAATTTAAAACATTACATAAACAAAAGGTTTAATGCAGGTGCAGACAAACAATACAGACAAATAAGCATGAAGTGTATCTTAATCTGACCCTCAGCCAATAAAAGAATGATAGGTCTATAAACACACCAAAAAACACATGAAATTTAAACTGAAATAATATAAACAAGAAACACAAACAAAAGGTATCGGATCAGATACAAATACAGTCCTTAAAATCCCCAGAACTTAACATTTCCTTCCGGGACAACACAGTAAGGACTAATCCTTTAATCAAAGACATTGTGCTTCTCATATAATGAATCTACACACTAAGCCAGACCATCAGTCCAGAGAAGTGTGATCAGATGCTTTTCTGGATTTAAAAGAAATTAAATATACAATGACAGGTTAAAATTTGTCTTAGCATGACAAATTGTACTCACCGGACTTCCTTAAGATTAGCCATGAATCAGAATTCAAAAGTAGAAAAAACAGGGAAGTGTGGATAGGTGGGTAAAAATATGGAAGCACTACATTAATGGGGTGTTAGGTACATAATTCTATGAGGAATTAATGGAAGAAAGGTGCTGCCTCCTTCTTACAGATTCTCCTCCTTGACTGAGCTCATATCAGGCAACTGAGGTCATGATATATGGATAACAGAGTCATGTTTATTAACCACTGCGTGACCATGAGGGACACCCTCATTTACCCACGTAATTCCATTTTTTGTCCACTACCTTATTACCCAAGAACAGGTGGCACATTTTTACATGACTACTGTGGGAGTCTGCAACAAATTACTCAATCATGTTATTGAAGCCAACACCCCTACTCCTTTCAAGAAATGGAGTATTGAATCAAGTTACTATATCCAGTACTAAACAACCTAAATGGTTCTCTTATTTGTGACATTTCTTATGTTATTTTTCAGTGCAGTTGAAACATATACTATGGTTAAGAATAAATTCTTAGAGCTGGAGGAGAGATGACTAAAGAGATAATCTAGTTAGTGACATACAGAGAACTGTTGTCATTTTCTCTTTCTGTAATAAGAGCTGTGGAAATGACTTCTCATATCTGTTTGTTGGGAGATGTAGCAATGAAATAAATTAGCGGTTTGCTTTAGTACTTAGTTAACATGGTAGTTATCAGTCACAAAGTAGAAACAGCAAATGACAAAAAAAAAAGACAAGAAACAAAGCAAACAGGCATTATAACAACAAACCACTCCTTCAACATAAGGTAAGAAGTGCTGATGTTAAAAGTATAGAAATTGTCAAACACTGGCTTAATGCATCTTAATCCTTTGTCTCCCAAGAAGAGAGAACAGTGATGCTGATCTCATTGCACAAGACTGAAGAAATTAATTCATTCAACAAGACTGCCCTAATGCGTGGTATGAATACAAGTTTCAAAATATATTCACCAAGATGCCTGGGTACTTGGAGAAAAACAGGTTTAAAAGTAGTGATGGGCAAAGCTTTTCTTTACTCATTAAAACAATTCCCAAGGCAAATATTGCATCTGAAATACCCGAATATTTAGATGAGGTATTAAGAAGGTGGTGCTCTTATAAATGTGTGTGCCCTATGATGTACCGGCGTCCCATCCAGGACATACAATGCCTTGTGCCCACTGCTTGCCTGGATAAGATCCGACTTCCCTGCGACCTTGTACTGAATAAAGCTTTAAGTTTCTTAGTATATCATACATACATTTTCTAACTCTTTGGAGGTTAATTTTCCAGGCATCAAAACATTAACAAAAAAGACAAATATTAAAGATTTGTGGAGAAAAACAGAATTTGCTGTTGTAGTCTGATTGTGTCAGATCTCCACAGTTATTATTGATACTTTGCTGTGGGATTTGCCATCCTTTGAGACATTTAACCATGGTCCTGACTACTAGGTCATTAAAGATCATATGGCTTTTTCATAAAAAGTAGGGGTGTTAACCCCAGTATCCCAGCTTAACTGAACAATGCTTTTAGATTGCTTTATACCTTGATTAAACATCACACGACAAAGATTTATGGATTGGAATGAGTCCTTAAAAAAAAAAAACAAATTTCAACTATAACCTTAATAACACATCCAAGTCCTATTTGTCACAAATAATCTCCAGAAAACACAAGAGTAACGCAAGCATTTATTTACACCCCTGTAGTTAATATGTTGTAAAGCCTCCTCTAGCAGGGATTACACCAACAAGACTCCACTGTAATGTACTAGGGGTTCTTGACCATTCCTCCAGACTTGCTATACGTTCTTCAGATCCTTTCGTTTCCATTTACGGAGTGCTCTCAGGACTTCAAAGCACAAATGTCTGATTAAAGTGAAGTCTGAAGATTGAGAAGAGTGTCTGTCAAAAAATATTTATTTTTCCTGCACTGAACTATTTCTTTGTTGATCTGGACCAATGCTTTGAAGCATTCATGCTGAAATACCCAAAAATGGACAAGATTAGGTTTCTTAGCAGAGGGAAACAGATATTTATTCATAGACATCCACTGCACCTCTGAAGCACAGAATGTTACTGTCGATTTGGTTTTGGGGGTGTATATTTAACAGTAATAATAATAATAATAATAATAATAATAATAATAATAGCTTACACTTACATAGCACTTTTCTGGATACTCCACTCAAAGCGCTTTACAGGTAATGGGGACTCCCCTCCACAACCACCAATGTGGATGATGGATGATACGATGGCAGCCATAGTGTTCACCACACATCAGCTAGTGCGGAGGAGATGGGGATAATTGGGATGCCATGATTGGTAAGGGCCAATGGGAAATTTGGCCAGGATGTCAGGGTTACACCCCTACTCTTTTTAAGTTTTTAATTGACCACAGAGTCAGGACCTCGGTTTTATGTCTCATCCGAAAGACGGTGCTTGTTTACAGTATAGTGTCCCCATCACTATACTGGGGCATAAGGACCCACATGGACTGCAGGGTGAGCGCCCCCTGCCGGCCTCACTAACACCTCTTCCAGCAGCAACCTTAGTGTTTCCCATGAGATTTCCCATCCAGGTACTGACCAGGCTCACACCTGCTGAGCCTCAGTGGGTTGCCAGTTGTGAGTTACAGGGTGATATGGCTGCCATATCATTTAAGTGAACACTCAGAGGATAAAATGTTTTCTCAATTCAACTTACAAATGACAAATATAACTTTGCTTTTGCAGTTGTGATAGGGTAGCCTGTCTTTGTGCATACTGGGGTATTGTATTTAACAGTTAGCCATCTTATCCAGTACCTTTTCTGCATGAGGATTCTTATGGTGCCACATCAGCACTGCTCAAATGGCTGCTGACTTTAAAGGGAAATGTTACTGGTAGGTCATCTATAATAAACCAATGTCTAGATCTATTTATTGTCTTTGTATAACTGCATTTAAAAACTTGAGTGTGTTTGTAAAAGATGTATTAGCATGTGAACTAAACAAAATTTATAAAAATTATTTAAAATGTGAGTAGTCCCTTTAAGGAACGATGGCCTTCTGGGAAAAGTGGGTGTACAAAAGGGACTGGGAGTTTAACAGGGAGTTGGTTCTCTGGAAGGAAGGTTGCCAGTGGAGGGCTTGTGTGTTTTGTTTCAAAACTGTTAGTTGCATTGTATGGAAGAAAATAAAATCTTTTTTTTTTTTTTTTTAAGATTGGCATTCAGAGTGTCTTTTAATTAAGCCAAACCCAGTGGTTGCTGACTGCAATACTATTGTATTGATTTCTGTATAACATTTTTAGACTTTTTTAAGATGCATTATCCAATCCATAACTCTGTTTTTGTTCTTATTTTATTGAGCATGTAAAAACTGCCCATGAGTACCACAGTAAAATTTTCAACTTCTATAAAGTTCAGATTAGATGCGTAAAGAGCACGTAGTGAGATAGGTTCCTTCCGTGATAAACAGTGCAAAGTAAAATTAACGCAGTCCACACCAGAATCCACTAGGGCTCCATTTTGCACTTCATTCTCGCACCGCTTTCACATGAAAACAGTGAATAACCTGTATTAAAATCATGTCATTTACTGTGTATAGGGTAATTAAATACACAGTAGCGTCTTGACATCTGCAAGTTTTACATTCACTTATTCACTTTCTCAGGGTTTTGTATGAAAGCAAAGCAAAGCAGGCTAAAACCTAGCTGAAAGTTAAGTACAACTTTCAAATTAGCTGCACAATAGACAAAGAAACTGCAGACATCCACATGCAGAGAAAGAGGAGAGATTTATGTTTATTTTAGCTGATTAAGTCTGATTAGTTGTTTGTTTTAGTTGACCAATGTTATTATAATAACTTAAAAACAATGCATTAGTACTTTGTACAATTATCATATAAAGGAGGGTTACAAATTAACCATACATACTATATACTGTAGCCCATTATACAATAGTACAGGGGTAGACTAGGTTCTATATGAATTTGGCAATTTGCTACAGTTGTCTGCACCAAACCCTCGTGAATAGAGACACTACTATACAGTACTTATACATTCTTAAAGAAAATGCTAACTCAGTAAATTAGTTTCATCAATGCTGTGGCACAGACTGATGTGAGTGTGGACCCTCCACCAGCTATTGTGTAAGAGATATTCAGGAACTCCCGATAGTTTTTATTTCTGGGACAGATGGCACTGGGGAGCAAGACCTATTTGACATCAGTATTAGGGTGGCAGCTTTCTGACTCCAGTCATTGCACAGATTATTGTACTTTCCTGACCCTTTGCTCTGAAGAGATCTCGCATTTGCTTTCTTTCATAAAGTAGGGGGGTTGTGGTTTGAAGACAGTTGCTGTTGAGAAATTGTAAGCATTGTCTTGTTTTCCTGGTTTTTAATCAGAGTATTTTACTCACGTGGCATGCCAACAGCAGTAAAGGAAGATTTTAGATGCAAGAGAGTATTGGCTTCTGGAGGAGCCTTTAATTCACAATCTTGCACTGAATTGTTGAAGCCCCCCTCTGCCTTTTTCCCATGCCTGACTGTTAGCGTTGGTGCTCTGGTGTGCTGCTTGAGCGGTCTTTGTCAGGAAGGCCTGAATGTTAGCGGTATGCTCTGGGAAGGCCTGAATGCTGGCTGTGTGCTCTGTGAAAGAACACATTCGCTTGCTGTGTAGCTGAAGTGAACCCCTGCTGGGTGCTAGTAAATTGTAAGGACATGTGGTGGTTTCTAATACACTCTCATCTGTGGCTTTTATTAGGCATTATAATGGTTTAAAATACCATTACCAAACTACTGGACATTCAAAACCACGAATTCCAGGAGGACAAAGGAGTTTTTGAACTTTGTTGTGAGTTCTGGATTCTTAATGGAGCAGACCCCATTATGCATAGGAGTTTGAACTGAATTATATCTCTAAGTCCTCATCTCACAGACACTCAGACTTGGTGAATCTCATGCCTCTGGTTTTCACTCCTACCAGTTTGACCCTTTCAGGAAATAACAGTGGAAGACCCTAGACTCAGTTGTTCCCGTTTAGCTGTACCCTCTCTACTGCCTTCTTTACCTTACTAGCAGGCTGACCTGACAATGAATGTGGCTGCAACGTCTTGTGGGTTTTCCCTGCACCTTGATGTCTTACTCTGTCTCTGCTCCAGGACATCTCACATGGAGTCCAGTCCTGATCTCTCCTGGGCTCCATTAACCTAATCTCCTCCTAGATTGTTTTCTTCAGTCTCCTCACAGTGGTTAGAACTACGTCCTGTCTTGTTTGCTATTGCTTCTTCTCCAACTGGCACAGCCACTAGCCTTCTGTTGCTTAACTTATAATAAGAGGCTGCTACTTAAAACATCAGCTCAGCTCGCTCACAGCACACAGCTACTTGCTTTCAGCATAGATTAACTCACTTGCAATATACAACCTTCAGCCCACTTATGTTTAGGTAACAGCTGTATTCAGGCACTGTCTCAGCTCGTTCACAGCCCAGAGCCTGCTCTCTCACTACAGACAGCAGTAGCATCTCAAGCCCGCTGCGATCATACAGATGGACAGCACCTTCTTTCTCTCTCTCTCTCCTCTTCAGTATGGACACTCTCATTGCAGTGCTTGAGCATGAGGTTGATGGATGGCTACATCTGCATGCCGGCAGCACATACGCTCTGGCTCGACTAACTCTTCTGCCCTGGCGTGCCGGGTCTACTGCTCACTACCATTTAGTATGCACAGGAGATGTAAGGGAGACTCTCAATCTTACTATCCCTCTGTACTGAGGCTAGCTCAGCACTGACATCCAGGCTGAGTCTCCTAGCAGGGAAGTATCCGAACTGCTCTTATAGAATCTCCCACAGCTATGTCTTATTAGAACAGAGTTCCTTCAACTGCAGTCGCACAGCAACAAGGCTTCTCTACTGAGAAGCTCCACCCCCCTCAGACAGCACTCGACATTTTGTGTATTACTGAAACTTGGCAACAATCCAGGGTTTACCATTCCCTAAATGCCTCACGCCCTCCAGGCTGTACCTGTATTGAGAAACCGCGCCCAAATGGACGAGGTGGTGGCCTTACTGCTGAAAGTTACTGCTCCGTCTTAACTGGATGTCTGTTCATTTGAATGTTTAGTGTCATGGCCCTAGGTTGGCCATGGTTGGTTTTTTGGATTTATCTGGGTAGAAGACGCTTCCCGTCTTATTGGATGTTGAGCTGCTTTCCCCGCCTCTTATCTCAAAATAAATTCCAGTTTCCTCCATTTTGACGGAGAACTTGTCTCTCACTTCAACAACCATTGAGAAGCGGAGGTTCTCGCTCTCCGACGTCTGCGGAGTTTAAGTTTTTTCTGCTCACTTATCTGCAGTGTTCATCAATCGTGTGCGCGAGTGTTACGTGTTCCTATGGTTTGTCCTTCTGTTAATCAGTTTAGTGATGTCTCTGTATTGTAATTTATATGAGATAGTTTAGGGTAGAACAGTGGGTTGAGGTTGCGGAAGACCTTTCTTTGGCTCTGCCACTTTTATTGTCCGGGCTGGAGTTAGTGAGGTTTGCCTTTTCCGTTATGGCAGGGTCATTAGTGTTGCTTGTTTTCTTGTCAGGGACTCACTATTATAATGTTTTGGTATAAATGACAGAAACAAACCCATACCGGTGTCACCCCCAGTTGTCCTGTCGCCCTATATCTGCCCCCGGGGAACAGGTCCCGTTTAAATCGACTACTGTTATTCTTTAACGTTTTATGTTCACGGCTCCTTCAGACCCTAGTGACTGAGTGAGGAAAAAAAATAAGGTGGGGTTGTAACATTAGCTTTGAAATGCAAATCATCTCAGCCCATGACTATGCTTTTAGTATATCAAGTTCACAAGTTCCGTACACATCTGTGTACTCTGTTTCTGACTATCATTACTTCGGGAGAGATCAATATTTCTGCGGATTCCCCTACTTTACCTTGTGTTGCTTGTTTCATTACTTTTGGTGTTGCCTTCATCCTACTATATTGACTTGGATCTGTTGTATTTGTATTGTCTTCGCTGTATTGCCTTATGTAACCCAATTAATAAACAGGATAAAATATGTTCAAATACATTATACTGCACTTTGAGATTGAGTAATGAACAGTGCCCTATAAAAAATCATCAGCCTTTATGTAATCCAGGGAGTGGGTGTGTGTGTATAAATATGGAGGGAACAGTATGTAGGTACTTTTATATCCTATCAGATGAAAATTGCCATATAAATGCTATGAATTACCGATCAGTTATATTCAGCATAGTGTTTTACACACCACTGTTCTTACTAAATTAGTAAACTAATCAGGGTCATGTGCTGTTTTCTGACTTTTACAGGCTCTGAAAATAGTTTTTTTTCAGATTATGACTTTCAAACATATTAAACATCTGCCATTGAATGCTGAAAATATTCTGTAGGCAGTTTCAAATTTACATTAGAATGGAAGTTTATTTAAACCCGTTATCTGGCTTTCACTGCCATTATATCCTCAAAAACACTTTTATACTACCAATATTAAAAAAATACACATGCAAAGTATCTAAAAAAACACTGGTGTACCCAAAGGAGCAATGTAATTAGTCTGCCTCTGTTTTTCATGATAGCAGCCAGTGTTAATGAGGACATAATTAGCAAGCAGAGACATCTTTAACCTACAGTATCCACATTTTTTACCGTTTGCAGAAAGAGGAGAGAGAAGGGGCTTGAGAGACCGAGGAAGCAGCAGCTGCAGACTCGCATTCTCCTGTAACACAGGCTGAGCTGGGAGGAGCTTGGGACCACCAATTACTCCACTGAGACTTTGGATTAATTCCCCTCCTGTTCAGCTCTTCTTCAATGAGCATTTGACTTGGTTCTTGTCAGCAATTTTTGCAATTGTACAGAAGCCAATTTTGCTTGCTGCCACCACCACCTCCTGCATGTTGTTTATCATTCTGAACATGGGATTTTACTACAACCTCACTGTTTCCCCTGTGGGAGTGAGCATATTAATTTGTCCATTTTTTTCCCCACCTCGCAGTAAACACCGTACATATATTTGGCTGCATCCTGAAGTCATGACAGCATAGCTGAGTTTGTTCATGGAAGGGGGAAGTCAGGCACTGAGAAGTTAAAGCTAGCAAAAGTGTTTTCTGTACTCACCCTCCCGACCGTCTCTTCCCTCCACGGGTTGGTATAGACCCCGTCATCCTCACCTGCCCGGCGTTGACTGGGGCGCCTGGTAATGCCACAGGTCCAGGGATTTCAGTTGCCATCTCTACATCCAGACAAAACAATATTACCATTATGACTGCACTTAAGACTACATTTTGTGAAGCTTGGAAAGATCACTTTAAAAACACTCATTACAGAAATTCATGCAAGTATTCGTGGGCGTGTGCGTGTGGACACGTGATGTGCTGTGAGCCTTCCCTGCAAATTTTTTTATTTAAACTGCACTGCAGGTATACCTAGCGCACATCCTAGACAGTCACACATTTGTTCAAAATAAGGCGTTTATCTAAAAATACAAGCCTTGGTGCGACAAAATTACACATTACATTAGCATACAGCACTTTGGAAAAGTATTCAGACCACTGCACATTTTTCATATTTTGTTTTATATCAGCAGGGAATGGGAAGCTTATCAAGACTGATGGAAACATTGATGGAGCAAACTCCTGCTCCATTTGACAAAACTGGAACAAAAAATACTCTTTCAATAGGACAGCGATGCAAAGCTAAAGTGGAGTGGCATAAAATTAAGAAAGAAAATCTCCTTGAGTGGCCCTATCAAATTCTTCTTTTATCTGAGAATCCATGGAAAGACTAAAAATCCACTGTCCAGAAACGATCTCCAAGAAACCTGAGAGAGTTGAGCAAATCAGCAACAAACACAAAGTAAAAATCACAACAAATTGATGCATTGGTAGAGATACCAATGGACTTTACCCCCAAGGGATTCGTGCTGGAATTGCTGCCAAAGGTGCTTATAACTAATATTAGTCTGAAAACATAAAGGCTAGAATATGTTGATAGCCTACTGTTTAGTTTTTGCCAACATTTACTGTTGATGATCTTTAGAGGTCTTCAGTATAAAAAAAAAGAGTATCCATCAATTTGTAAGGCTCTGAACACTTTTGCAAACTTACGTATGTACAAATGTTTGGAAGCACGTCACCAAATAGATGTTAGTAGACGTGTATAGTAACGCTGAGAATTATTTTTTACAAAATTTACTGTAATCTTCAGAAACACACTATTTACACTGTGAACAAATAAAATAATTTTAAAGAAACTAGGCAACAATAATATCTTTGCACCTGTGATTACATTCCTGCTAATTTAATTTTGCGTTTCTGCAAATTTGCTTTTTTTTTAAGTTCAATATTTTCTACTAACATTTCTACCTGAAATATCAGTCTATAAAAAATATATTTTACACATTTCTATTCTTCAATCCATCCTTTAGCATCCCACTAAAGAGACACATTTCAAAACACATAAATCAGAGCACTGGAACAGGGTGCTCAGACATTTGCTTTCTCCAGCATTTAATACCCTTCTCCAAAATACCCAAGGCTGTTGGTGTTCTTCAGCAGACTTCTTCTAAGTTCTTTAAAAAAAAATATACCTTTCACTTCAATAATTCAAAAACAACATTTTATATTGCTAGACTGGATTTTATTTTATACCAGAGGGGCCAAGCTTAAGGCAGAGGGGCCAAGCACTGTTCCTGCAGAAACAGTCTGCTGGTTTTCATTCCATCTGCACTCTATATCTCCACTGCTAGAAACTCTTAACTGAATGATTCTAAAACTCAAAAATGTTCCCTTACACATTAGAATTTCACTATACTATAGCAGAGAACAGTACATATCAGGGATTACAACACAGGAAATAAAGGGAATTTAATTTATTTTAATTCCTGTTTTCACCTTATGAGCTATTTTCGAGGGAAGAATTAAGCATGTAAAATGAGGGATTACTATAATTATCATTAAGACTCAAACCACTAATATACTGGCAAACTAATTTCAGATGCCAAAACCAACAGACTGCTGTCCATTTTTCACAGAGAAAACGGTTTCTGGCAGTAAAACCAAAACTACTTTACATACAATCACACATATTTGGCACACACCCCTTCCAAGACCCATGTACGGCCCTGGAAGAAAAGACTTTGATCTGTATAAGAAATTAAACCCACCATCAGGGGACACCAAGTACCTCTATTTGTATTCCACTCAGACTCAGTCATCACTGGTCTGTTTACCTTGACTGTGGCCCCATGAATCAGACACTCCTACCTGCCTTGCATGATAATCATTTTATTTGGAGCAAAATTACTGATGGGTAGCAAGTAAAGTCTCTCTTTTAGATAAATATTTCTGATTAACGACTAATGTAACCTCTGCTACTCTCTTGTTATATGACTAATGGCTTCAGCTGTCATCCTAGAAACAGATTTTTACTGGGAAAGCAGAAGGAAGGGGGCCAGTGCTGTCTCTCTCTACTCCCAAAAGTACAGCAGCAGCACAGTTTGTCACAATACTAGAAGTCAGGTATACCTCCTACTCAATAAGAATTAAGATCGTAATTGATAATTAAAGGATCCCAAATTTAAACATAAAACTATCTGTAATTATAATACCAATATGCACATCCAGAGTGTCAGAGCACATCCACAGTGTGAGAGTGCCGATTTTACCCTCAACGGTACTGAGGGGACAAGACATTTCAGTTTCATTTTCTGAAGATCTTTGGTGGACACCCCTTGTTCTGCTTAACATATACATTTATCATAGCATAGCATTAATCAGTACCTGTAAATATCTCAATCAATTCAGTTAACAAGGGGCAAGAATAAAGGGTTTGTCATCACGCTGAACTATTAACAAGCTTAGTGGCCCAGCTGGTCATTTAAGCATTGTTTCTCATTGTAAGCTTTACCAAGTGATGAAATTCTCAAATGACCTTAAAACTGGAATATGTTTAGGAGAAAACAGTACTATAATTGTAGACATACAAAGTAATCTGTAAAAAATTCACAAGAAGACAATGTTTAAATGAAACCTATCATAGTTGTGTATATATAACAGGCTTTTTAACTGTTTAAATCATCTAAGGTCACATTCCCATTTAAAACAAGTTTCAGAAGAGGTTCCCAATCCCACTGTCAAGAAGAAAACATGAAAATTAGAAAAACAGGTCAATAAATGGTAGGGGAACATGATCATTCTTCAGCTAGTATTTTTGTTACTTTAATGTTTTGGTTGATAAGCATACTATCTATTGCTGGTTATGGTCTGGTTAAGATTTAATCATCAATTCACTCATCAACAGGTAATTTCAAATATATCACTCAAAAGTGGATTTCTATTTGCCAGAGACTCATTTCACTTCCCAAGGGAAACCTTCCAGGAGGTGTTGGCTTGGATTGAAAAATTGGTAGCTTCAGTTTACTGCAGGCCAAATGTGTAATAGCTAAGAACTTCACACCCACATAAACAGGCCATTAGCTCTTAACTGATACTGCACTCCGAGAAGGAAAACTGCATCAATCAGTAAAGTATGAATAGACACTACTGGCAGTGATACACATACTTCACCTATACTTAATCTTACCAAGTCTCTAATGATGTTAGAAGATTGCTGAATACAGGTAATGCCAGCGTCACACTACACAACTTTTTCTTGGATTTTCAGTCATAGCCTTCATTTACATAATCGTAAGAAAAATCACAGCGAGCTGTAAAGGGTCGCAGCCGCACCCGTTACCGTCAGTTGTGTAGTGTGACACCCCCCGCGACTCAGTCATAGCGCACTTAACAGCCCCTACAACTCTGGGAGCCGCTACGAGAAAATCAAATCAATTTTCTCATAGCGAGTCGCACGTCATAGGGGTGGGAAGTGAGTCAGATGTGTACCCATGAGATAATGTGCCCGATATGCAATACAAATTTGTATAATGTTTTATATTTTTAGCTGTGTTTCTTTTTTGAAAATGTGTTCTACATTTATAAAGAAGAATTATACTTTTGAAGATGTTTATTTGTGTAAAGCAATGCCTGTGTTACAGTCTTCAAGATGTTTACGTGCTTGTTCTCCATATTAATTTCCTGCGGTGCTCCTCTTGTGCTCCACGTTGATTGGCTGCCAAATGAGGTGACCTTGCGGTACTTCCCAGTGCAATACGAGATTTGGAACCATGATGAAAAGTCATGAGGGAATCGTGTAATTAGTCACCCCCTGCGCTTCCTAGTCATTTAATTTGACACCCTCTAGGACAGAAAAGGCAGTGAGATTCAGCAACTGCAGTCATTAAATATGACATGCTCTCTGACTAGAAGTCATGTTGAGTCCTGTAGTGTGATACTGCTTTAACATACTGGATAACCTTGAGCAAGTTTAGCATTCTATACGTTTACATTTTTTTGCTTTAAGTTGTTAAACAGATGTCTGAAACAAAGTAAAATTTAATCTTGCACTTCTGTTCTCTAATGCATAAATATCTTGTCTGCTGAGCCTCTTATTCCACATATTCTCTCACAGCCTTCACTCCATCCCATCTTACCCTTGCGTAGCTCCCTGGCTCATTCCTTGCACGTGAGGAACGTTCATAATTTCCTCAGCCAAGCGAGTTGATGACAAATGCTACAATCTAAATAAAAATTTGCTTTCCCTTTATATTCAGCAACCTGTGGTGTTAATTAGAATTTGACCAAATTACTGAATTCAACATTAAAACCAAAACTCAGATTAACTGAACAGAAGTCGACATTTGCTACAGCAGAAATCATGAAAGGAGAGCATTTATCATGTCATCAGCACTGGAGTCTGAATGTTGCTTGTACAGCTAGAAAGTAACAGAAAAACCTTGAGATGACAAAAATCCAGATGATTCTGCCCTTTTGTATATAGCATTGCTAGGACTAGGATGATTTTTTCTTGAATTTGCTTTCAAAAACAACACATTCTACCAACAGCATAATGAATCAAAACCTTCATTGTTCAAGGCTCTACAAGGAACAGTATGCATTACTTAGGATTGATAAATAAGTTGGGTTGATAAGTACGAACAGTAAATGACTCATACTAAACATCTGACAGCATTTATTTATGCATCTGACAGTTATTTATGCAACTGAAACGTAGTTGTAAAGTCCTGTACATAGTACACACAAAATCACATTTTTTTGTTTTGTTGAACACCCTTATTATTTTTAGAACAAATTCTGTTGTTCAGGACTAGTATCATGATACTAGACAGATCATGACTAGTAGTTGATAACTGCCTATGTATCACATTTTTCATTCCAAAGGATCCCAAGACACTATACATACACAACTAAACCCAAAATATCCACCACCGAAGTAAAAGACACCTGTATGTCATGTCTGGCTAATGTGTTGAACTGTGTCTGTTTAGTATGCACAGGGAAAGATCCTTAAGAGAGCAGAATTTAAGCAAGGTGTCCTTCAATTCTGCTCTTTTGAAAGTGGAAGCTCCTGTAGTTTGCTTTGAATTCTTAACTACTTTCTGTACACTAGAATAGTATTCAAATAAAGCAGCGAAACCTTTAATAAGGGAAATGCTTGTTTAAATTCTGCACACAAGCCTATGGACCTAATATTTGCACACATTGTGTTCTGTAGTGTTGTACTGTAGAGGACGTGGTCCAGCTGTTTCTATTATAATCACTACGAATTACATAAAATTACAAGAAAGGTTACAAATGAAAGGAGGCTTTTTGGCCCAACTAGTTTGTTTGGTGGTAGCTAAGCAATCCAAGGATGTCACCCAGCTGTTTCTTAAAAGGAGCCAAAATATTAGCTTGGATAACATGGCTGCTCCACACTTTCACACCTTTTTATGTAAATAGACACCTACTGTTCTCCTTTTTAAAGGCAATTTCTTATGTCCTCTGGTTGATGTCGCGCTGTTGATTTTAAGCCCACTAGACTGACATGTCAGTGCCTTTGAGGATTCTGAATACCTGGATTACATTCCCTTTACTCTTCTCTATTCAAAACTCATTCATTTTTTCCCCACCACAGTAGGACATTCCTTTCTGACTGGGAATGTGACTGTTCACTCTTCTCTTTTCCAGTTCCAGAACAGCAGTATCATTTTTTGTAATTTGGCTGTTAACATTGTATATAATATTCTGAATGAGATCTTATAAGTGCATATAAGTGCAATCCACTGACTAGCTTACATTCCGTTTGCCTTTTTATTGCTTTTCCACACTGTCTAGGAGATCTAAATGATGTGTCACAATTATAGAAATCTTGTTAAAACGCAGCGTTTCCCATATTATAACTAATTTATGTTTATATCAAGGATATGCTTTCCATTTCTCTAGTTTATGTATCTTTGTGCAACACTCTGGACTTGGGCGCATTAAAAGACACTTGCCAGATGTTTTTCTAGGCTCCTTGATTATTCCTCTTAAGAGGATTATTCCTCTTAAGGGAGTCTTGTAGAAGAGGACTTTCTACAAGACTCCCTTATCTTGGGATCATGTGTTGACTTGACTGAAGAATCCAGATGATGGATTTAAATTAGTGGGCCTTATACAGAATCCAGTGGAACCTCACTAACGACATCACCCCAGAAGTAAGCATCTGGACTCTTTCTATCCCTTTACCAACTTCTAATTCAAAGACATGCATTATCTTGAATGCCATCTTTTATAAAGACCTTGATCAATTTAGCTTTCCAAAAATCCAAATATATCATCTGCCTTTTAATTCAGCCATTACTGCTGCTGCTTCTTCTTCTTCTTCTTCTTCAGCATGTTAATATGTAAGAACTTGTTAGTTTAGCAAGACCTTCCTTTTCTAAATCTATTGATTACCCTCAGTGATTCTAATGCCATATAGAAGATTATTTTCTTTTCAAGTTTATTTTCACTTAGCATCATTCACATAATCTGACATGTAATAGGTACAGGGCTAAATTCATAGAGGCTATATTAGCAGTTTCCCAGTCACTGGATATTAGCACTACACTGTGTAACTTGCGTTAAATGATTAATAATAGAACATACAGTATTCTTAAGTGCAACTGGTAGAATATCAGACGCTGGAGTTATATTTCAGTGTTAACAGTATTTAAAATAGAACTTTATTTCGGCTCAGTTTGAGCATGTTGTAAATTACTTTTATAGTACCCAAGTGGAATATTAATTTTTCCAAGTGGAAATATATTCATTTATCATCTAAATGTTCTTATATTATTAAATGTAAAAATTATATTTTAAAAAAACTAAATATGAAATAAAATTGTTTTCCAACCTGTATCAAAGACAGTAAGATTAATTTATAAATGATGAAAACAGCCCATACACCGAGCATTTTTATCTTATTAAAATAAATAGCATGAAATCCTACATACATTCACATCTACAAACTCTGATCCTAACATTGTGTACTGTATTAACTGCTTTACCTTTCTCAGCTTTCAAGGGTGCATAAACAGAAAGTACCAATTCGATCTAAAAACATGTGCCTTTCAATTAAAGGCAAATGAAGTACAATTTACAGAAAACTTTACATGAACCTATGGAAACCGTAATTTGTACCATAAAAAATAACTAAGCTGCAACACTACAGTAGAAGCACGCTACGTGCATTTAAGAGACGATTTACGTGCAACAGAGTAGGACCATACTGTACTTAATGAACCATTTGTAGTTCTGTACATAATGACTAACATAAAAATGTTCGTACGTAAAACAAAATAAAAATCCAAATGTTTTAAAAAACGTTTCTGTCCTCATAAACAAAATTATTTTTGTTACCTTTAAATGATTTACACATTTCCTTGCAAGATAATCAACAGGCAGTAGAAGCAACAAGCAGTAAACGAAGTAACTTTGTTATAATAAACCTAACGCTACGCTGTGGAGTTGAAATTGGACATCCACGAAAACACATGTCAACTGTCTAACTATGGAAAAAGCTTCAAGATTTTAAGAGAGAAACCTATGAAGTCAAAGCGCGTAGGCTACTGCTTGCTAATGTATTCAGCAAGTCGTTTCCATTTCCAGAGACATCAGTCGGATTGTTGAGAAGATAGACACCTAAATGAATGTGGTAGAGTATTGTTGTATAGCTTACAGTTGTATGTTGTATGTAGCGATATGTTATAAACTGCATCTGTCTTTTCTCGGTTATTTCAGAAAACGGTACAGTGTCCTGTACGTTAGGCTCAGGGGGAAGGGGATGCTGTTTGAGTGACAGACATGAGCATAAACCCAACTGCTGGCTTCTTTTGTTTTAGAGAAAATAAACTTACACGATGCACAACCCCCTCGACAAGGGATTGAACTACTGGTAATAAAGAAAGAAATGATGGAATTAAACCACGTACTTACCAGTTGGATTCACAGCAGCGGGTGTTGCCATGTCGGCTCGTTGCAAAAAAAAAATAATCAAACGAAAAGAGGATAATGACGCACAAAGCAAGACGCGAGGAAAGACAATCAGAGCTACGGTGTTGCACTCGAGCACAATACCGCTCTTTACAACTTCATGAGCAATCGCTGCAAGGAAAACCGATCAAGGAGCATTTAATACGAGTAAATCAACCGAACTTAAACGTTTTCACCTCGTTTGTAACAAATAAGCTCCCTTTCAGATGCAAGATGTCTGAAAGGTAACACCGCGAGACTTCCCCTGAATTAATTAATATACAAAGTTTAGCATACAGGGGGAAGGCAACATCGTAAAAGTTAGAGGACGTGGGTGTTCATTGTTAATGAAGTTGCACATTGTGTTAAATATTAATTTCAACAACTTGTCTAATTTGATGCATCTCGGCTCTGAGTGATTTTACCACGCACCACATCAAAGAACCGCGATTTTCTTGTTGACGCGTTGGGGGGAAAACAGTTTGAGCTGGGAACCCAGGTCTCGGCGGTGCAGGACAGGACAATGTATTAATCTCACTCGCTGAGGGACAGTATTAAATCAAAACAGACTGTTTCTCCGGTACACTTAACATGGCAATTATCAAAGATAATTAACTTTTTTGTCCGGGTTAGAGCAAATGACGATCATCTAGTAAAGAATTACAGTACATGCCCTATCTTTTGTCAATTGAATTGTGATACATTGCGCAACCCTGCCTATTTTTATGTAGATTCTTAATTTTTTTGTTGTTTATAGTAATTAAGCCGAAGCAACGGTGTCACGGTAGATATAGATTTGTGTTTCAAAATGCAGATCAATCTAGTTACCGCGTCTTCTTTATCAGCAGTGATAAGAGACGAAAACTTTTTTTTCCACTTTAACCTTTGCGCATAAAAATTACTTTGAAATCTTTCTTGGGATTGAAAAAGAGGGCAGTATTAGTTGTCAAAACAGTCGAAGAAATAAAGTCAGAAAATTGTTTAAACGGCATGAGCAGTATGACGAAATTTGCAAAACTCATACACAACGCCTAATTTCAATTAAAACAAACTAGAGACTGTGTGGGGTTTCCAAGGACATAACTCAAGTATCAATGTCAGGTAGTAATTATGCTTGAAGTCCGTCGGGTACTCATGCTTAATCATGTTTTACATAACCAGAAGTATTTCTTTAGAAGATATTAATTTATGGCATAATCTCAAGTAGTCCTAAATTTAGATTTGATTCCATCTCTTTGTAGTTGCATACATGAAAAGCAATGTGGGAGTACTAAAATGCAATCCAAGATTATGAAATACCTCTAATTTGAATTATTTTCCCCCATATGTACTGTAAATGTATAGACAGATGTTTATTTAACCCACATACTCCAGATAACCAGGTGCATTTCCTGTGGTATGAATTGGAATATAGTCACATGTGAGCATCTTTAAAATTTAAAGTTGGAAGAAAATATTGTTTGTAAGTATTTTTTTTAGTTTGTGAAAGTGTAGCATTTCCAAAACTATGTGAAATTATGTTCAAAAGGCCAGCTATGCTGTTAAAACATATTTTGCTGTTGAACTTGAACTTGAACTTTATTGCCATATGTAACCGGTACTGGTACAATGGAATTCTTACTTACAGAAAGTCTCTCAATTGTAAAACAAGTGTAAAAAACAAGACAAAGTGCAAACAGTGCATCAAGACAATGTACAAACAATAGACAATGTGCAAGTAAACATGTAGACAGTTTGAATGTAAACAATACAGACGTGTAAACAATGACTGGAGATGTGCAATAGATAAGAAATCATAAAGAGGTAGATGGTGATGGTGTAGGTGTGGTCCGAGGGGGATGGCTAAATGTGTTCGCCAGTCTCACTGTTTGTGGATAGAAGCTATTGTTAAATAGATCAATTAAATCCAGTAACCCAAGGAGAATGCTCTCCTGATTGTAATGGTGATGTGCACAAATAAGGAACTCTTTTTCTAATATACTTTCTTATTATGTTGATATTAAATTTACACAGATCCTCAACATGATTCTTTTAGGATCAATCTATTGTTCCGTCAGCAAATGACGCAGAGAAACTTAAAGTACAAATGCAGGAGTGATAAAATTGTCTTGACTTGCAAATAACATAGTTAAAGCAAACATCCTTTGGTGCTAAAGTCCAGGCCAAAAGCCAAACAGGAGTGCACATCAGAGGTCATTCTCAGCTCCAGCAGAATTCTAGGCCGCTCTGGATTCTACTAACACAAAGGCTGCCAGACCTTTGCTGTCTAAAAGGAATCATGCAAAGTTTTGCAGAAATAGTGCTTTGCAAAACTCTCCTGTCCTTCCTCATTTGGAGGTTATCACTGTTGTCCCAGGTGAAATTACAGAGGTTATCGGCACCTTCACTACTATTGATATTGGTGTGTGTATTAAAACATCTTATTATTTTTGGGTTATTCACACCATTAGCTGAGACTAAATTGCATATTTTCAATACAGGTAAATCTAGCTGTAAAACAATATTTTCTTCCAACTTTAAATTTTAAAGATGCTCACATGTGACTATATTCCAATTCATACCACAGGAAATATGTCATAGAATGTTTTCTCTGGTTAGAACACGGTGCTTAAAATACAGTGTAATCAAAAAGCACCTACTGCATATCAAAATATTCCCAAATTATACAGTATTTGCCACTTATACCTTTTATAATGAGCACAGTGTATTACTGATGTACAGTGCCTTGCGAAAGTATTCGGCCCCCTTGAACTTTTCAACCTTTTGCCACATTTCAGGCTTCAAACATAAAGATATAAATTTTTTATTTTATGTGAAGAATCACCAACAAGTGGGACACAATTGTGAAGTGGAACGAAATCTATTGGATTTTTGAAACTTTTTTAACTAATAAAAAAATGAAAAGTGGGGCGTGCAAAATTATTCGGCCCCTTTACTTTCAGTGCAGCAAACTCACTCCAGAAGTTCAGCGAGGATCTCTGAATGATCCAATGTTGTCCTAAATGACTGATGGTGATAAATAGAATCCACCTGTGTGTAATCAAGTCTCTGTATAAATGCACCTGCTCTGTGATAGTCTCAAGGTTCTGTTGAAAGCGCAGAGAGCATCATGAAGACCAAGGAACACACCAGGCAGGTCCGTAATACTGTTGTGGAGAAGTTTAAAGCCGGATTTGGATACAAAAAGATTTCCCAAGCTTCAAACATCCCAAGGAGCACTGTGCAAGCGATCATCTTGATATGGAAGGAGTATCAGACCACTGCAAATCTACCAAGACCTGGCCGTCCCTCTAAACTTTCAGCTCAGACAAGGAGAAGACTGATCAGAGATGCAGCCAAGAGGCCCATGATCACTCTGGATGAACTGCAGAGAACTACAGCTGAGGTGGGAGAGTCTGTCCATAGGACAACAATCAGTCTTACACTGCACAAATCTGGCCTTTATGGAAGAGTGGCAAGAAGAAAGCCATTTCTCAAAGATATCCATAAAAAGTCTCGTCTAAAGTTTGCCACAAGCCACCTGGGAGACACCCCAAACATGTGGAAGAAGGTGCTCTGGTCAGATGAAACCAAAATCGAACTTTTTGGCCACAATGCAAAACGATATGTTTGGCGTAAAAGCAACACAGCTCATCACCCTCAACACACCATCCCCACTGTCAAACATGGTGGTGGCAGCATCATGGTTTGGGCCTGCTTTTCTTCAGCAGGGACAGGGAAGATGGTTAAAATTGAGGGGAAGATGGATGCAGCCAAATACAGGACCATTCTGGATGAAAACCTGTTGGAGTCTGCAAAAGACCTGAAACTGGGACGGAGATTTATCTTCCAACAAGACAATGATCCCAAACATACAGCAAAATCTACAAAGGAATGGTTCACAAATAAACGTATCCAGGTGTTTGAATGGCCAAGTCAAAGTCCAGACCTGAATCCAATCGAGAATCTGTGGAAAGAGCTGAAAACTGCTGTTCACAAACGCTCTCCATCCAACCTCACTGAGCTCGAGCTGTTTTGCAAGGAAGAATGGGCAAGAATTTCAGTCTCTCGATGTGCAAAACTGATAGAGACATACCCCAAGCGACTTGCAGCTGTAATCGCAGCAAAAGGTGGCTCTACAAAGTATTAACGCAAGGGGGCCGAATAATTTTGCACGCCCCACTTTTCATTTTTTTATTAGTTAAAAAAGTTTCAAAAATCCAATAGATTTCGTTCCACTTCACAATTGTGTCCCACTTGTTGGTGATTCTTCACATAAAATAAAAAATTTATATCTTTATGTTTGAAGCCTGAAATGTGGCAAAAGGTTGAAAAGTTCAAGGGGGGCGAATACTTTCGCAAGGCACTGTATTACTGTTGTGCTGTTGTATGTACATGAGGGTGGCTTGATGGTGTAGTGGTCAGTTCTTAGGTCCTAGATTTGATGGCAGACTGGAACATAAGGACATAAGAAAGGTCTGCAGACGGGAGGAAGTCATTGGCACATCTTAGTCACTTTGTAGCTTACTAGTTAAGCTAAGTTAATCTAAAATGTTATCCAGCCTTTTCTTAAAGGGGACATAGTTTGGACTCTAACCACTTGGCTTGGAAGCCTGTTTCAGACACCCACTTCACTTTGAGTAAACAAATGTTTCCTCTTTTCTATTCTAAATGAATTCCCTTTAAGTTTCCATCTGTGAATCAGTGTCTTTGACATGCTTATTATGTGGAAGACATAGGTGTCTTTGGAGATATAAGAATAGTCTGCTATCAAAAGGGGGTTATTCAGTCCATTTTGCTCGTGTACTTGTTTTGCAGCTGAGTGAATCCAAAATGTTGTCCAGCTCCTTCTTAAAGGTGCCCTGAGATTGGGCCTCAACCACCTGGTTGGGGAGTTTGTTCCAGACATCCACCACTCTTTGAGTAAAGAAGTATTTCCTGCTCTGTAACCTGAATGTTTTCTTCTAAGTTTAAGGATTTAGTGGCCACATCTTTTGAAATTTACCCCAACGTGTTTATTTCTTCATTGCTTCCCACGTTGTCTTGATGGGGACATACAGTAAAAGAATCTAAAGAAACATCCAAACTCATTTCCTGTGTAACTTCCTGCTGCTCAGAATCACCTGTGTGATGTGTACAGTGTAAGTTTCTGTTCCCAGTGTAGGTCACTTTGCACTTTTCAATGTGTCAGCTCAATCCATGATTTTGTCATGTTTGCTAACTTTATCCATGACTAGTTTGCTTATACCAGAGCCTAGATCATTAATATAGATGAGGAATAGCCATAAGCCATAAAGGATCCCTGAGGCACACCACTGCTCACATCTGCCAAGTTAGAGATTATTCCCCTTAAAATAACACTCTTTCCTGTTTGTTAGCCAGTTCTCAATCCACTTACATACATTACCTTATGATTCTTGTGAATCTTGTTAATCTTGAGAATCAACCTTTTATGAGGCTATATCAAAACCTTTCTGGAAATCTAAATATATAATGTGCTTTACTTCCCTTTCTAATCCCATGTTATTTCTTTAAATTTCATTGTTTTCTAAGTAATATTGAAATATAGCTTTAAATATCTTTGGAAATATATTTTCCATAACTTTACCAATAAAAGAAATAACAGTGATTGATCTGCAATTTCATGATTCAGTTCAATATCTTTTTTTGTGTAAGTGAGAGTTGAAATATTCTAGCAGGAGATCTATGAAAAACACCCCTCATTTCCTTAGGTATGACAAGAAAATACCATTGGAACTACTCTAATGACTAAGAAGGTGTCAACTGCCAGACATCTACATACCTACACACACTGGTCTATTGTTAATCAAAATTATTCAAGCAATGCAATAACAAATTCCTAGTGCACTTAGAATAATTGTTTATCTTGTTTACAAGACAACCTTTACATTGCAGTTTTTTGCATTTAAGTCATTTTCTTAAGGTTTTTCTCTTAGTTTATAGCATCAAAAGTATTGCTTCTGTGGTACTGCCTTTTGAAAAATGTTTGAGTACTTAATTTGATCCTATATATTTTAAAATCCTATGCCTCTTAAAATGTTAGGCACAATTACACAAATCTTTCCACACAGATGAATGTAAATAAACATAGACAATCAATTAAACTTTTGAATTACCCTTAAGGAGCTGCATTTTGTGAAGAACTTGATGTCCATGTGTATTGTTCTTGCTCTGGACACTGAGCAAGCATACACTTATATGTATTCTATGACAATAGACATTCACTTCAACAGTACAAGTTTAAGAGTAGGAATGAGACAGTGTACCTGAAGCTTTTGATAAGGGATTCCATTATGTTTGCATAACACAGCAAATGGTTGTAATAAAGCAATTTAAAATTTAGTATAGCAATAAAAAACAATTACTCTTGAGAAAGATTCCTGTAGCAAGCAGTATGGTGGGCAACCTTTCAGAAACAGCCACTAATACTGGTAAGAAACAGAACACTTGAACTTTGTGGTTAAAACAAGTTGTACTTTCATCTTTTTGTTTTTCAAGTTTGAGTTTTACATCAGGAAATCACAGTTAAACCAAGCAGGATCAATTATATTCATCCGTTTTCAAAAAACCTTATGTCCTGATGAAGACTGTGGGAACAAAGAGCCTATCCTGGACACTTCTTGTTTTGTGGACTATTTTGCTACCCTGTGATATTCAGCCAAACAACAAATACTTCACTAGCGTTTTTGCTCAGTTCAGAAATTAGTCTAATTAAGCACTCGTCTATTTCACAAAGGTGAATGAATGGAAAACTAATTAGAAATGAAAAAGTATGACTCACTCAGACAGTAGTTGGAATCACTCCCCATTTTTTCAAGATTATCAAAACATGTTAAGTTCAATTGAATTTAACCTGTGTATGCCCCAGCCCATCTGTACCTATGATCTTCAGTTCAAGTGCTTTCACACTAGTGAGAGTGCAGGGGTGTGTAACAGGATGACTTGACCTCTAAAAGACTGTACTTTTTTCATATTTGCTGCACTGTTCACATTTACCTGATAGTGCAGTGAATGCTGCCTATTTACACTGGAACACATAAAACCCAGACTTCTTGGTCTTTTTTCCTGAAGAGCACAGCACAAGCGTCCAGGTGTGGATGGTTTTTCTGCTTGCATCAAGACCAGAAGAGATTGGTGGCTTTCAGGTGATAGGACAGTGGAGAGGCTCTGGGCCGTATTGTTTACGGTAAAATATGTGATTGATGCTATGATTGCAATTTATATTAAAAAAAAGTTTTATGCATTCCAGTGTTACAAGTCAATACTGTACACATACATTTATTTTTAATTTATTTTACATCTTGTATGTTCCATATTCCCAAATGAACGATTGGAACTCTTGCAAAGATCCAGAATACTCTGCATCAAGCAACGTATATATAAATTTATTTTTGTACCTTTTCTATCCTGCATGTGTTTTGTAGCTTATAGTATAAGATACAGAGAAATCATACTAGTTTTATCTCTTTAATGGTCCCTAAAATTAAAGATTGAAAACAAAAATAATAGTGGGAGCATTTAAAGAACAACATATGGTGCTGTGAGAAAGTGGTTGTGTTGTTTGATGGATGTCAGTGATAAAGAGATTTAAAAGGGACCAGAAAACATCAGAACTATTAACAGTCTAATTTCTGTTGGTGTGTGCGTGTGGAGTAGTTACATAGACTTGTGTCCACCAGTGAATAAACACTCCTTTTTATTTCATCCCAGTCCATTCCAATACTTTACTATGGTAGTTCTGACACAGTTCACCTGTAGAACTGGACTGCAGTAGTGTCCTGAACTTTTTCCATGTAGAGATGAGCTTCACGCTTCTCTGGCTTTTATCATATTGGATTTAATCATGTAGTAATTGAAAAATAAAACAGAAGTTTTATGCCAAGGGATGAATTTACCTACAGTATGTGCTAATTGTTTTTCTTTTGCTATTATTATTAGTAGTAGTGTCAAACACTAAGATCTGGTTTGAGTGACAACCAAGGAAAGAATGTTGTAAACTTTAAACAGATTTGGATCTGCAAGGGTTATGTTTCTATACCCATAATTACTTAGATAGACACTTTTTATAAATTACTTATGTAGAAAGAATCAAAATGTTGGTACAGAAATTATTGTGCCAAAGTTAGGAATTTGTAATCATTTGGATACTGATGATATCTTATCAATGATGTGATTAAACCTGATAGATGTCTGAGTACAACACAAAGGAAAAGTACAACACACTCCTAACAATGAGTATTAAAATCCATTGTAATATAAATGTTTTGACTTTGTCAAAACAAAATCTACAAAATTACAGCTTGTAAAATACAATACTATCTGGACAACTAATGTTAATAATGGAGTGTTGCTCTGGTGAAACAAATCTTCTGTCAGCCTAAATCATTCACTTCTTATCATTTTCAGTAACAATACAGTTTTTAGGTTCATGCTAATCGACTATGGCCATTTGTACAGATTGTATAGAAGTATACTTTTTATGGTAAAGCCAAAGTTATTTTTTTCTTATTTTATTGATGACTGCTGTTCAACAAAGCTCAGCTTGATTCCATCCATAATGATAAATATTGTAATATCTTACGGTAATTCATAATTTATTTAAAATAATTAAAAAATAAAAATAGTTATTTAAAATATCCATCAAGTCTAGTTAGGTCCTTTTTTAAAATTCAGATCTTAGTAATTATAGTCTTCTTATTTTCTTGTAGAAACAACCCTTAGTGTATTGATAAAATCCCTAGGATATCAGTTTGAATCCAGCTATGAAATAGAATTAGAAATCTTTTCATTATTCACAACTTTATTTTTATTTGGAGTGAATTTGTTTCTTTAAAATTTCCAAGTTGATTTCATTTTGTGATACTGGAATTGATTAGAGCATAAAAAGACTTTTTAAAACAAGAAAGATAACGTTGCTGCTACTGAGAAGGATGTATGCAGTTATTGCCCAGGTCTTCAATGTCACACAGAAATGCAGCTGCTCCTGAGTGTGAAAGACTGCAACCCTGGAACGGCGATTCTCTGCACAAACTTATGCTGCCTGTCTGCTAGCAGCAGTGCAGCAATCACTGTGGGACTAACACAGGCTTGCAATCTCATATCAGCAACTCTTTTGTCTTTGCTAATAAGTAACAAGATAGGAAGAACCCCTAAATGATGCCCGACTGAGCTTGGAGGTTTTGCCCCTCTCTCACTTCATTAAGAGACGCGTGTGACGGATGCCTGACAAGCTAGCAGATGGTGTGGGGCTTGAGCAGGAGGGCGGGCAGGAAGCACTGCAGCCACACTGAGGCAAGCAGAGAACAAGGAGACGCAGACCAGGCTGGGAGCTGCACAAAGCCCAGAGGGGTGCACAGCGCTGTTGAATGGAACCCTCCTCCTGACACAAATCCATGTGGGGCTTCAGTGAAGCTGCCACCTTCCCTGGCTGCACTGAGAAAGCAATGCAGTAAGTGTTCCTGTGATGATGCAGAGGCAGAACTCACTTGGCGTTTGAGGCTTAAGCTTGTGAACGGTATCGGTTTCTCCAGAACAGGAGGAGAAGACAGAGGCAGGTCATTTTTTTTTCTTTTTGATCGTGCTAGCAACAAAACAGAATACTTTTGTGCCAGTGCTTTTTTAAAGTGTAGGAGAGCTAGATGCAGGTCAAGTTGGCTATAACCAGGTGCGTCTTTCATCTGTTCTATGCTGTTGGGCAACAGGGATGCCTGCTGCTCTTATATGGGATTAATACAAAGAAAGGTTGGTTACACTTTCTTTTATTACCTTTGCCTTTTGTGAGATGAAATCACTTTATCTCTTGGATTTTTAATTGCACATTGTTCTGTGTTGGTTCTTTTAATTGCCAATTGGTAAAATTAGTGTTAATATGTTAACAAAGGCTGTATTGTGGTTTGTGTTGGAAATAAAAAATAAGTCCTATAGAGCTGTAACAAAATCAAATTCCATCAGCATTTCCAGGAAACAAGTCTTGATTGTGAGTTTGATTTATTTTAACATGTTGCTGCAATATGTCAGAAGGTAATATTAAGTTAAGTTGATCTCTAAATTTCTTTGTGCAGAATGCTTTTTAAGTCCTTTTCCTATTAGCTGTTCTTAGATGAGTATGTTGCCAATCATTCAGTTGTTAGGATGTTTATGGTGATTTACAAGGAGAACATTAGAGAATTTATTGTCATTTTAAATTAAATGAATTTCTAACTTTTTACTCCAATCGTATATTGCTAAAGAGCAATTGTACGTACAGTACATGCAGTGGGGGAGTCTTTGTGCCGATACACTACTACATCTGCAACAATATAGTCCTATATAAACTCACAACTTAAGGAACTTTAAAATAAATAATACAAATGACTTAAGTTTGTTACAAAACTCTCAAGTGAATTTTAGCAGACGGTTTGAAACACTTTCAAGTGTGCAGCATATGAATAGAGGTAAATTAGACTGAGTATGTTTGACACAAGTGGAAATATGAACTACATAATGTTTTCGAAGGTGGATTCATAAAAATAAATAAAATATACATTCAATCTGGATGCATTTCCAGTTCAATAGTAGAAAAGTACAGTGCAACTGAAAAATCTAGTGCAACTGAAAAAAACGTACTGTAATTCAGACCTAGAATCTTCTTTTCTGCATTTTTTCAAGTGATGAAGTAGTATTGGGAAAATAAAAAACTGCACATATTATTCCTTAAGCCATTAAATATATTTAGTTGTTGATTGTTTTGCCTTGCATAGAATTAATCACAAAAATATTTTGCCAATTGTATATTAATACAAAACAGCATAAATACTTAATTTGTAACTGTTCCCTCTTAAAGAAGTATTTTATTTTTATACAATAATACTAAATACCTTCTTGTTGTTCTACTAGAGAAGCTATAGTGTCTTCCTGTCTTACCTTCTAAGCTAGCATTATAACAATGCAGTTCCCCTATTTTAATATTTGGGATCTGAGCCATTTTTCTGCAAAATCATACTAAGTTTACTAAAGGTGTTTTCTTCTCTCATGTAATAATGATCCAGAAATGATTTGGATATATTTACCCTGAGCCTGGTGTCATCAGAGCACTGTTAAACTGTGTGCACCTTGAAGGCAGTAATATTGACAAGCTCCGACATGAAGAGGCTCCAGTAAATCTTACTCAGCTCTCTTCGATTTCTTTCAATGGAGTTACATTTAGCAGTTTTATCTATCTGTATGTGATGCTGCAGATTTGTCTGGTCCAAAGGTCATGTGTGCTTTTCATAGTTCTTTTTTTTTAATAGTTCTTTTTCTTTAGGCATGAACCCTGAAACAGAAAAAGACCCAGGCAGTGTTGATAATAAGCGGTTGAAAGTAGGGATAGGTTCAGGAGGCTTTCCTCTGGAGCATTTCCCAGGCCCTCTGAAGTGATTTATATGCAGTGATTCATTATGTACTCAATAAAAGAGTTACTGTTTGGATAATAGGAGACCAGGATGTATAAAATGGTCTTTTTAAAGACAATTGTAGCGCATCTCATGCCAAAAAGTACTCATGTGAATTTCATTATTGCCATTATTTTTGTTTTTTCAAAATGAACAAGACTCTGGCACCATTTTAACAATATTCCCTGGCCAGTCTTGAGATAATACATGAGTAGTATACTGCCATGATTCATGTTTAACCCCACTGTGCCTTTCTTACTGTTGTCTGTTTCCACCAGTAAAAACCTACAGTATGGACAAAGATCCACACACAAATGTTTAAAAGACCTTTTATAATCCCATTCAGACAGCAGCATTTTCAGACCTGACTTCAAGCACTATTATTAGCTGATAAGGTTGCATCTCTACTTGTTGCCAAATGTCATAACAGGAACAATAATAGGCTTGATTTTGTCATTTGAGGAGAGACTTGTAAAGTATAACATGGCTGGGGTCACACACAAAATGAATTTAGTGGCCAACTCTGGCTCCAGTGGGCACTCATCCCCACAGTTAAGCACTGACTGCCAACCTAGATTTTAGTAGTTTTAACAGTATTGCTTTTGAAAAGACTCTGTTGTGCCAAAAGGCCAGACTCTGCCCTTAATGAGCAACAGTATGATATAATTTTAAATTGTTTCACATATTAGTATTAATGTGATGAAAAACAGGTATGAATTTAGGAATTTCTTGATTTCACCTCTCCCTTTTTACCTGTCTGGTTCAACAATTACTCATGTAATGTTAGAGATTAAGGAAATGTTAACATATACATGATGTTAACTTTGACATACCTTTTACACTACAGGTTTGAAAACACCTACAGGGAGATGTGAATGTTGCTGACAAAGAGGTTTTTAATGTCCTTTCCTTTGCTGCTAGAGTGTGCTTCCAGTGAACAGATGTTGTTTCCAGTCTCACAGCATTAGAAGTGTTGTCCAAAAATGTGCAGTTTGCTGAAAGAAGTATAAAAATATATCGATTGGCTTTTTCTTCTGGGTCACAGAGATTCCAAAACATGCTAGTTCTGTTTTATGAAACCAAATTTTCATTCACACTTAAGTGGTTACTTTCCTAGTATGGATTATATTTCTCTCTCAGCAAGGTAGTGTCAATGTTTTAAAGATTTTGTGCTCTTCTTTAGTGAATATCTACCAAATTCCAATACTCACATCACAGAAACTGAAAATCCAGAAATTCAGTTTTTCACTGCTGCCATTAGCAGTCATTGACAAAGTGGGTACTGATCTATGCATCCCCTTCTCATTTTTCACTTTAGATAGCACCTCTATGCATGCAATGATAAGTTTCATCATAGATTTGTATTTCGTTTACTTCTTCTCAGTAGTTCTTCAGAGGCTTATCAGAAATTGTCTCCTTCCTTAGATACAATAAATCTATAGCTGAGTCAAGTGCATTTCACAGGCTGGAGCCGATTTCATGGCTCACAGTTTTCTCAAAACCACTGCAGAGACTGCAGATGCTGGTGCCCTAGTGAAGCTCTGCACCAGAGGTTCCAGGGTGTGAAAATTCCCAAAAGCAGAGATCTAAAGATGAAGCACCGCAAACAAAAAATATGTGGAATTAATTTAACACAACCAAATCACGAGCTATATTGTACATCTGAATGACACACAGGGTGTTGCAGATCATTTTTAAAAAGGCAAGACTGGTGAATGATTTGTCTTTTGGACTAACTGAATATTTCCATTCAGAAGGAGGTTGAATGGTGCTGTCTTTCGTTCTATGTGTTTCATTCATTAAACATATTTGCATGTAAGTCAGTAGGAAGTAAAACCTGATAGGGTATGAACTGTAAAAACTGCACACTCCTCTTACATAAAAAGTCAATTCAAGGATCTTTAAATTCAGTTTCTCCGAGTCTGAAAGCTCAGGTGTCTGAGATCAAAGACTCGTAAGTCTGTAAAGGTAGAATTTGCCACAATTTCTTGCGTATTAAAAGCACTACAGTTAGAGTTGTGAGCTAAACATCTATCTTTGGTTAAAGCCACCTCTAAAATGTAGTACTCTGTGCTGCAACGGACAACCTGAAACTCCTAAGTGTAATTAGAAGTTGTCAGGACAGAGTGAGGAATAGATTTATAGTCTTTGAGCTTGTTCTCTCACCAAAAAAATCATGCAGGGTCAGCAACTCACTTTAATTTGTTTTCTGCTCCAGTGCAGCTGTGTGTTTTTTAATTGATGACCGTGCTCTCTAGTGTGTTAACAGGCTCCAGACTCTATCCAGTTGTCTTCCACACTGTAACGTTATCCTCAAGCTCCTATTATACATTGTCTTTACTCTGCAGCTTCCAAACATAAAAAGTGAAGAAGAGAGAGAGAGCAACAGTTTAGATTCTTGTTAACTTGTGGAGCCATGTCTAATATTGTCAGTCCCTCACCTATATTTTTGGGGCAAGTGTCATTGAGCCTCACTTCTGATAGATCACTGTGAGGGGAACTATCGCTCAAAATATTTATGACTTCATCAAATAAAAAAGAAAGCAATTACTGTATTTCAAGGTTTTAATTTGCATGAGAATTTATAATTCAAACAAACAGAATGTAAAACATGATGGTGTGAAACTAAATCTGAAAAAACTTTTTATCAGTGCTTCAGTGTCTTGGTATGAAAAACATATGGTCACAAGTCACTAGACATGCCTCTTTTCATACTGCACCATTGAGAAGAGCAACTGGTTGACATCAAGACCTCTGTACGTCAGCTCATGACAGCTGAAATTTGGAAGTGACTTCATACTTTAGGGTTTATTTTTTATGTGTCCAGTCAATGTTATTTTAATACATTGGTAGGGTGTGCTAAGCTCTGACAAGACGGTGGTTCCAGCAGGCAATGGTCAATGACTTGCAATTTGCCATCACCTGACCAGTTGGAACAAGACAATTAATTGAGTGACATATAAAATACAGGAAGCAAAGGATTCCATAGGGCTATTGCCCTCTGCTGGCTAAAAAGCCTGAAGAGAGAAGCGTGAGTTTTGAGTCCCTGAGAGAAACTTGTTTGGAGCTGGTTAGCTGTCTGGATGTACAGCATTTATAGCAGGTGAATTGAAGAAAAAGTGCAGTTAGAGCTCAAAAGAGCTAGGCTTCTATTGTTTTCTCTTGCAGTGTAAATAAAAGGTTGGTAAATAAAAACACTGTTTTATGTAGTTTAAAGCTGCATGAATGTGTTTGTTTTACCTAGACCTATCTACAGTGGGTCCCTTGATACAACACCCAGCCAGAGGTATGCTAGATCATGAATTCATGAATGAGTAATGATAAAGAGAGGAACTGCATGGATTTGCATACAATGTGCATGTACAGTATGTTTGTTTTCCCACTGCACTGTGAACTTGATGGATCAATGTATTAAATTATGCTAGATCCTTTGATACAGACTTGATTTTATGAGAACTTAATCAATTGTATTGAACGTCGTCTCCTCAGTACAATCTTCCCTCAGCAAATGGATCCTGAAAAATCACTGGATTTCAAAGTTTTGCTCCAAAAACACTTGAGGAACATTGACAGGATACAGTATTTCTGACAGATAATAATTGTCAATATTTAAGCAGGGGATACCTGCTGTTGCTATTACATTGTGTTGGGAAGCCCATTCACCTCTCCACACAGGATAATGCCAAGCCTGAGAATGTAGAGTGAGCAAATAACGCTTTTTTCTCCAGTATTCTTGGATTTGGCTCCATGTTTATATCTCTTGCCAAGAATCTTTGGATAAGCACCATAATTCATTTGCGTTTCCTTACTCCTTACAGATGAGCTACCATATGTCCTGGCAGGCGGTTTTAGTGGAACCAGTTAAATGTAGAGAGTATACATCATTTTAATTGAAACTTCAAGTAAGAATAATTAGCATAAATTATTGCATTTCCTCCTTTAATGTCATACTTTCTTTCTGTCTGGGATATGTTTTGTTTCCCTAGTCCTGACAAGGTAAATAGTAGTAGAATTTTAAATCCGTACTGTATGGTTAATTTGAAGACAACATTTTGTTAAGGGCTTGTTTACTGTACCCATTTCAAAAACTGTCAGTACTGTTGAATTATACAGTTAGTTAGTCACCATCTTCTTCTTCCGTCACTTTTTAATCTAGTTAATGGATACTTAAATTCTCTGACTTTAGAGGCATATTAACATTTGTAGGAGGGTGAGAAGTAAGGTCATAATAAAACACATAATTAAAGAAACCAATCAATTTCTCATTTTAAAATACAGAACTGTACTGTACTGTACAGCAAACCACAAATTCGTAGATATACTTCGTTTTTTTATTTTCTGCTTTAGTTTGTTATGATAACTATTTGATTTAAGAAGTAGGTGTTTTATTGTCTAAGCAATCTAAAATTAAAAGTGATTTTCAATTCTAAAACATTTTATATAGATTTACGTTGTGAATTTTTAACCAAATTAGTTTTGGGAAAGATTATTTTAAATGTATTTCATTCTTGCATTTTAAAATGGTCATTATGTCCAATATATAAAGAGTTTTATCTAATTAAGTCTTGATTTCATTATCAACATGGGAACAATTCACAAACAATTCAACCATGGTTTGCTGCCAACAGCTGAGAAACCCAGACTGTATTTGTGTTTTTCTTTTAATTTAAGAAGAAAATTTCCTTCATTTCATGGAGGCTTTGTTTTTCTTCATAATAATTGCACATTGGATTGAAATGCATGGTAATTTTTTGTCAGATATGTACTTCTTTATACAGACTGGAAACCTCAAGGAAGCAGACTGTATTTGTACTCAATATTGAGTTGATTGGAAGATAAAAGACTCAGTTTTTGGCTGACAGAGTCAGCTGTAATTTCCCATTAAATTGCTAATGGCGTTACCAAGGTTACCATTTCAGGAGTCCTTGAAAGTGCAACAATTACTGCTCTGCACAGGGCCAACGCTACAGAAGAAGATAGTGACTGAGGAGGAAATTGCTTATTAGTCCGATGCATGTAAGGTAATCCAAAATGCTGACATAGTTACAGTGAAAGTTTCCTTAATTCATGAAGTAAAATATCAGAGAGTCTTTTCCCTTGTATTAATAAGAAGAAAGCTGTTCCTTTAAATCTGGTTATTTTCAGACTCAGAGTCACTCTCAGTCAAGTCACTGCTTCATAGAGAGAGACTTTCACTAACAATGAAACTGATTCATTTGAAAGTTGGAATAACGAGTTCTATAGTGAAGAATACTTTAACTTCAGGAATGAGACATTAATGAAACATATAAAACTGCTGTTTTCTCTTATCCCATTTCTGAATACTGCAATGGTGACCGTACGCGTCACACTCTCCCCAGCTTAATTCGTTATCCTCGGCGAAGGGCCATCCCACCCCGCCTGACACCAATGTAGCGCTCTCGGGTTCACGTGGGTCAGCCCCCCCACCGCTGGAGACTCGAACCCGGGCGTCACTCAACAGGGACCCAGCCAGTTCAGCTAAAGGGAAATCTCCCTTCAGCCCGACGGCTGCGGTCCCTGCTATTCACAGGGAAGGGCGGTGACGTCACAGCGCTGGTAAGCCGGCTCAAACAACCTGCAATGGTGGCCGTATGCGTTACAATATCTTTTTTTTGTTCTATTAAACTTCCATACATCGAGAGATAATCTATGCTTTTCGCATGTGCTTGAATGGAAAACTACAAGGTTTGGCTCAAAAGTCTTGTCTCCTTTCAGCACAGGCACTTGTTTGCAATAATATGGTGAGGCCTCTCTCGTTTCCATGCTGCCATCTAAGGCGATAATAGTTCAGTCTGTGGCTTGACTGGATTAAAGTGACTTTGGAAACCTTTAACATGATAAGAGGGTATAGCAGGTTTATTCATTTTTTCATATTTGCAAGTCTACCTCCAGTAATACAGTCAAGACTGCAGATTTGACGGTATGGAGGATGACAGCAGCAGCTCTCTAAGCTTATACAGCACAGAATGAATCTGCCATGGAAAAAAAACATTCAAGCAAACAGATTAACACAACACACAAACAGAGAGTGAGAATGGAAGAGGAACCAAGGATCTGAAGCATAAAAAAATCATAATGTCATATTTATTTCTTTGGCAAATAGTCATCAATTCATAAAGAAGTCATAAGGAAATAATGCCTTATATACATATTATTACAATTAAAATGTATAATAGAATGCATCATTACCTACTATTACCTACTATTAGGTAAAGCAGGATCTAAAAAGCAAAACTTTTTATAACAATATGGCAGGGTGAGCATTTAAAACATACAAGTACATTAATAAAATGGCTCATTTTCATGTTTATGTTCATTATTCTGACATTACCTCCCTAAAGGAGAACTGAGCAGTGATGAAAAACATGGTTCCTGGGGAGGAAATGCATCGTGTGTCAATGTAACAGGACACAGCCTTGCTTGACATGTGCTTGGCAGATCTTGTTTTCAGAATGGTGAATGGTGACCTGCTCCTTTCTAATGTTTATACTCAAAACGTTCAATTAATTATATTACATATTTTGGGACCTGAGCTGCTGGTTTTAGAATATTTCCATTTATGGGATATTTCCTCCCATCATAATGCTGGTTAATATTCTATTCATTTCATATACTGTTTCATTCGGCTGCCATGTGCAAAGATGGTATTTAAATTTAAAAGATTTTCCCAGTTACCTATAAGGAAATAACAAATAGAAGAATTAAGCAGCGCTAATTGTCCTCTATTGGTACATTAAAAAGTCTGACAGATTAAATAAATCAGGGCGGAGAGATCAACAACAGCAGAGCCCCTGACACACTGTTGTTTAAATTCACAACAGTCTTCACTGCTAAGGCACAAGGGAGTTACTGCCTTGAAATGAATGAATATTTATTTGCATTCTTTCCTGGGCTCCTTAAATAGAAAACTGCAAACAATCTAATACATCAAACCAACATCAAAAACAAACACTCTTGTCTTTCAAGGATCAAATAATATTTTCAGTTACTGTTTCAGATTTATTTTTAGTCAGCTTGTTATAGTCCACATTGATTTATATTCCTCATAAACTTAATTAAAAGCATTTTTTTGTGTAAAATTCCAGGTGTATTTTCAATATTTTTCAATACAAATCCAAAACCAAAGACTTGTATGGGTTTCAGTATTGTAAGTATAAATAAAACATTTGTTAAGACAAGTTACATCTGTTTCTAAATGTGTGGAGTTCAAAGTTATTCCTACATTCTCCTGCAATCAGTGTACAGTGTTGTGAACTCTATTTTGGGTTTGATAGCCTCAAGAAGACATTTCCTGAAAAGTATTAATGAATTATTACTGTACTGTATGTCCCTCATGAGGGATACTGGACCACTCCTTTAGCTCACACATAAATGTTCCACCAGAGAATGTAAAAGCACTGGTTTTTATGCTCTTTAACCCGACAGATAGGGCAAAAACTATCCCTAAGACAGAACAGATCAATTTCTATTCCTCACAGAAGCAATGACATTCATTCAACATGAGTTTCACCTTTTTGTACTAATCACATTCCTGGTGAGACTGTCCAAAAACCCAATTTGTGTTTCATCCAACCACATCATGTAGCCTCATTTAACTGGGAATCAATTAGCTCCTGTTTGACAGATTCATGTCTTGTCTTTTAATGTTGCTATGGAACTCTGCCACTGACCCCAGATTCATGAGGTCACCTTTGAACAGTAGCCCTGGAATAACTGCTTCCTGGGAATGCCAGGGGGTTTCAATGCCAGGTGCTGTCATTGGCTGTGAATTAACCTCTACTTTCCTAACAGCATATTTGAGTAAAACCTGTTTACATCAACAACCTTTTTCCCCAAGGCTTTTTTTGTTCATCCTCCTTAAATACCCAGGGGTTTTCAGAAAATATAAACAGTACATTTTACAACATTTACTGTATTTCAACATATTTAAGAGGATGAATACATTTAACCATTGAAAATTTTGAAATATTTGTAACTATTTTAGAGTTACTACTATATTCAGTTAATACATTTTGATGTGTGATTTCAGAAATGTAGAAACATCTTTATGTACAACTACATTTCTTTTGCTAAGAAATCATGCATTCGTTTTTCCAATAACTACTTGAAGAAGCAATCGACAGACTAGCAGCTGATGCACAGAACTAGTTTGTGGCAACTAATACTTTCACTGCCTGTTTTAGATTAGGTTACCAAAAATAGAATAGTTACCTTGAATGATTCATATACAGTATATAAAATAATAATAATTAATAATAATAATAATAATAATAATAATAATAATAATAATAATAATAATAATAATAATAATAATTGCTTACACTTATATAGCGCTTTTCTGGACACTCCACTCAAAGCGCTTTACTGGTAAATGGGACTCCCCTCCACCACCACCAATGTGCAGCATCCACCTGGATGATGCGACGGCAGCCACAGTGCGCCAGAACGCTCACCACACATCAGCTATCATTGGTCAATTCATAGAGGGGTAATAATCAGGCCATGATTGGTAAGGACCAATGGGAAATTTGACCAGGACACCAGGGTTACACCCCCACACTTTTTGAGAAACGCTCTAGGATTTTTAATGACCACAGAGAGTCAGGACCTTGGTTTTATGTCTCATCCAAAGGACAGCACCTTTTTACAGTATAGTGTTCCAGTCACTGTACTGGGGCATTAGGACCCACATGGACCGCAGGGTGAGCGCCCCCTCCTGCTCACCCCACTAACACCTCTTCCAGCAGCAACCTTAGTTTTTCCCAGGAGGTCTCCGATCCAGGTACTGACCAGGCTCACACCTGCTGAGCTTCAGTGGGCTGCCAGTTGTGAGTTTTAGGGTGATATGCCTGCTGGACCCAGTTTGGTCCACCCGAAGTGAGCAGCCAAGCAGCAAATTGGTGAGGGATGCCACTGTGAGGCAAACCACATCTTTAAAAGTTGCCAGTTGCGAGTTGTAGGGTGAATTGGCTGCTGGATATATAATATATTATTATAGCTTCTATGGTGCAACTGCTGCAGTGAGAATCAACTAGAGTATCATTCATATAACACAGGTCTAATAGAGACACAGGGCAGTAGAAAATGACAGCAAATGTTTTCCTTGCTGCCTTTCATAATATATGAAGACGTACCAAAGCGCTGACTCAATCCACGGGTCATTCGAGGCTCTGATGAGTAGAGAGAAAGTACGACAGAGGCATCATTGAGATGGTATCAATCTGGCGCATGACATTGCAGTACATCACTTACTGCAATTTGGAAATGTTCAGGAGTACTTTAGGTGTCTTCTGGCTGATGGAACCTATTAAAGGAAACGTTTGAGAAAACAGTTTGCATGCAGGTGCAGAAAAGGGTATTTCTCTGCAAAGACGATAATTTTTAAAAGTACTCTTTTTCCTTTGAAAAGAATCTCTCTATACCCATTATTTACCCCATTATGCTGTTAGTGTAAATTTTTAATGTGAAGTCCCTAGCTTCAGCAAAGCAGTTAATCTAAAAATATTAATATACATACAGTAAATGTCCTACAATCGAAATTCATCCCCACCCCTCCCATACGTATACAATTAATAAGAGGAAGGTTAAATGCAGCAATCTGTCACTGACCTGAGTGGCAGGCTGTTAACTTAAATCAGAAAGAAAATAGAACAGCATTATTTAATGCAATGGCCACTACAAACCCAGAATAAATAAGAGGCTGACATTATATTATTACAGTGGCACTAAAGAGCCGTGGAAAGTATTGTAACGCCCTCGCCTGGTGGTGAGGAGGAAGCGCCCCTAGGCGCTCGTAGTACCGCTGGGCATGCTGGGAGTGGTAGCCGGGAAGAGTCTGAGGGTCAGCACGATGACCAGCGGCTGACCCTGCCTGTGTAAATAATGTCCTAGTAATTCTAGTGCCCTGTGTAGTCCTGTAAAAGTAGAGTGTGTTGTTAGGTAATTACCACCCTAAATGTGTGTACGTGTTCGTCAGTCTCCTCATGTGTGTGTAGATCCTGTGTTTGGTTTGGTGTGGTTGTAAAATAAAGCCAGTGCTTGGTTAATCGCGTCTCCACTGTTCTTTAGTTCTGAGAAAGAACCTGCGATACGCTACATTGGTGTCAGAAGCGGGCAGAATGAACAACTCGTGGCAGACACTACCCGATTCCATAAAGCGCCGGCTGACGCTGGAAGACGCAGAACCCATCGGCGGCGCACATAGGGAGCCTGAGCAACTCCTGGGTGCGACAGGTGGCCACAGCCCTTACCAGGGCTACCCAGTAGTGGTCCCGCCAGTAGAATTGGGGCGGCCGCCCCGGAGAGAGGATGCCCTCCCTGCCGGAGCCGATCAGCGATTCCCACACCCATCGGCGCGGGTGCGACCAGGTCGCTACGATGGTGAGGCGCCTTGGGAGACCTATGAGGCGCAGTTCCAGCTCGCGGCCCGGACGAATGGCTGGAGCCGGGCAGAGATGGCCGGCCACCTAGCGGCGGCGCTGGAAGGAGCGGCCTGCCAGGTGCTCCTGGACGTCCCGGAGGAGGACAGAGGCGACTACACGGCGCTGGCAGCAGCCCTCCAGCTGCGCTTCGGTGTAGAGGAGGCGCCGGACTTGATGCGGGAGAGGCTGGCCCTGCGGCGGCGCCGACCAGGAGAGCGACTGGGCCCGGTCGCCGCGGATGTCATGTTCCTCGCCCGCCGAGGATACCCAACTTTCCCCCGGGAGGCGCAGCGGGAGATGGCTCTCCAGGCCTTTCTCAAGGCCCTCTCGCCCGAGGAGCTGCGGCGCCACGTGCAGCTGGCCGCGCCAACATCGCTGGAGCAGGCCTTGGCCCTTGCTACACGGGCTGAGGTAGTGTTCGGGGTGACTGGCAGCGCCAGCAGATGCAGTGCGCCCTGCCGGCTGACCGAGGCGGCGACGGAGGAATCCAGCGAGGGGGAAGAGGAGCCAGCCCGTGCAGCGACCGCCGCGGAACAGCCCCGCACGCTGATTTGCGACCGCTGCGGGAAAAGAGGACACCGAGCCCGGTTCTGCCGGGCACCCGAACCTCGCTCGATCGGCGTCGGGAAACGGGAACGGGGCGGCTCAGCGCGGGGAAGGCCGCCCTTGAACACCTCAACCCCCGCTCCGGAGAGCGCTGTAAAAACCGGCGCCCCTCACGCCACCGTGGGGCGAGTCGGCTGTAGCCGGGGCCTGTACCTCCACTGCCGGATTGAGGACCAACCCTGCCTGGCCCTACTCGACACCGGTTCATCAGTGACCCTACTTCGGCCGGGCGTTCTCCCCGACACCGAGGGCACCAACCCCCCAGGATGGGAGGCCTCCAGCCTGCGGCTGAGGACCGTGACGGGACAGCTCGCTGCAGTCCGGGGGAAACGGGTGCTTGCCTTCCGTCTGGGTGCAGCGACGGTGCGCCACCCCTGCTACCTTGCACCCATCCAGGAGGACTGCATTCTGGGGTTGGACCTACTGCAGCGAGTGGGGGCCAGGTTGGACTTGGACCGGCAGGAGTTGGTGTGGCAGGGGGAGCGACTGCACCTGGTGGAGGGCAGGTCCGGCGAAGGCCGAGGGACGCGGGCTTGCCAGAGCCGGGGGAACAAGAGGCAGCGGCGGCGGCGGCGGCGTCAGTCGCCGGGGCAGACCAGGCCTGCGAGCCGGGGAGCGAGCGTGCCGGATCCTGCCCCTGAGTCGGCCGGGGGGCCAGACAAGGCGGCGGCGGGGGCCGAGCGTTGCGTGGAAGCGAAGCGTGCCGTTGAGGACCTCTTCCAGCGGAGCTGCGAGGGCCTCGATCAGGACCAGCGGCAGCGGCTCCAGGAGCTACTCGCCCAGAACGAAGACCTCTTTGCGGCGAGGGATGAGGACTGCACCCGCACTGCCCTGGTCCAACACGAGATCAACACCGGCGACGCTCGGCCCATCCGCATCCCACCAGGACGCATGGTCCACGCCAAGCGGACCGCCGCCGAGGAAAAGATCCGGGAGATGGCCGCAGCGGGGGTGATTGAGCCCTCCGCGAGCCCGTGGTCGGCGCCAGCCGTACTGGTTAAAAAAAAAGACGGCTCGTGGAGGTTCTGCGTCAACTACCGCAAGCTGAATGAGGTCACCCGGAAAGATTCCTACCCCCTGCCGAGGATAGATGACGCCCTGGACTACATCACCGGGTCGACCTGGTTCAGCTCCCTGGACCTCCGCTGCGGCTACTGGCAGGTACCGCTTGCTCCCGATGCTCGCCCGAAGACGGCCTTTTCCATCGGCCAGGGCCTCTGGCAGTTTACTGTCATGCCTTTTGGCCTGTGCAATGCCCCGGCGACGTTCGAGAGGCTGATGGAGAGGGTGCTGGCATCGGTCCCGCGGAACCAGTGCGTGTTATACCTGGACGATCTGCTGGTTCATGCACGGAGTTTCGACCAGGCCTTGACGAACCTCCAGGCGGTGCTGGCCTGCATCCGCCGTGCTGGCCTGAGGCTCAACCCCCGCAAGTGCGAGCTCCTGCGGCGGGAGGTGACCTTCCTGGGACATGTTGTTGGACCGCGAGGGGTGGCTACGGACCCAGGTAAGGTCGCTGCAGTGAGGGGCTGGCCGACTCCACGCACCGTCGCGGAGCTCCGCAGCTTTCTGGGGTTGGCCTCGTACTATCGGAGGTTCGTCCGGGACTTTGCCAGCATCGCCGCCCCGCTGCACCGCCTCACCGACAAGGGCCGCCGTTTTGACTGGGACTCGGGCTGTGAGACTGCCTTTGGCCGGTTGCGCGAAGCTCTGGTGGGGGCCCCCGTGCTGGCCTACCCCGACCCGCGGTTGCCGTATATTCTCGACACCGACGCGAGTGACTCGGGGGTGGGGGCGGTGTTGGCGCAGGAGGGGCCGGATGGGGAGCGCGTAGTGGCTTACTACAGTCGGGCTCTGACTAGGCCTGAGCGGAACTACTGCGTGACCCGTCGCGAGCTGCTGGCGGTGATGGCGGCGGTCCACCATTTCAGGCCGTACCTGTTCGGGACCCGGTTCCGGTTGAGGACCGACCATGCGTCCCTCACCTGGCTGCTCCACTTTAAGGAGCCAGAGGGACAGATGGCGCGATGGATAGAGATCCTGCAGGAGTACGACTTCACTGTCGTGCACCGTGCGGGGTCTCGCCATCTCAATGCCGACGCTCTCTCGCGACGCCCCTGCGAGGCCGCGGACTGCCATCACTGCGCCCGGCGGGAGCAGCGTGAGGAGGCTGTCCGCACCGTGGCGGGGGTGAGCGCCGCGGCCACGGCCCGGGAGGGGCCGCTGGGGGTGGGCCTGCCAGACCTGGCGCAGCGTCAGGCAGCTGATCCTGACGTGGGCCCGGTGCTCCGCTGGAGGGCAGCAGGAGTGCGGCCTACACGAGAGGAGCTCGCCCCGCACCCGAAGTCCGTCAAGGCCCTCTGCGCCCTGTGGGAGGCCTTGGAGGTAAAGGACGGGGTGCTGCGCCGGGGGTGGCGGGTACCCTCCAGTGGCGAGGTACGGTGGCAGCTAGTGGTGCCTCGGTCGCTCCGCGGGGCGGTGCTCCGAGCGGTGCACGGCCAACCGGGTGTGGGGCACTTCGGCGGTAAAAAAACCCTGCAGCGTCTCCGAGGCCATTTTTATTGGGGTCTTTGCCACCGGGACGTGGATCGGTACTGCCGAACGTGTGCGGTGTGCGTGGCGCAGAAGGGTCCCCCCGAGCGCTCTCGGGCCCCCCTCCAACAACACCAGGTGGGGGCTCCTATGGAGCGGGTGGGAGTGGACGTTTTGGGCCCGTTTCCGCGCACCGAGGCCGGGAACCGCTACGTCTTGGTGGCTATGGATTACTTTACGAAGTGGCCGGAGGCCTACGCCCTCCCGGACCAGAGTGCCCCCACGGTGGCCGATGCACTGCTGGAGGGGATGTTTGCCAGGCTGGGGGTGCCGGAGGAGTTACACAGTGACCAGGGGCGTAACTTCGAGTCCCAGGTCTTCGCCAGGGTGTGCCAGCGCCTGGGGATTACTAAGACGCGGACCACCCCGCTGCATCCCCAGAGCGACGGGTTGGTAGAGCGGTTTAATCGGACGCTCGCCACCCAGCTGGCCACCCTGGTGTCCCGGCACCAACGGGACTGGGACCGCCACCTCCCCCTTGCGCTCTGGGCGTACAGGACCGCGGTCCAGGAATCCACCGGGTGCACCCCGGCCTCGCTCATGCTGGGCCGGGAAATGCGAACACCGGTGGACCTGGTCTTCGGCCCGCCGCCCGGAGACGGGTCGGCACCGCCGGCTGGACCGGACTACGAGTGGGACCTGCGGCAGCGGATGCAGCGGGTGCACAGCTTTGCACGGACCCACCTGACACAGGCGGGGGTCCGGCAGAAGCGGTACTACGACCTGCGCTGCAGGGGGCCTGCCTTCCAGCCCGGGGACTCGGTTTGGGTGTACAACCCGCGGCGCCGCAAAGGCCTCAGTCCTAAGCTGGCGCCGTCGTGGGAGGGGCCCGCTGAGGTACTCGGGGTGGTGGGCGAGGTCTGCTACCGTGTCCGGTTGCGAACACGGGGGAGAGTGGTGGTCCTGCACCGAGACCGCCTGGCCCCCTACCGGGCCCGGGAGGAGGAGCCGTGTGGGGAGGCTCCAGAGGAGCAGCCGGGGCCGGAGCCGGCCGATAGTGGGGCGTCCGTGGATCGCCAGCCGTCACCGCGGCGCAGCGGCCGCTCACGCAGGGTTCCGCAGCAGTTGGCCGAATACGAGTACAGCCTGAGGGGGGTGTTCGACGTCGGCGAGACGCCAGACGCTTCAGGTGGGGGCAGTGTAACGCCCTCGCCTGGTGGTGAGGAGGAAGCGCCCCTAGGCGCTCGTAGTACCGCTGGGCATGCTGGGAGTGGTAGCCGGGAAGAGTCTGAGGGTCAGCACGATGACCAGCGGCTGACCCTGCCTGTGTAAATAATGTCCTAGTAATTCTAGTGCCCTGTGTAGTCCTGTAAAAGTAGAGTGTGTTGTTAGGTAATTACCACCCTAAATGTGTGTACGTGTTCGTCAGTCTCCTCATGTGTGTGTAGATCCTGTGTTTGGTTTGGTGTGGTTGTAAAATAAAGCCAGTGCTTGGTTAATCGCGTCTCCACTGTTCTTTAGTTCTGAGAAAGAACCTGCAATACGCTACAGTATATTAAATCATACCTGACTCTACTGAAATTGCATTATGTTCAGAACATTTACATTTTTGCTAAGCAAATCCATTGGCAGGACCAACAGTCTAAAGGCACACAAAACCATTGTAATATATTTTTTTATTCTCTCAATAAAGTTTTCTGTTTGTCTATAGCAAAGTGTATTTTAATAGTTTACCACAGTTGAACATGGATAAGAGCCATGGCATCATGTCACATTGTGTGTGGCACAGGGTACAAGGCATGACTCCAGTCTATTTAGGATGCCAGTCCATTGCGGGATGCTCATGAAACAATTTACAGTCAGTTAAGACAGCCATTGTGTCTTTAGAAGGCTGGAGGAAACCAGAGCACCCACTGAATACCCATGCAAACACAGAAGATGAATAGAATATGAAACTTCCACACAGAAGGAGCCAACTGTTGTGAGGCAAGACTACTATCCACCATGATACTGTGTCACCCTTTACAGGGTGCAGTTCAAGTCAAACCTTGTTCCAATTTTACATTAAAGTAATTTAGAAAGATAAAAAAAATAGATACTACTTTTCCTGCTTTTATATAATTTAATTTATTGTGGACAGGACAGGCTGTTTTTTCTTCAAGGATTTATACAGATTTATGAATATTTTTAGGGCAATGATTAAAATTTTACGGATGTACTATTAAATCAGAATTTATGACCAACAGTCTCCACTTTGTGCACTCCCAGTAAAAGTGATTGATATGCATATAGGTTCAGGAGAGAGTAATATTGACCGACCTTACACTCCAATAAATAAAAAAAGGAATTATTTGATTATCTCCAAGTCAGTAATACGTGTTTAAAATGGCACATAAAAGAGCAGATCTATTCTGATGCTCACAAACAGCTTAGAAAATAGTATAATAATAGGACAATACCACAAAGGGTATTGTACTGGGTTATTTTCAGTACTGTTTCAGCTGGTTTCTTAAATGTTCTGCTTGTCTAAGGAAGTCCCAGATCTGCATTGCATTAATTTTACAGTTTTTAATAGCTGGCCTATCCTTAAAATGGTATGGCTGCCCATGGATGTCCTCTGTGATGTGGTGTTGTTATTCTTTATAACAATTGTGAATCGATGAGACATATGGCTCTGTGCTCTATGACAGAAGGGTATCATGTTGTTCCAGTATAGCAGAATGAATACCTGAGAGTCCCACCAGTGTCCCTTCATAGCCGGAAAAGCTCAACAAGATTTGGAGTAGTGCAAAATGGCTGAACAGCAGTTTTTTACCTGCAACAGAAAAATTGCAATTCAGTTTCTGTATTGCTACATGAAATAAGAAAAATAAAACAAACCAGCTTAATGTTACATTTGACTACCCTACTTGACTAAAAGGCTGTTTTCACATTAATGAAAAAGTCATTTTTATGAGTTACTTTTATACCCATTTCCTGGTGTCAGTGCCATCAGGCAGATCCTTGATATTGGAGATGTTTCACAGACTCTCCCCTCCAGGAAATTGACACTATATGATCTTCAAGACTACCTAGACTGTATCTGGTGTGTGCAGCATTTACAGTATGATTAAAATGGGAGTGCTGTCATTTCTCCAATATGAATCAGGTGTGCGAGATCAACACTGTTAATCTTGTTGATGATTCAATAGGACTTTGCTATTGTACAGTTCGGAAAACTGATCTAAAGTGAACACAGTATACCATTTTCTGAATATGCTTAAAGGGTTTTAGAAAGGTGAGACAAAGGTTGCAACAAAAGCTTGCTGTTTTAAAGTAAAAAAGGAGTCAACAAGGAGAAAGGTGTCCCGTCAACGTATGAGCATGAACTTGGAGATTCCATTAGATTAGAATTCATCTGAATAAACAAAAGCAGTGTCTGCAGAATACCCTGAGAAAGCATTTAACTAGGAGGGTCTGGATCCATGGATCACTTCTGTGCATATAAACATCATGAAAATGTTCTCAGCATTTAAATCCATAAACACATTTGTTAATCCGCCTGGATGAAATAATAGCTGTTTTACTTTCCTTTTATGCATGTACACTACTCTGTGTATAATGTGAGGATTGTCTTTCCCTTTCAGATAAGCTATCAGGATGGTAGCAGAGAAAGACAAGATCAATGAAGACAGACGAAAGCAATGGAGGACACAACACCAGAACCTGCCTTTGTCGACGTGGATAAGGGGTTGACATTAGCATGCATCGTCTTCCTCTGCCTGTTCCTGATCGCCATGATTATCCGCTGTGCCAAAGTCATCATGGACCCCTACAGTGCCATTCCCACCTCCACCTGGGAGGAGCAGCACCTGGATGATTAGTGGTAACAAGGCCAGGCTGTGTGGCATAGAGTAGCCAGTATTAAATCAGTCAGATCTGACGTTTTATTGAATCCAAAAGAAGTCGCAGTCATAATGTTGCTAAGAAAAGGTAAAAAAAATATAATTTCATCCACTGAAATCTGGGCAAAATTAATTCCAAGATAAGTACCATCATCCAGAAGCAGCTGACTGGGATTGTCTTTACGTCTTACAGTGTTACTTTCAGATACAATATGTTTTTGGGACACAGACGCCGGTACAGGAGTGAGAAAGCAACTACATCGCCGTTGCATTTTTGTAAAAAAATGTTGTACAAATTTATGCATTGAATTTCTCAGAGAACAAACAGAAGCTGACAGTACAATTGATTAAAAATGCATTACTTCCTGCATCTATGCTCAACATGTGCAAAAATATCAATTTTTGTATATTTTTTCTAATTATCATACCCCACAGTCAGTATGCCAAAGGGCCTCTGAGGAATAGAAATGAACAGGAGCCAAGAACTGTTTACCAGCAGATGAAATGTCATTTATGAATTTGTACAGTACGCATAGAGGTGTAAAAACCACATTCGTAGTGGTTGCTTTACACAGCTGTAGGAGTAGAATTTGATGCCTCTGTTTTAATTTTACCACCATGTAGCAGGAAGAAGATGCAATAGAACATGCTGTACCTACTCCTGGGATAGTTCTTTATTAATGCACTGGTTGAGTTTTCAACTTTCTTTTTTTGTGATGAATTAACTAAATTCACTACTTTGCTACTCAGGCTTGCATACTGCAATCATTTTGTTGTAATAATCCTGGTTTCTCCCAGAAGCATCTATCGATATAAACTTGCAGCTTTCTCTCAAGGCTATGTTCTGAAACGCATGTAGTCAAGTGCCTCAGCTACAAACACAAATAATTTTTCAGCCTTTAAAATGAATGAATGCACTGTTAGAAAACTCGAACTTATTATAAAATATATGTCTGGTTTGTGTAAAATAAACGAGAAAAACATTTAGCTAACTTATTGTTATACTCTTAATAAATAAAATAATAATAATTTGATAACTCATTTTTGCCTTCATTTATGCTAATAATAAAAAAAACACATGTTTTATGAATGGTGTATGCATTGGCTCCTGCAGGGTAAGTCACATATTTATATTTACTAATGAATGCCCTGGGACAATAAATTATATGGCAATTCAAAATGTTCGCTAGATACGTAAAGACACACAACCCTTGGTTCCTGGGACCTAATTCTGGACTGAGGTACCTTCTCTATGGAGTCTGCATGTTCTCTCTGGGTTCATATTGATTTTTAATAGATGCTCATGCTTCTTAAATACTGGTTAATTCGCATCTCCAATGACAAATGTGTGGCATGTCTTGACTGGGGTCCAGCCCATGGTCCTACCTTGCCCTGTATGCTTCTGGGACAGGCTCCAGATTGTCCCATCTCTGGCCAGAAATGCATGCCTTTCTGATAATAAGAATATAACAAAGGCTACCAGGGAGAGGAGACCAGTCATCTCATCTGGCCCACTTGGTGGTCAGTAGCTAATTGTTCCCAGGATCCCATTCAGCTGTTTCTTGTGGGACTCATCATCAACTACACGGCTGAGTAGCTTGTTCCATACTCCCACAACCCTTTGAATACTGAAGTGCACCCTGTTCTCCATTTTTAATACACTTCCAATTACTTCTAAAATAATTTTAGATATATTAATTAGGTCACTTGAAAATCTCTGATCTTATTTGAGTTAACTTTCCTTAGGGAAGATTTAATTATCTCAGGGCCCCCCTTGCTGAATAACCCCTTTAAAACAAAATCAAATTTTAAAAATAGACTGCAATACTTTTGGGTCAATAAATGGCTCATTCAGTGCTTTGTCTCTCTTGACAGGCTGAAATTAAACTTGAAATAATCAATAAAAGGCAGATCAAACACCTTACTATAAAAGGGTATTTCTGGGACCAGTCATCTTTCAAAATTAATCCACATGTTTTCTGAAGGAATTGCATATAGAAGACAAGGCAAAACAATTACATTTATATCAAGCCATGTCTTCTCTAACAGGAGACCGCTGCTCGCAGCTGTAGAGACAAACAGAACTCTTATTTTCTATTACTATTTCTATTATACTATTTCTTTCCTTCATGCCCCCCTCTGCCCAAGATCGGGTTCAAACTGGATCAGCAGCACCAGACACTTCCACATTAAGCTGACTTTGATTATGGGGAGGAAACAAACACACTGATACTGACACAATCACTGGGCACTCCATGCAAACTCAATTAATCACATACTGTACTGTAGGCCTTTTCCCTTCTTCCTGTTGGTACTCAGTGATTGCACCTCTTGAGTGCCGCACAATTTGGATTTAGTTTTGAACAAAACTTTCAGTATCATATGTCCGTATGTGTGGTTTCCGTCTTCACAACTCTGAGGCCCATTGCCCAGGATTTAAATGAGCCACATGTTAAAATCAAACTGCCCAACTACAGTAGTTACTTTTTTAACATTCTTTCTTTCATAACGTTTTTATGTTTTCCTCAGTGAATATTATTGCTGTGTTCCAATAAGGTTGCAGTGCAAGTCAGACTGGCAGAGAGCTGTCAAATAAATTAAACTACAAATGATATATTTTGAGCCCAAAAAACACTTGTATGTGAAAAAAAAGTATGTCAAAAGTAAACTAAACAAAATTATTTTGGAATAGTAATAGACTACTCAAAGCTCGTTCTACAACTACGAGTGTCAATCTGTATAAACCGTCAGCATTTGCACACAGTAACACTGAGCTCCTTTCCTTTTTGATTTTATGTCCTGGTATTTGCCCTAGAGTTTGTATGCTTGGGTTTTTTCCAGGATCCACAACCTCTTTGGCTTTATATAGGTGGGAAGATATGATGCCTTCATCGTGAATTAATTTAATCAGTTTCTTCAGGAACAATCCTGTCTCTTCAGTGGTGCATTCAAAGCTTCACCAAAGGTTCTTTTATTCACTGTACCATGATGTATACAAAATCACCTCTGCCACTGCATTTAAATTCAGTTTCATGGGTTTCACCAGTGTGTTGGCTGTAGATTGTGGTTCAATTCCACAGATGTCTCTTTAATGGACACAACTCCCTTTACAATATTTTTTCAGATAAATCCAAAATCTGTTAACTCAAGTACATGATTCTCTCTCATTCTCTCCCTAGCGTTGTCGGCACGCCCGTCTCCATTTGGTGGTTTGAACCAAATCTTTGAGCTGGCGTTGCCATTAAATGCGACCAAGAAATACTCCAACCTGCGCGTCGCTCCGCCTGCCATCGGAGTGGGGGGGGGAGGGGGAGAACAAAGTGTAGCCAATTCATAGAGGGGGATTATTAGGAGGCATAGGAAATTTGGCCAGGCCGGGGTTACACCCCTACTCTTTTCAAGAAACACCCAGGGATTTTTAATGGCCATAGAGAGTCAGGACCTCGGTTTTACATCTCATCCAAAAGACAGCGCTTGTTTACAGTATAGTGTCCCCATCACTATACTGGGGCATTAGGACCCACATGGACCACAGGGTGAGCGCCCCCTGCTGGCCTCACTAACACCTCTTCCAGCAGCAACCGTAGTTTTTGCCAGGAGGTCTCCCATCCAGGTAATAATAATAATATAATAATAAACTTTATTTTATATAGCGCCTTTAAAGGTGGCTTCTCAAAGCCACCAGGATCTTCTCACTGACCACTGACCAGGATCACACCTGCTTATGTTCAGTGGGCTGCCAATTGTACGTTGCAGGGTGACACGGCTGCTGGCAAGTCAAGTACATGATTAAATGGATAAAGTGCCTCCCTCTAGTGGTTCCTTCACAGTATTTCACACTGTACTTTAAATCTGACTCCAAACATGGGGGATTAGCATTGTGGTAGAAGTCCTCCAAACAAGATGGATCAGTTAGGAAGGGGCCTCACTCATGAAGGCTTCTAATGGAATGGTCAATTTAGATTAACCAACCAACCTAAAACCATGTCTTGGTGGGAGAAAACTGGTGCACTCTTAGTAAACCCATTGAATACAGGGAAAAGACATTGCAATCGTCACAAAAAAGTTAGAATAGCCCTCTCTTGAGCCTGTTGACAACTCATCCAACCACTGTGCTTCAGTCTCTTTATTGACCTCTTTGGCCTCAATTACAGAAGAAAGGACTGTCTAACGACTGGGCTGGTAAGACAGAACACTGTGTTCACCTCTGTTATTTGTAAGGGAATTGATTTTGCTGAATTAAAACATGAAAATTAAATTATAAAGAAGGAACACTGCTAGTCTGAGTTCATGCACTGCAACCTTATGGAAAGAGAACTATAATATTTAAACTGAGGAAACTGAAAAAAAAACATACTGTATATAGGATTGGAAGGTGAAAGAGAGAATGTTAAAGAAAGTAACTTAGGCCTCCATAATACTAAAACAACATTTTTGCTGTTGCAACACTTTGCTGTACAAAACACACACTTAGGTTTCTTTCTTCCATGACTGTGAGAAAGGTTTTAAATGTCAGGAGATCACTTAGTCCATGTTGCTCAGTTACTAATTATTCCCAAAACCTTTTTACAGCCTTCATAAAATGTGTCATATCTAGTGCAGATATCCTGTCATATCCAAGCTCACTTTCTGCTTCTCTTTTTTAAATGATGTGGTATGTTACACTTCATGTGCCTTTTTACAGCAAGTCAGATTCCCCAGATGACAAGTCAGTAAGAGAAGATGTGAAATAAATGTACTTAGGTATAACTTAAACATTACTATGTTTAAGTTACTTCTTATCAGCATCTTAAACTAAACAATAGCTGCCTAACCAGGAATAAACAATTCTTTGTTGTATTATTTAATGTGAAGAAAGTCGTTTTCTTACTTTCATGCATTTTTATTGGTGCTGAAAAATACAGGGTTAGTCAAAATCTTGTCGACAAGTATACACGCCAATTATTTTACTTTAGTTTTGTTTTCTCCTCCACAGATGGCGAAGGATTGTAAGATAACTGTTAGAAACTTTGACAGTTTAATACTTAGCAATTACATGGGTTACTGTGACAAAAAGGGTTTCAAACGAAAGCATAAATATCAAAGTTGTCGACAGCATTTTGACTAACCCTGTATTTGAATGGTTTGTAAATTATTCTTAAAGAAAGCAGTAGCATTGCATGGTGCTGCACAGCAATTCATTTTTAAGACATTTGGACTGAATTCTCCTTATATTTTGAAGTCATTGTCATGAGCAAATGATTTCTGTGGTTAGAAGTGCTCTGTGCTGAATCAGCTCTATGAAGATTTAGCTCTGAAGGAAATGCGGCTGCGTTCCATGAGCTGAAACTGTCACTGCTTATATTTCCTGTGTAGGGAGTCTGAGAAATTGATTTCTGCTTCATTACTGTTGCAGAGGCTCATAAGTATTCTTCCACAGCAGTCCCATTGCCAATATGAAACAAAAAATCCTCACACTTAGGTCCATACACCAATGACAGTTATGCCTTCAGCTCATATGTTTTCTAAATTGCAACCTTAAATCTGCACAAATGTATTTAACCAGTGTACTTATGCTCCCTCTTACAGTTACAGGACTAAGACTAATCAGAATGTGAAAATCACAAGACATGATCAAAGCTTCTAAATGCTTTTCTGAATGCCATTAAACCCTTAAACTCCCTTCTGGCTGGAACGTACCACAGTAACACACTTACAGGTGCTTGGGATGTAACAGGAATAATCACCTTTTACACCACATTCTTTGCACATACAGTATACAGTAAATCTCTTCCTTTAACCTCTTCTGTATTTGTTTGGAGTCTGAATTATTTTTTTTTTGCATCACTTTAATGAGATTTTAATGAACATGAGGAGCGGGGAGCTGTTCTTTAATTTTCATTCTATCTCCTATTGAAATTAATTGTGATCAATTATTCCTAATTAACTGGTATTTTAGAACTGCTAACGCATCAACATTTTTGCACCACTGAGCAGAGACTTGTATTGTTATTTCACATTCTAATGATCCACCATACAGCATTGATTATTCCTATTTCAACATACTGCCACACGGGAGGTTCTAGCAGGTTTAATATTGCATTCTGTACAGTATATACAACTGCAGGAAAAAGGACATTAGCTTTTACTGAAATCCCACTAAAGCATTAATCAGGAAACCAGAGAGCAGACTAAGAAATAAATGTAGTGTAACTAAATATATCAGCAACATCAACAATGATTTAATTTTAAAAAATCATTTTACAAAAAAATTTCCAGTATCATCCAAAAGCTACACTTTCAATTTAAAGTTCCCAATGCTCCCAGACTGACCTCGACAGGCTCTAACCCTAAACCTAACTCAATATAATACATTACGAATGTGAAATGCAATACATTGTGTTTTAGATGGAAATGTCTTTTTTAAATCTTTCTCCCTCAACTGACTTGAATTGTTGTCCAATAATTACATAGTGCTGTAGCCTGTCACCTTCAAGTGACTTTATGGTGTGTGGCCTCCGCCAGCTGTGAAAGAACAATCATTAACCGAGAAGCAGAAAAAAACAAAAGCCAGTGAAGAATGAAATCAACACAGAGCACCTTGCAGGATTCACTCCCTTCCAGTGATGTTTTGCGCAGGGGAGTAGAGGACAGTGCCATCACCACGCTGCAACTGGCTCGTACAACCTGTACGTCGGTCGTTCGTTACACTATAAAGAAATAAGCAAAAATGAATTTCTTTTAGCAGCAATTACAGCTGTGCATCTTTTAGGTTAAATCTGAAACCATTCTTTTTGCAAACTTCCAAACTCTGTCAAGTTGACTGGACAACAATTTTAAGTCTGTCCACAGATTTTCAATTGGATTTACTAGTTTGCTCAAGAACTTTCACTTTCTTATTCTGAAACTAATCCAGTCTAGTTGTGGCTTGGTTTTTAGATTATTGAGCTATTGCAAAATAAGTTTTCATCCCAATTTTTTTTATCTTCAGCAGACTGAAGCAGGTTTTCCTTTGTTTGTACGGTACTTTCCCCTCAGCCTTAATAGGCTTCACAAGCCCCCCAGATCACAAGCCCAATAACATAATGCTGCTGCAAAGATGCTAGACAGTATGGATGGTGTTATTTGGGTGATGCACTATGTTGGGCTTCCACTAGACAGACCACTATGCATTTAGACCTAAAAGTTCCAACTTTGCCTTGCCTGTGGCATCCCTCACCAATTTGCTGCTTGGCTGCTCATTTCAGGTGGACCAAACTGGGTCTAGCAGGCATATTACCCTACAACTCACAACTGGCAACCCACTGAAGCTCAGCAGGTATGAGCCTGGTCAGTACCTGGATGTGAGACCTCTTAGGAAAAACTAAGGTTGCTGCTGGAAGAGGAGTTGGGAGGGCCAGTAGGAGGCGTTCACTCTGTAGTCTATGCAGGTCCTACTAACCAAGTATAGTGACAGGGACACTATACTCTGAAAAGGTGCTTCCTTTGATGAACATGGTCCTGACTCTCTGTGGTCATTAAAAATCCCAGGGCGTTTCTCGAAAAGAGTAGGGCTGTAACCCTGGTCTCCTGGCCTAATTTCCTATTGGCCTTTACCAATCATGGTCTCCTAATAATCCCCATCTATGAATTGGCTTCATTACTCTGTCCTCCTCTTCACTAACAGCTGATGTGTGGTGAGCGTTCTGGTGCACTATGGCTGCTGTGGCATCATCCAGGTGGATTGTGGATGATATTTTATTATATTATTATCATAAGGTGGTGTCTGTGTGCCAAGAAACACCTTCCACTTCTTTATGATTGACCTCAATGTGCTCAAAGGAATATTCAGTGCTTTTGATTTTTTTATTTCCCCTCTCCTGATCTGTACCTTAATACAACCTTGTCCCTAAGTTGTTTTGAAAGCTCCTTGGTCTCCACGGTTGAGTCTTTGCTTGAGGTTCACTAACTTGACTGAGGGGCCTTACAGAGACAGATGTATTTCTTCTGAAATCATGTGAACAACTAATATTGCATCTGCAGACCCAGGCCATTCAACCAATTGTGTGACTTTTGTTCACCTAAACTAATTTAGATTTACTAAAAAAAGTGAGGTTATTAAACATATTTTAAGTTTTTGATTTTTCATTGCAGGTTTTCCTATTAATCTACTTTCAACCATTAATGTGTATGAGCAATCAGGTTCTGATTAAAAGTATTTAATTTGTAATTAAAGACATAATTTGTAAATCGACAAAATCAAACATAATTTGAATAGGGTGAATACTTCTGCAAGGCGCTGTCAATTTAAATAGTATTAACCAGTCTTACTATTTTAATCACTGACAACAATTCAGAGAAGCATAAAACATTTCTGGAAGCATAAAATAACAGGAAGAAAATTAACAACAAAGAGAAAGAACAAAAACAGCATTTCTGTACTTTTATTTGTAAGGCACTAAGTGAGCACTATTCTCAGTTTCATTTCACATCTGCCGGGCTGGAAGAACCTTTCCTTTGCAGACTCCAAATCCCACCCTGTATCCTTCACCCTGGCAGTAGCCTGTAACAGAGAAAAGTGCAATGTTAAATTGTAAAGTGTTTCAAACATGCCCCATAATATCTGTAAAGATAAAAGACAATACTACTATTCACCCCTTTCAACGATGTCCCATTTTGTTGAATTCCAAAAGTTTGTACACATTTTAAATGTAAATGCATTTACATCATTTGTAATCTGTCAAAATGGGACATTATTGGAAGGAATACATAGGTTTTATGACACTGGAAAACATTATTGCTAAAATAAAGTGAATATTTAAATAGTGAAGACAAAAAATAAACACTTAAATGTTTTTTTTTTATGATCTCATCTGATTAGTATAACAAAGAAATTCACAGTTGTCTCAGGAGCTATTCCTTCTACTTATTGAAGTAATATCAGCTGTCATTATGCGTCTTCCCCTACAAAGGATCCTGAATTTGGTACACTGATGTATCTGTGTGGTGCTTTGCTAGCTCAGTGAGCACTACAGACACCACATGTCTCTGACAGCCCACGTCAGACCCACATATCGCTTCTGATTGTAACAGATGGACAATGGGTTGGTATTTCTTTAAAATGCACAAACATTCTGCTACTTGCTTGCGCAGATGCTTTGAACTGCTAGATCATGGCTTCTCTTAAAAAGAGGCTTTGCACAACTACAACAGGCCCAGGGATCTACTTTAATAGATCCACATAGCAAAAAAAAAACAAAAATGTGACCTCATTTTAAAAATTGGGTTAGGCAATTTTTCAGTATTTTTAATGGTAGAATAACATACAGTAGGAACAAGTAAAGGTTTATTCCATGCTGAAAAGAATAGAAAAGAGACACAACTTTTCTTCTTCAGGTGTTAAGGCTCTACATGCTTCCTTTCAGCATGGAATACACCTTTACTTGTTTCTTTGCAGGCTATGAATGCTAAAGCAGCTACCTTCTTGAACTTAATATACAGTAGGCCTGGAAGTGAACTGAGTTGAAAAGCCTGTTCATTCTGAAAGACTGTTCACATAGATGCTGTGTCTGGCAAGGTAGCAGGGTAAAGAGGGTCCACTTGCTGATGAGACAAACCTGTGAGAAAAACTTCATCTCCATCTTGCAGAAACGTACGAGTCTCCCCATTCCCAAGACTAATCTCTTTCGTTCCCTTCCATGACAACTCTAACATTGAGCCAAAACTTTCAGGCTCCTGGTAAAGAAACAACAACATGTTTAGTGATATATTGAGAACACTAAAAAATTAACTGCTTCATCACCTTCACCAATCACACTTTCATGACATCCAACTCAGAAACCTCTTAAACCCTCTTGAAAATAATTTATTATCACGGTAGGGCTTGGCTACTAATCTCTATGAGCTTTAAGAGAGGGACATCTCAGGACTTTAATGGCACACAATGAATGGGATGAGATTACTGATCGTCATGTTCCTCCTATATCAAACGTCTTGCAGAATCCAAAGCATAAAGAAAATATAAGAAGAGGGACAAACAATTACACACTGTAAGCTTACATATAAAATCACAAACACTAGCAGAAAAAGACGGAGAAGGAGGAGCTTTACCATGCTGTTGAATAAGTGCAACGTCTTCAGATACTCACTGGCCCACTGATAGTCCCTGACGCCAGCAGATCACCTGGCCGCAGGTTGCAGCCATTCACAGTGTGGTGGCAGAGTTGTTGTATCATTGTCCAGTACATGTACTGAAGAGAGACAAGAGACGCCAACAGGAGAGTCTCATCAGTCAATGTCACTTTAAAATGAACTCCTTAATCTCTGCAATCTTCTTTTAGAGATGTGTTTTGCTTCTCTGCACTTGCCCTTGAAGTGGATACCAGATCTTCTAGATAAGCACAACCTTTAAGTGGAGAAATCAGATCAATGCGTCCCATGATTTAGAATAAGGTCCCACTGTAACACTGTCTTACTCCTGTGAATATTGACATGAATCCAAATGATGCTTTGTTTTTCTGTTTTATCTCTTCAAGATTTAGTATATGTACAGCACAAATGAAATAGGTTTTGTACATTATTTTATATAATTCTCACCTTAAAATTGGACTTGATTATTGGAGCAGCTTCTTCCATTGCTTCTCCTAGTGAGTAAATTACATATTTATCTTTTAGTGACTTTTAGGGTGATTTTTAATAAAGTAAAATAAAGTATCTCTCTTTTCTAAAATTATTGTTACCAAACCTGTCTGTTATCCCTTTTATACTAAACAGAAAGACACTGGAAGCACACTTTGCACAATAACATTCTATTACAATGTAAGCACAACAAATTGAGAGCTTTAAACACAACACCTGCTATGACACAGATGTTTCTACTGTGATTTAAATATTTTTTATCGTTGTTTGAAAACTATTAATGTCCCCTTAGCTTCCTCAGTCCGTAATACATAATGTCAAGGTCCTTGATGCATGTTTGCAGAATATTGCACATATGGGTGTGTGAAACTAAAATATAATGACCCACACTTATAACACTTTAATTGCCCTGTATAGTATATATTTGATAGGGTTGGTTTCAGTTGGCTCAAACGGTTCTTCTCTGCACTTGATTAGCAAGTCTAGATTTCTAGTACCTTTCACAGAGACAAAGAGATGAATGTCAAAAGTGTAGGGATCCTCATGGCACAGATAGGGCAGTGGCTTTGGGTCCTGAAACAGAAAACACAACAGCTGAAGGACAGCTGGGGATATCAGTGCAGACATCCACAGAAACCACCAGCACTCTGGGTTTTAAAGACAGCATGACTCTCATGAGAAACATCACGTCATCATAACAGGATATTACTGTCACAGTTAATTTCTGAAAGCAACCGCAGAAGCTTCATAAAAAGTAAACATGCAGTTTTGATAAGATTCTTGGGTTTATCCTGTGACCAGTGGACTTTTTGCTTAATTCCATCACAAGCAATGGATTTTTCAATTACTTTTTAGTTCTGTAAAAAGTCATAAGAATGTACGAATACTGCTTCTGATATCATATCTTTTATCCTTGTTTGCAAGATGGATGATTTTTTTTAAATATGACAAAACAGAATATGTTTTATTCATCGAATGAGGTTAGTTTTATCAACTATAAGGATTTGTTGAGGGCTAGGAGAAGGTCAAATATGTCTTAAAGATATTAAGCCATAAAATCTTAAGGAGGTGTACTTTTTCACCACACTGCAGAACTGGATACTCTTCACCCTGTGCCCCTTAGTGTGTTTGCATTACTGTGTCCAGATTAAATCCATACTTTAACACATCTGCCAATTGCAAATCCCAAACCCTCTGGAAGTCAAGAAGATGGGAAACCCTCTGATAAACAGAAACCCACGATCAGGTATTAATTTCTAACCTGTAATTGACAGATTAGCTGATGGTTCAAATTCAGACCTAAGTCAGTTAAATATCAAAACCATTCTGTGCAACAGATCTGCATAGAAGGTACTTTATTTTTTTACTTAAGGTAATGAAATACATGCATGATATGGCAGAAATCTGCATGTGTATATACTGTACAAGTTTAACCAGCATGCAGGCTACAAAGGAACTAGTAAAGATTAATTCCATAGTGAAAAGTGTCGAATGTGCAGTACAGGTGTCCTGAATAAATATGTTTACTAGCTGTTTTTGTTAAGGTTTTCATTGAAATGTAACACTAGTCCTATTTCACCTGAACTGGATTCGGCAGAATGAAGGGCAGCAGAGCATCCATTGGGACAACCCAGGGCGAGATGGATGTTCCAAAGCTCTTTCCCAGGAAAGGTCCAAGGGGGACATATTCCCATGCCTGGATATCCCGAGCTGAAACACAGCACATTCCACACTGCATGCTACTACAACTTTTTGCTGAAGTTTCATTAGTGAAACAATAGTGCTTGACCCGTAAAAATATTTCATGCCATGAAATATTTTCATGACCAGAGCATTCAGACCATCATCTGAATCCTACACAATGGCTAACGAAATTGGAAGATGACAATATTTCCCTGAAGCAACTGTTTAATTCCTATTTATATTTAAAAACACAAACACTCCAAGCAAGAGAGATGAATTTCTTTTTTTATCCAAGTCCCATTTCTGATGAACAAGTTGGTTTTATCTTTGTCTTGAAACACAGACAACCGTATTTCTCCATGAAGTGTTTTACTGAAATGGGACAGTGATCGTTCCAACATTATGATATTTTCTTTCCAACTGAGTAAAATGAAATTGTTTTTTCAAACTGAAAAAAAAGAACAGAAAGGGTTCCCACCAGGCATCCAGTTTGTACAGGATTGTAATGCAATGTGTACTGACAGCTGGCTGTTCCTGCCTGAACTGACAAATGTATATTAAAAGAAGATGTCCATTCTTTTCATAGGAGAGGAAATTTCTAAAGAAAATGCAATTGCAAATCTGAATTAAAATAACATTAAAAGGAGCCTCCATTTTCTAACTGCTTTATCCAATATGGGATCAAGGGGGAGCCAGAGCCTATCCTGTAGTGCAAGACAGGACAGATCCATCGCAGTGCAGACGCAGACGCAGACGCAGACGCAGACGCAGAAATACACTCACGCTCACACCAGGGCCAATTTTCCCAGAAGTCAATTAACCTACCAGTATGTCTTTGGAAACCAGACACCTCGACGAAAACCACACTAACACAGGGAGAACATATAAACTCCTCGCAGACAGCACCCCAGGAATTGAACCCAGTGCAGCAGCTGGGAGGCAGCAATGATAATCACTGCTCCACCATGCTGCTGAAAGAAACAGTGGTGTTCTGTAATAAAACCCAATAAGAAAAAGGCCACAATGTCTCCCTCTATTTACACCAATTTCCTTTTCAGAGATTAAACTCATACAAAAATACCTCTTGCTCCGACTACCCTCTCAGGATTCTGGCTAGTAAAGCCATCTTGAAGTAGTTAGTTGTTATTTTTACATTTGAGTTGATTTTATGGGTCCAGAATGATGTTTTCTTGAACATAAAAGATGTCAAGCTTCCAAAATGAAGGCTATTTGAGAACATTTAAACATCCATATTGTTATTTGGAAATAGTGGTTGTTGTATCTAACAGGGATGCATGATAGGTGGGATGAAAAATGAGATAAACAGCCTTGTGCAGAAATTAACATAATAATAGAGCCTTAGCCAAACAAGATAAAATGCTGCTGTACTCAGCCTCTGCTGAACTGGAGAAAAAACACATAAAAAAAATTTAGTGCTGATAAAACCTACAGAAAAAAATAATACTCAAAATAAAATAGTAACTCATATAAATGACAGAGGTTCTTACAAAATAAATGAACCCCGTCTCCAGTAATTGAATGTTTGCATTAAGCCAGAATATAAAAATAAAATAAATATATACATAGAAATAGAACAATTTGATACTGGGTTGTATTTATTTATGACATTTTTGTTGTGAAATATACACTATAACACATATAAGTAATACTTTCAAAAAGGAAAATATAACCAAAGGGTTTATAAAGTGAAAAGACACTGGAAATATAGTCTGTCTGATATACGATATCAAGGGTATAATAGTCTGGCAAGCAGGGAATTTAGAAATAACACTTACATTACATTCCACATGCTCATTACTGGCTATCTGTACTGATGTTATATTTAAATTTCCTCCTTCTGTGTTTCAAATATACTTAATTTTTATAAAATATGCTGCTTTCAGGTTGCAGAATGCCTTACCACTCCAGTCGTTCATAAGGACCATCCCAAATATGTGTTCATGGGCTTTGTCAATGGGGATTGACTCTCCTAGCTTGTTACCTGGGCCTACGAAAAAGGCCTAAAAGAAAACAGAGTTGAGAATTAACTAGAGAAGAACTGAAAGCACATTTGAAGGCTACTTCCATCCTACTAAGACTGCAGTGAAATGGCCAAATCTGTATGGTACAGTATCAGTTTGTGTTAAAAGACACAGTTTGCTGTGCAGGGTATGCCCTGGTGTTGACATACTGTAGACAGTATTGCTGCCATGAACTGTATAATGCTGAAATCTGAGTGGTGATGAAACCTGCCTAGCTTAAATTCAATCAGATCATTTGGATACGAAGACAGAAGCAGTTTTAATATTCAGAAGAGAATGTTAGTTATATGAAACCTATACCACAATATATAAATGATATATTTTAATTAAAACTTTTTAAAAATGTTAATACAGACTTTAACAAATAATCTTTTTTCTCCATTTCTCTTAAGGCTCATGTCTTCATAATAAAATGCATGTTCTTCTTTGCTTTAATTTTTTAATTCTAGAACTGGACTCCCTCCTGCCTAGAATTATATGATAAATTCCATCTTATAAATACAAAATGCATATGGAAAGAATAGTAACCATGCCACTCTACACTGCAAAACACCAGCAATGTAGGCTAGATTGCCTACCCCATCTAAGAAAGGTTGGCATTGTCAAATTTCTACTTTCTTTCTATGTCTTTGTTCTGCAATCTTTAGTATAACCCTGACATTCCTATATCTTAGAATGCACTTGATGAAGTCTGGCCTTGGCATTTATAACACATAACATACTGTATACATTCCGAGATCTAATATAGAGATCTGTGGTACCTATTAGCTAATGTAGTATTATGTAGTATAATGTAGTATTATCCATAATTGCACAGTTAATGAAGACTTGGTGTTCAACAGAAAGACTTACAAAATCCCAGGAGACACGACATACCCATTCCCCAAATACAAGCGTTTTAAAGGGGAATCCTCTTTCTCTTTTGCACACTGGAGAGATAAAGGAATTCACATTCTTAAAGATTTTTTTAATGAAGATGATCTTTGCTCATTCAAGGTCTAGAAAATGCAATACTAGCTTCCCGACTCCTCTTTCTTTTTCTACTTGTGTCTGCATTCTGCAATATGTGCCTATGGTGCCACCTAGGGGTGACACCACTGTGCATTTTGCTTGACCTCATTGGAATAACGAGAATTGGCAGTTTCCTATGAACCCTTAGGAGTGGTTGTTATATGGTCCCATGTCCTAGGACAATGTTGAGAACGACAATGTTGACAATGTTAATTCAATAGAACTCTCAGCTGGTAGACTCCATGCTCTTGGAGGCCTGGAGTGCTGTTGCTGAGACAAAGTCTGGGTGTGTGGGGGCTCCATTGTAACTGTTTGTATGTTGGGGTTCACCGCACCCCCTTAGAGAGGCATAATATTGAGGAGGATTAGGGCTGTTGGGTCTGGGGTTCTGTGTAACATGGGAGAAATCTTAAAAATAATACATTTTGGTCACTTAAATGAGTCAGGTCTAGCTGTTCATGATGCCTACCAAGTTCTGTTTCAATTCTGTCAGTGGAACGTTACCGATTGGGTTTTGGTCCTTGTAGCTATCTTTGTAGAAGCAGGAATGACAGTGCATCACATATTAATAGTGTGGAATAATTCCATCAATCAATTTTCTAACCGTTAATGGGGAACAGCAATGCTTATATTTTAGGGTTAGAAAGAATCAGCATTTATAAGTGCATTTTAAACTACATTGAAAGTAAAATGTACACAGCAATCTGTAATGTGCAGCACCATATTCTGTAATTCAGAATAACAACTTCCAGTGAGGTGAAGGAGCCCTATTACACTATACACACGCAGGCTAGTGAATACATCACTTTTAATCTGAAATATTGCTCTTGACTTCAAGACGGTTTTGCTGATAAATGGAACTTGTTGAATCTGCATGAAGACCCAATCTGCCAATATGATTGCCTTGGATTTTTTCTGTACAGGAAAAGTGTACAGGAAGCCGCCTAGCACTACAACTCTGGAACTCATTGCCTGCCAATCTGAGAAGTGTGTCTGAAGACTAAAAACGTCTGTGTTTAGTCAGGCTTTTAATTAGTATGTGCCTTTTCACTTTATTCCATGTTTATTATTTTTATCTTTGTTTCTATTTGCTGTTCTGTTTTACCCTGTAAAGTGCCCCAAACATTGTTGGTGTACATCTACCCTGAAATAAATCTTTGTATCCTTGTACAGAAGATATGAAACACTTGGAGTAGCACACTTATTTTGTTCAGCATCCTTGTGTTTTTTCATATCAGAACATATCAGAATATGCTGACAAATATCACTCCAACTGCCTTGAGCTAATGAACAGTGCCCTCCATATGTCTGACATATTATTTGATTTGTCAGCACCTGAAGCATCTTTCTTTAAAATCTTGAATTGTTTTCCAAGGTCTTCATTGAAAGGGCACGCACGCTCATATGTTTGAAAATATCTGCAGTGCCGATGACAAGGTTTTCAATGTCTCTGTGTAGCACAGTAAGCATGTGGTATTTAGTGCACTCATCTTTCCAGGATATAAAATAAATCCAGTGTTTATTTTGAGAACAAATAAATGTAATTTCTAAATAGCATTACATAACATAGCTTCTACTAACCCATCTACATCATATATGTTTTAATTTGGATCCTTAGCCACTTGTCAAAATCAAGTTATGTTTAATTGTGAATTGCAATTTGCCAGTTTTAACTGGCCAATTGCATTAGTTGCAATTTTAATTGCAATATTTCAGTTTTGACAGCTATGGTTTGGCTTAAATATAAGACTGTCCTGCTAAAAACAGGATGTACAGTCACATTACTTTCACAGGAACCTCATTTTCACACATTTTCATCCGGTTTGTATTACATTTATATAAATATACAGTTACTTGGCCAAACAGTTTTTGAGCAGGAGCAGTTTGCTGATGGACCATGTAACCAAAAACACGTTTTGACCCGTTGCTGGCTTAGAAATTGTAGAAAGTTTTCAGAGACAAACATTTCAATTCAATTGGTGCAAAGCTCCATAAGTAAGATTTTTTAATGGTTTTAAAATATGCCCTTTGATTAACAAAGGACATAAATGTTTGTCTCATATTTAATAGCTTATCTGAGCTTCCTCACAATCATTATCTGCCTGCATTACGTGAAAGTCTAACAATGTTGTGGACACAATCCAGTTAAGAAATAGAAACAGCGTTTAAATTCCCCCAGTGTTAGTGTATATTGTATGATGTATTTTTTGTACTATTGTGTAACAGTCAAATTGCACTATGTGTATATCCTGTGTACACTGCCTCTGTTCTGCTTTTTCTGTTTTGGTGTTCACTGTCTTGTCTGCTAGTATTATTATCAGTAATGTGCACTATGTGTATCCTGTCTACAATGCCTTTATCAGTGTCTTGTCTATAATTGCACTGTGGACCGGGAGGAATGATATTTCGTTCCACTGTATACTTGTTTATCGCTGGAACTTGAACTTGAAAATCAAGCTACCAGCAAATTATTTTACTCCTCTGTCTGTGTTGACAAAGAAGGAAGTCTGCCCCTGAAAACAGAATGCACAGAAACATATTTTGACATATTTTTATAGAAGGCTCTTCAAAAAAATAAATGTTTATGAGGAGGAATCCACATTACAGGTTATATATTATACTATTTTACAATATTCAAGGTCAGAACCATGAATCAGGGAATCATAGACCACTGATTCAATACAAAGAAACTGGACCTTAATGTTGAAAACTATCTAATAGGCAAGATGCAAGTAAATAATGAATCAGTAAGTCAGTTTCAGAGCTATTAGAAACAGGAACTTACCATTTCTAATTCAATATCAAGCTGTTTGGACTGACCAAACACAGGTGGTTTTGCTGCAGTTTGAAGGAAGAAAGAGAAAAGAATAGAATATTGGCAGGTTAGTATAAAAGTAGATACTTTGTAAAGAAATTCTAGTAAATGGTGCCTTGTACTCATCCCCTTCCTATGGTGTCACATTTTTATTTAAAGCTTAAAGCTCAAACTCAAGACTTCTAAAAGTAAAATAAATTGCAGTAAATGTCAAAGAGAATTAAAAAGAAAAAAATATAAAAAAGTACATTGATTAAATAATTATTCACATTTGTTAACTCAGTATTTGGTGGAAGCATCTTTGGCAGCAATTACAGTCTTTTCGGATAAGTCTCTATCACCTTTGCTCACTGGCTTGGTACAATTGTTTCCCATTCATTTTTGAATCATTCTCCTAATCTGTGCTTGTCAATAATGTTACCCCTGATGTGCTTTGAAAGCTGCTTAATCCTTAAGGTTGACTTCAGGTCAGCTTTGAACACCATTATTTCAGAGAAACTAGTCAAGAAACTCAGTGCACTGGGTCTTGACACCACATGCTGAAACTGGATTCTGGACCCCAGGCTGTCAGGCTTGGAAACCACACCTCTGGCACACTTACTCTGAACACTGGGGTCCCCCAGGGTTGTGTGCTTAGTTTAATGCTTTACTCCCTCTACACCCACGACTGTAAAGCCACACATAACACCAACTCCATCATCACGTTTGTCGATGACACCACAGTTGTAGGTCTGATCACAGACAATGATGAGAGAGCCTACAGGGAAGTCAATCTCCTTACAACGTGGTGTGAAGACAACAACCTCACCCTCAACGTCAGCAAAACCAAGGAGCTGATTGTTGATTTCAGAAAACTGTAAAATGGTCATGCCCTTATCCACATCAACAGGACATCAAGTGGAAACGGTTAGTAACTTAAAATTATTTGGCGTCCATATCACCAAGGACCTCACATGGTCTCTCAACGCCACTTGTCTGATTAAGAAAGCGGAACTTCCTGTAGTTCCTAAGACGGTTGAAGAAGGCTCAGATATGTCCCCAGATCCTCACTTTTACAGATGCACTACAGAAAGCACACTGACAGGCTGCATCACAGTGTGGTATGGCAACTGCAGTATTGCTGACCGCAAAGCTATACAACGGGTGGTGAAAACTCTCAAGTCCATCACTGGAGTTGCTCTCCCGTCCATGCAGGACATTTATGACTGACGGTGCTTGAGGAACAACCCCACACACCCCAGCTACAGACTGTTTGACCCCCTACTATCTGGAAAATGGTACCGGAGCATTCTGGCCCGAACTATGGGACTCAAAGACAGTTTTACCTCCGCACTATGAAACTATTAAACTCCACTTTTTCTATTAAACTATTAAACCAGCTTCTCTCGCTTACAATCTGAACCATTACAGTGCCTTGTCTCTTTATCAAAACTCAAACGCACAGTGAAATCTACCTCCACCTCACATGTCAAACGTTCACTCTCCATAATTTTGTATCCTTTATTTCATTCTGTTGACGTATGATTATGCACAACTGTTGTTGTTTTGCACAATGCCTGTTGCCTCTGTCTTTCTTTTCTTACACAATTGTATTGTTGTTTATTTTGTACTACTTACTGTCTGAGAGCTACTAAATATTATTTCGTTATACCATATACCTGTGTATGAGTATAATGACAATAAACTTGAAACTTGAGTCTTTGCTTAAACCTTACAACCTGAACAAGGAACCTCACAGAGAAAGGTGTTTTTACTCTGAAATCATGAAATTCAACATTTTTGCACACAAACAGATATTGCAAACTCAACTAATAGTGTGGCTTGTTAAAGAAATTATGTTTATATTTGAATACTTATGCAATTACGACTTTTCTTTCATATTATCCATTTAATTTTATGTTTTTTGTTTGAATGTCAGGAGGAGGTTGTATACAGTATACTATATATCAAATACTCATTCCTTCTTCAAAGTGTTAGGCAGCCCTTAAGCAATTACATGTAAAATAGTGCAAGGGTCTGAACACGTGCAAGGCAATGTATCTTATTTTTATTACTGTTATACATATTACTTTTTGTTCAGATGTCACTGCTTACTTGGTACTGGTCTCATCTGGCCCATGGGCCTCCTGACAGGGGTGCCCGACACCACCACTGAAGAGGCTCTTCCATGGTAACCCACGGGCAGCATCAGCCTGCAGCCAATCAGAGCACACCTCAGGTCAGCTCCACTCACTTGCACAGGCCCTTACAAAACTAACTGTGGCATATTCCAGTAAGAGCTGGCAGAAGTGTAGCAAGGCGCAGTCAAATCATGGCAAAACACCGAAAATTGCAGAGGAGAGGCAAATCATGATGTGAACCATGGACAACAGAACACATGCACATTACCAACATGGAAAACTGCAAAATCAAACTGAAAACACAAATTTAATCATTAATTCTATTTGTTGACAAGAATTAAAAACTGTTCCTCCCATGTCAGAGAAGAATACCAGAACTTTGCATTCTCAGACGGTCCCTTAAACCCTGGATGTTGTCGAGTTACCCAGCCCTGTGGGAATGAGTACAACCCTTGACTTCTCTCTAGCTTTACTGGCACCTAATGTGCTCCATAAAAAAAATCATTTTTCTATCTTAGAAATAATCATTAGAACAGAAATAAATTTAATTATTTATTCTGTAGTTTTTCTGGAAGAGAATCATGACTGCTTTGCATATTCATGGTACTAAAAAATTCCCGTATCTTCAGTACAGTGTAATAAAACTGCAGAGCTTTTACCAGTTGGGCATCAGAGCATTCTCTTTCCCTCTGAACATGATTCCCACATTGGTGGCATGATCCCGAGAAGAGTAAAAGTCGGTGTAGTCACCTAACATTTAAGGTAAGAAACAGAAGAGTCTCAGAGTCTTACACTTTTTGTAGATTTTGCAACAGTCTCAACAGGAAGACACAGAGGATACAACTGCCTGGTGTCAGTATAGTAATGCATCTGCTCCAAAATCATCACAAGGTGACAAGAAACCAGGATTACAAAACCTTTGAAAGTGCAAATGATATTACAGGACAACTCGTTAAACACCGATACATTATTTTTTAAGATAAAATCAAATTTATATTATTTATCTCGTTCTTGGACCCAGGGAAAGATGTAAGCAAACAATTCCAGAATGGAGCATGTTCTGTGTGGAGTTTGTATGTTCTCCCCGAATTTCTGAGAGTTTTCTCCAGTTTCCTCCCTCTTTCCAAAGATATGCTGTATGGGTTAATTGGTGTCTGTAAATTGTCCCTGTACACTCGAGTGTGTTTGTTCTGTGAAGGACTGGAGCCTAAGCTAGAGTGTAGTCCCGCCTTGTGTCCAGTCCTCCTGACATAGGCTCCTCGACAACTTTACCCAGAAATAAGTGTCTTTCTGAAAATGGATGAATTATCTATGATTGCAGGTCATGAGCTGGTGGTGTAGAGTGCCCCCTAGTGCTACACTGTATCAATTAATACTGCGAACGGCAGTAGTTTTCCGGCATGTACTGTAGAAAGACCCTTTAAAAGAATGACTTTTGGTTATGGTGTCCCTCTAAGTTTCATTTTATCCCAGCCTACTTTTAGCTTGTATTCTGGGAATTAAACTGGATGAATATAAGGGCACATCTCCTCCTACACATCCCAGTTCAATACAATCTTAGCAGAAAATCTAATTTGCACAGCCTAGTGATTGATACACTAAAAAGCATTAAGGATTGGGATGGTGCAGTGAATTAAGTCTTTTTTGCTGTATACTGCTGAAATTTTAATGATGTTAAATAAATGTAAAATATGTAAATATTAGGCAAATGTATAGTATGTCAGATTTTATTTCTGGACAATTTTGTTTGTTAAACCATGTTAGAAACATCCCATAATTTCAGGTCAGTATAAGTTCTGAGACAAATTAACAGTAAATTTAACTACCGTAAAGAGAGTATTCAATTATATAACCCTTACATGCTGTGACCCATACACATCATCAGACTCTTGATATGTTTCTTTGAGTTGCTCTGCCAAGACTTAACTGCAGCCACTTTCAGATGCTGTTTGTTTGTGCGGTGTTCTGTTTTAAGTTTCCTCTTCAACAGATAAAATGTAGCTCAACGTGACTCAAATCAGGAGATTGACTTGGCCAGTTAAAAGGTTGCCAAGCCCAAACCATGTCACTACCTCCACCATGTTTCACAGATGAGGCGGTGTGCTGAAGATCATTTGCACTTCCTCTCTGTCTCCATACTTTTGCTTTCTGTCACATTACTAAAGGTTCAACATCATCTCATCTGTCCCTAAAACTTTGTTCCAGAACTGTTTTGGTTCATCTTTATAATTTTTTGCTAATTCAAATCTGAAGACGTTTGATGAGGGAGCTGCGTCAACATGCGTAGAACAGGTAAAGGTTCATTCCACGCTGAAAGGAAAAGAAACATAAAGTTTCGACTGTGGAGCCTTCTTCAGGTGCGTTCTCTATAGCCGAAATGTTGTGTTTATTTTACACTCTGGAGATTGTCTGCAATCACTCTGCCTGTTATTTTAAGGTTTTTCTTCAAAGCTCTAAAGATTTTTCTGTCATCAACTATGGTTGTCTTCCTTGGATGATCTAGTCTTTGCCAATTGCTTACTCCTCCAGTAGTTTCTTTTAATTTTCAAGTTGTTCCATACTGTTGAGTTTGTGACAGTCTCTCTGCAATGGTTGTAATAGGAATGCTCTTCGCTCCCATCTTCACAATTGCTGCATTCCATCATGGACAACTCTCCAGTCCTCATCTTGGTTTATACATTCTAACTCAAGAGGCAGAACAAAAAAGTAAACTTCAAAGGCTGGAACCAAGTCTATACATCCACAGCTCTTTTAATGTTTTGAAAATTAATTCAACATGTACCCCTGCTTGATTAGAAACACCTGTCAGCCATTTGTCCCAATACTTGTGCTCACCTGAAATGGAGGGACTGAACACAACAGATTAAAAACGTGCTAGACATGTATGCAAAATAATACCCAGAAACAAAATTCTATACTTCTTTCCAAATATTAATCATTTGATCTAAAATACAAATTTCATTAGTACATAACAAAATGACACATTTCACTTCACTATTCCAATACTTACGCATTTCATTTTACATGGATAGATCTAATCTTCTGCTTAATACCATTCTTTACACAATCAAAATTCACAATTGAGACAACAGTGCAATATGTCAGTTATAAAAAAGCAGAACCATGGGAAATAGACCAAGACCTACCATATTCTCTTTAATTATACCTGGAACATAATCACATGGGGTTGTCACTAAAGAAGGGTTGCTGAAATGTTACTCAAGTATAACCTAATGCTCTGCAATGTTATGTGACTAATCACTTACATATGTACAAAACAGAAAATTACAAACGCACAGTGATGTGTTTTATAACCATTGCCTTGTTGATGTGAGAAGAGCTCCTTCACTATGAAGCACTCCTAAAGAGTTTTTAATTTGTATCCATAGAACACACATTACCGTTGTACTCCCTGAAGTAAACAAGGTTAGGTTGTGCAACCCCCCTACCCCAAATAATTCAGTGCTAATGCACTAAAAGATTAAAATAGTCAGTTTCACAATTTCCGTGGTAACCTCTGGTGCGAACGGTGAAAACACTCCCGCACAGTGGATTTCCTTGTACCTGTGGAGGACATTCAAAAGTCTTTCAGATGGAGGACTGGAGAAAAATATATCTTTCCATTGTAGGAGGACTCACCAATTTCAGCTGGAAGATGCATCTCTGCTAAACTCTGATGGACAAATGCTCTAAAAGACAGAAATATATCACAACTTATAAATACAATATTAATAAATAAAGATGTACTATAGCGGATACAGACTTTTTAACAGATGCATTAATTAATGGCTGCAAGAAGGTGAATTAAACAATCTGACTCCAAACGTGATATCTTTGAATATCTGATTTGTGCTTTTGAGCAGGAAAACACAATCCCTGAAAACCCCTGAAGAATTTCTGATGTATTTATTCTATAATCCTGAACTACTTCTCAACCTATGCAACCAATAAAAAAGTTTGTTACAAAATTATATAATGTGTATGTAGTTATACCGTACAGCATAAGTTATGTTAACGTATTTTCTAAAAAACAAGTACTTCTCTTGCAGATTCAAAAGAATGCACCAACCACCTTTGGAAGGAATTAATGCTTTCATTCTGTTAGCAAGCCCACACAGCTCTGTCATAGTTAGGCATTCAGACTCACTATTACACATTCGGTGCAGAATGTGGACTAGAACTGGTAATCATGTAGCCATGATGCATGAGAACATGGTTGCCAACCCCGTGTTGTCACAGTACCTTGAACCCAAGGATTTTCTTTAGGAGATATGTACACCCTTAGAATAAACAGGTGCCCATTCTAAAAGGAAATACATAAAATGTCTTTAATGGCTTTAACACCTAAATATCACAATATTCACAGAAGAGCATACCTGCTCCTGAGACTCACGTCGTCCCGAAGAGTGGGCTCATCAGCAGACAGCAGCTTCTGAAGCACTTGTCTCACCTCTCTCCAGGCCTCATGGCCCAGTGCCATGAAGGCATTAAGGGTTGGCTAAGACACACAATGCACAAATGTGAAACGTACAGAAACACAAGACTAGGTTAAAAGTCCATACCAGGAGCAGGGATCCTTAGAGTGTGACTCCGAGCCTGGATGGGGGGGCCAGTCCAATGGCGGGACTACCCTAAAGCAATGCTGATCCCTACTAATAGAATTGGACTGGACCAGCTGGGTCAAGTACCTCACTCGAGGTACAACAACAGTGTGGGAACCAGAAAAATGAAGCCACAAGTTGTCAGTTATGAGGCCGGCATCCTACTCACTAGGCTATGCCACCTCACACTGGACTAAGATGTCTATTAGATTAACTCGGAATACTAATGTAAAATTCTAACAATTAAATAGGTAGGTAATGTCATTCAAGCCACACACAAGAACTCATCTGGCCAAAGCTTATGTGGAATAATCAGAAATGCTGGTTCCCACTTATATAGCATATACTAAATAAATATATAAACTGTTTACTTGAGAAGACAAAAATTACCTACCTGGTCAAAGACATTCTGATGTCTTGATATCGTCGGCCCGGTAAAGAGAGGTTTGATAACGCCAAGGTCCAATATCTGATCTCCTATAGCAACGCCGATTCTATGCCTTGGCTGAAAGGGGATAAAAACCATTATACCTGAAATCAACAGTATTCTGGTAAATAACGACTCTTCCATTTTTTTATATTGAAATGAATGTGCGAAATTGTATCTTCTGAAATACCTTTAAAGTCTTTCATAGTCAAGGCATTAACAACCTCTGAGATTAAATGTAACCGTATGCAGCGCTCCAATCAGAGCTATACAATCACCAGATTCCCAAATTAAAAGCGTGCAAGATTTTGGAGGCAAGTAAAATATTAGCTCAAGTTCCAAAGTTTATTTGAATTGAAAAGTATGAGAAATGTGAACGTAACGTAAACGCAAACATAAATAATTTATTTAACGTCTCATGTACATATAAGACATGAAAAAAGGTTTCCTTTACAAAACCTTTTTTTTATTCTTTGCGTTTAAAACTTTGAGCAGGTTCACATAAAACAGCACGTTGAGACTGGTATCCTACAGCATATACACAACTCTTACCAAATGCAGGTGGTTGCTAAATTCTTTCGGTTTTTATCTGTTCTACTTACGTTGTCCGGGGTTGAAAACACGCCATATGGCAAATTGTGAAATGAGAAGTAAGATTTTTCGTCCACTTTTATAAAAGACATTGTGTAGTTTAGGTGTCGCAGCGGTAAGGTCCTCAACGTTAGAAGAACGATCAGTAACTTCTCCCAGATGTTTGTAACTGCAGCCATACGGCCGGCGCCGCCTCCCCGGGCTGAATGTAGAGCCAATCACAGGCACAGCCTGTCTTATCCTCCCTTTTCTACCCGATCGTGCATACTGGTCAATAATTTGAAACAGATCTTAAATGACTCAGCAAGAAACTTTTTAAAATTGGGTACTCAAAAAAATATGATTATTCCGTGTCCTAATTTGCCGACTTTAAAAATAAAAAGGAGCTGCCAACTGTGTACAAGTGTTATGCTGCGATATATAAGAACTCGAGAAAGACTGGAGTGACTTAATGTGAAACGTCGTCAGAGTAATAAAACCTTAAATGCCTGTTCAGCTTTATTTAGTGATACATAGGATTTAATGTATAGTGGTACATTTAAGCAACTTTCACTGGGAAACAATAGGGGCAGCCTATACATGCTCAACAGATATAATCAATTTAGCCAATAAATGTATAAATGCGTCTATGACCTGGCTCCACTGCTGTTGGGGCGGTGCGGTGGCTCTGTGACTAAGGATCTGCGCCTTGGCTATAAAGTTGCCACTTCGTATCCCACGGCTGGCAGAGGAATACTCTGTTGGGTCCCTGAGTAAAGCCCTTAACCCCAGCTGCTCCAGGGGCACCATATAAACGGCTGACCCCAAGCTTCTCTCCCTGTCTGTGAGTCTCATGAAGAGCAAGTTGGGGTATGCAAAAAGACAAACTCCCAATACAAGAAACCGTATATGGCCAATAAAGTGATCTTATCTTATGTTCTCCTCCACACAGATAGCTGATGCTTGATGAGCATACTGGTGGATTTTTGGCTGTCATCGCATCAACCAGGTGGGAGCTACAAATTGGTGGTGGAAGGGATTCCCCATCATCTGTAAAGCCTTATGAATGCAGTGTTCACAAAAGCACTATAAAAGGGTAAGGAACTATTAATGTTTAAAAAAAGACACCAGGAGGGAATTTTTAGCCAAAGGGTTGTGGGAGTAAGGAATAACCTTGTCCAGCCATGTTGTGAAGCAGATGTGCTGGCTTCCTTATAGAAACAGCTGGCTGAGTTCCTTGAATCAATTTGCTACAAAATATCAAACACTAAAAGGGCCAAATGACCTCCCCCTGTTTGTAACCATGCTTATGGTGCAATACATATTTGAAATGCATTTACTGTTAAAATTATATACATTCCTATTGTTTTCTATTGGAAAATAAAAGGACAAATACTGTAAGTCCTAATCCTTTTCAATTGTAACTATAATTCCAAGCGTCTCCTCATAACTGAAAGAATTATGCACAGGAAATATTAGGACACTTTACGGAGAAAAGGGTAATCACTTTCTGTTCTCAATAATTACCACGCCAGTAAACCATCCACAGCAATGTGCCCTCCACCTGCCTTTACTAAACGGTTGCTCAAAATAAGTAATTCCTCTCCTTATTCACTGATTTGTTTCTGCTTCTACTTACCAAACTCAAAATAAACCATGGAGAGAATTTCCAAATGCTTTCTTGCTATGAATGGTTCTCAGTTTCTCAAAGTGGCAGACTTCTTGCTTTTGGAAGAGGCTTTCTTCTTCACCTGTGACTCCAGTCCCCAAGGTTCCACAATCCCATAAGGTGAGTAAGACCAAGTTTCTGGACAGTACCAGTAAGAACAGCATTGCAGAAATCAAGCATATATCATAAATCTGCTATTCCTGAAGCATGAATAGTGGCATAATTGACACTAATTAATAAATGAGTACTTAGTGATTAATTACTATTCTGTTTCAGTCTGGTAATTCCTAATTTCCTTTAAATATTATAACCAATCAGAGAAAGATGCAAGTGACGTATATAAAAATCAAAAGCAATTCATATCACATTGTTATACCAAAATTACAACTATTGCCATTTTCTCAAAAATTACTGGACACCCAAAACAACGAGTTGCAAAATTTTATAACAAGTTATAAAAATTTGTAATTCTTAACTTTATTTAAGACAGTGAATAAACTAACATAAATACAGCACAATTTCAGGTCATACTTCATTTGTGCACTCTCAGATAAATGAACTATATTGTCCCATTAACACTCACAGCCAGCAATGAAGTGTATACAGGCATTTTATCCCCCCCCCACCACCACCACCACCACTCAAAAGAAACATACAAACTTTTAAACCACAACATCATACATTCTCCTAAACAATTCAGATATAAATAATTTGTGGGAGCATACAAGCCAATAAATGTTGAAACTGTTTTTGTGGTCTGTTAATGTAGAACAAAAGCAGCCTATAATGATTAGAATACATTCAATTATTGATATCTATGAGTGCCTTTTAGAATGCACATTCAAAAGAAATCGTGCTGCAGAGGAAGAAGCCATATACAAAGAAAAAAAGTAAATGCTACAACATGCATTTTATAGTTACCAGAAAAGCACAGCCCTCCAGTTGTTTTCACCTAATTGTTATGAAAGCCCTTAAGTAACTAAAATTAAAATGGCATAAAATAGTATAAGTCCTAGAGTCTGCTCAGATTTCACCATCCAACCACAATGTCCAAAAAAGGGGATGAGTAAAATCATAACTGCAAGGGAAATATTAAAAAAAAAGTAATTTTCAAAAACGCATTTCAGATGACATGCATGATTTATCTACTAAGGATACATAGCTGAGAATCCCCATTAATGGAATTTTAAAAAGAAACAAAACCCTCAAGTCAATGTAAATCACAGGTGTTTTACAAAATCCATCAAACTGATGCTTCAGATCTTCTGTATCTTCTCTCCAACAACTACTGGGTTTTCTTTCCTGATTTTCTCCGCTGCGTCAGCCTTGTAATCAAAGGTACAGTTGTGAATGTCAGAGTATCGGTGGATGCCACAAAACAAGTTTCCACATCTGCAGTCAAAGCCTGTAAACCAATCCAAAAAAAAAAAGGGGGTAAATTTGTACTTCAAAATATACACATACCAGAAGAACTCTGGAGACCAATTCCTGTAGTTATCTCTGTAAACAGTAACATGATGTATTCTGAAGATAAAAATGAACAATTGTGTATCAAAATGAATCACATCCTGGATCATTTCAAAGCTTGAGCCTCAGTGCAGAATATAAGAGAGAAATAAAGACAGACGCTATGCGAAGAGCTGGTGTGTATACTGAACTCGAGACTAGCTGAGCTCACCTGTGAGTCCCACTTTCTTCCGGCATATAAAGCAGCGGTTCTTCTTCTGTTTGGGTTTTTCGGGGGATCTGTCCAGCCCTTCTGAAGAGGCCTGGTCAGAGTCATCCGACACGGAAGCTAAACAGAGAGAGAGAGAGAAGCTCATGAGAATATCGGCTTTTAATAATGACAAAAGAATAACACACCGCCGAAACTTAATATTTTACTAAAGAACAGCAAAGTTGCACTCTTAACATTCGGTCTCCATTCGGGTTAAACCAATTCCACCATTCAAGATGCATTTTCAAACAAATTGTTTTTCAATGTGGGGGCTGGTGTAAAACTAGAATGGAAAATGGATGCAGTGGAAATGTGAATTCACCATGTTTTACCATTATTTTTCCCAGTGGTCTTATTTCCTCTTTAGATTGTACATTGTATAGGAGGTATTTTATTTCCCATAGCCTATGCCTGCACTCAAATTAAAACAAAGCGTCCTTTTGAACCCACAAAGCTGGAAAGCTCAATAAGGACTGCAAGCTAAAGTTATCACCAATTAAGTATTGTACTTACCACACATTCCATTTAATATCTGACCAGTTTCATCTAACTTTCTTTTGGGTCTCTTTGAACTGTCCTCCATGCACTCAGAACCTGTGTCTTTCTCTGAGATGGCTGCTCTATCCAATAGGCCAAGGGGACAGTCCTCCTTTCCTTTACTAACTTCCTTGCATACAGTGACGTTCACTGGTGTTTCTGTGCCCTCTATACCTAATTCAATAATAGGCTTGTCAGTCAATAGTTCCATAAGGTACTCAGCCAGGCCAAGCCTGTCTAGTTTAGATCCAAGGCTCTCCAGTTATAACTTCATAATTGATCAAAGAAACATACCTAGTGTTAATCACTGCCCGCTTCTCCCCAGAATGTGGAAACAGGATGAACATGATTTCCTTATGACCCCCACCACTAAAATTCATCTTAGTTCCCCTAGACATAATGAACCTGTATACAAAATGCAACACTTTTGACTCCTATATTTGATAGAACAAAACTCCAAAGTAATTCTGTAGGTCACCTGATGTATGAGCTTAAACCTACTATTAAAAACTTTCCCTTTAGATATGTAGGGAGTTCTGCCTTTTTGACCTGCAATAAAGCAGAATCACCACAAGAGGCTGCTGTTTAAGACTAAATTTCAGAAATGTAGTTTGAAAACTTAAGAAAAGGGCACTAGCAAAATCAATGGAACAATAATTCAAATCTTACACAGCAATGTACCAACTTTAAAAAAAGAACAGAATCTCAACCTGTCAGACACTCAAAAATTGAAATTTCTTATTCCATTATGCTCGGAAATTCCACATTTTTCTGTCCATCATCATGTAACTCAAATTTTGAGAATGTATGTTAATCCTACTTCAAATCAAATTAGAGGGAAGGACACTAATGCAGCTGTGAGGGCCCATAGTATGTGACATCACAGTCTATCAGGTAAAGATGTATGGCAGCCTTTTCACAGCAGTGAACTTTTCACAAACAAAAGATTTGGTTTAACAAAGTTGAACACAGATTGTGAAGGCAGGGAACTGAAAAAACAAACAAAAAACTTTTTAAAAAACTGTACCATGTAATTCTTCTGTTTTCAGCCCTGTTTTGTCCCCCGTTGAATCATCCTCTTCAGAATTTGTAAGTGATGCTTGTGATAAGAGAGTCTGGCGCGTCACAATGCTAAAAGCATTCAAAGGGTTGTTTTTTAAACAAACAATGGAACACTGATTTTTATAACAGGGACTATTATCTAGGAATGCATACTGATGCACAATGAAAATGCAACTATGTTTTACATCAACAGCTCATTGGGCATATGATTAATGGTATTTACAATTTAAATAGTGAGCAGATTTGTTGATCAACTAGCATTTTACCTGGGGATAATATACTGATCTCAACGCGTGCTATTTCATTAAAAAAACAGGTACTCAAGGTGGTATTTGAGATGAGTTAAAAATGCCAAGATGAGTTTAATAAAAATCTGTATTAATGAAAACTATATCAAAACTTTTGTTGAACACGAGAATAGCTCAAGACTCCAACCGTGTCCTGTTTGAGTAAGGAAGATTCATGTTGCCTCTGCTTGAGTAATCAGAAGGCTACAACAGAAAAGCCAGGAAACCAGCCCTGTGAGGGACATAGGATTCATGAGTTTTTGGACACAAAATTCAAGGGCTTCCGAGAACTTGTCAATCTGTAAAGATCACAATTAAGACCTGGCTGGGGTTGAGATGTTTAGATGAGTCAACCAATAATAAAACGTTGACAAATACCATAACATCAACGTTCTGGTCAATGTACATGTGTCAATGAATCCTAGCATGAATCAGTAAAATTTTATTTTTCAAGAGCACCAGTTCATTTTTCTCTCCTTTTTGTGGGCCATTTATTGTGGCACACACATTAAAAAAAATCATTTAAAATTGTTAACTTTTTAACCGCTGTCATCTGACTGCCACTCATATACATTATTTTTTTTTAAATTGAAACTGCAGTGAATTGTCGATTTTGCTTAAAAATGATTCAATAAATTAAACAGCTTTGTGATGTAAACTTGTGGAACCAGCCAACATAACCAAATATGGTCAATTTAGTTATGCACAATAACTACACTACTATACATATACTGTTAAGCAGTGAATAATAAATAAAAAATGGCATTTATGAGAAAAATCATAAGCCCAAGAACAATGGTGGTAAGTAGTGATCTTCAACGACGTAATGGCACACTGCTGTAACTACTCTGCTGTTTCACCCCTATACTCTAAATTTTAAATATAAGTGTTATAAGCTCAAAGGCCTTTTAAGATTAGATTTATTTTGCTGTAAAATAAAGCATGATGTACAGCACAAACATGCATTAAAACAGCTTTTTAAAACCAAACTTGAAACTGAATTCCTAATATCTTTCTCTGAGACCTTTATGTCCTCTATGGATATAAAATATAAAAATATTAGTATATTAAAATGCAGTGCAATTTCTCAAAATTCATTTAGGCTGTTCTAAATATGATTCAAGTAAATTCTTCAATTTATAAAGTTTTAAAATGCATACTGAGCTTCAAAAAAGCCATCATGATTTATACATACTGTATATGTGTTTGGCAAAACAGCATACCTATTTTGAATATTGATATTTTCAGCACTATTTTGATTGACTGACCACTAATGGTCAATCGTGATACACTCAAGTGACTTTATTGCATAAGACCTAAACCACCTCATTACTTAGAATGCTGATTGAGTGTAGGCAAATGTCAAACCTTGTGATAATCAAGAAAAAACACAGAAACCAATATGCCCTACTTAACAATAAAAGAGGCATTGTTCTTTTGATATGTTGGATGCTGAACTAATCACCTCAGGTAGACTGGCAAGCAGTGGAGTCAAGTTCACTTTAGTGGTAACCACCCTGACAAGACATTGGTAAGTGTAGCTCAGACATGCAGAATGATATGCTAATTGTTGAGTACAACAGAGCAATCTATTGGGAGTTCATGTGTGATAGACTAGGAAGGAGTGTTCAGTTGCTACTGAACTACATTGTACTGACTGATGGCACTACATCACTACATTGATCAGGAAGTAGGATGTGAAAAATTCTAGCAGGACAACACACTTCAGCATTTCTTTTCTTCATGCGGCTGTTGTAAGAGCTTCATTAGCAAGATGCGATTGTGACACTTAAGCTACAGATGCCTTACCTGCCAGACTTGATCATCTACATGATAGAAGGGGGCAAAACCTGACATCCAGGGCTCAAAGATCAGTGAGTAGGCACAGGCTCCGTGAAAGTAAAGGGACTGGGAACAGCATTAGATGGATTTTTTACATTTACCTAATTTTAACTGAAATATCTTCTCAGTGCATTTTATAGGAGTATCTTAGCATTACTCACAAAGGTAACTCATGTAGACATGGAAATATGTTTGAATTGTCATCATTAAGGCTTTAATTTAATTGAATAATTTAGAATTTAATTAGAAGAGAACCCATTAGGCGCTTGACCCTTCTTAGTCCAAGACTTATGCGGTCATAAATTAACACTACATGTGTTTGCCCTAGAATAAACCTTTTTCTGGAAAGGTGACAAGTCTGAGATCAGAAGCAAAAGGACAGTACAAATCTTACCACCTACAGTAAAGAAAACATTCTAGCTAGAAATGGGGAGAAAAAATCAGGTTTAAGAGAATGATTTTGAAGGTGTGCACTTGAAACATTTATAGAATTCACAATGGTTTGACAATATGCGCTCTTTTTATTATAATGTCATACTCATGTTTAAAATCAGTGATGTGTGATGTCCCCTCACCTCTGAGGCAGAAAGATTTATAAAGCAAGAAACAGTTTGGGTAAGTCTTCCAAATGCTCGCTAGCACTCCTGGGCTGATTTAAACTGGATAGTTCTGTTTGCTCCATTGAACCATGCATTCTACAGCCAAAGCCAATGTTTGTGTAGGAAACACATAAACATGAAATCTGTACCTGCTCTGCTCCAGTGGTGTAGCTGTCTGGGTTAGGGTTGCTGTGACGTCTGCAGGATTTCCTTCTGAACACTGTACTGGTAAAGATTCTCCTAAACTACTCACACCAGAAGGGGCTGTGAAGAACAATAGGCAACTCTTTTTTAATCATTCAGGCATATATATTCCACTCCGAAGGAAATGGTATAAGAAAATGCTGAAAACATTCCATGGCTAGAATTGAAAATGTGCATATACTGATCCAAAAAGATCCGAGTTTTTTACATCATTTGCACATTGACATCAAACCCTTTAAGGAAAAAGGATACAATTTAAAAAATTAGAGTTTAGAGAGACTACTGGCATTGGTATTTTATTAGCAAAATAAAGGACTTAAAGGTACTGGCTGCTTATGCATTTGTGCATGGTATTTCAATAAGAAAACTCGGTATTCACTTGAAAGCCAAACAGTTTGTGATGGTCACAGGAAGATGCGTTTTAATGAACCTGAATCATATTACTTAGCAGGGTGATGGAGGCTTCAATGCAACATAATGAATCTTTACTTACCTGGGGGGCTGACTCTCCCATTACTGTTCTGTCTCTGCACAAAATCCTTATAACAAACTGAACACATTCCATTTGTACGAGGGTTCCCATAAAATCCACAGCCAGTGGCACAGAGCATAGGCACTTGGGTTTGGTTAGTCTCTTGAGCCATATCCCACCTACAGGAAACAAAAATAAAGCAGACTTAATGTCAATTACAAATAATTTCTATATTGGGAAGCAAAACCAGTTCAACTGCTTCACAAACACAAAAAGTTGAAAACATGGTTAAAAAAAGGTTAAAAATAGAATGGCGATCCCAAATCTGCTACTTGGTCTCACCTTGCTGCCAGCTGAGAAGGTGTGAGCAGTTGGCTTCCAGATGGTTTTGGCATCAAGGTAGCAGGTAATAAAAAAAGGCATGTAGAATGTGTAACTTCAAAACCAAGCTTTTAAACTCTGTGATTTTTATCCTTTGGCCATGACTTTGTAGATCTACAGTACAAACATGACTGCACAATAAAGCATTTTCTCAACAGACACTGCACTGTAGCAAGTATCTAATTAACTGGTATACCCACTTAGTAACTCGTTGCTGCTACACTGCAGTTGAAGTGTGTTTTTGCCACAGGATAGGGAAAAGCTCATCAACAGCACATCTCAGCGGCACCGCATGGCGATACAAAAACCCCTTGTGTCACATCTGCTGCTACCGGGTTTGGATCACTGCAACAGCCTAAATATAGAATAGCTGCATCAACTGAGAGTAGCAGCGGCTGTGTAGCAATACCCACTTATTGCTCTTTTAGAACTGAAATAATCAGGCTGAGTAAGACAAAACAGAATGGGAAGCATCACCTATGTTTGTGACAGTCCAGTACAAAGTCTTATTAAAATGTAGGAAAAAACACAAACAAATTGACAATAAGCAGACATCCCAGAGCTCTCACTATCCACGTTGCTCTTTGTTCTTCAATGCACATAGCACCTGGTCTCTAGTGTATCATACAGCACTGTTACTAAAAACCACACATTTCAGTCAGCAAAACCAAACTCAAAAGAAGAGTGTTTAAATTAACGAACGAGCAATAGTAAATACCTATAACAGGTCTGACAATGTTTAACAGAAAGGGTGTTGGGTGAAATCCAATGACACTATTCTGTACAAGTATAAGTAAGGAGCACTCTTTTCATATGCATCTTAAGCAAAAAGCAATTTTTTACAATCCAGTAAACAGTTCTAATTCACTGTGTAGCATCATTATGCCATAGATTAAATCTTGTACTCCAAGGTGAAATAAAAAATAAAAATAATGAGAAAGATAAATACATTTCTTAAAGGGAAATAGTACATTCAAGTGGCTTGATGGCAAGCAGTACAGGCTTTTGTCTGCAAAGCACCACGTGAACAGAGCTTGGCTGGTATGCCTGAGAGGAGGTAAAGCAATCTCCACTTCTGGAGAAAAGACTCTGGTCTATTTCTGAGACATCTACACTAACTGCAGAGATTACATTCTCACAGTGAAAATGTAAGAACAAAACAATTGTTTTTCGTAAAAAAAAAAACTAAAAAAAAAGGTTTCCTTGAGGATCATGGTTTCTGTAGTCAATGTACTACTGCCACACAGCATAACAAAACAGCAGATTATTCACCAAAATCTAAAAACTATCAAACTGCACGTAGTCTTTGAAGAAAAAGAAATATGGACTTAGAATTGGAAATATAACCTTCGACTAGTGCTAACTGAGATCAATGAAACCTGTCCTAAAACTTTTAAACTTTAAACTTCCAGTACCACAAAGCTGTTATCATGTCTGTTTCAGACTAGATATTTTCTCAGCCTACTGCCCTGTTGAATGTCTAAAATAGTGGATGTGCTGCAGAGCCTGTTGATTAACACCAGCAATTTCACCTTCACTGTTGAATAGTACAAGTAAAGTCTTTAAGAATTAAAACACCCATGGGTATTGCATAGTTTTGGAGTGAGAGGCATTGTCTATACTATGTCTAATTAAAAGTTAATGTTAAAACAACCTGTGCAAAACCTCTAACAAGATCAAACAAGTTCTGCTGGTACGTGCAGGTTTAACTGAACATTATCACATATCTAAATAATTTAACAGAATACTAGATGCTGCTGTCAAGATGTATTCCCAAATAATGCTAAATTAATGAAAAAATTGCAATGCTAAGAATTACTCTTCAAAAACTCACTTAATGTAATAATAATCAATTATTGGCATTTCACGCCATTTACTTTTAGAAATTTGAGCAGGAGAGCCCAGGCTAACATTGAGATTCCACGATTTTTATTTAAAATTAAACCAAATATGAATGTATTCTCAATTGACTAATTTGGAGTCACAACCTGCATGAGATCTATTTATACAGCAGGGCATGTACTGCAGCAATTTTAAGGGGTGTACCCTTGAGCAAAGTATAACAGGAATAGGAATGTCTTAACCATGAGCTCCCGTTTCAGAGTCCAAAGCTGTACTGTGCTGCTGCCCTGTCAAGAAGACATTACTGACTGAGAAAAAACACTGCATGTTTTTTCTGTCTCACTCCTGCAGAGGGCACAACATATAGTACAACTACAAGTACAATTTGCATTGGTGGTTCAGTGGTAGAATTCTCACCTGCCCGGGTTTGATTCCTGGCCAATGCAGTGCTTTTCGAGCCAGCACCATATCACCCTGCAACTCACAACTGGCGATCCACTGAAGCAACCCAGGTGTGAGCTTGGTCAGTACCTGGATAGGAGACCACTTGGGAAAAACTAAGGCTGCTGCTGGAAGAGGTGTTAGTGGGACCAGCAGGAGGTGCTGTGTGGGTCCTAATGCCCCAGTATAGTGACGGGGACACTATACTGTAAAAAAATAAGGCGCTGTCCTTTGGATGAGATGTTAAACTGAGGTCCTGAATCTCTGTGGTCATTAAAAACCCCAGGGTGTTTCTTTTTAAAGAGTAGGGGTGTAACCCTGCTGTCCTGCCCAAATTTCCCAATGGCCTTCACCAATCATGGCCTCCTTATAATCCCTTCTTTCAATTAGCCTCATCACTGTGCTGTCCTCTACACTGAGCATACTGGTGCGCTATTGCTCCCGTCACATCATCCAGGTGGATGATGCACAGTGGTGGTGGAGGGGAGTCCCCATCACCTGTAAAGTGCTTTGAGTGCAGTGTCCAGAAAATTACTATATAAGTGTAAGGAATCATTATTATAAATTGTTAATCTGGACAAACCACAATGATTCTTCTGTTTAATAGTTGCATAATTACCTTAATAAAGGTATCTGAAATACTCTTAAAACAACAGTTCCAATGCATTGGTTACAAAAAACAACCAGAGATGAAGATTTGATAGTAAAGAGGCTTTCTTAGCAAGAATCAGGAAAATCAGACTATTTTATTGCAAACTAATTCTTTCAGAATAAAGTACCATCTCAAATCACATTAGACGTCAAGCAGCTACAACAGCATGTACTGTATACAGCTCAAAGGTAAAGCTCAGAGAGACAACCAAGCAGTAAGACAGCACATGAAATAAGCCAAGACAAAATACACTGAAGCCAAGAAAATCATTGCTAACGTACAGTAATGCCACATTTGTAATTGACAGTCCAGTGTTTTATTTTACATCTACTGTTGGTCTCCATCCAAGAACATGTGGGTAAGGGTCAAATAATGCAGTTTTGGAGAACAAATATCACTTTTGCCCCGCCTCCAGCTGAGGTGTGAAGGAGGCAAGTGTTGGGGCTTCAGTAAGAGCTCCTAGTCCAGGGGTTCCAGAGTCAACGAACTGAAGGCAATGGAGTTCTGAGGAGGAAGCAGAATATATGAGGTCCTGCAGTGAAGTATAATAGAATTAATAACTTTGCTTGCTTACAGCAAAACCTGATTAAGAACCTCACACTTATGAAGAACCAATGCATCTACGAACAAAGAATGACAATACACACAATTTAAGATGTCTACAATTACTATAGGAAACAAACATATATAGTTCTCTATAGAGATAGTGCAAAATAAAATTCTATTCCTTATATGAGCCTTAAAGCATCTATTGATAAAGATCTGGGACCTCTGAGTTTTGACCAAGTTCATTAGTTCCATTATGCTAGGAATGGCCAACTACTGCCCATGAGCACTAGAGGGTATTCAGAGTTTCATTTCAAAAGTTCTCCAAATGGTTTAATAGAACAACTTACCTGCTTAAGTAGTCAAAACAAAATTGGTAATCTAGAGAAAAAGATTTCTGAATGATCTTATCCGGATAGATTGTGGTTATCCAGGAATAGCCAATAGCATGTCACTGCCAAACAGAAATAATTTGAACAAAGTCTGCCTCTGTTAAGAGGAATGTGAACTACAACAACTAGGGTAATTAAACAAGAAACAATGCAACTTAAAAAACCTCTTAGGAAATACTCCTCTAATGTCTCATTACAGCTCAGGACGGAAAGGGTACCTAATGAAAATGCTCTCTAAAACAGCTTGACCTTCTCATCCAGCTCAAGCTATTATGATGTTGCTTAATCAGCAGAATAAATTAATTCAATTAATTAAGAAATGAGATCAATTATTTTCTAAATGCTATAAATCTTTTCTGCACACTTACTATTTAAATTATGCTAATCTCATTATCTTCTTCCATTGCATCAAGAAAATGTAAACAATATTCATGAAGTCCCCTCCCATTAGAATGAGGTAAAGCTTTGCCTATGAACAATCTGTTAATATGCTAGGACCTTTTTAGCATGACAGTACCCGAGTATTGTCACTGTTATCTTTTATCCTCCCATTTGTGATAATCACATGTCCTGCCCTGTGACAACACCTTTCACGCAATCTCACAATTACCTCTTGCCAGTGCGGTAGACTTTAAATTAAAACTTTAATTCCAGGATCACAGTACTCTAGCATTGGTCTATACCAAATGGGAAATTGCATCTCCTGCCTTCTGCATTCTGTCACACACAAATCTAAACTGTGCTAAATTAGATCTCTAAGATTAATTAAAGGTTGATCATCATAACGTTTCCCCATTATACAAGAAAAACAACTCACACTACCACTGAATATTAATAAGGAATTCTAGATGCATCAATTTTCAAGACAATGGAAAGTGTTATTTAAAGATAATTTCTCCCTCATTTTCATTTGGTAAACAGGGAAACACTAGCTACTCTGCTGAACTAACTGCAGATTCCATGTCGCTTGACAACCTAGTAATTTGTATATACAAATTCCACTTGTAGCTTTCTGCGGTGCATTTTATATTCCAGTATTTCACTGGATTATCACAATGGGCTCAGAAAATGTACAGACTAGCTCAGCAGTGACGAATATCACTTAGTTCTAACTGTTTGATTACGAACACTCAGAGTTATGTATTATCCTACATAAATACAGTTGAAAAGCATGTGAAATGCACTTTTGTTTGTAAAGTATAGAAAGTTCTTTAATAAGTCTTTAATTTTTGATTTAAATTCTAAACATAAAAACAGAATTCCTTTCAATATCTTGAAAGATGAAACATAAGGAGTACATTCTACAAAAAAGAGCTGTTGCTGTTTAGAAAAACAACAATATAACCTCACGCTGTAGTGTGGTTGTCTGAGGTACTTCTCAAAATCAAATAACTCTTACCAGTATAGCTTGTTTCTATCATGTTTAAAGCTATTATTTCCCCACTTCAGTCACAATTCAGACAACACCCATCTTAAAAAAACGTCTTCTTAAAAGCGCTGTACTGTACAAACAGGAACAGATTTACAGTCCCTCAGAAATACTGCATGGTATTTCAAATATTTTGTGCAATGTAGTGTAGCCACTGTAAATACCTGTCCAAAGCTGTACAGCAAGTGCAGTCATTTTAATTCTGTTACATTTCAGTACTGCACTAAGTAAACACTGCAATCAAATAGGAACATTGTTCCCAATCCTTATTTTTTCCTCTAAATGCACCATTGACTGATTTTGAACAATGCTTGCTTGTAGAATTAAAACAGTTGTGATAAAGTAGTCGACACAAAGCCCCATTTTGCAGAACAGCTATAAAGCACTTCAGTCCACTGCGAATTTAATTATTTGCAATACCAATTTGCTTTATCTTGTATGGTGACAGAGTCAATTGCCCTATTAAGGATATAAATATAAGGATCCACCTTAAACTTAAATTTCATACAGACTTAACATGTCTAAGAGTGACACCCCACTGCTCATCTTTCTAGTAGTAATTAGTGAGACTCCAGAAAAGTACACAGCCTCAGTAAACAATCTACTGTTAGAATCTGTGAGCTTTAACCCTGAAGTAACACTTTATAACATTAAAAAACTACCCAATTAAATGTGTTTACAAACTGGCAACTGTTGATTGTCAAATTAAATCATTTCAGAAAGCAAAAATAAATTAAACCTCTCTGCTTTTTATCTCACTTTTTGCAAGAAACCAGTGACATTTACATTACAATTAATACTTCAGTACTGTAAAGGAACAGACAGGTCATATAATTGTATGCTTTACATCATACTGCTTCAGCAACAGTCCTGTATCTGCTGCTCTGGAACCATATTTGACACTTTTGCAGCCTATTTTTAACAAAAATAAATGTTTCTGGAGGCATGTAATTTTCCCGCGGTTCCTCTGGCAGCTGGTTTTCATATTGTAATTCTAAAATGGGATCAACCGTGGCCTGACAACCATTTGCTCACCAGTAAAAAAAGAAATATTCAGGCAAACCTTAAGAGAGCCACCAAATAATAAGACAAGGTTTCTGATGGTGGGATGCAAATTTTTCTTGAACACCAAACAGACTCCAAAGACTAATCGACACTTTCCAGCATTACAGCTTATATAATGAAAACATTATTAATCTCAGTTACTTAACTGAGAAGGGCTCATAAATCATCACGAGAAAGAAAAAACGTGGGTCAGAGGAACTAGTACTATGAAAATGTTCTTCACTCAATATTGCCAAGACGCACTGCAACACCTGAAACAGCTCTTTCATTACAACAATTCCTGCTAAATTGCCCATTTATCTTTTCACTTTCAAAAAAAGTAAAGTTTACCAACACAATGAGAAAGCTCTCATGATACTTGTGTAAGGATGTATTTCTTGTACAGCAAGGCAAAGTTAGAAATTCCCCAAGCAGGCCTAAATCTTCTCAGATCACACATGATGATCCCCTAACAGGAAAACAGATCACCCTAAATTAAAAATGAAACTAATGTGCAGAAGTGTGACTAGTTAATCAGCAAATAAAAATATAACATGTTCAAGAAACCTATAAATAGTTTACAATAATAATGAGAATTTGAAAGACTTACATACATATATACATTCTTGTTCTTTTTAAGACCACACACAATTGGGCTTACATCGTACTGAGGCACAACACAGGTAAAGATAAAAAAAATATTAAGGTATATTCCCACTAGGTGTGCAGTTAGCAAGATGTATTTATAATGGTCATAAAGTCTTAAAACAATCTTAAAATTCCCACATATGCCATGGTAGACAGACTAACTCCAGTAACCACCCTGTTCAGTTCTCTCTGTACCTTGAGCTCCAGAAGTTCAGGGCCAATGCTGATTATCAGATGCAAGTGTAGACTTTTACTACTACTACTATAACAATGGACATAACACATAGATCACCATCAGTGTATGAAAATATAGCTAATAGTTTAATACAGTACTGTGATAATACAACTATATGGAATCTATTCAAAAAACAATTAACCAGAGCTATCCAGCTTGGAACATTTGTCCTTCAAATATTTCACACCTCACAGATTCCATTTAAAATTGCTATCATATTTTTGAATGTTTTACAGCATAATGCTCATCTCCCTAGGAGTAATTTTGCCCATGTCATTTGCTACAGGAAAATACATATCAATCAAATAAATCTCAATTTGCCCCATGAAGGAATTCCTTTCAAAGTTTCAGTGTACAGTACGTCTGAGAAAAACATTTGTCCCATAAAGAACCTCTTGTTCTTCAGATGGGAAACGATAAAAAAACGTGACACTTCTCTTATGACACAGAAGCTATACACACTAATGCAGGATATAGTTCTCGCTTTATAAAGCACCAATGACTTATTCACTATTGACGCCACCTGTTCTAGAGTTGTCACCACTAGAAACACCGGACAAAAACAGAATTCTCCCCTCGGCTTTAACATGTCAGCGTTTGCTTTGTGGTGTACACAGCAATTATTTTACAGGGTTATGTGAGCGATGGATAATTCCATCCAACTTTTGAAATTACACCATATAAATTATATTAAAACAACGTCCGTGCCTTTATTACGATTAAGTTGATGTGATAGTTGTTTCTCCTTTAAAACCCCAAGTGTGATGTTGAAACAATTAGTGCAATCTAAGAACAACCCGGTTGTCACAGAACAGCTAACTGTACTTACACAATATTAATGAAACAAAGTGTTTCCAACGCAGAGCTTGTTAACAACATTTAACTATATTCTTGTAATGGCTCTCTGATCTTTAGTTTAAATATTCTTGATTTCATTCGGTAATAAGTATTTTCAAAATTGTAAAAAGCTGCTTAAAACCTGTAAATACCAGACTTAACGACGCTAAATCCCTAAACATCCTTATTTCCCGTCTCTATAACAGTGTCCTTTTGTTCTAGCTGCCGGCATCGATTTTAACACAATGCCATCTCGATAAATCAATGGTATGGTTATTTCCTAGAGCACCCTGTGCCAAAATAATCCTTTTTGGTTAGAAATATGAATAAATTCTAACTTAAACATCGAACCTACCGACAATTTCGAACCCAGATCCCCCTTCTTCATCAAATTCTCGACTACACCAGCCAAAACAGGGACTACCTACCCCACGGCAAGGCACGCCCCTGCCCAGCTCCGATTGGTCAGATCTATGGTGAACCCACCCATTCCCGCCTCTTTTTGATTTAACTCACGTCAATCATTGTTATGAACTTTTCATCCAACAAGTTAGGTTGAGTTAACAAAAACCTTTTTAAATGGTTTATGCTTACAACTCTAAAAGGAACACTGCACTATTTTGTTGTTCAATTATCAACACATGATATATATACATACAATATTAAAACTAAAAGTAAACGCACTATGACGCCCTTTAACGCCATAATTAGAACCAGATTAGAAAATGTGCCGCCGTTAGACTAACAAAAAGTGGTTTTAGACGTGATATAAAATAATGCAGCATACTACTAGTGCTACATGTTAATTACCGAGTCAAACTAACTTCACAATCAAGTGCGAATAATTGAAAACGAAAAGTAGACTGCAAAGACTATCAAAAAAGATACTGCATTCGAACTTGGGAGTTACGAGGTTGTCACACAGGAAATGAAACTTGCAGACGAATTTGCTGCACTCACTGCGCTGCTTACCTGAACGCGCGCACACACCTTCCTGACCCGGAAGGCAAGCGAACCCGTCTCAGGTAACAGCTCGCACTGCTGTCCGGCAACATTTCTGCAGTTTTCCCACACTGAACAGTTGTCACGTTGGGTTTGCGAAAGAGCAGACACTCATTTGGATCAAGGTTCATGTCAAGAGCAAAACTGGTCTGGAAGACATCGACTAGTGGCGTAATCTATTTTTTACTGAACTGCTAGGATTAGCAGTAGGTACAGGTCAACACCCAGAAAAAAAAGAGGTTACTTTAGATAAGAAAGGTTTAGGTCGCACTCTCCAGTTAAAAAGGTGGATAAATAAAACGCACAATGCCAAAGATTTCAATTACAATGTTCATTTAAAACTTGTAAAATACAGATAAAAACTGTACAGCATAGGGTGTGCAAAACCACCATTGTTGCATCTATGCTCCCACATTTTTTCCTATTTGACAGACTTGGTTTAAGAGCCGTATGTGCTAAACAGCTTATAAATCCCCTTGGCCATATAGGTTTGGAGTGATGGGAGATCTCTTTTCAGAAAATCAGTTTCATTCAGAAGCCCCAGTTATTTATGACGTAAATCCGTCATTATAACATAAGTAAGGACTGAAGAAAAAATACTAGAACGAACTGTATGTCCTCAAAACAACAGCAAGAGCTGCCGTCCTTAACTGCTGTCCTAGACTCGAGGTGATAAACTTGTCTTAAATTTTCAGAAGCCCTTGGACAGTTTCTAAGGACTTGTTATTGGTCCATTATCATCACTCCCTCCTCCGAATCATGACTGACTGGATACAACATGGATTAATTTACTGTCCCAAAATATTCAGTCCCCCGTGTGATCCATTCAACACATGTACACTAATTACTTGTTCCTTTGCAGCCTACGCATGCTGACGCAGCTACCCACCTGAACTATATGTACACTAATGTTTGGAATCGCTTCTGTAAGACTCGGTGAAACCATTTACAGCCAGTTGGTTCTTGCAACCTTTCAGTCAGACCGACTTAAAAACAATTTCCTACTTTCCAGGGGCAATGTTCTGCTTTAATTTAAACTGGAGAAAATAACAAGTGATGTTTACTCGCACCACAGCCTACTACAAATGACTGCTGTAAATCAATTCCTTTAAATACAAAAACAAAACCAGAGGTACAGAAGAACCTCAATTTAGTTTCGCCCTCTTACGTCCAATGAAACCGTTAATTGTAATTTTTTGTTTCTAACGCGTTTTATTAGATAACTTTTCTTGGGCTTCACTTTATAAAGACCTAAAACTAGTCTAAAAATGTAATTCACTTCCATAAACAAGTACTCTATAGTGCTTGAATCAGGACTAAGGAAATAGGTTCAACGATACAGTAAAGCACGAATCAATAGTTCTGTCCTTGAAACGCACAATACACGTTTCAGAATAGTGAATCGACAAATAGTTACAAAGAAACACAAACAAGCCAGAGAGCTTAGGAACAACACAATGCTGCACACAACCGGTGGGGGTGGGGTTGTTACAGATGATCTGAAGACCAGGCATTCGGGGGGAGTTTGTCACCTTTCTTGGGAGGCCAAACTTACAACCCCAAAGAAAATTAGGCTTCGAGTTAAATAAGTGATCGCAAAAAACTTCTGTAAAAAAAACTTAGTTAAAAACATTATTGAAACAGGGGTTACAACGCCAACAGACACCGTACAAAGTGTCTAATTTACTCCATACAAACGTTGAACAAAATAAGCTTCGCGAACTATGTTTGAACACTTTCCAAATAAAACGAAGGTCTAATGCAATCGGAAATCGCTATTAAAAGAACTTACGTACTCTTGGAAAACTCAGCGAGCAGACCCTGCAGTCTGGCTGCGCTCCCGTCCAGCCTCCCCAACCACCTCGTTTGTCACTTTCATCCCCACCTCAACTGCGTCATGGCGTCACAAACGGCCAGGCAAACTGATTGGTCATAAAGGCTTTACGTCATCTGCCGAGAAACAGTTTTCACTTCAATGTTTTCAACTGTATAACAGATTGTATTTTAACTGAAAAGATGTGGTCCGTGATTAGAAAAATAATCGTTGTAAAGAGTTGGAATTCGTTTCTTATTTACTAATGGGTATTGCTTGCGGGATTTCATGTCAGAAATCCAAATTATCAGGCTACAATCCTAGAAAACACGAAGTACATGTACATTGTAGTTTTAACATAACATCCTATGATTTCAATTTCATGTTTACAAATATGTATCCTAACATTGTTTGTCTTTTTATTGTTTCCCCACATTGTCTAGAAGATGTAAATGTGTCGAAATAAAATCACTTTATTTAGTAAATAAGGTCAACATAATTCTTTTTAAATAACTACCATCATTAAGTTAAGTTTTTCGACATTTTATGCTGTAGTTTATGTTTTTTGCTACCTGAATGCAATGTTCTGCACTTGCATACTTTAAGCATCATCTACCAGATGTCTGTTTAGTGCTGAATTCTATCTAAATCTTTTTGAAGTTGCTTTGCATCTTCATGCTATGGTGTTGGATAATTTCTCTATTTTGTTTGTGCGCACTTCACTAGTTTACTAAATATATACTATAATATAAATATATAAATAATATATATATAAATACAGGAGTCTATATCAGTGATCTTTACTAAGAGTTTTACTCTTTTTATAGAATCCTGTGGTACTCAGCTAATTACATTAACCAGATATGAGCAATAGACTTTTAAATATACTCTGTACTCTGTCCATTAAACTCTACTAAGTCCATAGACAAATATTATTGTGTATGTCCACTGCCTGCAGTTCACGTCCTGGTCTTGATGAAAAAAACTATGCAAAAGAGGCTAAAGAATATATAACAAACATGGCCGGTTTTTGCAGGAAGCTACATCTCTGGTTAATGATCCCATTCCATTTTATTCTTTGTTAAAAATCAGTCCCCATAGTTTTGAGAACGCCAATTTTCACTGAATATGTGTTCTAATGCTTTGCCATTTCCCAATACTTTGTGCTTTGAGTGTATCCTTACAATTTAAGCAAAACTCCACAATAAATTTGACAAAAAATAACAGTTCAACAGGCACTCATCTCCAGATCAATGTCAGGCTCTTTGTTCCTATTAGGGTACAGAGATCCAGTTCCTCAGGATCTGGGAACAACTAGGAATGACTGACTGGGAATGTCAGTGCCGAGGGGCAAGACCCAGACCCCACTGTTCTCTGTTCCGACCTCCCAGCAATGTAACAACCCGCCATCTTCTGGCAAAAACTGAAAACTTATCTCTTCAGGATATAAGATGAGATCACTTTATTGGCCATATACAATTTCTTGTATTAGGAATTTGTCTTTTCGCATACCCCAGCTTGCTCTCCATGAGACACACAGACAGGGATAGAAGCTTGGGGTCAGACGTAGGGTCAGACATTTATAATAATAAACTTTATTTTATATAGTACCTTTAAATGTGGCTTCTCAAAGTGCTTTACTGTATACTGTGACCCTGGAGCAGTGGGTGTTAAGGGCCTTGCTCAGGGGCCCAGCGGAGTAGGATTCCTCTGCCGGCTGTGGGTTACGAACTGGTAACGTTCCAGCCACAGGCGCAGATCCTTAGCCACAGAAAGAAAACAACTCACACTACCACTGAATGTTAATTAAGAATTCTAGATGCATCAATTTTACAAGATGGAAACACCTGGGCGAAGTATATGGAAAGCAAGGGATTCCACACAGATGTGGCTCAAGTGTTAGTTAACATTCCAGCATGCTTAGAGTCAAGTATAAAAGTGCTGGAGAGGCCCGATTATCTCTGATTATAGATGTCATTGGCTGCCAGAGGAGATCTCTATGACATTGAAAGAGAGGTGATTGTTGGAATGTGTTTGGCAGGAGTGACAAAGACAGCTCAAATGTTTCATGAGCAGTGTCTAACATGATGTAAGTATTGAACATCAAGAGAAACAGACCATCAGCAAAGGGCAACGCTGGGCAGAAATGCATATTCCAGGACTGTGACATCTGTACATTATTTCAAAGTACAAGTGAAATCACTCAAGCAAATGCAGATTAATTGACTGCAAATGTCCATCTGGGGATAAGCAGCCTGTTTAATCCAAAACTGCTCATCAGGAACTGCACAGAATGGGATATCATAGTTGACTTGCGGTGCACAAACTATTTATCACACCTGCATGTTTGCAAGTCCATAAGCAGTAGACTAAAAACAATGGAGAAATGTGATAAAGTCAGATGAATCATTCTTCAGTGCACGTGTGGTGCCAGCCCAAAGACCTCAACAGCCTTGAGTGCTTGGTTCCAATAGTGAGGGGTTTTAGAGATTCCATAATCTTATGGGAAGCATTTTCTGGCATGGTTTGGGTGCACTCACTCAATGCCTAAGAAGGCAAGGTCAATGCTAATCACTAAATCAATACTTTATGGTACTGAGTGTTCATCTTCACCCCCTATTGCAGCATTTCTTTCCTGCTGGCTGGGTTGCCTTCCAGAATGACAATGTACCCATCCACAAAGTACATGTCACCAATTACTTACATTGATGAGAATGATCTTCTCAGTCACCAGATCCAGAAACCAGTCAACCATAAAAGCTGACTTTGGCAGATATAAAAATATGACTTTAGACAAATACAAAACATTTTATGGTATACCGTGCCACAGACAGAATACTGTATGCAGAGCCTAATTTGTGAAAACCCAGACAGGAAACAATAAAGACAGAGGGCTTCTTGTGATTATATTTAAGAAATCAAAAGCATGCAATATTACAAATTACAATACATTAGATGATTTATGTTATGGTGAAGTAATAATAATAGAACCACTTCTGCTATTTAAGGTGTGTGTGGCTCATTATTTCAAAAACTCATTTTATGAACACTGGGCCTATTTTGTAAACTTCTATTTGTTCTTAGGACTTTGCTTTGCCTCTGTTCTATAATAAATCACCTGGAATTTAACCAGGAGAAATACTGATTATGATGTCAGTAAGATGGCCTTTTGAATTATAAGCTTGTTATTCATACATTTATTGGCATTTCACGATAAAAAAGGATTGCAGAGTTAACTATCAAAATTCAAGTATTATGAACATTGGATCATGTTTAATGATGTTATGACTTTACATTCAAGGGAAGCTCATCTGGCACAGCATGTTTTACATATAAAAACTGTGAATGAAAGTGATTTTAACAAAAACTAGAGTGTTTCATTTTGTCATGTCCTGAAATTGTATGAAAACAGGAATTTCATCTTACTTGAGGAATTCTACCTTATATCTTAAATTGCTCACCTAGGGATGAATAAAATATTTTGAATTAAATTGAATATACTGTAGATAGCTTCAGATTACTTCTGTGCTTTGTGCCACAGAGAACACAAAAATCTTTTTTGTGATGATATATTGTCTTGTTATTACTACTGAAAAAGCCATTATGCCCATAAGGAAGATACCCATATAGAATCATACAGTAGTGATTAAGGTACAGAAAACACTCATTCATGGATGTTTATTAACTGTATAGTTTGAGGGCACTTTCTTTTTTATTCTTTCCTTTAACAATGAGACAGACAACAGATTCCTACCTAGTGATTGATACAGCATTTACACAATGGGACATTTATTGGAACATCTGGTGTAATGTTGCCAACATTACTCAAAGTGATAATAACAGCATCCTGTGTTGAACCAAAGTCTGGATCCTTAACACTTATACCTCCTGCTGTCTTTTAGGATATTTAACCAGTTCATTGTTTGTAGCTGCATTTACCAAATACTAACGGTGATTTTTATGTGTAAGTGATATTAATTAAATAAATGAAACACAAGTTACAGTTATCATTATAATTAATGTTCTCATATGCTGTCTCATTCTACAAGCAGACAATTTTAACTCTGAACAGATAACCCAGATTACAGTACTGTATAAAAAATAAGTCAATGAATTTAAAAAAAAATAAAACATTTGCATAGACTGTATTAATTCAGAGTGGCACAACAATGGAGGTTGGTATAGGGTGTCAGTGTTCCTAAAGAGGAGAACTCAAAGAGCATTGGAAGTTCAGGATCATTTCACTGCAGGTATCTTCACAGAGGCGAAGATATTTTTCAGCACTGTGGCCCGGCGTTTGACAGAGTATCTCCTCATGAATGATTACATTGATACATCAGTGCATAACAGTGAGAAAATTGTAAGCTGCAGGGTTGCCTGGGCTTGATCCACCTTGACTGGGTCAGCTAGGCAAGGTTGTCTGATGTTCAAAGTACCAAAACACCCAGTGACCCCAGGTAACATCACTGATGATGCATCCATGTGCATTAGAGTATGTATTTGTCAAACAAAATTAACAGACTTTAAATTATTATGATTACTTTAATGTTTTTCAAATGTGTCTTCTCTGTGGGAACATGCAAAATTGTTTTTTAAAATAAATTTATTTTCACAGCCTCAGTCAGGCTCCCCGCTTTAAAGATGTAGTTGTGAAAACAGCAGGGGTGTCTTCTGATATACAGTAATTTCAAGATGAAAAATTGAACACATTTGGTCTTTGACTCTGACTGTTTTTCAGAAACAAACTTGTTTATGGGATTAATGATGCAATTCGTTAAAATTTATTTTAAACACTGATGACTGCCTGAAGTGTATTTTTTACATTTCACTGTATTTAAATTAAAATCAGTGTGCATAAAATTTCCTGTTCAATAATTAACTCTCAAGGTCTTTCGCGAAAGCATTTTTCCACTAATCGTCTACTTTCTGAACTCCAGTGACAGCTGTAGCTTTGAGCACGCAGTCCGAGAGCCCTCCTCCTTTGGCGGCAGGCGGCTGAAGCAAACAGGTCGGGTTGCCACTTCAGTCAAGACCGGGGCCGTGTCGAGGCTGGAGTCCGCAGCATGTCCGCCCTGAGAGCCGCTAAACAGGCCCTGAGGGTCGATATAAAGAAAAGAATCGCTACGATAGATGACCAGGAAAAATGTCGGCAGTCTAAGATCGTCACTCAAATGGTAAGCGGGAAAAATAAACATGTTTAGGTGCTAATAAGTTTAACGTGTACTTGTGTTTTTAAACGCTCGTCTTTTATGTAAACGGAAACCAGGTTCTTGGGGTAGTGTCCCGCAATACTCCTCGAGATCTTTGCATATAAACACCTTGCCTGTAAAGTACAACAGAATAACAGATTTTTTTTTAAAAAAAGGCCTAGCAGCAGTTCTTATTGGTGCAATGCGAAGACGAGTCAGCTTCCTATTTTACAGGGGGCGTGTGGTGTTCTAGTAATACTGCATAGAAAAAGAACATTGCGGTGTATCTGACAGCAGTGTAATTTTATTAGTGTTTGACATACTCAAGTATATCAGAATGAATTACATTTATATATGATACAAGACAGAATAATGGATAATACAAGTTCGGCAATATTGTATACATTTAGCTTTTAGACTTTAATATAAAAACCACAGAGATACGGAGAGATTTGAACATGTGCTTGAAACATTAAGATCTTACAAAACATGAAATAACGACGGCGATCTCTCTTGATCTGCGAATATTAGGTCGTTTTAGAAATAATTCAATTTTATAGATCCGGAGTGTCCTCTAGTGGGAGAGAGATTTCTCAGAAATGATCTGGAAATGCACAGTCTACACACTGAGCTTGGAACTGTAGCAAATTCACAAAGTTGTTATGATGAAAATATTTTGGTAGCATTTGGATGACCTTTTCTTTTATTAAACAGAAATCTAAGCTCTAGATGCCAGCTCATCCTATAAATATTCCTAAATTTGACAGATAGAGCATTCATGGCACTCCTGTCACATTCTTTACTGTTAAGAGAACTGTTGATTCTCGCTGTAAGTTGAGGATGTGCATTGTCTTGCTGGAATGGTATCAGGTCAGGATGAGTTTGCATGAAGGGAAGCAAGTAAGAAGTCACCAATTAGTGTGTTGTTGTGCATGTGTGCCATCCATAAATCCACAAGATCCATAAAAATGGTGGGAAAATGAACCTAGTAATTATAGACCAATAAGCCTTAATTCTTGTGCATGTGAAGTTAAAGAAGCAATAATTAGAACAGAACCATCATGGCATTAGTGTATTTAAATGGATTTTAAAAAGGTGAGTCTTACTTAACTAACTTGTAACAGACCTTTGAACAAGCAATAGTTGTTATGGAATAAACCAAGCAAATGGCATGGTATATTTATATTCTAAGAAGGCATTTGGTTCCTTAAAATAGATTAATACCCAAAATGTAGTCAGCAGGCATTCAAGAAAGTACTTGTACTTGGATTAAGAAATTGTTAATGGTCATGAAACAGAATATAGATAAGGATTGATGACACAAACTGAGATAATGTAATGGCAGAATGCCACAGGGAGCTGTATATGGACCTCTGCTGTCCCTGATTCATATCAATGATCTAGATTCTGGTATAGTACGTTATCTAGTAATGTTTGTAGATCATACATAATAGGGTTAGCAAACACTGTAGAAGCTGCAAAGGGAATTCAAAGTGATTTATACAAAATTCAAGACTGTGCAAACATCTGGTAGATGACATTTAATGTAGATAAGTGCAGAGTGTTACAGGTAGAAAAAAACAATCTTCCAATCCCAAAGGAAATGCTGATCTTGAGAAAGCAAGTTATGAAAAACATTTAGGTATTATTTACACATTTATGTTTTCTAGCGTATGTTGGAAAGTAATAAAAAGGGCATGTAGTGATAAGATAAAAGTGTAAAATCCAAGTCAAGGGATGTGTAATGGAGCAGCTGTCTCCTCACTCTCTGAGTCAGTACTCCTTTGAGCTCTCTGGTGGATGGAGCCACTTCAGCTGTCAGTTCAGGCTCAAGGAACAAGGAAAGACAGAATGAGAAACCTTGTAGGCAGTAGGTTTTGGACCATGTTAGGGTGAAATTGTGACTTATAGCATTAGGGTTAGTCCAGTGTCAAAGTGTCTCTGGGTTTCCATTTAATTTTGGTGGTTATTTTGAGTAGGTCTTCCTATGCCTTCCTATGAGTATTGTGTACAGTACATCAAGCTTCAAAAACAATATTGCTACTCTGGAATGAGTCCAAATAATAGCAACCAGATACATTCTGTGGTTCAGAGAAATGTCTTACCCTGATATACAATAAAACAAGTATCTTTTTATTCTTGAACTGAGATCGTTACAAGGGATTGTAGTTATTTAATTAAACATTTATTATTCTCATCATTATTAACAGACTAAACCCACTGGACTTCCTCACAATTAAGAGTGAAATACAGCCCTAAGAATATGAATGGAAACTATGTGGAAGTACATGAAACCGAGAACTTGAGATGCTTCTTTACAAAAAGGGTGATAGGAGCCTGGAACAAGCTACCCAGCCTTGTTGTTGAAATTGATACCCTGGCATCTTTAAAGAAACTGCAGGATGCTATCAATTAGCTACTAGCAGCAAATAATCTAAATGGGTTGTATGGCCTCATGCTTGCAAGCTTTACATTTCTCATGCTAATTAATATACAAAATCTGTCTGGTTTATTCAAAAATATATATACTATAAATACTGGAATTACTTTTGAGGCTCGGTGTATATGAAATACGTTTTGAAAACCCTTAAGGGTGGGCAGATACTTTTGTGCAAATTCTGCAGAAGGAAACAACCAAACCAAGTAAATTGGAGAGATGCTTTGGAGAAAGCATTAGTTTCTTAGTTTTAGGTATAGTTTCGGAGAAAGAATTAGTTTCATGGTTAGTCTCGGAGAATTCTGTTGGAAGCCAAGAAGATTCCTAGCCTCTTGGCTGTGGATAATGGGGGACTTTTGAAGTCAGTAGCTCAAAGAAGAGCTTAGATTTTAGGTTACATTTTGGGTTTTGATTTTTTTGCACTATTTGTAAAATAGTACTTTCTCTTTATCTTAAGGCTACTTCGTGTGGCAGTTTTACCCTGACCAGCCTCATAATGTTCCTGTTTAGGAGACTGTGCTCCAGGGTGTGTCACAAGGAAATAACGTTTCTTCGAACCTTTTTCCAGCTCATTAAGCATCCTCAGTACCAGCGCTCCCAGAGGATTGCAGTGTTTCTCAGTATGCATGATGAGGTCCGCACTGAGGAGATCATTGAGGACATCTTCAGAAAAGAAAAAGTGTGCTTCATACCCAAGTACCAGTCGAAAAGTAACCACATGGATATGTTGAAGCTGACTGCTGCCCAGGACATCCAGGCTCTACCAGTCACCTCTTGGAACATCCGGCAGCCTGGAGATAATGAAGAGAGAGAGGAAGCGCTGGCCACAGGTCTGTATGTTCACTGGTCCCTTGGCATACAGTATACTGAGCATCAAAAGAGGTTGATCATGTAGAACCACAAAAAAATGACAATCTTTTTTTGTTGAAGGCACATTGAGATTTTCTTGAATAAACATGACCTTCATTATGTTAATTAAAATTAGTAAATAATGGAGTTGATTAATAGAGGGTGTAAAAGTCTTGGGCTAATAGGGTGTGGCCACTATTTGTAACAATATAACCTGTACAGGTAATAGACCCACTCTTGTGGAATTCTGTTTTATTCCTCTGGTAGAGCGTGCACATGCAAGAGTTTCTTCAGTGAGGTCCTGTACTTAATTCATGAAGCACCATGTGTTACAGTGAAGTAATAGGTTACAGGATAGAGTTCTCTTCAGCTTCTGGTCTTCTGCATTTACCCATTGAGGAAAAATAGTTTAAAAAGCATTGCAATATAATACCAAATATGAAAAAGATTTTTTAAATACATTTTCAGTCTGATTTTCTGTCAATTCTAGTGTTTAAAAAAGTAAATTGTTACATTTAGACTTCTCTTAACACTTCATTTATACCTCCACACCATGTCTCTTATTCAAGACACACATCATAATTGAAAAGAAAGTAGAATGGTAAGCATCTAAGAATCTTAAGTATACTGTAGATCACAAGTATTCTGTTTCGACAGTAATAATCTCCTGTGCAATTTACTTTTTATAATTATATCCAAATCACTCAAATTTAGAAGTAAAACAACCATTGAGTATTAGATTCCAAATAATCAAAATGCCATACCAACTCTCAGTAGAGTAATCACTGCATTTAATTTGACTCAGGTGTAACATGTATTGAAATGACTTCTAACCTGTTAAATTAGAAAAAATAAAAACCAGTTTACAGCTGGCTGTCAGGTCTTCCTGATTTACTTCTGAGGGAAAATGTCATTCCATGATAGTTATATTTGACTCTGGTTTCCTCCCACAGTTCAAAGACATACTGCTGGGTAAATTGGCTTCTGGGAAAATTGTCCCTGGTGTGCATGTGTTTGTGTCTGCCCAGTGATGGACTAGAATCCCATCCAGGGTGTATCCTGCCTTGTACCCGTTACCTGCCAGGATGGGCTCAGGCTTCCCCCAGCCTTGTGCAGTACAGAGCGTTTGGACAATGGATGGCTGTTTCTTTGCATCACACATGCAGTCTGATTGCTGTCAATAACAAAGTGGAGGGTCGTTCCTTATGAAATCAGTCGCCTGTTGACCTCAATCGTTTGATTGAAAAGTTCCTTTAATATTAGCCCATGGGATAAATGGTAGACTGTGCATTGGGTTGTACTTACAAGACAATGAGGTCGAATTTGTAAATTCATTTTTTGTACTGTAGTCATATGTGCTAAAAAGTAAAGATGAAAAAAACTCATAAATGACTTGAGTTCTCTCCTGATGATGAACAGAGCAGTAAATGTATTATTCAAGCAATATAGCAATTTCATGTGGAAGATTGACCTGACACCATGTATTTAAATGTGTCCTGTGCCTCAGCCAACAAATAACCTAAATATGCAGCACAATACATAAACTATAATATATGTACAATTATTTTTTCCATAGGAATTATAAAAGTGTCTGACAGCCTGATTTATTAGCATTAAAACAATATCAAGGGTGGAGGGTCCAAAATAATTTAACTTTGAGCACCCCAGTTTCCTGAATGATTTCATTTAATTCATTTCTAGAAATCGCAGTGTAACCATTTCTCCCATGGGCAAACATGCAATGAATATTTGTGAAAAACAAAAGGGATGAGGTCAAAACTGGCCATTGTTTATAGATTTCATATGGGATGCTCGTAGAGTTATCAGTAGCAAATAGATATTCCTTTCCAGCCAAACACATTTGGATCTCTTTGTCTGGCTTTTTGTGTTCAACAGTTTAGCATATCATTATGCATGTTGCTGGCAGATATTATACTATTATATTATATTATACTGCTGGCGAGTGCATGTAAGGTGTTGCTCCAGCACCCCAATGAATCTGTATCAGGTTACTTTGTTCTCATGACAAGTGGGGTATATTGGTTCCTTCCTGTGTTCTTCCTTGATTTTCACCAGGTGTTACATTCAACAGGGCAAATCACCTAATTACTTGTGTCCAACTCAACGCCCTTAGTAATGAGGTGATTAAGTGCTTAAGCAACAATCTAAGTCACTTCAATGCATCATGATCAATCAAAATGATGCAAAAAAAAACACTGATTCAGTATCTATATACACTTTATTTTCTAAAAGCATATACTGTATGAATGAGTGAAGAGACAATTTTCTATTGGTGTTCACTATACCTGTGCTTCAGACAAAGACTATCTTTAAACAATTTACGTTTACACAGGAAGATAGGAAACAGTTGCAGAAGATCTAGACTAGTAATTACAGTATGATGTAGTGGAAGGTGAAAACTGCACATTGTGTGCTCAAATCTCTGTGCTCAGACTGAGAGGTTTAAATGCATCAACCTAAAGAAAAATTGTCTCACTGTAGTAATATATGTTTTAATTATATATAATAAATATATATATAAAATATATAAAGGAATTACTAGTAGTTTTCAGTTGATCTAATTGCCAGTAAGATATAGCTATTAAGCCTTATTCAGAACAGTTTTATGTTTGTTACAGAAAATTAATTGTTTGTGTTAGAATGCTTCCTAAACTGTACATGTATCAAAAATACCCAAGGTCAACAGCTAGAAGAGGTGGTGTTTCTTTGTAAGGATTAAATGTGCCATTTTTTTTGTTTTTAGTTCTGTTATTTTAGTAAGGATTCCTGTGTCAGGTATATTTAAGTATCTGCAGCTCTCATGTATAAAGCTTTTGCAGGGATTAACTGAATTGGCAACAAGCTATTTAACAATTTATTAGCAATTTCAGGTTCTCTAAAAAAACGTCTGTCACTGTAACCTGACATTTCTGTTTTAGACAGAATTTAATGAAGATGTATAGATTCTAGATAACTAATATTATTCTCCTTGTGCTCTGTAACCCCTGTAAACAATACCTACTAATATCATTATGTATGGATTAATATTAATACACCTTATTGTGAACAGCACTCATGCAGGTTCATGTCAGTTTTTATGCTTTTAAACACCTTCCAGCAGAGGGTGCTAAAACACTGTAGAATCAAGCCCTTGACCAAATGCAGTCAATTTTATACAGTAACTATTATTGTTGAATACATTTTTCATTGCTGTCTTCACAGTCTAAGTATGCATAAATTATTTTATTTGACAAATTCAAGTGTAGATTCATAGTGTCAATATGTATTACAGTTACTCTTTTAAATATCTAAAATAGCTACTTTTTGTGTAATATTAAAGATATGTAGGGGTATTCCTCTACATATCATAAATACAAATATTCCTCCTGGAAAATACAATAATTTAAAAGTATAAGTGAAGCACAATTGACACTTTTTTTCTGTAAAATGCACTATTGTATGATAAAATCCCACTGGCCTGAACAGGAGGGCAGTGTTACAGGGAGTCATAATCCTTCAGAATTGTGAATAAATTATTTTGAGGTCAACCATGCCACCTGCTGTGTTTTATAAGGAAAAGAGCACCACCTGAAACCAGGTAAAAACTAGAACCTGTTCAAGATCTTCTGGGTTTATCTAAAGCTAAGGTGGTCTGCAGTGTTTAGACTTCCTCTAATCTGTCTTTTTCATATTTCTGACATTTCATAACCTCTTAATCTGTGAAGGTGTGGACTGAGATTGAAAAGCCTTTCCCATCCATCAGTTTTGTCCATTGCCTGAGAGGTGATTTTAACTCCAAATTTCTGATCTCTGCTAACATGTTGGAGAAGGAACTCTGGTAGATCAGTTGCTTGCTTAGTTCTTCTGATGCACTTTTGGTTCTGCTGCTAATGGCATTCATTGCCCTCTCCCTTAGTCCTTCAGGAAACCTGCACTCATTCTTTGTAGTACACCTTGCTGTCTGTGTTTTTAAGTTGTTTTGGTGACATGATAGTGGCATGATGGTAACTCTTGGCAGCAGCACAAGCAAGAAACTGAATACTGTGCAGTGTCCAAAGAGGTAAATTGGCAGAACAGAGCTATAGTAATACTTTCAAGAGCTTGTCTGCCAAATGATCAGAGAGATGTTTTAAATCATTTCAGATGACATAATTTGTCTTTTATTATTTTTCTAGCATTTTATTTATCTCCAATGGTTAATCAGCATGGCTTACATTGTGACACTTTGCACCAAAATGGGGGGGAAATAAACACCAAGTGCTTTTATAATATAAATATCTGATTTTACACATAATGTGCTCCATGCTGTCATCGAAGAGAGATAGCACTGATTACATCGATAGCCCTGTGTCAGATTGAAGTCCTTCCAGTCCTAGTGGTGCCTAGCCAATTGGGGGGAACATTGGAGTTTATTGGTTAATGATGAAGCCCAGCTTCAAACTGATGACGTCTGGACTATGGGACTCGTAACTGGTCACCTTCGTACACTTCAGGGGCTGAACAAAGAACTGTGTTTAACTATTGTGGCGGTGTTGTTAAAACGATGCACACTAAGCTGAAGAAAGAAAAAATGCATAGCCCTGCAACGCACTATCCTTGCCCAAAGCCCTAAACCATATTGAAAAATAACCTCTGATCAGTTGGTATTCACTTTATCAGCTTTCTTTTCCTGGTCTGTTTCAAATGATAGGAACTGATAGAGATGATCTGGCACTCACACAGCTGCATCGCCAGTCAGATGAAATGCTCCTCTCTCTGTGCATTTTTTTTCCAAGGGAATAAATACATGACATTAATGGATGCCCTTATAATTTGTGTTGTTTTTTTCTTAGTTGAAACAAAATCTCTCTATATATTTTCTCATCAAAAATTCCTTTTCCTCTATTCTTCTCTCAAGTCCCCAAATCATCATCTCAGTTGAAAATTGAAGGCAGAATTATTTGCTGCTTCCCTTCAAAAGGAACATAAGGGCAGGCATGGCAGAGAAGTGTGATGTGAATGGAGGCAGCTGAGGCAGGTCTTTGGGGACGGGGGGCAGTGGTTCAGACTGCAACTGAAGATAGCTTGATCTGCTGCAGATGATGCTCTCCCCTGACTCTGGGTGCCCCTGCTCTTCAATTCACCTGAACCCGCATCCTGAGCTCCACAGATCCTTTGATGACCTATAATTAAAAAATGATAGACCGACAACAGTGCCATCACACATTTTGGCAGCAACTAGACTAGCAACCCAGAAGACTTGTTTTCTCTGATAACACCTTCTCCTACAAAGCATGTCTGTTTTTAGCATCTCCAAATTGGATTTTGTTTAATAAAGATAAACATCTTCTTACCTGATTGTGCTTAAACTAGTCCTCCTTGTTAACCAGGAGACATCTTAGTGAAATGATTAATATAGAGTGTTTTCCTTTAAAAAGAGATAAAGATGTGTTGCCTGGGTGCTAAAACGGAAAAGGTCAGGAATGATTTGTGGTGTACTGAGGAATATTTTTCACTGACACAAGGCAGTAACATGGATGAATAGGCTGCTAAATGCTGAGCTGTTCATTGCTTGCCAGTGGGTGTTGCTGATGAGGGTATGTAAAGCACAACATCATTAAGTCTTGCAATAACAAAACGTAGTGCACACTCATTGATAAAGGTCAATTGAAATGCATCTCAAGATTCAGCTCAGAAATATGTAGGCTCAATTAAACACATCTCATCTTAATAAAATAATTTAAAAATGTTTGCTAATGAACTAAAATATTTTTATTCTAATCAACCCATTTAACAATTCTAGAGCCCAGTAAAATGTATGTATAAGAAAGCTCAGTAGTTGTCATATAAATCAATTCTTACATATCATAGCTGATGTTTGACACAGCATCATGTTTTAGTACTTATTGTAATTAATATAAATTTGACAATTCCTAATTATTCTGAAATGACTAATTTAGAGTTTTGAGAAAGAGGAATACATTCTAAATTTAATGTTGCCTGAATTTGTAGAAATGTGTGTTAAATGTGTCCTTTACTGGTGTTCATGTAGGCTTTGGTTTAAAAAAAAATCACTTGGATTTGATTGTAAGGAGATATTTGATGTTACAAAAGGGCACAGAACATTCAAACAGGATGACTCTTGCAAGGTTTACATTTCCTACACAGCTAAATTTTACATTTCCTATACAGCTAAATTAATTGAAAGGTTAATTTAAAAAATAAGATTTTCTACTTTAAATTCAGACCTACAAGATGAGCTTTAAAGTAAGCATCAATGGCCTTTGGCCACCTGGTGGGAGAAAAGACTTTCTACAGATTCCAGCTCGGGTTACTTGGTGGAGCTGTCCTGCTGTGCCTGTGAACAGAGACATGTAGACATTTTCTTCGAAGAGGAATGAAAAAGTCAAATTGAGAGGCATTAATAGGGGAAAATTGCCTTCAGAAAATGTACATTTTAAGAGTAAAAGCTTAAACAGAAAAAATAGGAAGAGAAAACAGCTTGCATATAGTAAAGGCTATAATGCCTCACAAAAGTGCTTGGCCTCAAAAGAAATGGAAATGAAAATGTCAGAAAATATCATGCAAATGTAGAAAAATCCACAAATTATTATTCCAGAAAGAGTATTTTTTATGATTTTCTGATCTTATAACTGTACTGTACAATTTGAGAATATTAAAATTTATAAATGTAATGCACCACTATTTTTTCTGACAACACAACCACTGCTCATCGTTGAGTATGTTCTAGTAGCAAAAAGCTGAAGCAGATACTGAAGTTTGTTTTCTCTTGAGGGCCCTGTGCTGAGAAACCCGGAAGAATATTATTATTTATTTTCCTTGAAGTGAAATAAAGCTTTAGACACTGTGTCACAGTGCTCCAGTTAAGTACATACAGCCCTTGTTTATATTTGCATCCTTCAATTTACTGATTTTCCTAAGAAAGCCTAAGGTTCACTTAAGGATAAATTCTTAGTTGTACAAGTAAAGCTGAAGAAAAAGCTGGAGATTTGGGTTTAAATGTGCTTAAAACTGGTCAATGGTTCATTTATCTTGTCACCCTGTCACAGATTGACGTATTAGACAATGTCAAACCCTTTAAGAGACCAGGAGCACTGAATTATAAATGTCCAGCAGAAAATGAAAAGAGACAGATAGCACTAAATCATTAGCTTTCCTAACCATGAGATTGTATGTGTCGGAATGAATTGTTTATTTATTGCTCTCAGGAGTGAATATTGAGTGAGTGCTGATTTTCACTGGTTTTCTAAATTCAGGTGTGACATTACTTTCGAGTGCTTTGCCATCAGAGCATTGTGTGTGTAGAAGCTTGATGCCACAGTAGCTTTGAGAATGCATTTTTGCAGTGGACACATGTTAAATGTAAACATCACTGGTGATGTCTCCACAAAGAAAAAATATCTGCATGGAGATTGTGCTAGTCGCTTCTGCTATCAGTACTCATGAGTAAACCGTCAGTACATTTTACAGGTATGAATGCATGCACAATAATAATCGGGGAATATGTAAGGTTTTCGGCTGACTGCCTAATTTACATGACAAATACATAACGTTCCTTTCTAGTCTTCTAAATAATTTAATCATTTCAAATGAGTGTTTATGAGACTGCTAAAATATTAAACATCTCTTGCAATGAGAGAGGACCAAGAGGGGCTCTGTGGAGAAGGCGAAAGGATGGCCGCAGACTTGTGCCTTTCTCCTAACTCATTAAAATCCAGTTCTCCCTTTCAAACATGGTGAAAAGTAATAACCGTTGGTGACATTTCAGCCTGCTTTTTAATTGCAGTACTGTTATCAGACTATTGAAGCTGTACCTGAATGGTCTGCCCTGGGGCTTCATTCACAGTTGGCGTGCACCTGTTATAATCTAAACTGGAACATGTAAATGAGACCTATGAAAGAATATCATATCAGTAATCTATGTTTAATCATTTTTTTATGATTTACTGGGGAAAGATCACACGTTTTGTACAGATTTATTTGAGGTAGTTGTCAGGTCATTCAGCTGGGGTGAGTTTGGGTCTCGGGTGAATACATCTGCTGCAGCACCCCTGAACAAAGTACTGTACTCAACTCAGACTTAAGAACTACCCACTGTGAGAACTGGCACCCAAAGCATGTGTGCAAAAAAAAATTGGAAACTCCAAATTGCTTTGAATTAAATTGTCAGCCGAATAAATTGATACAGTATCTTCATCACTGGGCAAGAAGTCTGATGAGCAGCAGAATAAAAAATCTGTTAATGTTTCCAGTTTAAAAGCTTAGAGAAAGCTTTGAAAAGTGTTTAAGGTACTTATTTCTCATACAGCAGATTCACCCAAAAAGGATGTTTAGCTGCTTATTTTGAATGCAGTCTGTTCTTTATGTTTTTAAGCAACTGATACACCACAGTGGCCCTATAATACAAATAGATAAATGTATACTGTAAGAACTCCAACAAAGGATGGATGCTGAAGTTTATGGTCTTTTTTTCCCCTCACACATCTTCATTAATGAGTGATAGAAATATTTATATACAAATGTCTTAACAGGATCAGAAGGATTTTCCCACAATAATAAAGTGATGGGAACAACTGGGAATCTTTCTGAAGTGTTAGATTTCCCCACAAAGTGCATGCAGACCATATTGCTCCTGCTTTGAAAGTATAGCGTGTAATCAGTGCCAAGGATTCCCATCTTCTGACCTTCCCATCAGAACTTGGAAAGAGTGAAAATATTGTATCTCAATAGGTCAGATAATTTGTTTTGCAAAAAAGGAAAAAAAATTAGCAAGCTGCCTTCCACAATCCTTGCTTATACTGTATATTGCGTCATCTCTTTCCATTTGAATGCATTGAGTCTTTCAAGAAACAATTTGGTTTTAGTGCTGCAGTAATTAAACTAGAGTTAAATGAAACGGCAGGTGAGCTCAGAGGTTTATGTGTAAAAGTGGATTAGAAGGTCAGGCGCTGATTTGTGCCCAGACGCCCATTTTCACTAGCAGGATCTCTGGACCCACACTTCATGCAGCAAGAAACTTTTCACATCGCTTCTCCCTCTTTGGTCTTACACAGGTGGGCTGGACTTAATCCTGATGCCTGGGCTGGGGTTTGACCGCAGTGGGAACCGGCTGGGCCGTGGTAAGGGATACTACGACACCTACCTGCAGCGCTGCATGCAGTACCCTAAGGGCAAGCCCTACACGATTGGGCTGGCCTTCAAAGAGCAGGTCTGCACGGCGGTCCCAGTAGATGAAAACGACATACGGATCGATGAAATCCTGTTTGAGGACAAATGAGCTGCTTAGTGGAAAGAATCGAGCTCTGCTCTGTGGTCTATTATGCTCATTTCAGATGGGGAATTATCTACCGGTGAAAGTGCCTTTTCCAGTTTAATTTAATTAAAAATCTAATCAAGATTACAAAACACGGCAGAGACCTATACATTTTGAAAACTTGAGCTCAGAAACGTGACTGAGGGAAAATGTTTTTGACTGAAAAATGGCTATCTTTGCTGATAAAATGCCTAGGTTGTGAAAAACACGTTCTCTAAAAGATACCTAGATTTTTGTAATGGTATCTGTCATTATTACTTTACACACAACTCAGGTATAAAGGTTTGTAAAGATTTACTGTAATAAAATCACAGCAGTTCATACTGTAGCTCACAGTGGCAGTGGTTTGGGTGTGATTTTTTGTATTCAGTGCTCACAGAATGGCCACGCTAGCAATGCTTTATCCAATGGTAAATTTGATGATAATAATAATAATAATAATAATAATAATAATTGCTTACATTTATATAGCGCTTTTCTGGACACTCCACTGAAAGCGCTTTACAGATAATGGGGACTCCCCTCCACCACCATCAATGTGCAGCCCCACCTGGATGATGCGACGGCAGCCATAGTGCGCCAGAACGCTCACCACACATCAGCTATCAGTGGGGAGGAGAGCAGAGTAATGAAGCCAATTCATAAATGGGGAATATTAGGAAGCCATAAATAGTAAGGGCCAATAGGAAATTTGGCAAGGACGCCGGGGTTACACCCCTACTTTTTTCGAGAAACGCCCTGGGATAACTATCTCTCACATCCTTTCTGTTGCTCTCTTTTATCTTTTGTTTCATTTCTCTGTGTGTGGGCCAGCCTTGTACTGTTTTCCCCAAGGAGACCTGGTCACTAAACGCTATGCATGCTTTGGAGAACAGGAGAGCCACTAATATCTAAACTGTCCTCCTCCTGTAGGAGATCTGAATGCTTCATTTGATTATTATCCTTAAATTTAATTATGCAAATATCAGTTCAGTTTCATATTTTAAATTTACAGTTGAGAGTACTTTTTAAAAAAGAGAACAATGTAAAATGGTTTTCAAAAAATTATTTTTTGAAATGGAGAATAAGACTTGATACATAGCCTAGTGAAATATGCTTTAGACAAATGTTTCAAATTATCATTTTAATAGTTTTTTGGTTAAATTAAAGACTATTTCTTCACATGTACTTTGAATATTTTCAAGTTATGAATACAAATTCTATGGTTTAAAAACATTGTTACTAATTATGTAATTATGCAATATTAAAGGTTAGTTCTACAAACATATTTCACTTTTAAGATTGTTTAAAAAGCAGAGTCGGAGTGTTCACAAAAAGGTCTTTAGCCCAGACTGACAAAAAGTGTAGGAAGCATTCTGTGGATGAAAATTGTTTTATGTGAGAATTAAATGTCCTTTTGATGCCTGTATATTCAACTGAAATTCTAGTACAAAGTGACTGACGCCAATTGTGCTAAATAATTGAAGTGTATGATTGGGCTCATCCCCCTAAGATAGATACCTAACCACTGCACATACCTCCTTAATTACACAGTTGTAGCATCCCCTAGAGTCAATATTTCCTGACCCCTGGAGACTGACTAAGTGTGGGGAATATCATTAACATTTTTCACACTATAACGGATACAACCTAAGGCAGAAGAAATCTGCTCTAGAATACTTTGATGAGAAGCTTGTTCAGAATCTCTATTCTAAATCTTTTCCATATGACAACATATGTGATATTACTTGCTATTAGCTATAAGTATATGATTGTTATTATTATTGCATTTTGATATTGTTTACATATAAATGATGGTTAAGGAGGGATCACACACTTGAGGTATTTACTGTAATTGTATCAAGACTTAGATATAGATGAAGTGTTGCAATACTATTGATGCCACAAGTGAAAGAGCAATAATAACAAAAACAGTTTAAAAATCACAATAAAGGTTTTAATTAAAGCTGTCTGCTTTATTATTGGTTAATCATTATATTTATGGCATTACAATGCTCAATTTATAAGTTTTCAATAAAAACTAATTGTTAGTGCACCCTTCATTATTCTCCCACATTTCTATTAGTGTTAAAAATATCCTTGTTGTGACAGTTGCTTTATGTCGGATATGCATAATGCAGGCATGGACCAAAGCCAACTTCATTGCTTGCCTCCTTCTTTGCAACCTGAGTCACTGTAAAGGAAAATGTTTTTTCTTCTGTGCAGTGCTACTGAAGTGTTTCTACCATGTTACGCTAACATCTTTTTTTTATTGCATATACTGTATATGTGCCTGTCCTATTTTCTGCTTGCATTTAAAAGGGGCTGTTCAGTTCTCATTTGTAGCCAGAGGAAAGTATCACCAAAATAGGAATAATAAAATGCTTCATAACATTTATTAGCAGTGAGGTTCTTTTTCTCCCTGGCTGTATCTCCTAGAGAGTTAAGCTTCCTGTTTAATCAAACACAGTGGGGACCTGGAAATGATTAATAAAAAAGCCTGGCTAGGTTCCAGCTATCAGCAAGAGAGCTCATTATGAGAAATTAATATACTGGAGCAAGGGACGATGGCAGATAAGTTCACAATATGAGTGCTCTGGGTACACTAGTGCTGACAGCTTAGGAATGGACTTAGGAATGGAGGTATCATCTGTACATGTCATGTCAACAGAAACAATTAAAGATTTCACAATGTACTGAACTGTGGCTTCCATTTCTGTCCTCCACAGCACATTCACTGGCAACCTCAGTGAGAGAGCATGTGACAGACTATTATTATGCAATTGCTGCATTTTTCTCCATATCTGTCCTTCACAGAAACCCAGATGAACAAAAGCCATGAATGTACTGTGGCTGTACTGGAATTAAAACTGTGTTTTTGTGAAGCGTCCAGAAAACATATTGTGTTAAAGCTGTTGAGTATCCCTAAGGGGGACAGGAAGATGCACCCAGAGGAGAAGATTCACATAGCAACATAAGAAAGGTTACAGATTAGAGGAAGCCATTTATCATCAGGCTTGAAAGAAGCCAGTGTATCAGCTCTGACAACCCGGCAAGGTAGCTTGTTCCAGACCTCCACACCCTTTTGTGTAAAGAAGTGCCTCATGTTCTCGGTTTTAAATGCACTACCTCATACAGCGTTTTTTTTACAGTATTCCACATGACTTTGTTTACCCTACTGATTTTTCCCCTGTGTTTCACAACAGTGAAGCTCTCATTAATACTGTATGAGAATCAAATGGGAAATAGCTGATACGTACCAAAGTGCTGGAGGATAATGGGCTTCATGTGCAATTTTCATAACAGGAATATTAAGAGAATATTGCTGCTATGCGTCATCATTTAAAAATACATCAAACAAGAATGCTTTTCAAGGCAGAGATATGGAAAGACCTTTATAGATCAGGACAGAAGAGGTTCAGAAAAAGCAAATTTATATTGCACATAGCAGTAAGTAAGAGAATCTATGACACATCTCAACTCCCTCAACTGTCTAAATCAGTGACATTAGGCATGACACAGAGTTGTTTGTTTCTTTGTGAGTACATAAAAATAATAATATTGTTCAGATGGCTGCTTAACAAACTGTACCTTGAATTAATCCAGGTTCTCTCATTCTTTTTCAACAATTCAAACTCAAACCCATAAAAATATAATTAACAGCTGTAATAATATTTACTTTGTGGTAGTTACCTTTTAAACCAGAGGCTAATTAGGAATTATAATGCATGTATGAACTACATTTTTTCAAGACCAATTTGCCCACTAAAGAGGATGGCCTACTAAATTCTTTTTGGGTAATTCCCTCAGCAACTGAATAATGTTCTAGAGCTGTAAGCACACTCTAAATATACTGAATAGGGAAAGCATCATAATATACTGTAAGAGGGCTGAATAATAGTGCTAATAACTGGGCTTCCAAGGGGGACAATGCTGCTAAAACTACATGATGATGGTGAAAATATAATATATATATGATGGTGAAAATAGCGAAACATAAAAAATACAGTTAAAACTTAAAGATGTTCTACGATGATAATTCAATGCACCAATCAAGTTGATTAGAAGCCAACAGAGTATGGTACTCTTGTGTACCAAAGAACTTGTGCAACATTGCAAAATCTTTGTTATATTAAATTATGCTCTATAGTTATTGTCTCATTCAAGTTCTTATAAACATGTAAATTTAATTTAATTTATATTTTTTAGCTGGGTGTTGTATATGCTTCTACCATTTCATTCATATTATATTTCCTGAGCATTCAATGATAGTTAAGATTCATTTTGTTCATTAAGCTTCAGTTCCTGCAATTTACATAGAACCTGAGTATACTGTATGTATTAATGTTACTTGGCAACTGCAGTCTTTGAACTGAATTAGCTGAAAATGTAGGTTACTGAAACTATTTACCCCACAATGCTACTGCATAAGGGGATGGCTGTGAAGCACTTCTTACAAATATGAAATATTCATTCTGTATCCGGCACCTCAGAGGTTACAAATGAATCCTGCATACTAACATCAGCCCATGACAGCATGGTACTGATTGTCAGCACTGCAGTGGTATAGGAGAGCTGGCATAGCACTTAGTGTGTGGCCTTTCACAGGAATGCTGACTCATGTGTGTTTCCAGTCCAGGGTTCCATAAGCACACAAAAAATATTTGGAAGTGACCTCTGGCCTATAATTTTTTTCAGGGGCTGGAACTGCAACTCTTACATAAGAATTTGAAAAAAAATCTACAGGGTAATGAGAAAGTAAATGCAATTCCTACCTCTTCTGCAGGAGACATCCGAGAAATTGTAAAGACCTTTGCTGCCTCATTTTTCTGAAGTACAAAAGCAGCGAAAAATAAAATAAAATGAATGCAGGCAGGAGGTCAGAGCAGTAGAAATGCAGTGATCCGTTCACCACCAGTGTGTGATGGCTGCTTTACGAAAGCTGGAGATTAGAAAACAAGAAACCCAGCTGCAGTAATTTCTTTCCTGCATTATGTTAACCTCTCTCCAGTGTGCATCTTTGTTCTCAGAATTTGGGCTGCAGCAAAAATTGGATTTCACTTTTTTTTAATCTTTCTTCCTTTCTCAGCTTTAATAACAGGCAAAACTATCTCCCAAGATTAGTTCTTTCTGGTGGTAGAATGTATATAGTCATTTCTTGTGTTGGTATGTTGATTTTTCATCTCAAGTTGCTTAACAAACAGTGCTTTGCCAACATACAGTATTCAGCCACTTGCACAGTTTTTTTTTCACATTTTGTTGCTTCAAGGCTTGTGGTCATGACACTTTGAAGTAGCAATTCATATTTTTAATATACAAAGCCTACTCCACACACTCAAAACAAAAAAAAACAGAAAAAATTACTTAACACATAATTAAGATGAAAGACAAATAGAAAAGTCATGATTGCATTTGTATTCAAACCCTTTGCTAAGCCAAGCCTTAATTTAGGTACACAAGAATTCCTTAATGAGCTACACTATTAGTTGAGTGGCCTCTGTGTGCAATAATAGTGTTTCTCTTGATTTCAGAGTAAAAACTCTGTCTTTGAATTACAAGCGACGACTCAACCATTGAGATTAAGGAGCTTTCAAAGCAAGCCAAGGGTAAAGTCACTGAAAAGCACTGATTAGATTAAGGGTACAAAAATTACTGAGGCCTCTGAATATCCTTGTGAGCACAGTCTACTCAGTTTTTGAAAGGTGCTTTGTACGACCCAGACTCTGCCTAGATCAGGCTGTCCCTCCAAACTGAGCAGCTGGTAAAGGAGGAAACTGGTGAGAGGCAGGGGTATAAAAAGTACCAGGTGTCAAATGCATTACTTGAGTAAAAGTACTGTTACTTTGAAAAATATGTAAGTAAAAGTAAACATTTCCTCATAAAAATAACATGAGTAACAGTACAGAAGTATTGTCTCTTAACTGTACTGAAGTGTTAGTACTGTAGCCCTCTTGAAATTCTATCTGAGGAAATCTGCTGTTACTCAGAGCTATATAGTTATATCTATCATATCAGCAGCACTACTATTTCACTCCTGTTGTTACATTTGAATTTCAGATCAGGAATTTAAATTATAGTCACAAATCTTTATCTATTTTGAAACCTCTTGTAAATTCCCATTACTCTCTTAAATTACCAAACAAAACAAGGATCTCCTGGCCTTAAAGTACCTCGACATTGCAAGGGGAGTGAATATCATTGCAGAGAAGCTACAATTGTAGCTCCTTTTCTGCATGAGTGGCTCAAAGGTCAAAGTACAAGGGAGATCACAAGGTTGCCTTCCCAATTTTCTCCTTCTTTTCAGACTTTGTGTACAACAGTCCTAGCTTTAATTTATCTTCTAAATCTGTGGAGAGGTAAGTAAGAAGCCGTGGAAGTGCTAAGACCACAGTCACTGTACACAAAACCAATGTGCCGTTATCTCATACAGCACACAATGTGCCGTTATCTCGTACAGCACAGAGATGGAAGAAAGGAGGTTACTAAAGCTTCAGATGAGTGGTGTACCATACATCTAAAACATGATCCACTGAAAAAATGCAAGGGTTTCAGAAGCATTGAGAGGAACATAAACAGTTCCTGATGGAGAATGCCATCTGCTTCCGGTGCTGTAGTTCAACTGGACACCAAGCAAAGAACAGTGAAATATCTGTCAAATGCTCAGAGTGTGAAAGTGATGGATACCATGCTGTTCTTCATCAGGGACTAGCTCCATGTCCATCAGAACTTGGCGGGGTCACAAGAAGATTTATCTCACAAAGCTGTCATATCCATATGCACAAAGATATGTGGAGAAGGTTTTAGCATTAAATCATGCTCTAAGACATGCCTGGTCACTGTCTAACCTAACAGCCACCACAAGGACACTGGAAGATGTGTGCTATTCTTGATGATCAAAGCAATATCTTGACATGTTTAAAATTGAAGACATTCCAGTTCCATATACCCTAAAGACATGTGCTGGGGTTTTTTGAAACAGCTGGCAGAAGAGCCACACTGCAGATGAGAAAATCAGCCTTCCACCTCCTAGTCTGATAGAGTATAATGAAATCTCAGACAAAAGAGCAGAGATAAGCACTCCCCAAGCTGCCTACCACCTGTCATGGGAGCTAGGTCAGTCTCCTGTGGAGTGTGCAATTCTGACCCTATGCATGATGGTATAATGAAGGTAAAAACATAATGGGTCTAAGTGCTCCGAGCCCCGGGCTCAGAGGTCAGGACGTCTGGGGATAAGGGCTATACCTTCGGGCTACTCCAGAGTCTGGTGGTAGGCGGGCCTTCAGACATCCGTCTTCCAATGCTGAGCCCAGAACTACAGAGATGCCGGGCTTATATAACAAAAAAGGGAGGAAATGCAGCTGACAGTACCAAAACTAAAATCAATACAAAAAAGGTAGGAGTGCCCTCTAGAGCTGGTAAGACGACCATGACACCACCAAAGCGAAACACATACTGTAGCTGATGAAATACCACAATGCCGAACTACCAGATGCAGACATTCTTTTACTTTTCGGTGGAAAAGTTCTTTAGAGTGCACAAGATTTGTACGCAGTTAAATAGTCCTTACGATGCTCCATATGCACAGAAATTGGATCTAGAGTGTGTCATTATAGATGATTACTGCCTTGGCAGTGTCCACATGCCAAATGAGGTAAGTGCTCTAAAGACCTTCATTTTGAAGAGTGGATGACCATCCCATTTCAGTCCATGTGAGAATCACATCAAAACAAAGGAGATAATTTGTAAAACCCGCAAATTATGTCTAGGCAAAGCTCCTCAATGACCAAGATCAGGGAAAACCTTTGGCAATTGGTCTTCTGTTGAACTGAAGATTATGACAAGTTGGTGCTGTCTGTAGAAGATATGGCATTCCTCCAAATAATGAATGAAGAATTTTTCAAAGATGATACAAAAAGCTGGGTTGTATCACTGCCATTCCCGAAACTAGAATACATACATCAAAAGTAGGATAAACAAATCCATACAGAAATAGGTTTAAATCTCTCTGGCACATCCTAGAAAAATGACCAGAGATGAAAGCTCACTTTGTTGACTTCATGCAAAAGATATTAGAAAACATTTTCAGGATGGCAAAAAATCTTGGAATCATCCCACTTTTGGCATGTACCATCCCCAAAAACATAGGTAAATCTGAGTGGTGTCCAAAGGGAAGAGTGTCCCATAATTGTTAACCAACTCAACTTGCAGAAATCTAGGTTTTTGTGCTGATAAAGCCCAGCCTTACTTTAAATCTAATTAAGCAACAAGGGAGTAATACTATTTTTTTATCTTGTAAATTAATATGTTAACTGTGAAGAAGCAGTTTTATCTTTTTTCTTTTTTTTTAACTGTTCTTTCCACTAACACAGATGAACATGTAATTTATGGTATATATCTGCTATTAATTATAGCAAGTCACAATCACAGTTGTGATTGAGCAGATGAGCTGAGCTGAACTGAACATGGAAGACTTTTTTCTAGGTTTCTATTCAGCGGGTATCACCCAGCTAGTAACATGCACCAACATAAAACATTCATGCTTAACAGGAGCCTAAACCCTCTCAGTTAGTGGTTTTCAGTACAGAGGTGTAGAAATTCCTGTTTTGGAGCTCTTGGGTTGAATTGTAGGATCATTACAAAAGGGCATCCCACTCTATTTATAGTTCAGAAGAGGAAATATCTGCGTGAACCTTTATATGCATTGATTGTTGGTCCACAGAGTGTAGAATGCATTCTTCATGGTCAGTGTGTAACAGCTGCTGTGTGTGTGTTTGCCATGAGCCCAGTGGCTCTCCCTCTAAACTTTACTCAACTCAGACGACAAAAGCTACATCTTCACCGCAGACAGATCTGCTTACAAAGAAAAAACATGTGAAGTAAGATTCTGATTGTTAAAAAACTTTCTGCTTAAGTATAATTGGGGGTTTGGTGCAACACGTTTGGATAATTGTACATTTATGCAGTATTATTTTAAATTATTACTCATAAACCACAACCAACAGAAGCCATATGCACTGTACCACATGTTTTCCTTTTAAAATAAACTGTAAAAGAGGAAATTAACAAAGGTTTATAAATATGTCTATATAAAACCAAGGAATAAAGTTCATTTGTACACAGTCCTAGGGATTCATTTGATTTGAAGTAGACAGAAATGTCATACAAATGTGTAGATCTCACTAAAGAGAGTAATCAAAAACTTAAAAACTAGAAGGTTCACTTCACATTTTTTAAATACCACTGTAGAACACACACACGTTCTATATTTCTGGTAGGAAATGAATGTTGTAGTTGCGTAAAATAATTCATATCTGTTCTGGATGACCCTTTAGAAAAGATCACACATCACAATCTTAAGAAAATACCTTTGGGATAGAGAAGTCTGAGGCCAGCTGTAGAAAGAGGGCAATGGAAGTCAAGGTACTGATTAAATTGCTTGGATAACCCCAGCAGTGGCGAGCCACAGACATCCATCACATAACAGGCTAACAGCCAATCAACCAGCCTTATTTCTGAAGTAACAAAATTCCAGATTGCAAATGGGAGGAAGTTCACACTGGTCTTTCATTTGTGGATTGAAAAGAAAATGCATGAAATAACTGCATCTGGCTCTGGAATATCATCTCTGCACAAAAGCCCCAGTTTATAATCACATTCAGCTCACAGCCTGTGTTAATGGGAGCAACCATCTTGGCAGGATGGAACCCAGCTCAACTTAGATTTATACACAAGATTCAAGCCAGTCAAAGCAATTCAAACAGTATGAACTTTGTGCCACATTGGTACAAGAACAATAATTCACTGCTTGTCATATATCTACCAAGTGAACTTTGATTGTTTTTTTCAAAGTGATTTTTTTAAAGTGAACTTTAACATTCCTCATACATTTTTTGCTCCTGTTCAGAAAAATATCTGAATGTATCTGATGTACATGTACATGCACTAGAACTTGTTTCTTACATACTTATATGGATGGATTATTTTCAAATGTGAGGATCATTTATGGTCTGATAAACCTGCATCAGTACTTAGCTGGTTCTGGACCTGGTTCTGCAGCTCAGAATGTGTTGATATCGATGTCTATTCTGTAACGAGAATCTTTTAAGTTTGGCTTCTCTTGTCAGCATTAAAAGATTAAAGATAAAAGATTATCATCCTTGAGTAACTTTATTTTCTTTACAAACTCCATAGAAAGAGCTGGGCAACCTTATTTCACTTGTTTTTATTCGCTGTGCCTCATTTAAAGTGAAAATCAGAAACATACATATAGTACCTTGTAAAATATTCAGATCCTTCCTTTGCTGTCCCATGTTGGGAAATTGGAAAGTGATGCAAACTTTAAATTCAATATATTATTCAAATCGAATATGAAAATAGAATGTTTAAACTGTAGATTTCTAAGAGTACAATAGGTTACAGTAAATGTCAGCAAGAGCTAAATGGGAAAATCTGAAGTATGTTGATGACATAATTATTTTAATTCATTAACTCAGTATTTAGTGGAAGCACCATTGGCAGCAATTAGTGCCGCAGGTCTTTTTGGATAAATTCTACCAAGTTTGCATATCAGCTTGGTGCAATTTTTGCACATTCTTCTCAACAGATTTGCTAAAGCTCTCTCAAGATGTTTGAGGATTGCTTATGGATAGCAGTTTTCAGGTCTTTCCACAGATTGTCAGTAGGATTCAAGTCAATAATTTGACTAGTTCAGGTGGGTAGCTGCGTCAGCATGCGTAGGCTGCAAAGGAACAAGTAATAGGTTTATTCCATGCTGAAAAAAAGAAGAAAGAGAACACAACGTTTCGGCCGTGGAGCCTTCTTCAGGTGTGACAAAATACAATAATTTGACTAGTACACTCAAGGATATTCACTTTCATATTCTCAAGCTACTTCAATGTAGCTTTGTCATTTAGCTTTGGGTTATTTTCCTGCTTGATTATTATCCCAGTATTAAGTTTTAGCACACTGAAGCAGATTTTCTTCCAGCATCTATTTCCCCTAGAGAAGCTGCTCAGCTCCTGCTGGTGAGAAGCAGGTACATAATGATGCCATCAACATGCTTGAAAGCTCTGTAACTTCATTGTCTGTTTGAAATTCACTAGCTGAGAGATGCTGTATGTTTACTTACTCACATACATGTTTACAGAGACTACTCAACTAACTGTAGATCTTTAAGGTAATTCTGCATACTTAAATTAATTCAGATTTACCACAGCAAAGGGTTTGCATATTTCTGCAATCATGTATTTTCAATTTTTGTTTAATTTTGTTTTAATCTATTTACTTCTTCTTTTTGTTTTTTGTTTTGAAAGTGTGAAGCAGGTTGTGTTTATTCCAAATATTAGTTGCTACTTCAGAGTTCTTGGAAAATAGGTCTTATTTCTATGTGAAAATGTTCTAAAAGTCAGCTGCTGTATAATGCACTAAAATATCTGCTGAAACCTAAAATCCCATTGTGTGGTTCAGTGTCTGCTGGGTATTATGAAAGTAAAATTGAGCATTTGTTTAATTTTTAAATTTCAAATAAATGTATACCGTACATCAGATTGCTCCGTTTTACAGCAAAGTACTAAATGCACTGCCATGCCTGGGTGTGCTTGTGCCAGAAGCACTTGTAATATACCCTCAAATGGAGACATAAACAGGGATAGACACCATTTGTGCCTGTTATTCTCTTTGTCAGTGATCATTTATTTTTATAATCTTTGTGCACAAGTTTATATATGTACCTTTGTGAATTCAATGAGAATGCTGTAAATCTGTATTTTTATTGAGTAGTACTGGATGACCACTTTGCAAAATAATAAAAAAAAACATTAGTCTTGAAAAGGTGGGTAAAATTGATTTTAAGAAATATAAATATTGTTTAATTATTGTTGATCCTTTTCCATGGATGCAAGCATGATGATGACCGGATTTTTCTTTTCTGACTTCTGCGATAATAGGTATACAATTCCCAAAGCTGCTTTCACAAAATCACCAATACTGTATAATAGGTAGACAACTCCCAGAGCTGCTTGCACAAAATCACCAATACTGTATAATAGGTATACAACTCCCAAAACTGCTTGCACAAAATCACCAATACTGTATAATAGGTATACAACTCCCAAAACTGCTTGCACAAAATCACCAGTACTGTATAGAACAGCCTGCTAGACTGTTGAGGAGAAGATTTAGATTGAAAATGAGTGTTATGCTGTGAGTGTTTTGAGTTATGCTATGATTTTTTACATAGCCTACAGCATTGTAAATTCCAGTGAGGATATTTCATGGCATAATCTCTGCCATGTTTACTGTATACCATACATTTAATAATGTATAATAGATATCAGGGTATACATTTAATCTTACACTATTTGATTAGCCTTAAATATTTCTAGCCTGTTACATTGGCAAATACATATGCAAGCTTTAAGGCTGTTGCTCTGCTTTACTACTGTGTTGAAATTTTAAATTAAGGTTAAGGTGATTTTACATAACTTTAAAATACAATTTGCTTGGGCCACAGCACATGATGTCAAAAATGAAAACCCTTTTCTAACAGCAACGATATTCTGCTGCAGTATGGTACGTGCAAGAAATGAAAAGTTAACAAAAAATTATTGAACTGGAATATAATCAGTTTTATTGTGAAAAGAAGGTCAAATAAGCAAATAAGTGTTTTACAGTCAGGTGATAAATGTAACTAGCCACTCACTGTGCTCATCCTTGTCTGACGCTGATCTTCCTCCAGCTGTGCAGGGAGTAGCATTTGAATATGACCTTGAGTCAGGAGACTCCCGCTCAAGCATATGTTGCTTTTCAGCATTATTACAGATAAGCTGAATTTCACATTTCACAACTTTAGCTTCAGCTTCCCTATTTCATTTGACTTTCACTGCTCAATTAAAGTCAATTTTATAGTTTGTCTGTAAAGCATAGGCAACGCTCTTGTGCTAATAGTTAAAATATTGTCATCTTCCCTTTAGTATGCAGTGTGGACATATGATTATTCAGGCAGTTATTAGCTCCTGCTCAGATGATGGAGTTAAGATGGGATACAGGCAAGTACTAGATAACTTGTACATTTTCTTTATCATTTAAGATCTACCCATAAAAATGCAGATGCCATTTAAGAGTTTTGGATTGCCATTTTAAAGCAAAAGAAAAAGAAATATTAAAAATGAGTGAATGCCATTAGCCCCCTCTTTCTCATTTGGTAGTTGAGAATCTTGCAGATGATTCTTGAAGAAGCTCTGAATTTATGCCTTCTTCCCCTTACTAGGAAAAGTGTTCTACAAATCCACAACTGTTTTTATTCAGTGGCATGTTGTACTCTCCAGCCTAAATAAATGTATTTTCATTCTCCAGTCCTTACTCTGTGTCCTTGTTTTGCTACTGAGTGAAATTGTCCGCTGGGTTTATTCTGTCTATACCCTGTTGGATTTTCCACCCTTAGATTAAATCTTCTCTCAATCTCTTCTGTTCTAGACTAAAGAGCTTTGGCTCTCTTGATCTGTCAATGTACAGTATAACAGTCCCCAGAACCCCTGTGACTAGGAATTGTTTGTGTTGCTCTTCTTTTAGATCTTTCTAAGGCCATAATGTCCTTTTTGTGGTAGAGTGAAGTACAAATGAGGTCTTACTAATGTGTTGAGTTCAACTTCCGTTGATTTAAATTTTATACTTTTTGATGTATACCCAATTATGCTGTATGCTTTTTTAACAATTCCCACATTATCTTGTGGACATAGATATAGGAAAGAAAAAAGAATGAACCTTAAATTGATCCCTGTTGTACACCACTACTTACAGTATATCTTCCTAATTAGTATTTGTGTCCCCTTAGGCTGTTAATTAACCAGTCCTTGAACCT